>NC_066617.1:95264201-95881516 GCF_025201925.1 Gopherus flavomarginatus | reverse complement strand
TTAGCTAAGAACTAACAAACTCATAGCTGGAGACCAGACCAGTTCACCTGTATGTTAGTTTGCTCAAAATAGGTATTAGTCTTACAGAATGAATTTAGTGTTTAGACTCTGTGAAATGCTTGTGAGTTGCTGAAGGCGTTAATCTCACTTGCAATGCCTGTGTTCCACACCATAATAAAATATGTAAGTTTTGCTTTATAACTTAGCAAATGGCTGCTGCTGTGGACTTGTGAACCCAGGCACAGGAATCCTCCCTCCCCACATCGAGAAGGACTGTCAAAATCAGCTGGGTCAAGGAACATTGCAATACAAAGGATTGGCTAACGGCCCGGCCCTATCCCACCTTGGAAATGCCATGTGCAAGGAGGCTTGTTCTGTGGACCTGGAAGCCGAATGAATGAAATAAAACAAAGTCACAGGAAAATTTTCCATCTGTTTGGCTATCTGAACTGTCACATGGCTAGAGATCCCCAGGGCTGCCTGCTGGGTCCGCCCTGAAAGACTCTTTGAATAGACACGTCACTGCAACTCAGTCACTCTTAGATTTAGATGATAACTTATTTGCGAGTATAGGTTTGCTTGCTTGAACCTGCAAATAACTCTGTCATTTCTTTTTCCTAGTTAACAAACCTTCAGATCATTTATTACAGGATTGGCTACAGGTGTTGTCTTTCCTGTAAGATCTAGGGTACCAACTGATCTGGGTAAGTGACAGGAATAACCTGAATGTGGTGTGATTTTTTTGGTGACCATTTATCAGTAAGTCCAGTTCATCTGGGTGGCAAGATAGACTGGAGATTCTAAGGGGACTGTCTGAGACTCCATGGTAAGCCTGTTACAGTTGATACAGGAGCAGGGGAGCTGGAATGGGGGGGAGGGCTGGGGGTCGCTCCCCACAGTGGCCCAGGTTTCCTGGGTGGCTCTTACCACAGCCAGGCTTGGGCTTCCAGCCTGGCCTGGCAGCAGGGCCTCAGGGAAAAGAGAAGGAGGAGGGGGTGGAGGCACAAAGAGGGCAGGGCCTCAGGGATGAGGAGAAGAGAGGTAGGGCCACAGAGGGGGCAGAGCCTCATGCCATCCCATACACTTCTACCGAGGTTCCAGCACTCCTGGTCAGCAGTTCACATTAGATACTGGCTTGGTGCAATCTGCTTACATAACACACCACAGTTTGGGTATCTGCCCTGCTTAGCAGTCTGCCCTGAGACAGGCACTCACACTCTTGAGCCCCTCCCAACAGCATGATCGTTTCTTTGCCCATCTCTTAACCTATTGTGGGTGGTTCATTACCCCAAAAACATTAGCCGGAAGATGGCTTATTGCAGCTATGACGTGTGACTATGATGGCATCCTAGCCAACGCTGGTCTGAGCATTACGGCAGATGGCAATAACACTCAGATAACGGGAAAGGTTTTTGTGTTGATTAGTGCCCGAATGCAGCTGTGATTCAACTATTTTGGTAGGGAAAAAATCACATCCCTGACTGAAATCATTAAATCGATACAAAAACTGTGTGTAGACCAGAAATGCCTGGAAAGGGGAAGCATAAAAGTCCTGCCCTTTTTCCACACTCAGGGAAACTTGAGAAGGGGGCACCTATGGAATTGCAGGTTTTCAGCTAGTGCCCAACAACTTTCAGGTCTTAGACCAAAGCAAACCAAGTTAACTTCATTGAGAATGACATTCTTGGCTGCAAAACTGAGTTTTGTAATTACTAACCTTGATCCTTTCCTGCAGCTAACAGTTGTCTGGTGCAACGCAGGAGAGGATAGTGCAAAGTTCTTTACGATACCTCTGGACTCTCCTGATCATGTGCGCCAGTCCCATCCCCACTCCCCTGCAGTAATTTAGATTAGCCTGAAGGCCTTTCTAAATTGTGGCAGTTTTCACTAGCCATGAGAGGCAGTTACAGCAGCTGGGATTCTGCAGGGTACAGGGGAACCCTGGCCTGTGCCCCTTGGCTACAGGAAAGCATCGTGTAGGAATTGCTGTTGGATTATCCCTCTGTCCTGGCTGAACACGCTGTGGCTGGCTACACTGGCTTTGAGGCTACTTTGCACCACTCCACCAGCACAGAGTGTGCCCGATGTAAGCGAGCACCAGGGCCACTGTACCCTGGTGACAGACAGGCATTGCAGAGCACAAAGCAGAACAATTCAAAGCCATCATCAAATATTTTAGGTGCAAAATTTAACCTATTTTCAGCTATTTGTGGGATTTCTTGAGGATTGTACGCACACGTGGGAGAAAATGCCCTTCTGGGCCAAGAATTTAGGGAGAGAAAAAACCATAAGTAGTTGTTTTATGTGTATGTGAAAAACACAAGAAACGAATGCATCGTGTTCCAGCTTTTCTACAGTAACTTTCCTCAAAGCCACGTGGGCATCAGCCAATGATGCTGATGACACACTAAGAGGCACTGTGTGACAAGCAGATGAGAGTCCTTTTCTATAAGGCACTGGCGAACATGTGTCTGTAACAGTGCCTGCATTCCGAGCATTCACCTCATTACCAGAAAGATACTTATTAAAAAGAGAATTCAGAGAAAAGCCACAAAAGAGATTAGGGACTGAATGGGCTGATTCATGAGGAAAGCTAAAATGACGTAAATATATAAACAGGTCAAATATCTAAGGAAGGGGACTATGATACTGCCTGCAAGTATTTGAAAGATAAAAATGCAAAGGATAGAGGGAAATTGTTTAGGTTTGGGTGAAGGAGTAATGGATTGAGACTAAGTAATGGAGAATTTACTCTGGACACCAAGAAACAAACCCTCAGCAAGAGGTGCATCAGACTGGGGAATAGTTTCCTAGGGGAAATGATGAAAGCCTCTTTGCTGGGAATTAAAACTAGATAAAGCCCTGCGGGGCATACCACTAGAAGTTAGAGGGATGGATAAGAATAGGCCATTTCTATCTTTGATATCTATGATTCTGTAACTATAAGCAGCTGTTTTAGTTTCCGTTCTGTGAGAAATGCTAGAAAGGAAAATGAAATTGTGTGAAATGGAAATGGGACAGAAAAGGGAATAAATGTTGTTACTAAAAAGGTGAAGTTAAAACAGTTACAGGGCAAAAGTGTTGTTGGCAGCATTGTCAACATCCAATTTGATCTGGAAATTCAAAAACTCTTCCTACCACATGGTGAAAACAAGAACCAGACCCAGTTTCCCTTGACTGCAGTGTTGAAAGGTGCCAGCCTAGAAATGGGGCCTCTGGAGTTTGGCAACTACAATCACTAAACATAATATGATTTAGTTGCCTCAAGCTACATCAGTAGTTTCCTTGCAGACAGGACAAAGCATGCACTTGCAACAACTAATCCTGCAGCGGTGGTGTGTGCTCTTGTTAGCGCAGACACAGCCAGCAAGCACATCCTACAGTTGTATAGCTGGAGATTACAGGTTTGTTCACTTTTGCTGAGTCACTGTGTCTCGGTGTTCCCCTGTGGATATGGCATGTGCGCATGCGCAGTGGGGATCATCTCCTCCAGCGCTATCACATGCAGAGAATTCTACTGGACTTGGGAGTGGAATGTTGCCCTCTGGACCCTAGAGCCAGAGCAAAGCCACAGCAGATAATCTCAGAGCATTAGAGCCCCTCCTCCCCTAGGGGGACTGACTGTTACTGTGTTGGAAAAGCCCCTGCATGTAAAATAACCCCTCCAGCCCGCACCAGCTGGATTAACGAACCACCAGCCCACACCAGCTCTGTTCCACAGCCCGCTGTGCTCAGGGTGACCAAATGTCCTGATTTTACAGGGACAGTCCTGATACCCAGAGTTTTGTCTTACATAGAAACCAATTCCCCCCCACCCCTGTCCCAATTTTTCACACTTGCTATCTGGTCACCCTAGCTGTGCTCTCCAGCCCCTCTGGCACTGACCTGGGTAAAGGAGAGGTGCGGGTTGTGGAAATCGATCTGCAACATGGTCCCAATGAAAGGCAGAGAGGTCGGCCCTGGCGGGTAGCGACTCCAGCTCTTCCTGCGCTTCAGGAAATCAAATAGCAGAGCGAAGACTGTGAGGGCTATGCCCAGTGCTGGGAGGTTGTTCCCGCAGGATCGAAGCTGGGACCAGAGCCACAGGAGCAGCTCCATGATCGTTCTCCCCTTTGACCCCCCTCCGTGTTTTTAACTCTCACCCCTGCCTCTTTTCCCTGCTCCTGTTCTCTCACTCTTTGCTCTTTCTGTCTCCCTAGTTTCCTCCACTCATTCCCCTTCTCTCTCTCTTTATTTCTCAGACACCCGCCCTCCTCTGGCCAACGTCACAGCTTGGAGCTGCTTGGCCAGAATTTCTCTGTAGCCCCTCCTCTGCCTAGATAATACAAACTCGCAGGGGAGTGGTCATGAAGGGTGGCCCAGCCCCTGTAAAAGGGAAAGGCCACAGCTCCATTTCCAGCATCTGCGCCATGTAACATGAGGGAGAAAGGCGCCCCTGGAGCCTGTGTGAGATGTAAGGTTAAGTCCATATGCAAGCGTGAGTCTATCCTAGGGCTCGAATTACCCCTTGTATTCAGAAGTAGCAATCCTCTCCTAGAGTGACTACATGTCCCCAGGGCCCCGCTTCCATTTAGGCGGCCTAGGCAATCGCCTAGGGTGCCAGGATTATTGGTGGGCGGTGTTTTGCCGGAGGGGCGGCAGGCGGCTCTGGTGGAGCTGCCGCAGTTGTGGCTGCGGACGGACAGTCGGCTGCTCACACGGCTCCAGTGAACCTCCCGCAGGCACGACTGCAGTAACTTCACTGGAGCCGCGGGACCAACGCACGGGGCAGCGAAATTGCCGTGTGCCTAGGGCGCTAAAACCCCTAGCGCCGGTCCTGCATGTCCCCATTTTATAGGGACAATCCCGATATTCAGGACTTTTTCTTATATAGACTCCTACTACCTTCCCCCCTCCCCATCCAAATTTTTCACACTTGCTATCTGGTCACCCTACCTTCACCGTTTCTCCTCACTTGGTTGGTTAGTAACCAGTTTTTGCTGAGCCCCCCCAGAGATTGCTTAAAATGGGTTTAACTAGATCTGAGTCCTTCTCTTTCTTATTGGATGATTTTTACATAGAATTGAAGAGAGAACCAGCTACTGAACACTATCAGGGAGGAGGTGAGAGATGCTTCTCTCTCTCCACCTGGTCAGGTGTATATTGTGTAGTGGCTGTGCCCCAGAGGAGCCCTAGCCTCAGACTGAGCCAAACGCTAATCAAGAGATAGTGAAATTGACAAGAAAGTAGCACTCAGGAAAAAACCACCCATGGGTGCTGAGCAGCAACCAGTTTACAAGGAAGGACAGTGGACTGGGGGTAACACTGAGGGCACAGAGACACACCCTCTGCATCTTTCCACTGAGGAGACAAGCTGGCAGCATGGCTTGTCTCATGGAAGATCACAACCAAGCCTGGCTGTAAGATACTGGAAGGGTTTTGGGGGAACTTTACTTTACAAGTGAAGGGGACTGCGGAAGACTGTGTCACGGCCTAGCTAGGGTATCTTCGCTTTCTCTGCGGCCTTGCGGAAAGCCTCTGCTTGCTAAGTGGCCGGTCATTGTAGGACACGGCCTGCCAGTTATAACTTGCTTTTAACTGGTTGAAACCAGTTTGTATGGCCTTAGGCCAAAGGGCGGTCATAGCTTGTGGAAAGTCCCTTTTTGCATATGTATAAGTTGCTTTTGTATTGTGTATATATAGCTGTATGCTCCCGGTCCCGCCTTTGGACTCCGACCCAGGCTGAGCTGAGCTTCAGTGCTGGGTTCCGCGCCAAAGTGACAGCAAAGCCCAGCGTCCCCATTGCGAATGTGTCACTTTACCTTCATTAAAGCCAAAGAACTCACAGTGTGTGGGGGTCTCGTTCTTGCAGAGATTCCAAGCACGTTACATTAAGACAGAAAAGTATCTAGTTAAATAAGTCCAGGGTCTAGAAAGCATGTTAACATTTTATTTTATATGTAAACCATTTGCTTCCAATACTTCAACTTGCTACTTTTCAAATCACTGTACTTTGTTAAATAAATGTTTACTTGTTTTCACTACAAATGTGTCTGAGTGCCACATGTTTCAGTGGGAACTTGGTTGGGCCCTAAAATCTGAGAGTGAGATTGTTTATGTCCCGGGAGAGTTTCATGCAAATTGTTTATGTCCCGGGAGAGTTCCATGCTAGTTTCATGGAAGTTAGGTCCCTCAATGGCTGTTAGCCAAGATGGTCAGGTCTGCAACCCCATGCTCTGGATGTTCCTAAACCTCTGACTGCCAGATGCTGGGACTGGATGGCCAGCGATGGAACACTTGATAATTGCCCTGTTCTTTTCACTCCTTCTGAAGTATCTGACATTGGTCACAGTCGGAAGATAGGATACTGGGCTACACAGACCATTGCTCTGACTCTGTATGGCCATTCTTATGCCAATCAAAATAGATGCCACTCCAGATCCTCCAGTGGGCTAGGTGGACTAATCTGATCCTGATTTGTAGAGTTGTAAGGAATAAATTACTGGTAGATTCCTTATTTATTCCAACAATGCTCAACATACTAGCAACAGCACTAATACGCTCAGACATGAGACTCATAATAGTGCAGTTCTAATAGGTACCATCAATTTTAGCTGCCATCTGGTAGAGCATTTTGATCATATCCGCCATCCGCTGTTTCTGCTCAGGAACTTTTTCATAAAGAATGTCATGTTTTTGACTCTTCCAAAGCTTCCTGCCTGCTAAAGAGAGGGAGGGGAGGATTTCAAGGAGATGCCATATAGACAGCAACAAAACACCCCATAGACACCATTTTGTAAAACACACCGTTAGAGGGCCTTCCCTTCACACTCCTACTTCCCCGGTTCTTGTCATGCAGACAGCAAGCAGCAAAAGACCAGAAGCCCAAAGTTCAGACAAAGTGACGTTTATTGGGGTTAGTTTCCAAGCAAGCATATTCCGTAGCCCTTCACTCCAATCAGGCTTATCTCTATACGCCAATAGAATCTGTTCCCCAGTGTTCCCTTCCCAGCTCTGACACCGCAGAGCATTTACCCCGTGTCCCCATTCCCAGCTCTGACGCCGCAGAGCGTTTACCCCGTGTACCCATTCCCAGCTCTGACGTCGCAGAGCGTTTACCCCCTGTCCCCATTCCCAGCTCTGATGCTGCACAGCCTTTCCTGTGTCCCTGTTCCCCTCGCCTGAGCAAGCATGAGTCCAATTTCCCTTCCACTTCCTGCTTGACCCCGGTTTATATAGTAATATTCTTAGCTACACCTTAACAAATAATTTTACTGAAATTTTATGAACCAATCCTAACATATTGAAACATAATTCTCTAAACAATTATATCCCAGTTCCCTCATTAACTTACATCTAGCAAAATTAATTATATACAAGACAAACAATTAGAGAACCAGACAGATTAACAATAGAAAAGTGGGGGCCATAAAGATAAAACACTACAGAAATGAGGATTTCACAACCACAACCGGAGATAGGTGATTTCTTCCTGACAGGATGCTATCAAACTAAGTTCTCTTTAACCATCTTAAGATCCGTTTCTTTGTCTGGTGGTGATGGGCACTATCAGGACAGGATCATCTTCCTAACAGCCCAATACCACCTTATTTCAGTGTGACTGGTCTGGAATGTGAGAATGTGACCATTCGCTTCCCAGCTTATGGCTGCCCCTGCTGCTTAGCCAAAGGCCTTAACCTAAGAACAAGGACTCAGACTATCCTAGTGAGAGAAGGCCCATACACAGGTGAACTGTGATTTTGATTCTTTGTTTCATATCATAAGTGATAAAAATACTCCTAAGTTCTTAAAAGTATAGCTTTTACAGACAGGCCTGAATGTCTATATTCTAAACACACACACCAGACTGTCCAAGTGTTATCAGTTCATTACATTCGTTAATTAAACAATTGGGTGCCAACATAATGTACAGCACAGAACTGTTTACATTGAAGACTGAAGACCTGATCCAGTCAAGCACTTAAGCATGTGCGACAATGGAACTACTCGTGGTCATTTTAATTACTGCATTTCTGAAATCTTTTGCTCTAAATTGTCCCTTAATGTTCAGATTTTAAAACTGATTAAAACAAATATACAAGGCCCAGATCTCAGGATATGAAACCACCATTTTATGACACACCATGGGTGATGCGTAAGCGTGGAGCAGGCAAAGGTGCCATAGGACCACCTTCCCTGGGGTACAGCCTACGTTGTGGCTCCTATACCATCCCTCCATCCTTGCTGCCACTGTAAGGGGCATAGCCGGGGTGTACCAAGGCCGTTCTGATCTCCAGCTGTCAGAAAGGCCCATGGTTATTTGGTGTATTAGTCTGCTCTAAATGACATGAGGAAATCAGAACACCTCAGTCAGCCCAGGTTTGGGAGAGCACAAAGACTAGCTTTCTGTCCCCAGTTCTGAACTGCACTGTGCTCTCAACCATAGTTGAGGACCTGGGCCATGGAGACTATTTCAAACCCCACAGTATTTCTAAGTGAGAAATATGGAAAATAAACACTCAGAATTCATGCTAGGCTAGGGACTGTAGGAATAAGGGAAGTGGGGATGGGATACAGAGCCTTTCATCCCAGATCAGTGCTTCCAATCCTGCTTCTCAGACCATTGCTCAGTGGCTGAGGGGAGATGAATGAGTGGCCTCAGTCAAAGTGCTAGTAGGCTAGTTATCCACATCACCTAAACAGCTTCACAACCAGCAGGAACTTTGTTGGCATTGTCAGTAGCGAGGACAAGGACTGGGCAAGGCCCATGGAGACGTAATTCCCCTCTTGCGCAAAGAGCAGGTTCAGATCTGGGCACCCAGTATTGACAGGGGAAGGACAGTGATAAGTTTCCATCTTGTGAATCCCTGCTCTGTGGAGAACAGCAGACCCCTCAGTCTCCATTCTCAACCCAACACCTTTCTTCAGCTCTGAATTTACTACTGAAAATGTTATCATGCCTTGGCACATGGACTGACTCAGCCACCATAGTTCTTGCCATTGTACAAAGGAAACATTTTTGTACAAGTAAAGCAGAGGTGGGCAAACTATGGACCGCAGGCCATTTCTGACCTGTGGGACTATCCTGCCTGGTCCATGAGGCTAGCACCCGGTCCCTCCCCCACTGACTCCCCTCCCTCTCAGCCACACGGGCAGCGCTATGTGCAGCAGGGTTGTGCACTCCTGCCGAGCAGCACGGCAGCGTGTCTGGCTCCGGCTGGGTTGCACGGCTGCCAGACATGCTGCTTTGAGCCACACCGGAAGGGGGCCGGGCAGGGGATCCCAGGGGCAGTCAGAGGTTGGATGGGGTGGGGATTCTGGGGGCGATCAGGGGATGGGGGGATGGATAAGCTTGAGAGTCCTGGGGGTGGGCTGTCATGGGGCAGGGGCGTGGATAGGGGTCAGAGCAGTCAGGGGACTGGGAGCACCGGGGTTGGATGGGGGTGGGGTCCCAGGGGCGGTTAGGGGTGAGGGGTCCCAGGAGGGGATGGTTAGGGGAAAAGGAGCAGGGGGGGTTGGATGGGTCGGGGATTCTGAGGGGAGCCATCAGCGGGTGGAAAGTGGGAAGGGGTTCATGGGGGCGGGGGCCAGGCTGTTTGGGGAGGCACGGCCTTCCTTACCCGACCCTCCATCCAGTTTTGCAACCCCAAGTGGCCCTCGACCCAAAAAGTTTGCCCACCCTAAAATAAAGTTTATTTCACCCATTTCTCCTATGTCTGCTTCTAACCCCCATCCTGAAATCCAAATTGTGAACATGCAAGATTTTAATCCTTGACCACAGAGGTCATTATGGTGATGTCTAACAGAGGATTCTGACCCCAAGTGGCTTCCTGGGGCACTCCAAAACAAAATTATAATTGCTGCTCATAATTTACATAGTGCCTAAAGACAAGATACAGGGACCCTTTTATCCACCATGGAAATGCCACCACATCTGGAGTAAAATTGTTAAAACAATTGATATATTAGAAATGTTCAGATTCTTTTAGATTAGATTGATAAGACAACAGCTTGGAGCAATTTAGGACACACTGTCATTTTAGAGCTGTGCTGACCTCTCTTCCTCTGTCACCACAACTTTCCTCATATGTTGTTTCAGCTCTTTGCTGCCCTCACATACAGATGTCATTTTGTCCTCATGTGCAGAGTCATTTCCTGCTGCTGGTCACCCTGTTTTAAGTCCACTTTGGGAAAGAAAACCAAAAATGCTGAAGAGTAACACAAGAGACACATTGAGGACTAAGATTGATGTTTTTTTAAAAGAAGAAAATGGAGGATGGATTGAGAAGCCGTTCACCTGCAGGAGATCAGTTCCAATCCAGTCCCCCATGAGGAAGAGTAGGACCTGGTCTACACTACAATTTTAGGTTGAATTTAGCAGCGTTACCTCGATTTAACCCTAGACCTGTCCACATGGCAAACCCTTTTTTTTGACTTAAATCGATTTCTTTACTCCACCTCCGATGAGGGGATTAGCGCTGAAATCGGCCTTGCCAGGTCAAATTTGGGGTTGTATGGATGTAATTCAATGGTATTGGCCTCCGGGAGCTATCCCAGAGTGCTCTATTGTGACCGCTCTCGACAGCTTCTCTCAACTCAGATGTACTGGCTACGTAGACAGGAAAAGCGCTGAGAACTTTTGAATGTCATTTCCTCTTTGGCCAGTGTGGCGAGCTGATCTGCACAGGTGACCATGCAGAGCTCATCAGCAGAGGTGACCAAAGAGCTCCAGCATGGTACAGGATCTGATTGCTATATGGGGAGACGAATTCATGCTAGCTGAACTCCGTTCCAGTAAATGAAATGCCATAACATTTGAAAAAGTCTCCAAGGGCATGGAGGACAGAGGTTATAACAGGGACTTGCAGCAGTGCCATGTGAAAATTAAGGAGCTTAGGCAAACTTACCAAAAAACCAGAGAGGCAAACAGCTGGTCCGGGTCACAGCCCCAAACATGTCGCTTCTATGATGAGCTGCATGCCATTCTAGGGGGTGCAGCCACCACTACCCCAACCCTGTGCTTTGACTCCGTCAATGGAGTAGGACGCAACACGGAAGCAGATTTGGGGATGAGGAAGATGATGAGGAGGAGGAGGTTGAAGATAGCTCACAGCAAGGAAGCAGAGAAACTGGTTTCCCCAACAGCCAGGATCTGTTTCCTCATCCTGGACCTGGAGCCAGTAACCCGCGAACTCACCCAAAGCTGCCTCTCGGACCCTGAAGGCGGAGAAGGGACCTCTGGTGAGTGTACCTTTGTAAATATTAGACATGGTTTAAAAGTAAGCGTGTTTAATGATCAATTTGCCCTGGCATTTGCCGCCAGTACAGCTACTGGAAAAGTCTGTTAACGTGTCTGGAGATGGAGCGGAAATCCTCCAGGGATATCTCCATAAAGCTCTCCTGGATGTACTCCCAAACGCTTTGCAAAAGGTTTCTGGGGAGGGCAACTTTATTCCGTCCTCCATGGTAGGACACTTTACCATGCCAGGCCAGTAGCACATAGTCTGGAATCATTCAAACAACATCCATTCGTTATCTACCTGTGTTATCCTCAGTAGAGTGATATCATTCATGGTCACCTGGTTGAAATAGGGTGATTTTATTAAGGGGACATTCAGAGGTGCCCGTTCCTGCTGGGCTGTTTGCCTCTGGCTGAACAGAAATGTTCCCCACTGTTAGCCACATGGTGCGGGGGAGGGGTGAAGCGATCATCCCAGAGAATTGGGGGCGGGGAGTGGATTAGTTGGGTTTGTGCTGCAAGCTAACCTGCAAACCTCAGCCCCTCCTTTTAAATTGCGAATCCATTTTAAATGGCCAACCCAACGGGTGCTTGGTATGGGAAATGAGGGCACTGTTGTTTAACCTTTATAACATGTGGGAATGGTTTCAAAGAAGCCAAAAGACTGAGGCTTACCATGGCCAAATTCTTTTGCCCAGCCCTGCGTGAGTGATCTCTCACACCACACCGGCAGTACCTCCTTCAATAAGAGGCAAAATGCGACCTTGTAACGAAAGCATTTGTGCTATGCAATGTTAACAGCAAGGTTTACCGTGAAAGAGTGTACCCATTGTTCAATAAAATGTGTCTTTTTAACTACCACTCTCCCTTTTTTTTCCTCCACCAGCTGCGTATGTTTCTCCTTCACAGAGGCTAGCGAAGATTAGAAGGCAAAAAAACAACTCGGGATGAAATGTTCTCTGAGTTCATGCTGTCCTCCCGCACTGACAGAGCCCAGCAGAATGCCTGGAGGCAGACAATGTCAGAATGCAGGAAAGCACAATATGAACGTGAAGAGAGGTGGTGGGCTGAAGAGAGTAAGTGGCAGGCTGAAGATTGGTGTCAGTTTGCTGACAGAAGGTAGGAATCAGGGCTCAGGATGCTGGAGCATCAAACTCATATGGCTCCAGCATATGGTTGAGCTCCACCCAGAGGAATTGCTGCTGAATTCCCAGACAGATGAGTGTAAAAAAAAAAAGCCCCCCCCACGGCAGTCTTGATATTTTCCCCTTAACATCTGCCACCCTACAGGAGACGTATGGTGACAGTGAGCTGAGCGGGCTCCATGCTTGCCATGGTATGGCATCTGCTCAGGTAATCCAGGAAAAAAGGCAGGAAATGATTGTCTGCCATTGCTTTCATGGAGGGAGGGATGGAAGGAGAGGGGGACATGACAACATGTACCCAGAACCACCCACTACACTGTTTTTGCCACATCAGACATTGGGAGCTCAACCCAGAATTGCAATGGGTGGTGGAGACTGTGGGAACTGTGGGGTAGCTACCAACAGTGCAACGCTCTGGAAGTCAGCGCTAGCCTCGGTACTGTGGACTCAGTCCACTGAGTTAACGCACTTAGAGCATTTTGTGTAGGGACACACACAATCGACTGTATAAGAACGATTTCTAAAAATTGATTTCTATAAATTTGACATAATTTCATAGTGTAGACATACCCTAGGTAACTCAAGAGAATAGGCTATAGAGCCCTTTGCATCTAGGTTTCTGGTTCAAAATCAACCCAGGACTATAATGGTCAAACAGTCACTCTTCAATATCTTATGTGACCATAAACTGGTGGTTTCTGCCCACCTTCCAGTGGGACAGATGCTCACTTTACAGAACAAATCAAACAAACACACACACCCCACCAGGCATTTTGGTACAATCACACAGCGTGCTGACTGGATCCCACATTTGCAGTCTCTGGAGGAAAGGCAAGGACCTCAAACTCCTCTCTCCTGTTTAGAGTGGGTCTGTGTGGATTGGAGTTAGTGAGGCATATGTTCCTGCGTAAATCTTGCATTACCATTGCCCATTCTGCAGACAGAGGATTTCAGTCTAAAAGGGACTGTCAATCCGACACCTTTCATTAAGTAACACTGATCAAAAAAATAAAAGATGCAACACAGCAACAGAGATTGGGACAATGGGAGCAAGAAAACCGGCATGAGGAGAAGCAACTTGTTGACTGTGAGCAAGAGAGCAGAACAGGCACATCCTGGCCCCAAAAGTACCTTTAAGTTAGGGATAGTGTTTCTCAAACCTCTAGAAATGCTATTCTACACAGAAAGCAAACTCTAATAGATGTGATGTGTGACACTCTCCTTAGTGAGCCCAGAACCATAAGTCATTCCGTCACCTCTCTGCCATAGCCAGAGAGATCTTTGCTGGATCTTAAACTTGTGTCCTGCCACACCAGTCTGTCTGCCTTACTAGCAAACTCCTCAAGATTCTGCCAGTCTAAACCTGGTTTTGCAAATAGCATTCAGTGAACCCCAGTTCCTGAGTGCCCCAGTGACATGTCTTGGTAGCGTCTGGACCCTGTCACTGGATAATCACAGAAGTCCATCTACCTCCTGAGAGACACACCAGCTTGTTGGCTCAGCTGAGGATCCACACCCCACTTTAATATAACAGGACTCAGATGAATTTATAATAAAACATGAATAAATTTATGAATAAAGAACAGAGATTTAAGTGATATTAAGCAGAGATAATAGGAACAGAAGATGGTTACAAATAAAACAAAAGAAAAAGTGTAGACATCAGAAAGCGTGTTAACAGATTATAATCCCAGTCTGAGGCAATTTCTCCCCTACAGTCAATTCTAGGCCTCTTCAGCTCACATATCTGATGGACTCACTTTCAACAGCTTTCAAGAATACTGGCCTCTTTTCCCCTTAAGTGATGGATAGCTAAGGGTCCTCTCCCTTTCTTTTTATAGAGCCAGAACCCAGTCTGTCCCTCTAATACCCTGGGAACGACATGGCTACAACTACACAGCATACTTCTTTTTACAGTCCTGTGCAAAGTTCCCTCTCACTTTTTCCATCCATGTACCGAATGAATTTTCTTCTGTGCACCAATATTGAGGTAATGTAGAAACAAAAACCCTGGACGTAATATATATTTTTAAAATGTGACCATAGGGATAATTACAACAGGCAGGACAGGTTAGGCATTTTAGAACTCACTACACAAAGAATTAAATTTAAGCATAAGAGAGAAATATAAATTATGAAATGCATAGACCAGTCAAAAACTCAAACAGCAGCACTTTTAAAAGATTAAAATTACAGAGAATTTATGTACATTGCAGGAAATATCAAGAAGTGACAACAAAAACAATATAACAATGTGTTGGGAGGTGACTGTAAGAGAGAGAGAGAGACATACAGATAGACACACACAATGTGTGTGTGTGTGCGTGCGTGAGAGAGAGAGACACACCAGTCTGAAGCCTGCCTGTTCAGACACAGCATCAGCTGCCAGCAAGCTCTGTCCCATGTCCCACTCCTGGGCCCTGCAGAGATGAGGTACAGAGGGGCGGGGCGGGGACAGACACCTTGACATCAGAGCCCCTTCATCCCCCCAGCTCCTTTCTCTACGACAACCTTGTTTATCAGTTGCCTCCACAACATATTTTAAGACTATATTACAACACACATACATAATTCTCTATACACAACCCATACATACATCACACAATGTTATCCATGACCAGCATGTCACCAGTTCTATAGGAAACCTTACAAAACACTGTTTGGCTAAATATTTGGACATCAGTGAGTTGAGTGTGCCCTTTGCCAGTTAGCACAAAGGGGTCTTCAGGTGGTCACACCTCCCCTCTTACAGTGCTGTAGGAGGGCCAGCCACTGGGACAATTTCCAAGTCATATTCTTGGAGCCTCATGCTCCACCTCCCAGTTTGGAATTGGTGCCTTTGGTTCTATGTACCCAGATTAATGGAGATTGGCCAGTTCAAGCCTTGAACTCTCTGCTAAAGAGAGAGGACCTTAATTGTTTGATTGCCTACTCAACAGCATAGCATCCTTTTCTTGTAATTCTGTTCAGTGGGGGTCTGTATTCTGCTGCTCTCCTTTCTTCCTTGTCTCAGTATCCTGAACGAGACCATCTCATAGTCACTGCCTCTCAGGTTCCCATCCACTTTTGCTTCCCCTACTAATTCTTCCCTGTTTGTGAGCAGCAGGTCAAGAAGAGCTCTGCTAGTTGGTTCCTCCAGCACTTGCACCAGGAAATTGTCCTCTACACTTCCCAAAAATGTCCGGGATTCTCTGTGCACTGCTGTATTGCTCTCCCAGCATATATCAGGGTGATTAAAGTCTCCCATGAGAACTAGGGCCTGTGATCTAGTAACTTCTGCTAGTTGCCGGAAGAAAGAAAGGGGCTTTTGTTCCTTTCCCCTGATTGTACTGCTGCTGCACTTAAACCAATGTCTGACACATCAGTACATAGTTCAAACACTTTATCAAAATCAAGACTGGCCAGAACAGGCTTTTCAGACAGAATGTTCATTTACCTTATCAAAACCCTGTGGACAAGCTTTTGCCCACGTGACTGTGTTTGGTTTTGTCTTCTTGCACAAGCCTGTGATAGCAGACACAATGTCCCTGAACCCCTGCACAAATCAGCAGTAACAATTAACCAAACCTATGAAGGACTGGAACTCCATTTTGCTCTGGGATATAAGCCATTAACAATGGCTTCCACTTTCAAGGGGTCAGGAAAGATTTGCCTGCTCTCAACCCAGTGTCCCAAATAGGGAACTTTGGCTGCTCCAATTTCATATTTACAATACTGGATTAAGTTTAGAAGTGTGATCAACAAGGCTGATGTCATGGTGGGAGTCTGCTATAGACCACCAGACCAGGGGAATGAGGTGGACGAGGCTTTCTTCCAGCAACTAGCAGAAGTTACTAGATCACAGGCCCTAGTTCTCATGGGAGACTTTAATCACCCTGATATCTGCTGGGAGAGCAATACAGTGGTGCACAGAGAATCCCGGAAGTTTTTGGGAAGTGTAGAGGACAATTTCCTGGTGCAAGTGCTGGAGGAACCAACTAACAGCTCTTCTTGACCTGCTGCTCACAAACAGGGAAGAATTAGTAGGGGAAGCAAAAGTGGATGGGAACCTGGGAGGCAGTGACTATGAGATGGTCGCGTTCAGGATACTGAGACAAGGAAGAAAGGAGAGCAGCAGAATACAGACCCTGGACTTCAGAAAAGCAGACTTTGACTCCCTCAGGGAGCTGATGGGCAGGATCCCCTGGGAAAATAACATGAGGTGGAAAGGAGTCCAGGAGAGCTGGTTGTATTTTAAAGAATCCTTACTGAGGTTGCAGGAACAAACCATCCTGATGTGTAGGAAGAATAGTAAATATAGCAGGCGACCAGGTGGCTTAACAGTGAAATCCTTGCTGATCTTAAACGCAAAAAAGAAGCTTACAAGAAGTGGAAGACTGGACAAATGACCAGGGAGGAGTATAAAAATATTGCTCAGGCATGCAGGAGTGAAATCAGGAAGGCCAAATCACACTTGGAGTTGCAGTTAGCAAAAGATGTTAAGAGTAACAAGAAGGGTTTCTTCTGATATGTTAGCAACAAGAAGAAAGTCAAGGAAAGTGTGGGCCCCTTACTGAATGAAGGAGGCAACCTAGTGACAGAGGATGTGAAAAAGCTAATGTACTCAATGATTTTTTTGCCTCTGTCTTCACGAACAAGGTCAGCTCCCAGACTGCTGCACTGGGCAGCACAGTACGGGGAGAAGGTGACCAGCCCTCTGCAGAGAAAGAAGTGATTCGGGACTATTTAGAAAAACAGGAGGAGCACAAGTCCATGGGGCTGGATACGCTGCATCCAAGGGTGCTAAAGGAGTTGGCAGATGTGATTGCAGAGCCATTGGCCATTATCTTTGTAAACTCATGGCGAACGGGGGAGGTCCCGGGTGACTGGAAAAAAGCTAGTGTAGTGCCCATCTTTAAAAAAGGGAAGTAGGAGGATCCAGGGAACCTTTTTTTTTTTTTTTTTAACAAAAAACCAGCCAAACCTTTATTGTCTCCAAACTGAAGAGAAGGTGGATTTCGGGGGGGCTGGTGAAGGGGGTTTGATCCCAGGCAGGGAGGCGAGGGCTGTGTGTTAGGGGGCCGGGGGAGACATGCTGTGGAGACAGGGTGGGTCTCTGCGCCTTCCCCCCGATCTCACTGCACGGCCTGTTCGTTCGCGCTGCTGCTGGAGTCTTGGGGTTTCATGACGTCGGAGAGCTCTGGGGGGCTGGAGAAGGGGTCGATGCGGAGAGCCTCGAAGGAGTCATCCCCGGCTCGGAAAGCCAGGCCCACCATGGCAGGGGCCTGGGGCCGCGCCGTCTGGCTGGTGAAGCTGCAGTCTCCCAGGGTCTTGCTGTCGTCTAGCAGCTGGTCATCCTTGTAGAGCCGCTGCTCCTCGGGGGGCCGCTTGAGGATGCCCTCCACGATGCGCTTCAGCTCGTACACGGTGCTGGACTCCTTGGCGTCGGTGAAGATGGTTGTCTTGTGGTGCCGGATCATCAGGAACACATTCATCCCGGCCGCTCCCGGCTCGCCCAGACGCAGCCGCATCCACCGGCTCCGCCACCGTACAGGCCAGTCAGCCTCACCTCAATTACTGGAAAAATCATGGAGCAGGTCCTCAGGGAATCAATTCTGAAGCACTTAGAGGAGCGCAAAGTGATCAGGAACAGTCAGCATGGATTCGCCAAGGGTAAGTCATGCCTAATTAACCTAATTGCCTTCTGTGATAAGAGAACTGGCTCTGTGGGTGAGGGGAAAGCAGTAGATGTGTTATTCCTTGACTTTAGCAAAGCTTTTGATACTGTTTCCCACAGTATTCTTGCCAGCAAGTTAAAGAAGTATGGGCTGGATGATTGGACTATAAGGTGGATAGAAAGCTGGCTAGATCGTCGGGCTCAATGGGTAGTGATCAATGGCTCCATGTCTAGTTGGCAGCCGGTATCAAGTGGAGTGCCCCAAGGGTTGGTCCTGGGGCCGGTTTTGTTCAATATCTTCATTAATGATCTGGAGGATGGCGTGGACTGCACTCTCAGCAAGTTTGCAGATGACACCAAACTGGGAGGAGTGGTAGATACGCTGGAGGGTAGGGATAGGATACAGAGGGACCTAGACAAATTACAGGACTGGGTGAAAAGAAATCGGATGAGGTTCAACAAGGACAAGTGCAGAGTCCTGCACTTAGGACGGAAGAATCCCATTCACTGTTACAGACTAGGGACCGAATGGCTAGGAAGCGGTTCTGCAGAAAAGGAACTAGGGGTTACAGTGGACGAGAAGCTGGATATGAGTCAACAGTGTTCCCTTGTTGCCAAGAAGGCTACTGACATTTAGGGCTGTGTAAGTAGGGGCATTGCCAGCAGATCAAGGGATGTGATCATTCCCCATTATTCGACTTTGGTGAGGCCTCATCTGGAGTACTGTGTCCAGTTTTGGGCCCCACACTACAAGAAGGATGTGGAAAAATTGGAAAGAGTCCAGCAGAGGGCAACAAAAATGATGAGGGGCCTGGAGCACATGACTTATAAGGAGAGGCTGAGGGAACTGGGATTTTTTAATCTGCAGAAGAAAAGAATGAGGGGGGATTTGATAGCTGCTTTCAACTACCTGAAAGAGGGTTCCAAAGAGGATGGATCTAGACTGTTTTCAGTGGTACCTGATGACAGAACAAGGAGTAATGGTCTCAAGTTGCAGTGGGGGAGGTTTAGGTTGGATATTAGGAAAAACTTTTTCACTCAGAGAGTGGTGAAGCACTGGAATGGGTTACCTAGGGAGGTGGTGGAATCTCTTTCCTTGGAGGTTTTTACGGTCAGGCTTGACAAAGCCCTGGCTGGAATGATTTAGTTGGGAATTGGTCCTGCTTTGAGCAGGGGGTTGGACTAGATGACCGCCTGAAGTCCCTTCCAACCCTGATATTCTATGATTCTATGAAAATACTGTCTCACTGCACCAATACTTGGCTGTCCATTTGCGCTGCTCAAAACTCAATTTCCAGTCAGCGAGAAACTTTGACATTTTGAAAATTGTTTCCAGTTAGAATCAGAATGAAAACAAATTTCTCAGGTATTGAAATTCCCAAAAAAGTCCTGTTCTGAAAAGTTTATGTTTCAAAATGTCATTTTGAAATCTGGAAGTATGGATTCTAAGGCTGTTTTATTATATGGAGCTTTTTTATTTGTCTAGTTACATTTTATCCATAACATGTCAGTGGTAATAGTGCTCTGAATAGTACTGCTGATGCGTTACAAAATAATATAAAAATAATTAAAAATGAAGAACTGTGAAACAAACTTTTTCCAAAGTGAATAAATTTTCCCTTCAAAAGGCCACCAATGGGGAACAGTCATTAAAACCAGCATTTGTTGTCTAAAAACTGGTTCAATGAAAACATTCCCACCAGCTCTGCTGTACAGCTGTGTATGGGAACCATCGCTAAAGTGATGTAATTCTCCAATTTACACACACACCTTGGGAGGGTGTGTCCAAGTCCTAGTTTAAGGGCCCAAATGAAGAATAAGGCACTTACATTGCTGCTTTCGCAACCATTAGAGTAGTGTAAGCTAGCGTCAATGCTTTCTTTATAGTAACAAACTGATTTACAATCTCGATGTACACACGGTTCCATAGTGTATGACTGATCAACAATTAACCAACCACTCACACTGATTACAGTGAGAGGGGGATGTCACAAGCTCACATGATGTAAATGTAAAATGCTTTTCTGCTTTGCTTTTATTGTTTAGCTTTTTCTCCTTTTATAGATTGAAATCTTTCTGCAATGCAGTAAATAATAAATGCACTTCAGCTGCCACTCAAAAACTGGAAACTGATCTGGCATGAGTGCTATTCACCAACCCCCTCTGCCAGTCAATGAAAGGCATCTGTCACTCTGGCACTTACCTCAGTTAAAGCCAGGCGAGGACACTGGAAATTCACCTGCAGCAAGTTCCCAACGAAAGGGAAGGAGACAGGACCCGGGGGGTAGTTTTTCCATCTTTTTCTGCGCTTCCTGTGATCGAAAACCAGGATAAAGACAGCAAAAGAGAGGCCAAGTGTTACCTCACTCTTTCCCCCAGTAAGTTTTTTCCCTTTCCCTTCCAACAATTTCCTTCTGCCTCTTTCACCTTCTCCCAGTCTGTCTTTCAGTTTCTTTCTCCTACATTCCCCCTCTCACTCCTCCCATCCCTCTCTTCCTTTCCCTCTCTTTTTCTATCTATTTCTCTAGCTATTCTATTCTAGTCACACCCTCTCTTCTAATAACAAAGTGCCATAAGTCTGCACAGGACTTTACAAACAGCAAAGTGCCGGGCTCTGTAGTTATTGTTTCTCTTCAGCTCCTCCCCAGACCTCATAGGAGTGGTGAGGAAGGTGTGCCTGTCCCCATTTCACACAGGCTATAATTTTACGCAAAATCTGTAGGAGTCGTCGCAGGTGGGAGCCAATCTCATGATATTGGAGTCAAAAAATGTACTGGTGAGGGCTCTTGATACCGTCCCACTCCCTCCACCGCTCCACTTGAGCAATAGAATTATAGCAGGCAAATTAGCTAGAAAGGAAGAGGTTTGACTGGTTTTGTTACTTCTGACATCACTATCTAGGGTTTGTTTGTTTCTTCTTTAAATATATGGCTGCTCTAACTGTTTCTAACCATCACAATGACACTACTTAAGAAGGATTTGAGTCGTCCATGACTGGAATTATAACAATTAGACATCAATCATTAAGAATATAACTTAATTACAACCTAATTTCTTCAATATTGTTTATGCATGTGTTTTCTAGGAGATTTAACCACACAGAACTGTCTGTCTTACTCTGTCATCGGGATCGCTCAGTCAAAGACAAGATGAGCCAAGTGCAGCATTTCTTAAAAGCTCACTTTTGATTGATTTTAACGCTAACTAATTAACAATTTGACCTGTAAATCCTCAGGGAAGACAGTCAGTAGGGAAAGAAGGAAGGTAACAGTCAGCTCTCTGCTGTCATCTGCTGGAGACCAAGGGGCATGTACTGAGCAAGGCAGCACCATATTTATATATTAGCTTCAGGTAATTTGGGGACATAGGGGTATAATTTGGCTGAGCTTTGTACTTGCGGACCATATTTTGCGGATTACTCTGGCGGGAACCATCTGGGCAAATCCTGAACAATGACTGAGTAGAGGCTCACTCTAAAGAAGACTTATGTTTGTCGAGGTCTGGTAAGAGTCCTTGAACAGAAGGAGCCCAAGTTCCGGAAAAAAGAGAGATTGTCTGTTCTTGGTTAATTTCTGGGAATGCTTCCACAGGGGGTAAGAACTCTTATGGGACTGTTAGATCCCTGATTCCCCCAATACCTTAAAAAAACAAAACAAAACTGAGCTGAAAGCTACCGTTGCCTGACGGGGCAGAGCTCAGCAGTGCTTCTAGTCATCAAGCAAGTGGAAGACAGAACCATTCTGCAGTTCTGGTCACCTGGCCAGCAGTGAGTGCAGCAAAGTGGCAATGGGTCTCACCTACAACTTGCAAGCAGACTGAGAGCTGCTGTGTGGACTATGGTGGAAGCAGAGGAATTTACAGCATCCGTCTACTCTGGTCTAAAGACTTTGGTGAGGTCTCCCTGTCCTAGCTACTGAAACTGTTATAGCAGGAGGTGGCAGAGCAAGCAGGAATGGATTCGCCTATCAAAGGTGCCTAGATTGGATATAGGGACCCAGATTATTGGGTGGAGACTTGAGCCAAAATTAAGCAAATAGTCTAGAAAGAAGGCACTGGCCCGTGCTGCTGCCAACGCCTTTGGCCAAAGGGTTACAGTACTCAGTGCCATAGATTTGGGGACGATACATTGTACTCCTCGTACATAGCAAAGAGGTTTAGCTTTTAGCTTTAAACTTTAAAGTTCTGCTTTAAGCATGAAACTCAACTCATTCTTAACTATGGAGTTACAACCTGGGAATCCTAGACCTACTGAAGTCAAGGTCAACCCCCCATTGATTTCATAGGTCAGGGTTTTGCTGTAAACTTCCATAATAAACATAAGAGCTTCCATATGACAGTTCTGGTGAGCCTGCATTTTGTGAACTCGTGTAGCACCCATGAAGCATGACACCATAACCAGAGCTAGCACAGAAGCCAACACACAAAACTACTCAAGGTTATGGAGAAGGGTTTGCCTTTGGGGACCTTGCTTGCTCAACTTGTCTTGCAATATCACTGAATACAGGCTGAGGAGAATGGAATGGGCTGGAAACACAGCAAAAGCATTGCAGTCAGACTTTGGATGCACAAGGCACTTCAAGGCTGGAAGGTTTATTTGTTTATTTTATTATTCAGTGTTCCTGGAATGCTAATTGGACCTTTAAATAACCAAAAACAGCAACAATAATAAGAAGCACTAGATGTGCACCAACCGTCTCCAGGAACGCCGGCTCCATGTGTGCTTAAGGATGACAGTCATCACTATTGGATCCAGAACAGGGCCCCAAGACTGGTAGGACTGAATTTTGAGACCCAGAATATCCAGTGTTGACTGCAGAACTTCAGAATGAGACCTCCACAGTGAGCTGTCCCCGATATCCAATTGCCACCGAAAAGCATGGACATTGGCCCATGGGAGCTGACTAACCAGGGTAGCTGCTGGACATTTGGACTGGGAAGTCCACAGTGGGTGCTGGTGTAATGGAGGTGGGCGTAACTATACAGAGTGCACCCAGAGGGATGTGACCAGTGTGGCTGAGATCATAGAAGGATACAACTGGGCATCCACAACTGGGCCTGAGCTACTGACGGAACCCATGTGTCCATTCAGTGCTGCCTTTCCTGCATCAGAGCTGGATTTAGGAGCAGGCAACCCAGGCGATCCCAACATGCACATTTATCATCTTATATGACAGGGATAACTCCTGCATGCAAATCGTGCATCCAAGTCGTGAAATGGGTTACAAGTGCAATAAAAAATAAGGTATTCAAAAGTTTAACAAATTGGAGGGGAATTTTTTTGAAGGAGTGGTGGGGGAGGGCGCCAAAGACATTCCTCACCTGGGACGCCATTTGATCCAGGGCTGGTCCTGCCAACAACATTACAATACAGAGTTATATACCTAGTGCAGAGGCCCCTTATCCCACAATTCCTCCTCCTTCAGCTACATTGGCTTATTGCCATATCTGGATTCTGGGACTCCCCAGACAGACCTGGAAATTCTAGAAAGGCTTTGGTTATTGCCCAGTCCAAATTCTCCCTCTGGTGCCCCTGTTTCTCCTCCTTCACTACAGCAATTCACAGAGCCTCTGCGCTGCTAGTAACACTGTAGGTTGCATCCATTAATTGCTTCCACTGTCATTATTCTATGTCAAGTATCAGAGGGTAGCCGTGTTAGTCTGGATCTGTAAAAGCAGCAAAGAATCCTGTGGCACCTTATAGACTAACAGACGTTTTGGAGCATGAGCTTTCGTGGGTGAATACCCACTTCCTCAGATGCATGTCACATGCATCTGAGGAAGTGGGTATTCACCCACGAAAGCTCATGCTCCAAAACGTCTGTTAGTCTATAAGGTGCCACAGGATTCTTTGCTGATTATTCTATGTTTCTTTCATCTGCTGTTCCAGCCCTGTGGCTAGTCACCATGCATAAGGCTGCGAGTCTGTCACGAATTCCATGACTTTCCGTGATCTGCCTAAGTTCTGCAGTGGCTGATGCTGGTCCAGTGGCTGCCTGAGCCGGGCAGTCTCTGGGCCAGCAGCAGCAGTTTGGGTGTGTGGGAGGGGGCTTAGGGCTAGGGGTATGGGGTGGGGAGAGTGCTTGCTGGGGTGGGGGACTCCCCTGCAGATCCTAGGCAATAGAGGGGTGGGGATGGGGGTCTTTGCACTGCATGCTGATGGCACCTGTAGGCCCCACCCCCACATCTCCAATTGGCTGTGGTTCCCGGCCAATGGAACCGGTGACAGCTGGTACTTGTGGCGGGAGCAGTGGAGAAGCCCCTGCCCTCGCCCCTACTTCTGGTGACTAGGAGCTGCAGGGATGCAGAGCCGAGTAGGGAGTCCCACCAACCCTCCCTCCCCCAGTACCAGCAGGGATCCAGAGTCACCTCCCCCAGCACCTGCAGCACCCCCGGCCTTAAACTCAGCTGGAGAGCTGCATCACTGAAGACCCGCTGAGAGAACCATTGGCTAGGGGGGAGGGACTCACGAGAGGAGCATGCCACCCCGAAAAAAACTGGGATCGCAAGCATATTGGCCAGAGAAAAGGGAGCACTCATGAGAGCTGGGTGCTGATCCCATTACTCATAGTTAGAAATGTTACTGTATGCTGGTAAACTTTACTGCATTGGAGGCAATGTGTTCCATTCGCAGGGCAGGAAGTACTCTGCATTAGTCAGTAGTACCCTAATGAAGGACTAGTCTTAAGGGAGTCCAAAGGGAATACGGTCTCATCCATGACAGGCAAATGTCAGCTGCAACAGGGGAGTATCCAAACAAGTAGGGATGAACAGAGGGATCCGTAAGACTCCCAGATGGAAACACACAACTTAAAGGGGTGAGGGAAACCACTCCTCCTGCCAAAAAAAAGTTTGGGGTTATTACATTGTCTTTATTTTTTTTCCAGGGTAAAACCTAAATTCTCTTTCCACCTGAAAGCACCAACCATCCTTAGTAAGTGATTTTATTGTTTCTATTAGCATAGTACCTGGAAGTCTCTTTGTGCTGGGCACTGTACATATATACAGTAGGAGACCATCCCAGCCCTGAAGAGTTTACATTCTAAACAGGCAAGGCAGATACAGTGGAACAAAGGAAATATTATCATCATCATCTCCCTGTTACAGTTTGATAACAGTCTACTCCATTTCTCCAGGCTGTGTGGCTGGGCGGTCTGTGGGTGGACAGGTGGCTTGGCTGAAGTGCTGATGTGTGCTGGCTAGTCTCTGCTTTCTACAGCCTAGACAGGGCTATGGGAAACTACGTGTTTAAACCAATTTTAGCAGCGTTAAACCGATTTAATGCCGCACTTGTCCACACTACGAGGCCCTTTATATCGATATAAAGGGCTCTTTAAATCGGTTTCTCTACTCCTCCCCAACGAGAGGAGTAGCGCTGAAATCGGTATTACCATATCGGATTAGGGTTAGTGTGGCCGCAAATCGATGGTATTGACCTCCGGGCGGTATCCCACAGTGCACCACTGTGACCGCTCTGGACAGCAATCTGAACTCGGATGCAGTGGCCAGGTTGACAGGAAAAGCCCCACGAAGTTTTGAATTTCATTTCCTGTTTGCCCAGTGTGGAGCTCTGATCAGCACGGGTGGTGATGCAGTCCCAAATCCAAAAAGAGCTCCAGCATGGACCGTACGGGAGATACTGGATCTGATCGTTGTATGGGGAGACAAATCTGTTCTATCAGAGCTCCGTTACAGAAGACAAAGTGCCAAAGCGTTTGAAAAAAATCACCAAGCTACACAGTGCTGCATGACAAGCGTAACGGAAAGCCAAAGAATCAAATGGACGCTCATGGAGGGAGGGAGGGGGTACTGAGGACTCCAGCTATCCCAGTGTCCACAGCAGTCTCCGAAAAGTATTTGAATTCTTGGCTGAGCTCCCAATGCCCGTAGGTTCAAACACATTGTCCGGCATGGTTCAGGGTATAGCTCGTCAGGGGATAGCTCCCTCCCCTCCACGTGAAAGAAAAGGGGAAAATATCGTTTCTTGACTTTTTTTTAATGTCACCCTATGTGTACTGAATGCTGCTGGTAGATGCAATACTGTGGCAGTAAAGAGCAGCATCCGCTCTTCTTCCCTCCCCAGTGGCAGACGGTACAATATGCTTGATAGCTGCTGAGTACTACTGGCTGGCCTCAGGAGTGGCTGGCCGGGGGCACCTGGGTAAAAATAGGAATGATTCCTGGTCATTCCCAGTAGATGGGACAGAACGGCTGGTAACCGTCTTCATCATAGTAACTGGGGGCTGAGCTCCATCAGCCCCCTCCCTTTCATGTGTAAAGAAAAGATTCTGTACTGCCTGGACTATCATAGCAGCGGGATGCTGGGCTCCTCTCCCCCACACCGCTTGATGTCCTGCCTGGACTATCATAGCAGCTGGAGGCTGCCTCCTCCACATTTTCTCTCACTAACAAGTCAGTGTTTCTTATTCCTGCATTCTTTATAATTTCATGACACAAATGGGGGGGACACTGCCACGGTAGCCCAGGAAGGTTGGGGGAGGAGGGAAGCAATGGGTGGGGTTGTTGCAGGGGCACCTCCCGTGAATGGCATCATTTCTGTGGGATCTGACACGGAGTGGCTATGCTCTCTGGTTCTCTGATACACTGGTTCTCTGGTACACTTGCCCCATATTCTAGGCAGGACTGACTCTATTTTTAGATACCATAAAGGAGGGATTGACTTGGGGAGTCATTCCCATTTTTGCCTTTGCGCCCCCGGCCGACCTCAGCCAGGGGCACCCATAATAGCAGCAGACGGTACAGAACGACAGATAACCGTCATCTCATTGCCAATTTACAATGGCAGCAGACGGTACAGAATGACTGATAACCGTCTCTGCTATCATGCAAAAGCAAATGAATGCTGCTATGTAGTGCTGCAGTACCGCCTCTGTCAGCGGCATCCAGTACACATACGGTGACAGTGACAAAAGGAAAAAAAGGCTCCATGGTTGCCATGCTATGGCGTCTGCGAAGGCAATCCAGGGAAAAAGGGCGCGAAATGATTGTCTGCTGTTGCTTTCCCGGAGGAAGGAATGAGTGACGACATTTACCCAGAACCACCCGCGACAATGATTTTTGCCCCATCAGCCACTGAGATCTCAACCCAGAATTCCAAGGGGAGGGGGAGACTGCGGGAACTATGGGATAACTATGGGATAGCTACCCACAGTGCAATGCTCCAGAAATCGATGCTAGCCTCAATACATGGACGCACACCGCCGAATTAATGTGCTTAGTGTGGCTGCGTGCACTCGACTTTATACAATCTGTTTTACAAAACCGGTTTATGTAAAATCGGAATTATCCCGTAGTGTAGACATACCCTCGGTGTAAATTAGCTGCTTTCCTTTGGGAACAAGAGGCTTTTAGGTTAAAAACAACTTTTTTGTCTGAACTATTCATAATCTAGCCAACAGCGAATGTGATCTGCTCCCTACCTTACATCACAATTCACTCTGCAATTCCCCAAGCAAAATAACCACACCCTCATCCCTTGATGTCTAGTCATGCAGCCCACGTCTCCTTTCTCACAGTAACATAGAGCGTGTACTTGAGATGAGGCACTAGAGGCAAGTAATTTTCAAGAACTAAAGAGACAGGAAGTAATAAACATTAAAGAATAAAAGATTCCTCTTTTTATTCACATAATTTTACTATTTTGCATACAATACACAGATTATAACAATTCTTTGCAAGGCCAAATTACAGGGTTATCGTGCACAAAACACAATATTTTGAGACAGTTTAGTGGCAATTCCTCCTATAGCCGCTTGACTCTAAGACAGGGGTCGGCAACCTTTCAGAAGTGCTGTGCAGAGTCTTCATTTATTCACTCTAATTTAAGGTTTTGCGTGCCAGTCATACATTTTAACGTTTTTAGAGGGTCTCTTTCTATAAGTCTATAATATACAACTAAACTATTCTTGTATGTAAAGTCAATAAGGTTTTAAAAATATTTAAGAAGCTTCATCTAAAATTAAATTAAAATGCAGAGCCCCCCGGACCAGTGGCCAGGACCCGGGCAGTGTGAGTGCCACTGAAAATCAGCTTGTATGCCGCCTTTGGCACATGTGCCATAGCTTGCCTACCGTTGCTGTGACATAACACCGTTTCTTTGAAATAGAAACCTTTTAACACTTTTCTGGGCTGAAAGTGAAAGGAACATATGTAATGGAGGAAGGAAGATGTTGTGTACAGACATAGCATAATATCCCTTTAAATAGTTTGTGAGCCTTTTTGTTCCATTCCCCGTGTTCAGGTTTTTTAGAAGTTGCCAGAACCCAACCACAGCAGCAATGTGAACATGGAGGAATTCCTGGCATGTTGCATATTTCCAATAAACACGTGTTTGGACTCCACTGAACACATGTGGTTCCTTCATCTTATGTTTGTGTCAAGAGAAAAAGAGAAGATCAAAACTGGAATTAAACTAAACTATAAAGTACATATTGGGACAGATCCTCAGCTGGCGTAAATAGGCACAGCTCCATTGAAGTCACTTTAGATCAGTGGAAGATGTGATTCATTTTTGTTTACCAAATCTCCTGAAGTAATGCAGGTAAATCTCTGTCGATAGCATTGTCTGCAGCATGTACAAGCAAATGCAAAATACACCTCTACCCTGATATAACGCTGTCCTCAGAAGTCAAAAAATCTTACCATGTTATTGGTGAAACTTTATTATATCGAAGTTGCTTTGATCCACCAGAGTGCACAGCCCTGGCCCCCCCGAGCCCTGATTTACCGTGTTATATCTGAATTCGTGTTATATCGGGTAGCGTTATATCGAGGTAGAGGTGCATACTTCAAAATCGCTTCTCCGAGAAGGCATTGGCCTGGCCCTGAAGGGAATACCCAGGAACAGTGCTAGAAAACCAAACCACACTCTGCTGGCTCAGAGCACCGAGTTTCCCATTTGAACAGCTGCAATAAGCTCATATTGTGTGTTACACTGACAAGTCTGCCAGGCTCTTGATACCTGCGTGTAATCACACTATCTTTAGCATTTCGTTACACACTTGCTGTGTGTACCGACACGCGACAGGGATCCACACGGTGCTGACGGGTAAACAGCCAATAGTGCTGATAGCATCATTTGATCTCAAGGAGAGTCTAGTAACGAATGAAGCAGACACAACACTAAGGCCAGGTCTACACTACAGGCCTATATAGGTATAACTACACTGCTCAGGAGTGTGAAAAATCCACATCCCTGAGCAACATAGTTACACTGATCTAACCCCCCGCCCCGCATAGACAGCGCTATGTCAGCAGGACAGGTTCTCCCACCAACACAGCTATCACCTCTCAGGGAAGTGGATTAACTATGCCGAGGGGGGAAGCTCTCCCACCAGAGTAGGAGCATCTTTCAGTTAAGCACTACCGCCTTCCTAAATATATGAGGAGAACTTTGCAAAACACTGCACTTATCTTGGGACAGCCTGGATCTGGTAGGGGTGTGGGCTGAGTGTCGTGGCAAAGCGTCCAACCTCTCGAGGCCTGGCCTGGCCCTCAGGGAGACGGAAGGTGAAATGCTGCAGGAGGCTGGTGAAGAAGAGGAAGAGCTCCATCCTGGCCAGTGGTTCCCCCAGGCAAACACGGCGACCTGCAAGTGTGGGAGTGAGAAAAGAGGGAGGAGGCAGAGAGGAGGAGGATACAACACTACATGTAAATAACAAGTCACTGAAGGAGTAAGACCCTTACTGCACACCCACAGGTTGCACTGAGCACAGAATCTGCCCCCATATGCAGCAGATGGTGAGTCTCCCTATTCCCAGACCCTGTGTGAACAGGAAGAACTAGGAAATACTTCTCCAGACCAATCAATATTCTGTTTAATCCAGTTCCCTGTGTCTGATTGTGGCCAGCACCAGAAGCTTCAGTGGAAATCATAAAACCAAGGCCTCTGTCAGTTGATTTGGAGAGGAGAATTACTGCCTCATTAGCCTGACTCAAAAGGGTCAGACACACTAATACACAGGGCTAAATCCTCATCAGGTTAGATAGTAAAATATAATTTTGAAGTCTATGAGCTGATACCTGAAGTTTATAAGTTATGGAGACCATGTTAGGAGCTGGGTGAAACCTTGTGCAACACAGACCCAGAAAGTGTTACACAACTAGCCATCTAAGTGACCCAGAGTCAACCTTTAGAAACATAGTAGTAGATAATGATTTGTGTTTTTATGAATTAATATGTATATATAGTCAACCTCTAACAATGTAAGTGAATGGTTCCTGTCTATAGCTATATTCTGTTTAGTCAGAGATCAAAAGGCGTTGTTAACATATAAATGAACTGTGAATGTAGTAATAGCATTATCTTCATTTCTCTTTGAAGTATGTAGTAAACTAGAGAACACACAGAAACTGAGAACAGACAAAAACAGAGAGAGGCAGAGACAAAAGCAAGAGGGACAAGGAGGAATAGCCTGTGAGTGCAGTGAGACCCTAGGAAAAAAGCTTTTGGGTTTGTTGGCAAAAGAGACTTTGGGCCATAAGCTAAGAAACTGCTCCTTTTATTACGGGTTCCTCTTGAGTTCAGAGGAGCAGGACTTTGTACGTTCCTTATAAACAAACAAGATGGCATCCAAGAAAATACCTGACTCCACCAATTTCTACTTCCAACTGGAATGTCCCCAGGGCCCAGAAATTTGACAAACATAAGAACAGCCATAGTGGTTGAGACCAAAGGTCTATCTAGCCCAGCATCCCGTCTTCCAATGGTGGCCAATGCCAGGTGCCCCAGAGGGAATGAACAGAACAGGTAATCATCAAGTGCTCCATTCCCTGTCGCCTAGTCTCAGCTTCTGGCAAACAGAGGCTAGAGACACCATCCCTGCCCATCCTGAATAACAGCCATTAATAGACTTATCCTCCATGAATTTAGCCAGTTCTTTTTTGAACCCTGTTATAGTCTTGGCCTTCACAACATCCTGTGGCAAAGAGTTCCACAGCTTGACTGTGCATTATGCGAATAAATACTTCCTTTGGTTTGCTTTAAACCTGCTGCCTATTAATTTCATTTGGTGACCCCTAGTTCTTGTGTTATGAGAAGGATTAAATAATACTTCCTTTTTTACTTTCTCCACACAGCCATGATTTTATAGACCTCAATCATATCCCCCCTTAGACGTCTCTTTTCTAAGATGAAAAGTCCCAGTCTTAATAATCTCTCCTCATATGGAAACCGTTCCATACCCCTAATAATTTTTGTTGACTTTTTCTGAATCTTTTCCAATTCCAATACAGTTTTTTTGAGATGAAGTGACCACATCTCTCTGCAGTATTCAAGATTTGGGCCTACCATGGATATATGTAAAGGCAATATGAGATTTTCTGTCTTGTTATCTATTCCTTTCTTAATGATTCCCAACATTCTGTTGGTTTTTTCTGACTGCCACAGAACATTGAGAGGAAGTTTTCAGAGAACTATCCACAATGACTCCAAGATCTTTCTGGAGTGGTTACAGCTAATTTAGACCCCATTATTTGATATGTATAGTTGGGATTATGTTTTCCAATGTGCATTACTTCACATTTATCAACATTAAATTTCATCTGCCATTTTGTTGCCCAGTCACCCAGTTCTGAGAGATCCTTTTGTAGCTCTTCACAGTCTGCCTGGGACTTAACTATCTTGAGTAGTTTTGTATCATCTGCAAATTTTGCCACCTCACTGTTTACCCCTTTTACCACATCATTTATGAATATGTTGAACAGTACTGGTCCCCATACAGACCCCCGGGGAGACACCACTATTTACCTCTCTCCATTCTGAAAGCTGACCATTTATTCCTACCCTTTATTTCCTTTCAGCCAGTTACGAATCCATGAGAGAACCTTGACTCTTAACTCATGACAGCTTACTAGCCATTCAGGTTGAAATGGGGCAACCCTATTATCTAGTGCGGCTGTGGAGCAATTAGGAAAGGTAGAGTGTTGTGCTTTGTGCTGCTAAGGTACAAATACAGAGCTAGCTAACAAAAATCCATTCTTGTATGATGTGAGGCTCTAGATCAGCAGGTCCCAATTTCTTTTCCCAAGTGACCCCGTTTGAAGGAAATATTTTCATCCAGAATCCCAGAAAACATGGAAGAGCAAAACGGGTTCCTCTGCACAGCATGATCTCAGACACCCCGTAAGTGGGAGCTCCCCCCATGTGGAGGACGTCTTTTTGCTCTACAAAACTGTCCTCTGCCCAGTGTATCCTCATACATATGGTGCATGTGAGGTCAGAGCAAAATAGCATCCTCTGCACACGATGGATTGCCACGATCCCATGTGCTGATGGCATCGCCCCATTTGGGGTTGTGAGCCATATTTTAGGACCCACTGCTCCACACAGAGTGAAAGGCAGGCACTGACAAAGTACAGGGAAGACTGATTGCACTTCAGTTTGGCACAAATGGAGGGTGGCTGCTCAATTACCTGTTTACAGACTAAACTCAAATCATAAAACGAAAAACAAAACTGGCTTTTAACCAAGGGTATGTCCACACTTTGAGCTGGAAGGTGTAATCTCCAGCTCGAGGAGACGTCCCTCCACTAACTCTGAGCGAGCTAGTGTGCTAAAAAGCAAAGTGTAGCCATGGGGGCACAAGCAGCAGGAGGGGATAGCCACCTGAGTAGGTACCTACCATCTTGCACAGGATCATCCTCAGGGTGACCAGCCTCTTCCGTTGCTCACGCTGCAGTGGCTACACTCCTACGTGCTATTGGCGAGTTAGCGTGGGTATGTGTACCCAACCCGGAACATACACCCCTAGTCTGAAGTGTAGATGTACCCGCTGAGCCAACACCTAGCTCAGCTTAGTACAGAGAGAACCTCTCCCTCCAACCCCCAGTACTGCAGAGTATTCTGGAAATGCCTTAGAAGCTGCCTAATTACATTTGTGACACATTTTTTTCCTTTGATGGGACCTCAACCCTCTCTGTAACTGAACCGGTTGGCTGCATTGAAACAAACCTAGAGAGCACCAACTGCTGTGCTAAGTGTTCATGGATTTTTGAAGGTGATCCAGTCACTGGGAAAGGTCCTATGGCAAAGCTATAACTGCTCAGTTCACAGACCCGTCTGTCTAAGCCCTTGTGTTTCCCACTGCTAGAACTCCTGGGCTGCCCTGGTACAGGCCTGGCAGAGGCAGTGCCTCACCAGTTCAGAAATCCCTCTGCTGTGGATGTGGTGACCAAAGGAATTAGGACAGACTCTACAGCCCCTCCACCAGCCACAGCTGGCCTCCTTTGGTGTGTATCAGAGAATCAGTATTTCCCTCTTCTCATCTCTCTGATGAGTTGGGAGCATACAGGAAACTGGGAACATCCATCTCCCCTTTATCCCCTACTGATCCATATACCCCACTGCAGTGGTCCCAGGGCCTCCAGTAACAAAGGCCTTCCTTTGATCAGGTGCCTTGCAACTCAAAGAAGTACGTGGCACACAACAATTTTGATCATGCTTTATCAGAAGTCCCTAACTATGATCCCATCCATTTCCCAATAACACACACCTCACCTGTGTGCACACTGTTTCTAAACAGATTCCTGGGCTTGTAGTTAAGGTTTTCGGTTACAGTGCAGAAGCGATTAATGTGTTACATTCAGAATGTCCTTGTGTCTAATGGAGTATGAAGTAATTTCTCTGGGGAGATGCAGCCTGCTAATGAAGAACAGAGCCTAACGTGACGGATGGGTGTATTGGCTTAAGGGATGTAGGTCCTCCTTAACTGGCAGTTCCTCGTTCCTCAGGGATTAAGTAGGTGTGTTTGTTACATAAACAACTGGAATTGATTTTTAATAAGTAGATCTTCTATTTAAATAACTACAGCTGTAGAAGATGAGCAATGAATTAATTATGGTGCGGGTTGCCCAGCTTACTACAGAATAAAGAATACAAGACTGCTTTCCTTTGGCCGAGTGGTTTACATAGGCCTCTGGGACAAGCTGCTCAGACTCTCAAGGCTTGACCCTAAATACAGTATTTCAAGGACAGAGTTTCTGCGCTGGAGAAATAGAGAGAGGGAGTTATTATGCAGAGGTTGCATATACTGATACCACCAGGGCACTGTAGAACAGGCCCAGCTCAGCACGGATTGCGATGATCTTCCACATGAGGAAGATGCTCTCATGATGAGAGGGACATCTTGCTTTAAAGGAGACGCACATTCCCATAACAGTAGTGGGTCACATCTCATGCATTGTACCTCATTTCCAGAGGGACGGCCTCTCCCAGTTCCTCCTCCCCTTGGATTTACCTGCTGAGAAAGGCAGGAAGGCCTCTCGCTTCACAAACTGCCCAGCTACATCCAGGAAGTGCTCTGGGTAGAACTGATGCGGCTTCTCCCAAACCGTTTCATCCTTCAGCACCGAAGACAAATTAGTGATGACTGTCGTTCCCTGATCCACCCCAGAGAAGAAACAGGGTATGTAAGAATTGTCACATCAGAAAAGGCCAGTCCCTCTGCATTCAATATCCCATCTCAAGTAGTGGCCATTGTAGGATGCTTCAGAGGAAAGCACAGAACCTCTCTCAGGTACCTAATTGCATAATCTTATAGCACAGTGGAGTGGGACGCTTTCAGGGCCCTAGCTAGTGCACAGCGTATGCTCTGAAGCTTGTCGCCCTTGTACATTGCATGCTAGCTAGACTAAGAGTATGCAAGTGGTGTTTTCAGGGTCTACTGAGCTTTATGGGATGAAAATTCCTTCTACTCCCCACTTTTAGCTCTGGTAAGAGTGTTCTGATTGAGAGACTGTGAACTACAATTCTCATTGTCTTCACAGAAAAGGCGAGATCTTTCCCCTCTCACATGCCTTTGACCTGAGCTAGAGGAGTTTCTTCTAAGGGCAAAAGTGGAGTTTAGTATTGCATGACTTTGGTCTCTCCGGTGAGACTGTCGCCAAGGAAGGCACTAATTGCCCATCATTGTCTCTTCTCCACTTGGAACTGGACTGAGATGCACAGTGGCCTCTGAACAGCTACTATTGCTACTGTTCTGGATTTGAACTCTTGACCTAGCAGGTAGTTTCTATACAGTTAATCAGCTTTACCTTTCTCCACCTTCAAGCAGATGTACTGAATGTTATAAGGTGCCCAAGACACACTTACAGTCTCCCTTGTAATGATTGCACTCCTTAGTTGTGTTTTAGCTCAATTCATTGTTTTTTCAGATATTGAAAGGCCTTTTGAAAATGGAGCTAACCACATAAACAAGGGTCTCCCTGAGGCCCAGGCTCTTTCAAAACTGTACATTTGATAACTCGACAATGGCTGTGTGATTCAGAGCATTGTACTCCAACCTCCTTTGCATGGAACCTTGGGGAGATTCACATGTGGAATGTCTGCAGCTTCAGGACATAAGTCTGCAAGGGGAGAAGATGTCTGCATCCCCTGCTGGCCACAGATACCTTTGGAATGAAGAAGCCTTGGAGCTCGGTGTCCCGATATGTCATATGAGGCACTCCAACAGGAATAATATCCCCATAACGTTGAGTTTCATGGATCACAGCATTGGTATAAGGCATGTTCGCTTGGTCCTCCATCTGGGGTAACCTGTCCCTGCCAATCACCTTATCAATTTCTTCATGGACTTTACCTAGAAAAAGACACTTTACATCCTCCTCAATATAACATAATGATGTACAAATGGGGAACCTGCAGATTTACCCTTAAGCTTTAAACACTGGGGGGCAGCGCTTGTCTGTCTATTTGTACAGCGCTGGGTTTATATTCTGTGAGTTTGTTAGCCACCTTCACTGAGCAGTTTAAAAGTGAGTCATGCTCTAAGTGTCTGGGAGGTGGCTGGTGTCAGGGGCACTTGTTCAAGGGTCAGGAACCATATCCAGCAGTGGGGAGAGGGCGTGGACCAACTTCTGATTTCTCTCACCTCCACACAACCAGAAAGCCTCTTTGATACCCCAGACATGCACTGCTCTGCTTCCCAACTGCTAATTCCTGACCTTGCAATCAGGTCCTGTATGTTTGTTGAAAGCACCTGAAAGCAACAGTGCAAGGGAGGCAGAGTTTAGCTGGTTGGGGGCGAGGGGCAAAGTGAGCCCCATAAACAGTGGTAAAGAGAGGAATGCAGAATTAGGCGCTGAAGGAGAGCACACTCATCTTCGGTTACTCAGCCCAACTTACATAGTTATTCTCTGTGCTATGGGCTAATAAGCTCATTGTTAGAGACATCCCACCTTCTTCATACTGTATTTGACCCACTTGTGCCTCCGGCGTTAGCACATTTAAGCAGGTTAGCACTAATCCCTATGGAGACCCTAAGGGAAGGAAGTAGCTACGAGGGTCTCAGAGTGCCCTTGTCATGAAGAAAAATGGTGAGCGCTCCCTCTGACACTGAAATCTTTATCAGGAGCTTTCTCTCTCCCTTCTCCCTTGCCACAGCTCTTTGCTCTCCCCCTCAGAGAGTTTTCCAGTGGAATTTTTTCCCCAATAACTGCTGTGACTGCTGCTCTGGCAGCTTCATATGCCCAGAACACAACGGTGACCGCAGAAGCTAAGAAGTTCTCAGTGTAGGGTGACCGGACGTCCCAATATTATTGGGGGCGTCCCGATTTTAGGGGACTTGTTCCGCAGCCCAAGCTTACATCATTCAGCACTGCTTCCTGGGGGAGCTCCCGGTGCCCACCCACCGGCAGGAGCACCACATGCTGCAGGGGCGGGGCTTACAGGCACAGGGAGTGGGCAGAGAGCCCTCCGCCCCCCCTCCACCTGCCCCGACCCACGACCCTAGGAGCCAAAGGGACCAGCCTGCTGGATGCTTCCCGGGCCGGGAGCCATCCCAAGTGAGCACCACTAGGACTCCCCACCTCGCCCTCTGGCAGGCCCCTCAGACTCTTAGGGCGGGAGGGGGAGAGCGCCTCTGCATGCTGCCGGTGCCTGCAAGCCCGGCTCTGCAGGTCCAGCAGCTCCCATTGGTGCTTTTCCCAGCCAATGGGAGCCACGGAGCTCGCGCTTGTGGCGGGTGCAGCACATGGAGAGTCTGGAGACCCCCCTCGCTGCTATAACCCTAGGAGCAAGAAACAGGGCTGGTGAGTGTCAACAGGGAAGGGGGCAGGGTGTGATGGAGTGAGTGTCTGGGCGGTGTGAGGGGGGTGCTGGGCTGTGAGTGTGTGGAGGGCGCTACGCAGTGGGGGAGGTTTGTGTGTGTCAGGGCACAGGGCAGTGCAGGTCTGTGTGGGGCATTGTGTAGTTGTGGTGGTGGTGCTGTGGGGAAGGGCACTGGGAGGGAGGACAAAAGGGAGGGAGGGGAAATCTGTGTATTGGGAAAGTAGCGAGTGGGGGGTTCTGTGTGGGGTGCTGGGAAGCTGTGGTGGGGCTGTGGGCAGGGGGGCACTGGGCAGGGTGTGTGTGCACAGCACTGTGCATTTGTGGTAGAACGGTTGTAGGGGGGCTCTGGGCATAGTGGATCCAGCGGGCTGTGTGGCATTTTACTCTTGCGATCTGGTCACTCTATCTCAGTGGAAGATGCAGGGTTGGGAGAACCGGTCACATCTCCACCAGTCCTCTTGCTTACACTGGATGTCAGGATGGAGAAGCATGTACAGCAATGCCCAGCGCAGGGTGGTGGAGGTGGTCTCAGTGCCAGCGGTAAACAAGTCAATTGTTACCATACGAAGGTTGTTGTCATTGAAACTGCTCCCCGCATGCTCTTTGGCCTGAAGGGAACAAAAGAGAGCGTGATTTGACCTTAGATTTTTGTTGAGGAGAGAGGATCAGATGGGTAGATAGTGGTAATTCATATTCTCAGACTGAAAGGTTGAATTGTTTGCAGAGTGCAGCATAACACGTGCATATGACAACACACGCTGTCAAGGCTCCTTGGTTGCATACATTTCAAAGTAATAATTTGTCCCACACATCATAGACTTCATCAGGAATAAAATTCAGGACCTTCTGCTCCAAAAACACAGGGTATGTCTACTATATTTTCCTTCACACTGTGTTAGTGAACCCAGTGCTTGAGCATCTACACTGGGGGAGTCAGTAGGTGGATGGCAGGCCAAATCTGGACTGCTAGATGCTTTTGAACAGACCCTGAAATCTTTTAATTTAAATATTATTATTGTTTATTTTTCTCTGCAGTTGGGACCTTGCCTATACCCTGACCAAGAAATTTGGACCTTAACAAAACAATTATCGACTAACCCTGCAGAAGTCTTCACTGATTGTCAACCCTAGGTTAAGAATATTCTAGGATAGGCGTGAACCTCTGGCATCCACACTGTAGCAGACAGAGCCGAGTCAAACCAACCATATTCCAGACCCCCTAACACCCTCCCAGAATGTGGCCGCTCTAGCCCTGACTATGGGAAAGATTTACTGCCCACCCTGCACATTACAGGAACTTTGACAAGCCTGTCAAAACTGCCTGCCGAGCAACATGGAAGAAGCCCCTTTTCAAGAACTTTTCTTCCTTGCGCTGTCCCGCCTGTGTCAGGAATGGGGCAGAGTTTCCATGAGGCGCTGGTGGACATTTCAGCAGCACTTTCAGACCCATCCAAGTCCAGGGGTGCTGGAATAATTTTTATAGTGGGGGCGCTCATGACAGAAACCATGTATTTGGTCTTTGTTATTACTAATTCAAGCCAGGAGTTGTGGTCAGTTCTATTTCCAGCACCACTAAGGTGGTGGAGGAGGAGTACCCAGGCACAGCAGACTCACACTGGCTGATGCTGCTCAGTACACTCAGCATACACGCTGGAAACTCTGCCCACAGTCTCTTACCACCAGAGTTAAGGGAGGGTCTCCAGTCAGTCTTAGAGAGTTGTGCCTTTGCAACCACAAGAGGTTAGTGTGATCACTCACACTGGATCAGGTCAGAAATTCCATGTAGTACCATAAGGGTTTCTTATCTAGATTTTCTCAGAGCAATTGTATACATTTGGACATAGACTTAACATGGGCAATAACTAATATGCTATTTAAAAGCCAATTAAAATGTAATTTGCTTTGTTTGCAACTCAGAACAAGAAGTTGACATTTAGAAACTTCACACAAAATGAAAGCTTTTTAAAAAAGTTTCAGGTTAATCAACATTTTAAAAATACTATAAAATAAAACAAACCATAAAATAAATGAAAAATTGAAATGTGCTGTTCTGACAACCTCAAAACAGAATGTTTCAAGCCTATCAAAATGTTGCATTTTGATTTTTTCTACATGAAATTCTGTCAAAAACGACATGTTTCATTGTTTCAATTTTGCAACCAGCTGTTCTAGAAAGATAAAAAAACAGATCAGGTTTTTGTTCTGGAACATTTTTCCAGCCAGGAATTCCCAGCAGCCTGCCTTTGAACGAAGCTGTGATTTGGAAGGATGAAGGAAGTCTTCACTATGACCTTTGCCAAAACTGTTAAAAAGAAGAGTCTCTAAACTGTACATGGTCGGCTTATATCAGGGCTGTTCCACGGCCAAGACAGCTAAGGACCCAGGTACAGCACCCACTAGAGTGGGGCACTGCCTCAGTACAAGTTGCAGCTATCAGCCTGTTCTTCAGCTGATTTCTCAGCATGAACTCATTAGACTCACTAGATAAGGGAAAACCAGAAGAAATAGAACAGTGAGCTGTTCATAGCAGTTCTATTAGCAAAAGGATTTTGCTTGTAAACTTTACAACGAGGGACAAGGGAAGCTAACAGGGAGTGTTCCCGTCACTAATATCTTCACGGAGCCAATGAGATCTACACCTGCTGTTCTCCTCCTTACTTCTCTATCTCCTGTAGAAAAGCATCAGTGAAATCTCTCTTTTCGGTAGGATTCCAGGTCGTCCTGTGCTCCTTCACAAGCTCATCTGTGAAGTCCAGGATCTCCTTTTGGGATCGGAAGACTCTCTGTGGCACTCCAGGGATGAGCAGCAGCCAAGGTACTACGACAAGAAGCTAAGATAACACAGTGAGAGAGAGAAAACCACAGCCCATGACTCCCAGAATAGAATCACTAAACTACAATCTTACTGATCAATCAAATAGCAGCTTCTTACTGACCAAATCATATGTGCTGAGTTACCTGGGGCAGGAATCCAGCTTCTTCTTTGAAGAGCTGTTCAACCAAATACAGCAACCTCTGAAATTTCTTATTGTCATAGTCAAAGCGCTCGCCATAGACGAGGGAGCAGATCACATTGCTAACTGCGTTGTTTATAAGAAAATGTGGATCAAAAGGATGACCTGAAAAACATACAGGACCAACCAAAGACATTAGGAGACACAACATCACTGTAGCCTGCTCCTCGCTGCATGGAACATACTGAGCAAGAACCTCTAACCTTTCAAAACTGCTTACGAATAAACCAATTTAAAGTCCATGCTCATGTAACCTGGGGAACTTAAAGATGCCTCACATACTAACAGGGTTGGGCCTGGTCAGTACTTGGAAGAGAGAACACCATGGAAAATTTAACAATTTCAGGTTTGTGCTGTAGATTCAGTCAGTGGTACTGACTGAAGGCTTTTGTCTGCAGCCATATTAGGAGGCAGCAAGCATTAGCTAAGAAGTCACATCCTCACATTCCATCTAAAATACATCAAAATAATTAACATCGGGCTGTTAAAAAGGCGATCTTGTCCTAATACCACCCACTATCGCCAGATTAAAAAAAACAGATCTTAAGATGGTTAAAGAAAACTTAGTCTGATAGCGTCCTGTCTGGCATGAAATCACTTATCACTAGTTGTGGTTGTCAAATACTCATTTCTTTCTTGTTTTATCTTTATGGTCCCCACTTCTCTATTGTTTGTCTGGATGGTCTGGTTCTTTGTTTTAGTCTGTTACATATGTAAGCAGAGTCAGGATAAGCTCTACCCTGACATCTGGTGGAAAGAATGTCAGAGAGTGTATTTGCATAGGCACGCCTACCCTATCCCAGACTGCTGAGCGGTGGGACTGCTTGGTGACAAATGACTCACCCTCAGTTGGGTGGTACTTGCTAGACAAGGGACATGGGTTCCAAAACCCAGTGAACTGAGAGAGGGTGGGGATAGGTATCTGTGCCTGGTGATGCAGGCTCCTTGTGGAGCCAGAAGCACCAGTTGCACCTCCTCCTCTCTCCACTGTGGAATGTCAGAGTTGATTTTTTTTATTCCCTCAAGAATAAATACAGGTTACTGAGCTGAATGCACTTTGGGCTAATGGTGCACTAGCACTGGGGCTCCCCCACTAAGACGTGAGAACACTAAGAGTTGAAATCACGAAAGAGCTGAAATGACTGAGCTGAGAGCACTGAGTACTGTGCTAACTAGTGGGGGAGCCTGAAAATATACTGTGGAACAGAGCAGCTGGCAGAGTGGAGCAGTTGCGGGGACGGCTGGTGCGGATCACGGGACAGCTGGTGGCAGCAGAGCGGCTGGCAGAGCGAAGTAGCTGTGGGACGAGTGGAGCGGCCCACAGAGCGAGTGGAGCTGAGCAGTTTTGCAGAGCGGCTCATGGAGCAGAGCAGCTGGTTGAGCGGAGCAGTTCCTGAGGACGGCTGGAGGAGCAGAGTGGAGCAGCTGGTAAAGCGGAGCAGTTCGTGGAGAAGGTGGAAGCAGAACCCACGGAGAGGCAGGGCAGTTGGCCCCGGACTACGTAAGGTGCCCCTTTCTACCCAGGCTGGGGGGAGGGACCTCTACAGATAACTCTTGAACTCTGGGGTGGCATTGACCTGAGACTTTTGGGTTGTTGGACTTTGGGGTGATTGGACTTAAAACCCTAAGGGGAAAAAGGACAGTGCCAAAAAAACTTGGAGGTGGGTTTTTGTTTATGGTTTGTGTTATAACCCTGTTTGTGGTGTTTCTCCAATGGGATGCCGCATTGATTCCTTCCTTTATTAAAAAGATTTTGCTACACTCAGACTCCGTGCTTGCGAGAGGGGAAGTATTGCCTCCTAGAGGCGCCCAGGGGGGTGTGGTATGTGAGTGTCCCAGGTCACTGGGTGGGGGCTCGAGCCGGTTATGCATTGTGTTACTGAAACGGAACCCCTGGATACTGAACCCGGCCCTTGTTGCTGTCAACTCAGAGGGGCAGAAGGGTTACACATAATTATTTTACTAGGTGTAAATTAGTGAAGGTGGAGGGGTCTGATTGGTTAGAGAATTTTGTTACAATATGTTAGAATTGGTTAGGAAAATGATTGGTTAATACAGCTAAGCAGGACTCAAGTTTCACTATATAAAGTGGGGTCCAAGAAGGAGACCAGCAGAGAAGGAGCAGAAGAATAAGGAGGAGGAAAGACTTGGAAGAAGAAGAACTCGCTGTTAAGACACAGCCTAAGATCAAAGCTGCAAAGAATCCTCTGCACAACCCTGACATGCAGCAACCAGAATCCAGACGAGATTGCCCTTGTATGGCCAACAGGGAAAGTCCTCCTGCCTGACCAGGACTGGTGAGCATAGCAGTGTATGCATAGTACATGTATTCTGCTTGGTAATTGTTAATAAATAGAAGTTATTACTGTGAAAGGCTCTTTTGCTGCTAAAAGGTCTTGCAAACCCACAAACAGTATGCCCTGAGCCCTAGGAATAGGGTACGGGTGGGTGTCTAAATTAAGAGGGTTACATCTTGAGCCCTAAGAACTGGGTAGTGGGTGCCCCTAGAGTGTGCGAGTAATAGAGAACTGTGTGCTGGTAATAGTACTCATCTCTGCCTCAGTACTGAACCCGTGACTGCTGTGTACAGACAGATGTTACTGGGCTGCTACAGACATTTTTAAGTTGAGGCATAAAAGTGATGTCCTTAAAGACTTCATGGCATGTTTTGGAAGTGTTTTAATGTTGATGCCTCCACCAAATTCCAGCTGAGGTAATAACATTCTACCAACCTAAAGTTCCCCTTGCACATTCAATTGGAGACGTTGAGTTGTTTGGTTGGGTTTTTTTTTGTTTTTTTTTTACTTCCCATCACAAACTCTCATGTTAAAACATCTGTCAGGCTATCATATTATGCTTTCATTTCCTTATGTATGGAAGTTACACTGGTCCCCTGCCCCATCTCCCTTGATGCCACAAACCTTTTTCAGAACAGATTGCAGAGCATAGAAATCCAGCTTCCTCGGTCACATGCTGCTCTAGGGATCTCTTTCCCATCCCAAAGTTCCTCAAGGTGGAGAGTGCAAATCTCCTTTGCTCCTTCCAGGCCTGACCATATCTTGCAAACACCACCCCTGGAAAATAGTAAATAAACAAGAGACAATCAACTCTGGGAAGCACCATCCAACATTCACTGCACAGCAACAAAATAGGGCTGGAGGGACTGGCTTCTGAGGAAGGATAAAAGAAACTAAATGTAGCTTGGCCAAAGGCAGCTAATGGGAGCTATTATTGCATCTTCAGAGGTGTAGGTGGTTAGTGCAGAAGGAGAGGGATTATTCAGGGAGCTCCAAGATATAGCTAGGAGGAAGGGCATGAAATTCAGGTCCAGATCTGCAGCTGGTATAACCTGATGTAGTCAATGGAGCTAAGCCATGCTATACTCTAAGGGTGTGAGCCTCAGGTTGGATGTCAGAAAACATTTCCCAGTGATGAGATCTACTAAACTACTCGATAGTCTCTCAAAGGAATTAATGGATGCCCCATCACAAGCCATTTAAAATTGGATTGGACAAAGCACTGAAGAACATACTACAGGGAGCATCCCTGCATTGGCCAGAGTATGGGCCAGGGTGAGGCTGAGAACACAGGCGGTGCGTAATGGAGGTTGTGGGAGGCTAAGCAGGGCCGGTGCAACCATTTAGGCAAACTAGGTGGCCGCCTAGGGCACCTAGTGGTTGGGGGCTCCTAAAAGCCCCCTCAGGCGAGGAGGTGGAGGTGAGCTGGGTGGTAGGGCGCGCGGAGAGGGTTGCCTGCAATAACGAGGGGGGGGCACAGGGGAACAGCTCCCCGCCCCAGGTTACCTCCACTCTGCCTCCTCCACTGAGCACACAGCCCAGTTCTTCGGTCTTCTCCAATCAGCGCTGCAAGCCTGGGTGGGGAGGAGAATTAGAGCAGCACTGACGTGCTCAGTGGAGGAGGCGGAGCCAAGGTGAGCTGGGGTGGGCTACTCAGGCAGGCTTAGTTTCCGCAGAACGTCTCCCCAGGCAGGGTTAGCTGCCATGGAGGGGCGGGGTTAGCTGGGGGCGGTGCAAGGTGGAAGTTTCGCCTAGGGCGCGCAACTTCCTTGCACCGGCCCTGAAGCTAAGCCTCCCCAAACCTCTGCTAATACTCCCCACCATGGTCCTGCACCAGTGGGAGGACTCAGAGCTCCTCCAGCCAGCCTGGGCTTGGGGTGGCTCAGGCCGGTGGTGGCTTGGGCGAGGCTTCTCCGGCCACAATAGGGGCTTGGGGCAGGGCAGGGGACTAGTCTTCCCAATGGGGGGCTGATACGCTCCCCATGGTTGAGAATACGTGAACCTATAAATATTTTTCCAGATCTAATCTTTGTTATGTTAGTGCTTTGGGATAACCTGAGATGATTCCAGCCCAACAAGCCTCCCTTTTAGGTTGCATTTCTTTCTACCTTCCCCCACTTTCACTCTTGGGTCCTGGAGGTTCCTCAGAAGGAGGTTATTTCTTTTACAAGCCGAGGAAGGTACATACATAGGGTGAGGGTTAGGAAACTGCCAGTTCTGACAATGGCAGCCAATCAGTATTGATTACCATGTACTTTCTACAGAATGTTTCAGAATGGCCATGTCTTGGTAGTTGTTGCAGCACTGCAGCTGGGAAGGAGAGTCCCCATTTTGATCTAACCTGACTTCTTCCTCTCGAGAGGTAGTGTCGGGGGAAGACTCCAGCAAAAGCAACGTCAGCAGAGGGACAAGAGAGGGAAGGAGCTCACTTCCTAAGTCCCCTTCAACCTCTCCTGGAGCTCAAATGATAAACCCAGCCAGTCCCCCTGCAACACTGCCAGAAAACTATGTTAGTTTCCAAGGTACTTGCCTTTGGCATTCTCTCCGTAACCCAACTGCTTATATATAGAAAGGTATGGTCGGTCAGCAAAGTCCTCTGATTTCTGGACCAATGCTTCTTTTACAGCTTTGAATCCATTCACTACTATCAGATTACTCCAGCAGTTCTGAAGGCTAAAGACATTTCCATATATTTTCCTCAGCTGCCAAGAAAAGAAAAAGGAAAAACATATTGTTGGAAGTCAGGCTGGAAAGCAAGCCTGAAAAAATCATCTTGCTTTTCTGTACTCTCTCTAACTTAGAAGGATCTCAGAGCACTCTGTTGGGCTTGTTAGCTCATCACGGATGTGCAGCCACTTCTGGAGTGGAACAACTCACAGCAGTACTACACAGCCACTTACACAGGGAGAGAAGAATGCAACCATTGTCAGCTGATGGTGCAGGAAGAGTTTATGTCAACAGAACGTAACTAACCAAGTTGAAATTTGACCAGGGGCCTTGTGAAAGTGTCGTGGGCTCGTTAACGAAAACCACCAGTCAGGACCTCTTTTGGTGTCTTCAAAGATAACAGACCCAAGTGTACATTGTTCCTTAAAACCATGGTGTGGCACTGGTTTAACCACTGACACAGAGAGCCTTCTGCACTAATTCCTGCAGCACATGGCTTTGCATAGGAAATATCCCATTCAAGTACTGACCAGGCCCAACCTTGCTTAGTTTATGAAATCTGATCTTATCACAGAGGATATAGTAGTGCTGGCTACAGATACACAAAAAATAAAATTATTGACATAAGGGATTGTGGGGAGGGGGGCGTTTCCTGTGATGCTGGCAAATGAGGTGCCAGTTCTTGTCCAAGTTGCAGACATTAGCTAAGAACTAACAAACTCATTGCTGGAGACCAGACCAGTTCACCTGTATGTTAGTTTGCTCAAAATAGGTATTAGTCTTACAAGAATGAATTTAGTGTTTAGACTCTGTGAAATGCTTGTGAGTTGCTGCAGGCGTTAATCTCACTTGCAATGCCTGTGTTCCTCACCATAATAAAATATGTAAGTTTTGCTTTATAACTTAGCAAATGGCTGCTTTGGACTTGTGAACCCAGGCACAGGAATCCTCCCTCCCCACATCGAGAAGGACTGTCAAAATCAGCTGGGTCAAGGAACATTGCAATACAAAGGATTGGCTAACGGCCCGGCCCTATCCCACCTTGCAAATGCCATGTGCAAGGAGGCTTGTTCTGTGGACCTGGAAGCCGAATGAATGAAATAAAACAAAGTCACAGGAAAATTTTCCATCTGTTTGGCTATCTGAACTGTCACATGGCTAGAGATCCCCAGGGCTGCCTGCTGGGTCCGCCCTGAAAGACTCTTTGAATAGACACGTCACTGCAACTCAGTCACTCTTAGATTTAGATGATAACTTATTTGCGAGTATAGGTTTGCTTGCTTGAACCTGCAAATAACTCTGTCATTTCTTTTTCCTAGTTAACAAACCTTCAGATCATTTATTACAGGATTGGCTACAGGTGTTGTCTTTCCTGTAAGATCTAGGGTACCAACTGATCTGGGGTAAGTGACAGGAATAACCTGAATGTGGTGTGATTTTTTTGGTGACCATTTATCAGTAAGTCCAGTTCATCTGGGTGGCAAGATAGACTGGAGATTCTAAGGGGACTGTCTGAGACTCCATGGTAAGCCTGTTTCAGTGATACAGGAGCAGGGGAGCTGGAATGAGGGGGAGGGTTAGGGGGGCGCTCCCCACAGTGGCCCGGGTTTCCTGGGTGGCTCTTACCACAGCCAGGCTTGGGCTTCCAGCCTGGCCTGGCGGCAGGGCCTCAGGGAAAAGAGAAGGAGCAGGGGGTGGAGGCACAAAGAGGGCAGGGCCTCAGGGGATGAGGAGAGGAGAGGTAGGGCCACAGAGGGGGCAGAGCCTCATGCCATCCCATACACTTCTACCGAGGTTCCAGCACTCCTGGTCAGCAGTTCACATTAGATACTGGCTTGGTGCAATCTGCTTACATAACACACCACAGTTTGGGGTATCTGCCCTGCTTAGCAGTCTGCCCTGAGACAGGCACTCACACTCTTGAGCCCCTCCCAACAGCATGATCGTTTCTTTGCCCATCTCTTAACCTATGTGGGTGGTTCATTACCCCAAAAACATTAGCCAGAAGATGGCTTATTGCAGCTATGACATGTGACTATGATGGCATCCTAGCCAACGCTGTTCTGAGCATTACGGCAGATGGCAATAACACTCAGATAACGGGAAAGGTTTTTGTGTTGATTAGTGCCCGAATGCAGCTGTGATTCAACTATTTTGGTAGGGAAAAAATCACATCCCTGACTGAAATCATTAAATCAATACAAAAACTGTGTGTTGACCAGACATGCCTGGAAAGGGGAAGCATAAAAGTCCTGCCCTTTTTCCACACTCAGGGAAACTTGAGGAGGGGGCACCTATGGAATTGCAGGTTTTCAGCTAGTGCCCAACAACTTTCAGGTCTTAGACCAAAGCAAACCAAGTTAACTTCATTGAGAATGACTTTCTTGGCTGCAAAACTGAGTTTGGTAATTACTAACCTTGATCCTTTCCTGCAGCTAACAGTTGTCTGGTGCAACGCAGGAGAGGGTAGTGCAAAGTTCTTTTAGATACCTCTGGACTCTCCTGATCATGTGCGCCAGTCCCATCCCACTCCCCTGCAGTAATTTAGATTAGCCTGAAGGCCTTTCTAAATTGTGGCAGTTTTCACTGGCCATGAGAGGCAGTTACAGCAGCTGGGATTCTGCAGGGTACAGGGGAACCCTGTCCCACGCCCCTTGGCTACAGGAAAGCACCATGTAGGAATTGCTGTTGGATTATCCCTCTGTCCTGGCTGAACACGCTATGGCTGGCTACACTGGCTTTGAGGCTACTTTGCACCAGCACAGAGTGTGCCCGATGTAAGCGAGCACCAGGGCCACTGTACCCTGGTGACAGACAGGCATTGCAGAGCACAAAGCAGAACAATTCAAAGCCATCATCAAATAGTTTAGGTCCAAAATTTAACCTATTTTCAGCTATTTGTGGGATTTCTTGAGGATTGTACCCACATGTGGGAGAAAATGTCCTTCTGGGCCAAGAATTTAGGGAGAGAAAAACCACAAGTAGTTGTTTTATGTGTATGTGAAAAACACAAGAAACCAATGCATCGTGTTCCAGCTTTTCTACAGTAACTTTCCTCAAAGCCACGTGGGCATCAGCCAACGATGCTGATGACACACAAAGAGGCACTGTGTGACAAGCAGACGAGAGTCCTTTTCTATAAGGCACTGGCGAACATGTGTCTGTAACAGTGCCTAGCATTCCGAGCATTCACCTCATTACCAGAAAGATACTGATTAAAAAGAGAATTCAGAGAAAAGCCACAAAAGAGATTAGGGAGCTGGATGGGCTGATTCATGAGGAAAGCTAAAATGATGTAAATATATAAACTGGTCAAATATCTAAGGAAGGGGACTGTGATTCTGCCTGCAAGTATTTGAAAGGTAAAAATGCAAAGGATGGAGGGAAATTGTTTAGGTTTGGGTGAAGGAGTAATGGATTGAGACTAAGTAATGGAGAATTTACTCTGGACACCAAGAAACAAACCCTCAGCAAGAGGTGCATCAGACTGGGGAATAGTTTGCTAGGGGAAGTGATGAAAGCCTCATTGCTGGGAATTAAAACTAGATAAAGCCCTGCGGGGCATACCACTAGAAGTTAGAGGGATGTATAAGAATAGGCCATTTCTATCTTTGATTTCTATGATTCTGTAAGTAAAAGGAGCTGTTCTCGTTTCCGTTCTGTGAGAAATGCAAGAAAGCAAAATGAAACGGTGTGAAATGGAAATAGGGGCAGAAAAGGGAATAATATGTTGTTACTAAAAAGGTGGAGTTAAAACAGCTACAGGGCAAAAGTGTTGTTGTCATCATCCGATTTGATCTGGAAACACAAAAACTCTTCCTACCACATGGTGAAAACAAGAACCAGACCCAGTTTCCCTTGACTGCAGTGTTGAAAGGTGCCAGCCTAGAAAAGGGGCCTCTGGAGTTTGGCAACTACAATCACTAAACATAATATGATTTAGTTGCCTCAAGCTACATCAGTAGTTTCCTTGCAGACAGGACAAAGCATGCACTTGCAACAACTAATCCTGCAGCGGTGGTGTGTGCTCTTGTTAGCGCAGACACAGCCAGCAAGCACATCCTACAGTTGTATAGCTGGAGATTACAGGTTTGTTCACTTTTGCTGAGTCACTGCATCTGGGTGTTCCCCTGTGGATATGGCGTGTGCGCGTGCGCAGTGGGGATCATCTCCTCCAGCGCTATCACATTTGCAGAGAATTCTACTGGACTTGGGAGTGGAATCTTGCCCTCTGGACCCTAGAGCCAGAGCAAAGCCACAGCAGATAATCTCAGAGCATTAGAGCCCCTCCTCCCCTAGGGGGACTGACTGTTACTGTGTTGGAAAAGCCCCTGCATGTAAAATAACCCACCAGCCCGCACCAGCTGGATTAACGAACCACCAGCCCACACCAGCTCTGTTCCACAGCCCGCTGTGCTCAGGGTGACCAGATGTCCTGATTTTATAGGGACAGTCCTGATATCCAGGGTTTTGGCTTATATAGACACCAATTCCCCCACCCCCCCACCCCCATCCCAATTTCTCACACTTGCTATCTGGTCACCCTAGCTGTGCTCTCCAGCCCCTCCGGCACTGACCTGGGTAAAGGAGAGGTGCGGGTTGTGGAAATCGATTTGCAACATGGTCCCAATGAAAGGCAGAGAGGTTGGCCCTGGTGGGTAGCGACTCCAGCTCTTCCTGCGCTTCAGGAAATCAAATAGCAGAGCGAAGACTGTGAGGGCTATGCCCAGTGCTGGGAGGTTGTTCCCGCAGGATCGAAGCTGGGACCAGAGCCACAGGAGCAGATCCATGATCGTTCTCCCCTTTGACTCCCCCTCCGTGTTTTTAACTCTCACCCCTGCCTCTTTTCCCTGCCCCTGTTCTCTCACTCTTTGCTCTTTCTGTCTCCCTAGTTTCCTCCACTCATTCCCCTTCTCTCTCTCTTTATTTCTCAGACACCTGCCCCGCTCTGGCCAACTTCACAGCTTGGAGCTGCTTGGCCAGAATTTCTCTGTAGCCCCTCCTCTGCCTAGATAATACAAACTCGCAGGGGAGTGGTCATGAAGGGTGGCCCAGCCCCTGTAAAAGGGAAAGGCCATAGCTCCATTTCCAGCATCTGCGGTACGTATCATGAGGGAGAAAGGCGCCCCTGGAGCCTTTGTGAGCTGTAAGGTTAAGTCCATATGCAAGCGTGAGTCTATCCTAGGGCTCGAATTACCCCTTGTATTCAGAAGTAGCAATCCTCTCCTAGAGTGACTACATGTCCCCAGGGCCAGCGCTTCCATTTAGGCGGCCTAGGCAATCGCCTAGGGTGCCAGGATTATTGGTGGGCGGCGTTTTGCCAGAGGGGGCAGCAGGCGGCTCCGGTGGAGCTGGACGGACAGTCGGCTGCTCGCGCGGCTCCGTTGAACCTCCCGCAGGCACGACTGCGGCAGCTCCAGTGGAGCCGCAGTACCAGCGCGCGGGGCAGCAAAATTGCCGTGCGCCTAGGGCGCTAAAACCCCTAGTGCCAGTCCTACATGTCCCCATTTTATAGGGACAATCCCGATATTCAGGGTTTTTTCTTACATAGGCTCCTACTACCTTCCCCCCTCCCCATCCAAATTTTTCACACTTGCTATCTGGTCACCCTACCTTCACCATTTCTCCTCACTTGGTTGGTTAGTAACCAGTTTTTGCTGAGCCCCCCAGAGATTGCTTAAAATGGGTTTAACTAGATCTGAGTCCTTCTCTTTCTTATTGGATGATTTTTACATAGAATTGAAGAGAGAACCAGCTACTGAACACTCTCAGGGAGGAGGTGAGAGATGCTTCTCTCTCTCCACCTGGTCAGGTGTGTATTGTGTAGTGGCTATGCCCCAGTGGAGCCCTAGCCTCAGGCTAAGCCAAACGCTAATCAAGAGACAGTGAAATTGACAAGAAAGGAGCACTCAGGAAAAAACCACCCATGGGTGCTGAGCAGCAACCAGTTTACAAGGAAGGACAGTGGACTGGGGGGTAATACTGAGGGCACAGAGACACATCCTCTGCATCTTTCCACTAAGGAGACAAGCTGGCAGCATGGCTTGTCTCATGGAAGATCACAACCAAGCCTGGCTGTAAGATACTGGAAGGGTTTTGGGGGAACTTTACTCTACAAGTGTAGGGGACTGCGGAAGACTGTGTCACGGCCTAGCTAGGGTATCTCCGCTTTCTCGGCGGCCTTGTGGAAAGCCCCTGCTTGCTAAGTGGCAGGTCATTGTAGGACACGGCCTGCCAGTTATAACTTGCTTTTAACTGGTTGAAACCTGTTTGTATGCCCTTAGGCCAAAGGGCGGGCATAGCTTGTGGAAAGTCCCTTTTTGCATATGTATAAGTTGCTTTTGTATTGTGTATATATAGCTGTATGCTCCCGGTCCCGCCTTTGGACTCCGACCCAGGCTGAGCTGAGCTTTGGTGCTGGGTTCCCCGCCAAAGTGACAGCAACGCCCAGGGTCCCCGTTGCGAACGTGTCACTTTACCTTCATTAAAGCCAAATAACTCACAGTGTGTGTGGGCCTCGTTCTTGCAGAGCATCCAAGCACGTTACATTAAAACAGAAAAGTATCTAGTTAAATAAGTCCAGGGTCTAGAAAGCATGTTAACATTTTATTTTATATGTAAACCATTTGCTTCCAATACTTCAACTTGCTACTTTTCAAATCACTGTAGTTTGTTAAATAAATGTTTACTTGTTTTCACTACAAATGTGTCTGAGTGCCACATGTTTCAGTGGGAACTTGGTTGGGCCCTAAAATCTGAGAATGAGATTGTTTATGTCCCGGGAGAGTTTCCATGCTAGTTTCATGGTGGTTAAGTCCCTCCACGGCTATTAGCCAAGATGATCAGGTCTGCAACCCCATGCTCTGGATGTTCTAAACCTCTGACTGCCAGATGCGGGACTGGATGGCCGGCGATGGAACACTTGATAATTGCCCTGTTCTTTTCACTCCTTCTGAAGTATCTGACATTGGTCACTGTCGGAAGACAGGATACTGGGCTACACAGACCATTGCTCTGTCCCTGTATGGCCATTCTTATGCCAATCAAAACAGATGCCACTCCAGATCCTCCAGTGGGCTAGGTGGAGTAATCTGACCCTGATTTGTAGAGTTGTAAGGAATAAATTACCGGTAGATTCCTCATTTATTCCAACAAGGCTCAACATACTAGCAACAGCACTAATACGTTTAGACATGAGACTCATAATAGTACAGTTCTAATAGGTACCATCAATTTTAGCTGCCATCTGGTAGAGTGTTTTGATTGTATCCACCATCTGCTGTTTCTGCTCAGGAACTTTTTCATAAAGAATGCCACGTTTTTGACTCTTCCAAAGCTTCCTGCCTGTTAAAGAGAGGGAGGGGAGGATTTCAAGGAGATGCCCATATAGACAGCAACAAAACACCCCATAGACACCATTTTGTAAAACACACTGTTAGAGGGCCTTCCCTTCACCCTCCCGCTTCCCCGGTTCTTGTCACGCAGACAGCAAGCAGCAAAAGACCAGAAGCCCAAAGTGCAGACACTGTGATGTTTATTGGGGTTAGTTTCCAAGCAAGCATATTCCGTAGCCCTTCACACCAATCAGGCTTATCTTTATACGCCGATAGAATCTGTTTCCCAGTGTTCCCTTCCCAGCTCTGACACCGCAGAGCATTTACTGTGTGTCCTGCTTCCCAGCTCTGACACCGCAGAGCGTTTACCCCGTGTCCCCATTCCCAGCTCTGATGCTGCAGAGCGTTTACCCCGTGCCCCATTCCCAGCTCTGACACCGCAGAGCGTTTACCCCGTGTCCCCATTCCCAGCTCTGACGCCACAGAGCGTTTACCCCGTGTTCCCATTCCCAGCTCTGACGCTGCAGAGCGTTTACCCCGTGTTCCCATTCCCAGCTCTGACGCTGCAGAGCGTTTACCCCGTGTCCCCATTCCCAGCTCTGATGCTGCAGAGCCTTTCCTGTGTCCCTGTTCCCCTCGCCTGAACAAGCATGAGTCCAATTTCCCTTCCACTTCCTGCTTGACCCCGGTTTATATAGTAATATTCTTAGCTACACCTTAACAAATCATTTTACTGAAATTTTATGAACCAATCCTAACATATTGTAACATAATTCTCTAACCAATTATATCCCAGTTCCCTCATTAACTTACACCTAGCAAAATTAATTATATAGCAGACAAACAATTAGAGAACCAGACAGATTAACAATAGAAAAGTGGGGGCCATAAAGATAAAACACTACAGAAATGAGGATTTCACAACCACAACCGGAGATAGGTGATTTCTTCCTGACAGGATGCTATCAAACTAAGTTCTCTTTAACCATCTTAAGATCCGTTTCTTTGTCTGGTGGTGATGGGCACTATCAGGACAGGATCATCTTCCTAACAGCCCAAAATCACCTTATTTCAGTGTGACTGGTTTGGAATGTGAAGATGTGACCATTCGCTTCCCAGCTTATGGCTGCCCCTGCTGCTTAGCCAAAGGCCTTAACCTAAGAACAAGGACTCAGACTATCCTCGTGAGAGAAGGCCCATACACAGGTGAACTGTGATTTTGATTCTTTGTTTCATATCATAAGGGATAAAAATACTCCTAAGTGCTTAAAGTATAGTTTTTACAGACAGGCCTGAATATCTATATTCTAAACACACACACACCAGGCTGTCCAAGTGTTATCAGTTCATTACATTCGTTAATTAAACAATAAGGTGCCAACATGATGTACAGCATGGAACTGTTTACATTGGAGACGGAAGACCTGATCCAGTCAAGCACTTAAGCATGTGTGACAATGGAACTACTCGTGGTCATTTTAATTACTGCATTTCTGAAATCTTTTGCTCTAAATTGTCCCTTAATGTTCAGATTTTAAAACTGATTAAAACAAATATACAAGGCCCAGATCTCAGGATATGAAACCACCATTTTATGACACACCATGGGTGATGCGTAAGCGTGGAGCAGGCGAAGATGCCATAGACCACCTTCCCTGGGGTACAGCCTACGTTGTGGCTCCTATACCATCCCTCCATCCTTGCTGCCACTGTAAGGGGCATGGCCGGGGTGTACCAAGGCCCTTCTGATCTCCAGCTGTCAGAAAGGCCCATGGTTATTTGGTGTATTAGTCTGCTCTAACTGACATGAGGAAATCAGAACACCTCAGTCAGCCCAGGTTTGGGAGAGCACAAAGACTAGCTTTCTGTCCCCAGTTCTGAACTGCACTGTGCTCTCAACCATAGTTGAGGACCTGGGCCATGGAGACCATTTCAAACCCCACAGTATTTCTAAGTGATAAATATGGAAAATAAACACTCAGAATTCATGCTAGGCCAGGGACTGTAGGAATAAGGGAAGTGGGGATGGGATACAGAGCCTTTCATCCTAGATCAGTGCTTCCAATCCTGCTTCTCAGATCATTGCTGAGTGGCTGAGGGGAGATGAATGAGTGGCCTCAGTCAAAGTGCTAGAAGGCTAGTTATCCACATCACCTAAATAGCTTCACAACCAGCAGGAACTTTGTTGGCATTGTCAGTAGCGAGGACAAGGACTGAGCAAGGCCCATGGAGACGTAATTCCCCTCTTGCGCAAAGAGCAGGTTCAGATCCGGGCTGAGACATCCAGTATTGACAGGGGAAGGACAGTGATGAGTTTCCATCTTGTGAATCCCTGCTCTGTGGAGAACAGCAGACCCCTCAGTCTCCATTCTCAACCCAACACCTTTCTTCAGCTCTGAATTTACTACTGAAAATGTTATCATGCCTTGGCTCATGGACTGACTCACCCACCATAATTCTTGCCATTGTACAAAGGAAACATTTTTGTACAAGTAAAGCAGAGGTGGGCAAACTATGGCCCACAGGCCATTTCTGACCTGCGGGACCATCCTGCCCGGTCCATGAGGCTAGCCCCCGGCCCCTCCCCCGCTGACTCCCCTCCCTCGCAGCCACACGGGCAGTGCTACATGCAGCAGGGTTGCGCACTCCTGCCGAGCAGCACGGCAGCGTGTCTGGCTCCGGCTGGGTGGCACGGCTGCCAGACAAGCTGCTCTGAGCGACAACGGAAGGGGGCCGGTCAGGGGGTCCCAGGGGCAGTCAGAGGTTGGATGGGGTGGGGATTCTGGGGGCGATCGGGGGATGCGGGGGATGGATAAGCTTGGGAGTCCCGGGGGGGCTGTCATGGGGCAGGGGTGTGGATAGGGGTCAGAGCAGTCAGGGGACTGGGAGCAGCGGGGTTGGATGGGGGTGGGGTCCCGGGGGCGGTTAGGGGTGGGGGGTCCCAGGAGAGGGTGGTTAGAGGAAAAGGAGCAGGGGGGGTTGGATGGGTCGGGGATTCTGAGGGGAGCCATCAGCGGGTGGAAAGCGGGAAGGGGTGGATGGGGGCGGGGGCCAGGCTGTTTGGGGAGGCACGGCCTTCCTTACCCGGCCCTCCATCCAGTTTTGCAACCCCAAGTGGCCCTCGACCCAAAAAGTTTGCCCACCCTAAAATAAAGTTTATTTCACCTATTTCTCCTGTGTCTGCTTCTAACTCCCATCCTGAAATCCAAATCGTGAACATGTAAGATTTTAATCCTTCACCACAGAGGTCATTATGGTGATGTCTAACAGAGCATTCTGACCCCAAGTGGTTTCCTGGGGCACTCCAAAACAAAATTATAATTGCTGCTCATAATTTACATAGTGCCTAAAGACAAGATACAGGGACCCTTTTATCCACCATGGAAATGCCACCACATCTGGAGTGAAATTGTTTAAACAATTGATATATTAGAAATGTTCAGATTCTTTTAGATTAGATTGATAGACAACAGCTTGGAGCAATTTAGGACACACTGTCATTTTAGAGCTGTACTGACCTCTCTTCCTCTGTCACCACAACTTTCCTCATATGTTGTTTCAGCTCTTTGCTGCCCTCGCATACAGATGTCATTTTGTCCCCATGTGCAGAGTCATTTCCTGCTGCTGGTCACCCTGCTTTAAGTCCACTTTGGGAAAGAAAACCAAAAATGCTGAAGAGTAACACAAGAGACACATTGAGGACTAAGATTGATGTTTTTTTAAAAGAAGAAAATGGAGGATGGATTGAGAAGCCGTTCACCTGCAGGAGATCAGTTCCAATCCATTCCCCATGAGGGAGAGTAGGGCCTGGTCTACACTACAATTTTAGGTTGAATTTAGCAGCGTTACCTTGATTTAACCCTAGACCTGTCCACATGGCAAAGCCGTTTTTTTTTACTTAAATCAATTTCTTTACTCCACCTCCGATGAGGGGATTAGCGCTGAAATCGGCCTTGCCAGGTCAAATTTGGGGTTGTATGGATGCAATTCAATGGTATTGGACTCCGGGAGCTATCCCAGAGTGCTCTATTGTGACCGCTCTCGACAGCTTCTCTCAACTCAGATGTACTGGCCAGGTAGACAGGAAAAGCCCTGCAAACTTTTGAATGTCATTTCCTCTTTGGCCAGTGTGGCGAGCTGATCTGCACAGGTGACCATGCAGAGCTCATCAGCAGAGGTGACCAAAGAGCTCCAGCATGGTACAGGATCTGATTGCTATATGGGGAGACGAAATCATGCTAGCTGAACTCCGTTCCAGTAAATGAATTGCCAAAACATTTGTAAAAGTCTCCAAGGGCATGGAGGACAGAGGTTATAACAGGGACTTGCAGCAGTGCCATCTGAAAATTAAGGAGCTCGGGCAAACTTACCAAAAAACCAGAGAGGCAAACGGCTGGTCCGGGTCACAGCCCCAAACATGTCGCTTCTATGATGAGCTGCATGCCATTCTAGGGGGTGCAGCCACCACTACCTCAACCCTGTGCTTTGACTCCGTCAATGGAGTAGGACACAACACGGAAGCAGGTTTTGGGGATGAGGAAGATGATGATGATGAGGAGGAGGTTGAAGATAGCTCACAGCAAGGAAGCAGAGAAACTGGTTTCCCCAACAGCCAGGATCTGTTTCCTCACTCTGGACCTGGAGCCAGTAACCCGTGAGCCCACCCAAAGCTGCCTCTCGGACCCTGAAGGTGGAGAAGGGACCTCTGGTGAGTGTACCTTTGTAAATATTAGACATGGTTTAAAAGTAAGCGTGTTTAATGATCAATTTGCCCTGGCATTTGCCGCCAGTACAGCTACTGGAAAAGTCTGTTAACGTGTCTGGAGATGGAGTGGAAATCCTCCAGGGATATCTCCATAAAGCTCTCCTGGATGTACTCCCAAAGCCTTTGCAAAAGGTTTCTGGGGAGGGCAGCTTTATTCCGTCCTCCATGGTAGGACACTTTACCATGCCAGGCCAGTAGCACATAGTCTGGAATCATTGCATTCAAACAACATCCATTCGTTATCTATCTGTGTTATCCTCAGTAGAGTGATATCATTCATGGTCACCTGGTTGAAATAGGGTGATTTTATTAAGGGGATATTCAGAGGTGCCCGTTCCTGCTGGGCTGTTTGCCTCTGGCTGAACAGAAATGTTCCCCACTGTTAGCCACATGGTGCGGGGGAGGGGTGAAGCGATCATCCCAGAGAATTGGGGGCGAGGAGTGGATTAGTTGGGTTTGTGCTGCAAGCCAACCTGCAAACCTCAGCCCCTCCTTTTAAATTGCCAACCCATTTTAAATGGCCAACCCAACGGGTGCTTGGTATGGGAAATGAGGGCACTGTTGTTTAACCTTTATAACATGTGGGAATGGTTTCAAAGAAGCCAAAAGACTGAGGCTTACCATGGCCAAATTCTTTTGCCCAGCCCTGCGTGAGTGATCTCTCACACCACACCGGCTGTACCTCCTTCAATAAGAATCAAAATGCGACCTTGTAACGAAAGCACTTGTGCTATGTAATGTTAACAGCAAGGTTTACCGTGAAAGAGTGTACCCATTGTTCAATAAAATGTGTCTTTTTAACTACCACTCTCTCTTTTTTTTCCTCCACCAGCTGCGTATGTTTCTCCTTCCCAGAGGCTAGCGAAGATTAGAAGGCAAAAAAACAACTCGGGATGAAATGTTCTCTGAGTTCATGCCGTCCTCCCGCACTGACAGAGCCCAGCAGAATGCCTGGAGGCAGAGAATGTCAGAATGCAGGAAAGCACAATATGAACGTGAAGAGAGGTGGTGGGCTGAAGAGAGTAAGTGGCAGGCTGAAGATTGGTGTCAGCTTGCTGACAGAAGGTAGGAATCAGGGCTCAGGCTGCTGGAGCATCAAACTCATATGGCTCCAGCATATGGTTGAGCTCCACCCAGAGGAATTGCTGCTGAATTCCCAGACGGGTGAGTGTAAAAAAAAAAGCCCCCCCGCGGCAGTCTTGATATTTTCCCCGTAACATCTGCCACCCTACAGGAGACATACGGTGACAGTGAGCTGAGCGGGCTCCATGCTTGCCGTGGTATGGCATCTGGTCAGGTAATCCAGGAAAAAAGGCTGGAAATGATTGTCTGCCATTGCTTTCATGGAGGGAGGGATGGAAGGAGAGGGGGACATGACAACATGTACCCAGAACCACCCACTACACTGTTTTTGCCACATCAGACATTGGGAGCTCAACCCAGAATTGCAATGGGTGGTGGAGACTGTGGGAACTGTGGGGTAGCTACCCACAGTGCAACGTTCTGGAAGTCAGCGCTAGCTTCGGTACTGTGGACTCAGTCCGCCGAGTTAACGCACTTAGAGCATTTTGTGTAGGGACACACACAATCGACTCTAAAAAATGATTTCTAAAAATTGATTTCTATAAATTTGACCTAATTTCATAGTGTAGACATACCCTAGGTAACTCGAGAGAATAGGCTATAGAGCCTTTTGCATCTAGGTTTCTGGTTCAAAATCGACCCGGGACTGTAGTGGTCAAACAGTCACTCTTCAATGTCTTATGTGACCATAAACTGGTGGTTTCTGCCCACCTTCCAGTGGGACAGATGCTCACTTTACAGAACAAATCAAACACACACACACAAACACACACACCCCACCAGGCATTTTGGTACAATCACACAGGGTGCTGACTGGATCCCACATTTGCAGTCTCTGGAGGAAAGGCAAGGACCTCAAACTCCTCTCTCCTGTTTAGAGTGGGTCTGTGTGGATTGGAGTTAGTGAGGCATATGTTCCTGTGTAAATCTTGCATTACCGTTGCCCATTCTGCAGACAGAGGACTTCAGTCTAAAAGGGACTGTCAATCCGACACCTTTCATTAAGTAACACTGATCAAAAAAAATAAAAGATGCAACACAGCAACAGAGATTGGGACAATGGGAGCAAGAAAACCGGCATGAGGAGAAGCAACTCAAACAGCAGCACTTTTAAAAGATTAAAATTACAAAGAATTTATGTACATTGCAGGAAATATCAAGAAGTAACAACAAAAACAATATAACGATGTGTTGGGAGGTGAGAGTAAGAGAGAGACAGACATACAAATAGACACACAGTGTGTGTGTGAGAGAGAGAGAAGGAGAGAGAGAGAGACACGCCAGTCTGAAGCCTGCCTGTTCAGACACAGAATCAGCTGCCAGCAAGCTCTGTCCCATGTCCCACTCCTGGGCCCTGGAGAGATGAGGTACAGAGGGGCGGGGCGGGGACAGACGCCTTGACATCAGAGCCCCTTCATCCCCCCAGCTCCTTTCTCTATGACAACATTGTTTATCAATTGCCTTCACAACATATTTTAAGACTATATTACAACACACATACATAACTCTCTATACACAACCCATACACACATCACACAATGTTATCCATGACCAGCATGTCACCAGTTCTGTAGGAAATCTTACAAAACACTGTTTGGCTAAATATTTGGACATCAGTGAGTTGAGTGTGCCCTTTGCCAGTTAGCACAAAGGGGTCTTCAGGTGGTCACATCTCCCCTCTTACAGTGCTGTAGGAGGACCAGCCACTGGGACAATTTCCAAGTCATATTCTTGGAGCCTCATGCTCCACTGCCCAGTTTGGAATTGGTGCCTTTGGTTCTAGGTACCCAGACTAATGGAGATTGGCCAGTTCAAGCCTTGAACTCTCTGCTAGAGAGGACCTTAATTGTTTGATTGCCTACTCAACAGCATAGCATCCTTTTCCTGTAATTCTGTTCAGTGGGGGTCAGTGTTTTGCTCAAGAAAGCAAGGGGCTTTTGTTCCTTTCCCCTGATTGCACTGCTGCTGCACTTAAACCAATGTCTGACACATCAGTACATAGTTCAAACACTTTATCAAAATCAAGACTGGCCAGAACAGGCTTTTCGGACAGAATTTTCATTTACCTTATCAAAACCCTGTGGACAAGTCTCTGCCCACGTGACTGTGTTTGGTTTTGTCTTCTTGCACAAGCCTGTGATAGCAGACACAATGTCCCTGAACCCCTGCACAAATCAGCAGTAACAATTAACCAAACCTATGAAGGACTGGAACTCCGTTTTGCTCTAGGATATAAGCTATTAACAATGGCTTCCACTTTCAAGGGGTCAGGAAAGATTTGCCTGCTCTCAACCCAGTGTCCCATATAAGGAATTTTGTCTGCCCCAATTTCATATTTACAATACTGGATTAAGTTTAGAAGTGTGATCAGCATGGCTGATGTCATGGTGGGAGTCTGCTATAAACCACCAGACCAGGGGAATGAGGTGGAAGAGGCTTTCTTCCGGCAACTAGCAGAAGTTACTGGATCACAGGCCCTAGTTCTCATGGGAGACTTAAATCACCCTGATATCTGCTGGGAGAGCAACACAGCAGTGCACAGACAATCCCGGAAGTTTTTGGGAAGTGCAGAGGACAATTTCCTGGTGCAAGTGATGGAGGAAGCAACTAGCAGAGCTCTTCTTGACCTGCTACTCAGAAACAGGGAAGAATTAGTAGGGGCAGCAAAAGTGGATGGGGACCTGGGAGGCTGTGACCATGAGAAGGTCGAGTTCAGGATCCTGAGACAAGGAAGAAAGGAGAGCAGCAGAATACAGACCCTGGACTTCAGAAAAGCAGACTTTGACTCCCTCAGGGAACTGATGGGCAGGATCCCCTGGGAAAATAACATGAGGGGGAAAGGAGTCCAGGAGAGCTGGTTGTATTTTAAAGAATCCTTACTGAGGTTGCAGGAACAAACCATCCTGATGTGTAGGAAGAATAGTAAATATAGCAGGCGAGCAGCTGGCTTAACAGTGAAATCCTTGCTGATCTTAAACGCAAAAAAGAAGCTTACAAGAAGTGGAAGATTGGACAAATGACCAGGGAGGAGTATAAAAATATTGCTCAGGCATGCAGGAGTGAAATCAGGAAGGCCAAATCACACTTGGAGTTGCAGCTAGTAAAAGATGTTAAGAGTAACAAGAAGGGTTTCTTCGGGTATGTTAGCAACAAGAAGAAAGTCAAGGAAAGTGTGGGCCCCTTACTGAATGAGAGAGGCAACCTAGTGACAGAGGATGTGGAAAAAGCTAATGTACTCAATGATTTTTTTGCCTCCATCTTCATGAACAAGGTCAGCTCCCGGACTGCTGCACTGGGCAGCACAGTATGGGGAGAAGGTGACCAGCCCTCTGTGGAGAAAGAAGTGATTTGCGACTATTTAGAAAAACTGGACGAGCACAAGTCCATGGGGTCAGATACGCTGCATCCAAGGGGGCTAAAGTAGTTGGCGGATGTGATTGCAGAGCCATTGGCCGTTATCTTTGAAAACTCATGGCGAACGGCGGAGGTCCCGGGTGACTGGAAAAAGGCTAGTGTAGTGCCCATCTTTAAAAAAGGGAAGTAGGAGGATCCAGGGAACTACAGGCCAGTCAGTCTCACCTCAGTCCCTGGAAAAATCATGGAGCAGGTCCTCAGGGAATCAATTCTGAAGCACTTAGAGGAGAGCAAAGTGATCAGGAACAGTCAACATGGATTCACCAAGGGCAAGTCATGCCTGATTAATCTAATTGTCTTCTGTGATAAGAGAACTGGCTCTGTGGGTGAGGGGAAAGCAGTGGATGTGTTATTCCTTGACTTTAGAAAAGCTTTTGATACTGTTTCCCACAGTATTCTTGCCAGCAAGTTAAAGAAGTATGGGCTGGATGATTGGACTATAAGGTGGATAGAAAGCTGGCTAGATCGTCGGGCTCAATGGGTAGTGATCAATGGCTCCACGTCTAGTTGGCAGCTGATATCAAGTGGAGTGCCCCAAGGATCGGTCCTGGGGCCGGTTTTGTTCAATATCTTCATTAATAATCTGGAAGATGGCATGGACTGCACTCTCAGCAAGTCTGGAGATGACACTAAACTGGGAGGAGTGGTAGATACGCTGGAGGGTAGGGATAGGATACAGAGAGACCTAGACAAATTACAGGACTGGGCCAAAAGAAACCTGATGAGGTTCAACAAGGACAAGTGCAGAGTCCTGCACTTAGGACGGAAGATTCCCATTCACTGTTACAGACTAGGGACCGAATGGCTAGGAAGCAGTTCTGCAGAAAAGGAACTAGGGGTTACAGTGGACGAGAAGCTGGATATGAGTCAACAGTGTTCCCTTGTTGCCAAGAAGGCTACCAGCATTTTGGGCTGTGTAAGTAGGGGCATTGCCAGCAGATCAAGGGATGTGATCATTCCCCTCTATTTGACATTGGTGAGGCCTCATCTGGAGTACTGTGTCCAGTTTTGGGCCCCACACTACAAGAAGGATGTGGAAAAATTGGAAAGAGTCCAGCGGAGGGCAACAAAAATAGTGAGAGGGCTGGAGCACATGACTTATGAGGAGAGGCTGAGAGAATTGGGATTGTTTAGTCTGCAGAAGAAAAGAATGGGGGGGGGGATTTGATAGCTGCTTTCAACTACCTGAATGGGGGTTCCAAAGAGGATGGATCTAGACTGTTTTCAGTGGTACCTGATGACAGAACAAGGAGTAACGGCCTCAAGTTGCAGTGGGGGAGGTTTAGGTTGGATATTAGGAAAAACTTTTTCACTCAGAGAGTGGTGAAGCACTGGAATGGGTTACCTAGGGAGGTGGTGGAATCTCTTTCCTTAGAGGTTTTTACGGTCAGGCTTGACAAAGCCCTGGCTGGAATGATTTAGTTGGGAATTGGTCCTGCTTTGAGCAGAGGCTTGGACTAGATGACCTCCTGAGGTCCCTTCCAACTCTGATATTCTATGGTTCTATGAAAGTACTGTCTCACTGCACCAATACTCGGCTGTCCATTCGCGCTGCTCAAAACTCAATTTCCAGTCAGCGGGAAACTTTGACATTTTGAAATTTGTTTCCAGTTAGAATCAGACTTGAAACAAATTTCCCAGATATTGAAATTCCCAAAAAAGTCCTGTTCTGAAATGTTTTTGTTTCAAAATGTCATTTTGAAATGTGGAAGTTTGGATTCTAAGGCTGTTTTATTATATGGAGCTTTTTTATTTGTCTAGTTACATTTTATCCATAACATGTCAGTGGTAATAGTGCTCTGAATAGTACTGCTGATGCGTTACGAAATAATATAAAAATAATTAAAAATGAAGAACTGTGAAACAAACTTTTTCCAAAGTGAATAAATTTTCCCTTCAAAAGGCCACCAACGGGGAATAGTCATTAAAACCAGCATTTTTTATCTAAAAACTGGTTCAATGAAAACATTCCCACCAGCTCTGCTGTACAGCTGTGTATGGGAACCATCGCTAAAGTGATGTAATTCTCCAATTTACACACACACCTTGGGAGGGTGTGTCCAAGTCCTAGTTTAAGGGCGCAAATGAAGAATAAGGCACTGACATTGCTGCTTTCGCAACCATTACAGTAGCGTAATCTAATTGTCAATGCTTTCTTTATAGTAACAAACTGATTTACAATCTCGATGTACACACAGTTCCATAGTGTATGACTGATCAACAATTAACCAACCACCCACACTGATTACAGTGAGAGGGGGATGTCACAAGCTCACATGATGTAAATGTAAAATGCTTTTTTGCTTTGCTTTTATTGTTTAGCTTTTTCTCCTTTTATAGATTGAAATCTTTCTGCAATGCAGTAAATAATAAATGCACTTCAGCTGCCACTCAAAAACTGGAAACTGATCTGGCATGGGTGCTATTCACCAACCCTCTCTGCCAGTCAGTGAAAGGCATCTGTCCCTCTGGCATTTACCTCAGTTAAAGCCAGGCGAGGACACTGGAAATTGACCTGCAGCAAGTTTCCAAAGAAAGGGAAGGAGACAGAACCCTGGGGGTAGTTTTTCCATCTCTTTCTGCGCTTCATGTGATCGAAAAGCAGGATAAAGAGAGGCCAAGTGTTACCTCACTCTGTCCCCCAATAAGTTTTTTCCCTTTCCCTTCCAACACTTTCCTTCTGCCTCTTTCACCTTCTCCCAGTCTGTCTTTCAGTTTCTTTCTCCTACATTCCCTCTCTCACTCCTCCCATCCCTCTCTTCCTTTCCCTCTCTTTTTCTATCTATTTCTCTAGCAATTCTATTCTAGTCACGCCCTCTCTTCTAGTAACAAAGTGCCATAAGTCTGCACAGGACTTTACAAAGAGCAAAGTGCCGGGCTGTGTAGTTATTGTTTCTCTTCAGCTCCTCCCCAGACCTCATAGGAGTGGTGAGGAAGGTGTGCCTGTCCCCATTTCACACAGGCCACAATTTTACACAAAATCTGTAGCAGTCGTCGCAGCTAGGAGCCAATCTCATGATATTGGAGTCAAAAAATGTACTGGTGAGGGCTCTTCATACCGTCCCACTTTCTCCACCGCTCCACTTCAGCAATAGAATTATAGCAGGCAAATTAGCTAGAAAGGAAGAGGTTTGACTGGTTTTGTTATTTCTGACATCACTATCTAGGGTTTGTTTGTTTGTTTTTTAAATATACGGCTGCTCTAACTGTTTCTAGCCATCACAATGGCACTACTTAAGAAGGATCTGAGTTGTCCATGACTGGAATTATACCAATTAGACATCAATCATTAAGAATATAACTTAATTACAACCTAATTTCATCAATATTGTTTATGCATGTGTTTTCTAGGAGATTTAACCACACAGAACTGTCTGTCTTACTCTGTTATTAGGATCGTTCAGTCAAAGACAAGATGAGCCAAGTGCAGCATTTCCTAAAAGCTCACTTTTGATTGATTTTAATGCTAACTAATTAACAATTTGACCTGTAAATCCTCAGGGAAGACAGTCAGTAGGGTAAGCCCTGTGGCCTGAAGCCTAGGGAAAAAGGAAGGTAACAGTCAGCTCTCTGCTGTCATCTGCTGGAGACCAAGGGGCATGGACTGAGCAAGGCAGCACCATATTTACATATTAACTTCAGGTTATCTTTGCCTTATGTTTGTCGAGGTCTGGTAAGAGTCCTTGAACAGAATGAGCCCAAGTACCGGAAAAAAGAGAAATTGTCTGTTCTTGGTTAATTTCTGGGAATGCTTCCACAGGGGGTAAGAACTTTTATGGGACTGTTAGATCCCTGATTCCCCCAGTACCTTAAAAAAACAAAACAAAACTGAGCTGAAAGCTACAGTTGCCTGATAGGGGCAGAGCTCAGCAGTGGTTCTAGTCATCGAGCAAGTGGAGGACAGAACCATTCTGCAGTTCTAGTCACCTGGCCAGCAGTGAGTGCAGCAAAGTGGCAACGGGTCTCACCTACAGCTTGCAAGCAGACTGAGAGCTGCTGTGTGGACTATGGTGGAAGCAGAGGAGTTTACAGCATCCGTCTACACTTGTCTAAAGACTTTGGTGAGGTCTCCCTCTCCTAGCTACTGAAACTGTTATAGCAGGAGGTGGTAGGCAAGCAGGAATGGATTTCCCTATCAAAGGTGCTTAGATTGGATATTGGGACCCAGATTATTGGGTGGAGACTTGAGCCAAAATTAAGCAAATAGTCTAGAAAGAAGGCACTGGTCCTTGCTGCTGCCAACGCCGTTGGCCAATGGGTTACAGTACTCAGTGCCATAGATTTGGGAACGATACATTGTACTCCTCGTACATAGCAAAGAGGTTTAGCTTTTAGCTTTAAACTTTAAAGTTCTGCTTTAAGCATAAAACTCAACTCATTCTTAACTATGGAGTTACAACCTGGGAATCCTAGACCTACTGAAGTCAAGGTCAACCCCCCATTGATTTCATAGGTCAGGGTTTTACTGCAAGTTTCCATAATAAACATAAGAGCTTTCACATGACAGTTCTGGTGAGCCTGCATTTTGTGAACTCGTGTAGCACCCATGAAGCATGACACCATAACCAGAGCTAGCACAGAAGCCAACACACAAAACTACTCAAGGTTATGGAGAAGGGTTTGCCTTTGGGGATCTTGCTTGCTCAACTTCTCTTGCAATATCACTGAATACAGGCTGAGGAGAATGGAATGGGCTGGACACACAGCAAAAGCATTGCAATCAGACTTTGGATGCACAAGGCACTTCAAGGCTGGAAGGTTTATTTGTTTATTTTATTACTCAGTGTTCCTGGAGTGCTAATTGGACCTTTAAATAACCAAAAACAGCAACAATATTAAGAAGCACTAGATGTGCATCAACCGTCTCCAGGAATGCCGGCTCCATGTGTGCTTAAGGATCATAGTCATCACTTTTGGGTCCAGACCAGGCGCCCAAGACTAGTGGGACTGAATTTTGAGACCCAGAATATCCAGTGTTGACTGCAGAACTTCAGAATGAGACCTCCACAGTGAGCTGTCCCCGATATCCAATTGCCACCGAAAAGCATGGACATTGGCCCATGGGAGCTGACTAACCAGGGTAGCTGCTGGACATTTGGACTGGGAAGTCCACAGTGGGTGCTGGTGTAATGGAGGTGGGCGTAACTATACAGAGTGCACCCAGAGGGATGTGACCAGTGTGGCTGAGATCATAGAAGGATACAACTGGGCATCCACAAATGGGCCTGAGCTACTGATGGAACCCATGTGTCCATTCAGTGCTGCCTTTCCTGCATCAGAGCTGGATTTAGGAGCAGGCAACCCAGGCGATCCCAACATGCACATTTATCATCTTATATGACAGGGATAACTCCTGCATGCAAATCGTGCATCCAAGTCGTGAAATGGGTTATAAGTGCAATAAAAAATAAGGTATTCAAAAGTTTAACAAATTGGAGGGGAATTTTTTTTTGGAGGGGTGGGGGGAGGGCACCAAAGACATTCCTCGCCTGGGACGCCATTTGATCGAGGGCTGGTCCTGCCTACAACATTACAATGCAGAGTTATATACCTAGTGTAGAGGCCCCTTATCCCACAATTCCTCCTCCTTCAGCTAAATTGGCTTATTGCCATATATGCATCCTGGGACTCCCCAGACAGACCGGGAAATTCTAGAAAGGCTTTGGTTATTGCCCAGTCCAAATTCTCCCTCTGGTGCACCTGTTTCTCCTCCTTTATTGCAGCAATTCACAGAGCCTCTACGCTGCTAGTAACACTGTTGGTTGCATCCATTAATTGCCTCCATTGTCATTATTCCATGTTTCTTTCATCTGCTGTTCCAGCCCTGTGGCTAGTCACCATGCATAAGGCTGCGAGTCTGTCACGGATTTCATGACTTTCTGTGATTTCCGTAACTTCTGCAGTGGCTGGTGCTGGTCCAGGGGCTGCCTGAGCCGGGCAGTCTCTGGGCCAGCAGCAGCAGTTTGGGTATGTGGGAGGGGGCTTAGAGCTAGGGGTAGGGGGTGGGGAGGGTGCTTACTGGGGTGGGGAACTCCCCTGCAGATCCTAGGCAATAGAGGGGTGGGGGTGGGGGTCTCTGCACTGCACGCTGCTGGCACCTGTAGGCCCCACCCCCACAACTCCCATTGGCTGTGGTTCCCGGCCAATGGAACCGGTGACAGCTGGTACTTGTGGCGGGAGCAGTGGAGAAGCCCCTGCCCTCGCCCCTACTTCTGGTGCCTAGGAGCTGCAGGGATGCAGAGCCGAGTAGGGAGTCCCACCAACCCTCCCTCCCCCAGTACCAGCAGGGATCCTGAGTCACCTTCCCCAGCACCTGCGGCACCCCTGGACTTAAACTCAGCTGGAAGGCTGAATCACTGAAGACTCGCTGAGAGAACCATTGGCTAGGGGAGAGGGGCTCACGAGAGGTGGGTCCCACCCCAAAAAAAACTAGGATAGCAGGCATATTGGCCAGAGAAAAGGGAGCACTCATGAGAGCTGGGTGCTGATCCCATTACGCCTAGTTAGAAATGTTACTGTATGCTGGTAAACTTTGCTGCATTGGAGGCAATGCGTTCCATTCGTAGGGCAGGAAGTACTCTGCATTAGTCAGTAGCCCACTAATGAAGGACTAGTCTTAAGCGAGTCCAAAGGGAATATGGTCTCATCCATGACAGGCAAATGTCAGCTGCAACAGGGGAGTATCCAAACGAGTAGGGATGAACAGAGGGATCCGTAAGACTCCCAGATGGAAACACACAACTCAAAGGGGAGACGGAAACCACTCCTCCTGCCAAAAATAGTTTGGGGTTTTTACATTGTCTTTATTTTTTTTGCAGGGGAAAACCTAAATTCTCTTTCCACCTGAAAGCACCAACCATCCTTAGTAAGTGATTTTATTGTTTCTATTAGCATAGTACCTGGAAGTCTCTTTGTGCTGGGCACTGTACAGATATACAATAAGAGACCATCCCGGCCCTGAAGAGTTTACATTCTAAACAGGCAAGGCAGACGCAGTGGAACAAAGGAAATATTGTCATCATCATCATCATCATCTCCCTGTTACAGTTTGATAACAGTCTACTCCATTTCTCCAGGCTGTGTGGCTGGGCGGTCTGTGGGTGGACAGGTGGCTTGGCTGAAGTGTGCTGGCTAGTCTCTGCTTCCTACTGCCTAGGCAGCAGGGCCAGTGCAAAGAAGTTTCGCGCCCTAGGCGACACTTCCACCTTGCGCCCCCCCCTAGCCCTTCAGCAGCTCTCCGCCCCCACCCCGCCCCGAAGTGTGCCGCCCGTCCCCGTGGCAGCTCCCCACCCTCTGGCCTGAGGACCCCTGCGGTACCTCCCCGCCCGAGCTCACCTCTGCTCTGTGTCCTCTCCAAGCAGGACTGCGCAGTGGAACCCCTGGGTGGCCAACGGGGCGCCAGGGCAGCCCAGAGGATTCCAAGGGCCTGGGGTCTTCGGCGGCATGGGGCCCCCGCTTTGGCAGTAATTCAGAGGCGGGGGGCCCTTCCGCTCCGGGACCCGCCGCCGAAGTGCCCCGGAGACCCGCCACGGGGCCCAAAAACCGCCGAATTGCCGCCAAAGGGGGACCAGCTAATGAAGTACAGCCGGGTCTTCAGAGGTAATTCTGTGGCAGAAGAGCCCCCTGCCGCTGAATTACTGCTGAAGACTGGGCTGCATGTTGGCAGCGGTTCCCGCTTCGGCAGTAATTCACCGGCGGGACCCCCCACCAGCGAGGACCGGGAGCAGAAGAAGCTCCAGGGGCCCGGGCCCAAAGAGTGTTTTCCGGGGCTCCCGGAGCGAGTGAAGGACCCCGCTCCAGGGGCCTCAAAAAACTCTTGTGGGGGCCCCTGTGGGGCCTGGGGCAAATTGCCCCTCTTGCCCCCCTCGCTGGGCGGCCCTGCTGGCGCGCTGACCCAGAGGAAGCCCTGGGCTGCCGGCAACGGCGCGCTGACCAGGGGGACCCCCTGGGCTGCCAGCTGCTGTGGCGGCGCCCTGACCCGGGGAACCCCCTGGACTAAGGGCTGCCACGGCTGCGCCCTGACCGGGGGAACCTCCTGGGTTGCTGGCTGTCACGGCGGTGCGCTGACCCAAGGGACCCCCTGGGCTGCCGGCTGCCGCGGCGGCGCCCTGACCCAGGGGACACTCTGGGCTGCCGGCTGCCGCTGGCAGCTCAGACTCCCTCTCTCTCCCAGCAGCAGTGGCTGCTCAACCATTTAAAAAAAAATTTGGGGGCGCTTTTTGGTGCCCCCAAATCTCGGCGCCCTAAGCAACCGCCTAGTTCACCTAAATGGTTGCACCGGCCCTGCTACACAGGGCTATGGGAAACTAAGGCCTGGTCTACACTACGTGTTTAAACCAATTTTAGCAGCGTTAAACCGATTTAACGCCGCACTCGTCCACACTACGAGGCCCTTTATATCGATATAAAGGGCTCGTTAAATCGGTTTCTCTACTCCTCCCCCAACGAGAGGAGCTGCGCTAAAATCGATATTACCATATTGGATTAGGGTTAGTGTCGCCGCAAATCGATGGTATTGGTCTCCAGGCGGTATCCCACAGTGCACCACTGTGACGGCTCTGGACAGCAATCTGAACTCGGATGCAGTGGCCAGGTTGACAGGAAAAGCCCCGAGAACTATTGAATTTCATTTCCTGTTTGCCCAGCGTGGAGCTCTGATCAGCACGGGTGGCGATGCAGTCCCAAATCCAAAAAGAGCTCCAGCATGGACCGTACGGGAGATACTGGATCTGATCGCTGTATGGGGAGACAAGTCTGTTCTATTAGAGCTCCGTTATAGCAGACAAAATGCCAAAGCGTTTGAAAAAAATCACCAAGCTACACAGTGCTGCATGACAAGCGTAACGGAAAGCCAAAGAATCAAATGGACGCTCGTGGAGGGAGGGAGGGGGTACTGAGGACTCCAGCTATCCCACAGTCCCCAGCAGTCTCTGAAAAGTATTTGCATTCTTGGCTGAGCTCCCAATGCCTGTAGGTTCAAACACATTGTCCAGCGTGGTTCAGGGTATAGCTCATCAATTTACTCCCTCCCCCCCACGTGAAAGAAAAGGGAAAAAAATCGTTTCTTGACTTTTTTTAATGTCACCCTATGTGTACTGAATGCTGCTGGTAGACGCAATGCTGTGGCAGTAAAGAGTAGTAGCCGCTCTTCTTCCCTCCCCGGTGGCAGATGGTACAATATGCTTGATAGCTGCTGAGTACTCCTGGCTGGCCTCAGAAGAGGCTGGTTGGGGGTGCCTGGGTAAAAATAGGAATGATTCCTGGTCATTCCCAGTAGATGGGACAGAACGGCTGGTAACCGTCTTCATCATAGCAACTGGGGGCTGAGCTTCATCAGCCCCCTCCCTTTCATGTGTAAAGACAAGATTCTGTACTGCCTGGACTATCATAGCAGCGAGATGCTGGGCTCCTCTCCCCCACACCACTTAATGTCCTGCCTGGACTATCATAGCAGCTGGAGGCTGCCTCCCCCTCATTTTCTCTCACTAACAAGTCAGTGTTTCTTATTCCTGCATTCTTTATAACTTCATGACACAAATGGGGGGGACACTGCCACGGTAGCCCAGGAAGGTTGGGGGAGGAAGGAAGCAACGGATGGGGTTGTTGCAGGGGCACCCCCCGTGAATGGCATGCAACTCGTCATTTCTGCGGAATCTGACACGGAGTGGCTGTGCTCTCTGGTTCACTTGCCTCATATTCTAGGCAGGACTGACTCTATTTTTACATACCATAAAGGACGGATTGACTCGGGGAGTCATTCCCATTTTTGCCTTTGCGCCTCCGGCCGACCTCAGCCAGGGGCACCCATAATAGCAGCAGACAGTACAGAATGACAGATAACAGTCATCTCATTGCCAATTTACAATGGCAGCAGACGGTACAGAACAACTGGTAACTGTCTCTGCTATCATGCAAAAGAAAATGAATGCTGCTATGTAGTGCTGCAGTATCGCCTCTGTCAGCGGCATCCAGTACACATATGGTGACAGTGACAAAAGGCAAAACAGGCTCCGTGGTTGCCATGCTATGGCGTCTGCCGGGGCAATCCAGGGAAAAAGGGCGCGAAATGATTATCTGCCGTTGCTTTCCCGGAGGAAGGAATGAGTGACGACATTTACCCAGAACCACCCGCGACAATGATTTTTGCCCCATCAGCCACTGAGATCTCAACCCAGAATTCCAAGGGGCGGGGGAGACTGCGGGAACTATGGGATAACTATGGGATAGCTACCCACAGTGCAACGCTCCAGAAATCGATGCTAGCCTCGATACATGGACGCACACCGCCGAATTAATGTGCTTAGTGTGGCCGCGTGCACTCGAATTTATACAATCTGTTTTACAAAACCGGTTTATATAAAATCGGAATAATCCCGTAGTGTAGACGTACCCTCAGTGTAAATTAGCTGCTTTCCTTTGGGAACAAGAGGCTTTTAGGTTAAAAACAACTTTTTTGTCTGAACTATTCACAATCTAGCCAACAGCGAATGTGATCTGCTCCCTACCTTACATCACAATTCATTCTGCAGTTCCCCAAGCAAAATAACCACACCCTCAACCCTTGAAGTCTAGTCACGCAGCCCTCATCTCCTTTCTCACAGTAACGCAGAGCGTGTACTTGTGATGAGGTGCCACAGGCAAGTAATTTTCAAGAACTAAAGGGACAGGAAGTAATAAACATTAAAGAATAAAAGATTCCTCTTTTTATTCACATAATTTTACTATTTTGTATACAATACACAGATTATAACAATTCTTTGCAAGGGCAAATTACAGGGTTATCGTGCACAAAACACAATGCTTTGAGACAGTTTAGTGGCAATTCCTCCTATAGTCGCTTGACTCTAAGACAGGGGTCGGCAACCTTTCAGAAGTGCTGTGCAGAGTCTTCATTTATTCACTCTAATTTAAGGTTTTGCGTGCCAGTCATACATTTTAACGTTTTTAGAGGGTCTCTTTCTATAACTCTATAATATACAATTAAACTATTCTTGTATGTAAAGTAAATAAGGTTTTAAAAATATTTAAGAAGCTTCATTTAAAATTAAATTAAAATGCAGAGCCCCCTGGACCAGTGGCCAGGACCCGGGCAGTGTGAGTGCCACTGAAAATCAGCTTGTGCACCGCCTTCAGCTCACGTGCCATAGGTTGCCTACCACTGCTCTGAGATAACACCGTTTCTTTGGAATAGAAACCGCTTAACACTTTCCTGGGCTGAAAGTGAAAGGAACATATGTAATGGAGGAAGGAAGATGTTGTGTACAGACATAGCATAATATCCCTTTAAATAGTTTGTGAGCCTTTTTGTTCCATTCCCCGTGTTCAGGTTTTTTAGAAGTTGCCAGAACCCAACCACAGCAGCAATGTGAACATGGAGGAATTCCTGGCATGTTGCGTATTTCCAATAAACATGTGTTTGGACCCCACTGAACACATGTGGTTCCTTCATCTTATGTTTGTGTCAAGAGAAAAAGAGAAGATCAAAACTGGAATTACATTAAACTGTAAAGCACATATTGGGACAGATCCTCAGCTAGCGTAAATAGGCACAGCTCCATTGAAGTCACTTTAGATCAGTGGAAGATGTGATTCATTTTTGTTTACCAAATCTCTTGAAGTAATGCAGGTAAATCTCTGTCAATAGCATTGTCTGCAGCATGTACAAGCAAATGCAAAATACACCTCTACCCTGATATAACGCTGTCCTCGGAAGTCAAAAAATCTTACCATGTTATTGGTGAAACTTTATTATATCGAACTTGCTTTGATCCACTAGAGTGCACAGCCCCGGCCCCCCTGAGACCTGCTTTACCGTGTTATATCTGAATTCGTGTTATATTGGGTAGCATTATATCGAGGTAGAGGTGCTTACTTCAAAATCGCTTCTCAGAGAAGGCATTGGCCTGGCCCTGAAGGGAATACCCAGGAACAGTGCTAGAAAACCAAACCACACTCTGCTGGCTCAGAGCACCGAGTTTCCCATTTGAACAGCCGCAATAAGCTCATATTGTGTGTTACACTGACAAGTCTGCCAGGCTCTTGATACCTGCGTGTGATCACACTATCTTTAGCATTCCGTTACACACTTGCTGTGTGTACCGACACGCGACAGGGATCTACATGGTGCTGATGGGTAAACAGCCAATAGTGCTGATAGAATCATATGATCTCAAGAAGAATCTAGTAACGAACGAAGCAGACACAACACTAAGGCCAGGTCTACACTACAGGCCTATATAGGTATAACTACACTGCTCAGGAGTGTGAAAAATCCACATCCCTGAGCAACATAGTTACACTGATCTAACCCCCCGCCCCGCATAGACAGCTTTATGTCAGCAGGACAGCTTCTCCCACCAACACAGCTATCGCCTCTCAGGGAAGTGGATTAACTATGCCGAGGGGGGAAGCTCTCCTGCTAGAGTAGGAGCATCTTTCAGTTAAGCACTACCGCCTTCCTAAATATATGAGGAGAACTTTGCAAAACACTGCACTTATCTTGGGACAGCCTGGATCTGGTAGGGGTGTGGGCTGAGTGTCGTGGCAAAGCGTCCAACCTCTCGAGGCCTGGCCTGGCCCTCAGGGAGACGGAAGGTGAAATGCTGCAGGAGGCTGGTGAAGAAGAGGAAGAGCTCCATCCTGGCCAGTGGTTCCCCCAGGCAAACACGACGACCTGCAAGTGTGGGAGTGAGAAAAGAGGGAGGAGGCAGAGAGGAGGAAGATACAACACCACATGTAAATAACTAGTCACTGAAGGAGTAAGACCCTTACTGCACACCCACAGGTTGGAGTGAGCATAGAATCTGCCCCCATATTAAGGAGATGGTGAGTCTCCCTATTCCCAGACCCTGTGTGAACAGGAACAACTAGGAAATACTTCTCCAGACCAATCAATGTTCTGTTTAATCCAATTCCCTGTGTCTGATTGTGGCCAGCACCAGAAGCTTCAGTGGAAATCATAAAACCAAGGCCTCTGTCAGTTGATTTGGAGAGGAGAATTACTGCCTCATTAGCCTGACTCAGAAGGGCCAGACACACTAATACATAGGGCTAAATCCTCAGCAGGTTAGATAGTAAAATATAATTTTGAAGTCTATGAGCTGATACCTGAAGTTAATGAGTTATGGAGACCATGTTAGGAGCTGGGTGAAACCTTGTGCAACACAGGCCCAGAAAGTGTTACACAACTAGCCATCTAACTGACCCAGATTCAACCTTCAGAAACATAGTAGCAGATGATGATTGTGGTTTTGTGAATTTATATGTATATACAGTCAACCTCTAACAATGTAAGTGAATGGTTCCTGTCTACAGCTGTATTCTGTTTAGTCAGAGATCAAAAGGAGATGTTAACATATAAATGAACTGTGAATGTAGTAATAGCATTATCTTTATTTCTCTTTGAAGTATGTAGTAAACTAGAGAACACACAGAAACTAAGAGACGAGACAAAAACAGAGAGCGGCAGAGACAAAAGCAAGAGGGAGAAGGAGGAATAGCCTGTGAGTGCAGTGAGACTCTAGGAAAAAAGCTTTTGGATTTGTTGGCAAAAGAGACTTTGGGCCATAAGCTAAGAAACTGCTCCTTTTATTACGGGTTCCTCCTGAGTTCAGAGGAGCAGGACTTTGTACGTTCCTTATAAACAAACAAGATGGCATCCAAGAAAATACCTGACTCCACCAATTTCTACTTCCAACTGGAATGTCCCCAGGGCCCAGAAATTTGACAAACATAAGAACAGCCATAGTGGTTGAGACCAAAGGTCTATCTAGCCCAGCATCCTGTCTTCCAATGGTGGCCAATGCCAGGTGCCCCAGAGGGAATGAACAGAACAGGTAATCATCAAGTGCTCCATTCCCTGTCGCCTATTCTCAGCTTCTGGCAAACAGAGGCTAGAGACACAATCCCTGCCCATCCTGAATAACAGCCATTAATAGACTTATCTTCCATGAATTTAGCCAGTTCTTTTTTGAACCCTGTTATAGTCTTGGCCTTCACAACATCCTGTGGCAAAGAGTTCCACAGCTTGACTGTGCATTATGCGAATAAATACTTCCTTTGGTTTGCTTTAAACCTGCTGCCTATTAATTTCATTTGGTGACCCCTAGTTCTTGTGTTATGAGAAGGAGTAAATAACACTTCCTTTTTTACTTTCTCCACACAGCCATGATTTTATAGACCTCAATCATATCCCCCCTTAATCGTGTCTTTTCCAAAATGAAAAGTCCCAGTCTTATTAATCTCTCCTCATATGGAAACAGTTCCATACCCCTAATAATTTTGTTGACCTTTTCTGAACCTTTTCCAATTCCAATATAGTTTTTTTGAGATGAGGTGACCACATCTCTCCGCAGTATTCAAGATTTGGGCGTACCATGGATTTATGCAAAGCCAATATGAGATTTTCTGTCTTGTTATCTATTCCTTTCTTAATGATTCCCAACATTCTGTTGGTTTTTTCTGACTGCCACAGAACATTGAGTGGAAGTTTTCAGAGAACTATCCACAATGACTCCAAGATCTTTCTGGAGTGGTAACAGCTAATTTAGACCCCATCATTTGATATGTATAGTTGGGATTATGTTTTCCAATGTGCATTACTTCACATTTATTAACATTAAATTTCATCTGCCATTTTGTTGCCCAGTCACCCAGTTCTGAGAGATCCTTTTGTAGCTCTTCACAGTCTGTCTGGGACTTAACTATCTTGAGTAGTTTTGTATCATCCGCAAATTTTGCCACCTCACTGTTTACCCCTTTTACCACATCATTTATGAATATCTTGAACAGTCCTGGTCCCCATACAGACCCCCGGGGAGACACCACTATTTACCTCTCTCCATTCTGAAAACTGACCATTTATTGCCACCCTTTATTTCCTTTCAGCCAGTTACCAATCCATGAGAGAACCTTGCCTCTTATCTCATGACAGCTTAATAGCCATTCACGTTGGAATGGGGCAACCCTATTATCTAGTGTGGCTGTGGAGCAAATAGGAAAGGTAGAGTGTTGTGCTTTGTGCTGCTAAGGTACAAATACAGAGCTAGCTAACAAAAATCCATTCTTGAATTATGTGAGGCTCTAGATCAGCAGGTCCCAATTTTTTTTCCCCAGGTGACCACGTTTGAAGGAAATATTTTCATCCAGAATCCCAGAAAACATGGAGGAGCAAAACGGGTTCCTCTGCACAGCATGATCTCACACACCCCGTAAGTGGGAGCTCCCCGCATGTGGAGGACGTCTTTTTGCTCTATAAAACTGTCCTCTGCCCAGTGTATCCTCGTACATATGGTGCATATGAGGTCAGAGCAAAATAGCATCCTCTGCACACGATGGATTGCCACGATCCCATGTGCTGATGGCATCGCCACATTTGGGGTTGTGAGCCATATTTTAGGACCCACTGCTCCACACAGAGTGAAAGGCAGGCACTGACAAAGTGCAGGGAAGACTGATTGCACTGCAATTTGGCACAAATGGAGGGTGGCTGCTCAATTACCTGTTTACAGACTAAACTCAAATCATAAAACGAAAAACAAAACTGGCTTTTAACCAAGGGTACGTCCACACTTTGAGCTGGAATGTGTAATCTCCAGCTCGAGGAGACGTGCCTCCACTAACTCTGAGCTAGCTAGTGTGCTAAAAAGCAAAGTGTAGCCATGGGGGCACAAGCGGTGGGAGGAAATAGCCACCTGAGTAGGTACCTACCATCTTGCACAGGATCATCCTCAGGGTGACCAGCCCCTTCCGTTGCTCACGCTGCAGTGGCTACACTCCTACGTGCTATTGGCGAGTTAGCGTGGGTATGCGTACCCAACCCGGAACATACACCCCCAGTCTGAAGTGTAGATGTACCCACTGAGCCAACACCTAGCTCAGCTTAGTACAGAGAGAACCTCTCCGCCTCTCTCCCAGTACTGCAGAGTATTCTGGAAATGCGTTAGAAGCTGCCTAATTACATTTGTGACACATTTTTTTCCTTTGATGGGACCTCAACCCTCTCTGTAACTGAACCGGTTGGCTGCATTGAAACAAACCTAGAGAGCACCAACTGCTGTGCTAAGTGTTCATGGATTTTTGAAGGTGATCCGGTCACTGGGAAAGGTCCTATGGCAAAGCTATAACTGCTCAGTTCACAGACCCGTTTGTCTAAGCCCTTGTGTTTCCCACTGCTAGAACTCCTGGGCTGCACTGGTACACGACTGGCAGAGGCAGTGCCTCACCAGTTCAGAAATCCCTCTGCTGTGGATGTGGTGACCAAAGGAATTAGGACAGACTCCACAGCCCCTCCACCAGCCACAGCTGTCCTCCTTTGGTGTGTATCAGAGAATCAGTATTTCCCTCTTCTCATCTCTCTGATGAGTTGGGAGCATACAGGAAACTGGGAACATCCATCTCCCCTTTATCCCCTACTGATCCATATACCCCACTGCAGTGGTCCCAGGGCCTCCAGTAACAAAGGCCTTCCTTTGATCAGGTGCCTTGCAACTGATAAAGAAGTACGTGGCACACAACAATTTTGATCATGCTTTATCAGAAGTTCCTAACTATGATCCCATCCTTTTCTCAATAACACACACCTAACCTGTGTGCACACTGTTTCTAAACAGATTAATGGGCTTGTAGTTAAGGTTTTTGGTTACAGTGCAGAAGCAATTAATGTGTTGCATTCAGTATGTCCTTGTGTCTAATGGAGTATGAAGTAATTTCTCTGGGGAGATGCAGCCTGCTAGTGAAGAACAGAGCCTAACGTGACGGATGGGTGTATTGGCTTAAGGGATGTAGGTCCTCCTTAACTGGCAGTTCCTCGTTCCTCAGGGATTAGGTAGGTGGGTTTGTTACATAAACAACTGGAATTGATTTTTAATAAGTAGATCTTCTATTTAAATAACTACAGCTGTAGAAGATGAGCAATGAATTAATTATGGTGCGGGTTGCCCAGCTTACTACAGAATATAGAATACAAGACTGCTTTCCTTTGGCCGAGTGGTTTACATAGGCCTCTGGGACAAGCTGCTCAGACTCTCAAGGCTTGACCCTAAATACAGTATTTCAAGGACAGAGTTTCTGCGCTGGAGAAATAGAGAGAGGGAGTTATTATGCAGAGGTTGCATATACTGATACCACCAGGGCACTGTAGAACAGGCCCAGCTCAGCACAGATTGCGCTGATCTTCCACATGAGGAAGATGCTCTCATGATGAGAGGGACATCTTGCTTTAAAGGAGACGCACTTTCCCATAACAGTAGTGGGTCACATCTCATGCATTGTACCTCATTTCCAGAGGGACGGCCTCTCCCAGTTGCTCCTCCCCTTGGATTTACCTGCTGAGAAAGGCAGGAAGGCCTCTCGCTTCACAAACTGCCCAGCTGCATCCAGGAAGTGCTCCGGGTAGAACTGATGCGGCTTCTCCCAAACCGTTTCATCCTTCAGCACCGAAGACAAATTAGTGATGACTGTCGTTCCCTGATCCACCCCAGAGAAGAAACAGGGTATGTAAGAATTGTCACATCAGAAAAGGCCAGTCCCTCTGCATTCAATATCCCATCTCAAGTAGTGGCCATTGTAGGATGCTTCAGAGGAAAGCACAGAACCTCTCTCAGGTACCTAATTGCATAATCTTATAGCACAGTGGAGTGGGCGCTTTCAGGGCCCTAGCTAGTGCACAGCGTATGCTCTGAAGCTTGTCGCCCTTGTACATTGCATGCTAGCTAGACTAAGAGTATGCAAGTGGTGTTTTCAGGGTCTACTGAGCTTTATGGGATGAAAATTCCTTCTACTCCCCACTTTTAGCTCTGGTAAGAGTGTTCTGATTGAGAGACTCTGAACTACAATTCTCATGTCTTCACAGAAAAGGCGAGATCTTTCCCCTCTCACATGCCTTTGACCTGAGCTAGAGGAGTTTCTTCTAAGGGCAAAAGTGGAGTTTAGTATTGCATGGCTTTGGTCTCTCCAGTGAGACTGTCGCCAAGGAAGGCACTAATTGCCCATCATTGTCTCTTCTCCACTTGGAACTGGACTGAGATGCACAGTGGCCTCTGAACAGCTACTATTGCTACTGTTCTGGATTTGAACTCTTGACCTAGCAGGTAGTTTCTATACAGTTAATCAGCTTTACCTTTCTCCACCTTAAAGCAGATGTACTGAATGTTATAAGGTGCCCAAGACACACTTACAGTCTCCCTTGTAATGACTGCACTCCTTAGTTGTGTTTTAGCTCAATTCATTGTTTTTTCAGATATTGAAAGGCCTTTTGAAAATGGAGCTAACCACATAAACAAGGCTCTCCCTGAGGCCTAGGCTCTTTCAAAACTGTACATTTGATAACTCGACAATGGCTGTGTGATTCAGAGCATTGTACTCCAACCTCCTTTGCATGGAAGCTTGGGGAGATTCACATGTGGAATGTCTGCAGCTTCAGGACATAAGTCTGCAAGGGGAGAAGTTGTCTGCATCCCCTGCTGGCCACAGATACCTTTGGAATGAAGAAGCCTTGGAGCTCGGTGTCCCGATATGTCATATGAGGCGCTCCAACAGGAATAATATCCCCATAACGTTGAGTTTCATGGATCACAGCATTGGTATAAGGCATGTTCGCTTGGTCCTCCATCTGGGGTAACCTGTCCCTGCCAATCACCTTATCAATTTCTTCATGGACTTTACCTGGAAAAAGACACTTTACATCCTCCTCAATATAACATAATGATGTACATCAACACTGTAGAAATGGGGAACCTGCAGATTTACCCTTAAGCTTTAAACACTGGGGGGCAGCGCTTGTCTGTCTATTTGTACAGCGCTGGGTTTATATTCTGTGAGTTTGTTAGCCACCTTCACTGAGCAGTTTAAAAGTGAGTCATGCTCTAAGTGTCTGGGAGGTGGCTGGTGTCAGGGGCACTTGTTCAAGGGTCAGGAACCATATCCAGCAGTGGGGAGAGGGCGTGGACCAACTTCTGATTTCTCTCACCTCCACACAACCAGAAAGCCTCTTTGATACCCCAGACATGCACTGCTCTGCTTCCCAACTGCTAATTCCTGACCTTGCAATCAGATCTTGTATGTTTGTTGAAAGCACCTGAAAGCAACAGTGCAAGGGAGGCAGAGTTTAGCTGGTTGGGGGCGAGGGGCAAAGTGAGCCCCATAAACAGTGGTAAAGAGAGGAATGCAGAATTAGGCGCTGAAGGAGAGCACACTCATCTTCGGTTACTCAGCCCAACTTACATAGTTATTCTCTGTGCTATGGGCTAATAAGCTCATTGTTAGAGACATCCCACCTTCTTCATACTGTATTTGACCCACTTGTGCCTCCGGCGTTAGCACATTTAAGCAGGTAAGCACTAATCGCTATGGAGACCCTAAGAGAAGGAAGTAGCTACGAGGGTCTCAGAGTGCCCTTGTCATGAAGAAAAATGGTGAGCGCTCCTTCTGACACTGAAATCTTTATCAGGAGCTTTCTCTCTCCCTTCTCCCTTGCCACAGCTCTTTGCTCTCCCTCTCAGAGAGTTTTCCAGTGGAATTTTTTCCCCAATCACTGCTGTGACTGCTGCTCTGGCAGCTTCATATGCCCAGAACACAACGGTGACCGCAGATGCTAAGAAGTTCTCAGTGTAGGGTGACCAGACGTCCCAATATTACTGGGGGTGTCCCGATTTTAGGGGACTTGTTCCGCAGCCCAAGCTTACCTCATTCAGCACTGCTTCCTGGGGGAGCTCCCAGCACCCACCCACCGGCAGGAGCACCACATGCTGCAGGGGCGGGGCTTACAGGCACAGGGAGTGGGCAGAGAGCCCTCCGCCCTCCCTCCACCTGCCCCGACCCACGACCCTAGGAGCCAAAGGGACCAGCCTGCTGGATGCTTCCCGGGACGGGAGCCACCAAGTGAGCACCACTAGGACTCTCCACCTCGCCCTCTGGCAGGCCCCTCAGACTCTTAGGGCGGGAGGAGGGGAGCGCCTCTGCATGCTGCCAGTGCCTGCAAGCCCGGCTCTGCAGGTCCAGCAGCTCCCATTGGTGCTTTTCCCAGCCAATGGGAGCCACGGAGCTCGCGCTTGTGGTGGGTGCTGCACATGGAGAGTCTGGAGACCCCCCTCGCTGCTATGACCCTAGGAGCCAGAAACAGGGCTGGTGAGTGTCAACAGGGAAGGGGGCAGGGTGTGATGGAGTGAGTGTCTGGGCGGTGTGAGGGGGGTGCTGGGCTGTGAGTGTGTGGAGGGCGCTACGCAGCGGGGGAGGTTTGTGTGTGTCAGGGCACAGGGCAGTGCAGGTCTGTGTGGGGCATTGTGTAGTTGTGGTGGTGGTGCTGTGGGGAAGGGCACTGGGAGGGAGGACAAAAGGGAGGGAGGAGAAATCTGTGTATTGGGAAAGTAGCGAGTGGGGGGTTCTGTGTGCGGTGCTGGGCAGCTGTGGTGGGGCTGTGGGCAGGGGGGCACTGGGCAGGGTGTGTGTGCACAGCACCGTGCATTTGTGGTAGAAGGGTTGTAGGGGGGCTCTGGGCATAGTGGATCCAGGGGGCTGTGTGGCATTTCACTCTTGCGATCTGGTCACTCTATCTCAGTGGAAGATGCAGGGTTGGGAGAACCGGTCACATCTCCACCAGTCCTCTTGCTTACACTGGATGTCAGGATGGAGAAGCATGTACAGCAATGCCCAGCGCAGGGTGGTGGAGGTGGTCTCAGTGCCAGCGGTAAACAAGTCAATTGTTACCATACGAAGGTTGTTGTCATTGAAACTGCTCCCCGCATGCTCTTTGGCCTGAAGGGAACAAAAGAGAGCATGATTTGACCTTAGATTTTTGTTGAGGAGAGAGGAGCAGACGGGTAGATAGTGGTAATTCATATTCTCAGACTGAAAGGTTGAATTCTTTGCAGAGTGCAGCATAACACGTGCATATGACAACACACGCTGTCAAGGCTCCTTGGTTGCATACATTTCAAAGTAATAATTTGTCCCACACATCATAGACTTCATCAGGAATAAAATTCAGGACCTTCTGCTCCAAAAACACAGGGTAGGTCTTCTATATTTTCCTTCACACTGTGTTAGTGAACCCAGTGCTTGAGCATCTACACTGGGGGAGTCAGTAGGTGGATGGCAGGCCAAATCTGGACTGCTAGATGCTTTTGAACAGACCCTGAAATCTTTTAATTTACTTATTATTATTGTTTATTTTTCTCTGCAGTTGGGACCTTGCCTATACCCTGACCAAGAAATTTGGACCTTAACAAACAATTATCGACTAACCCTGCAGAAGTCTTCACTGATTGTCAACCCTAGGTTAAGAATGTTCTAGGACAGGCGTGAACTTCTGGCATCCACACTGTAGCAGACAGAGCAGAGTCAAACCAACCATATTCCAGACTCCCTAACACCCTCCCAGAATGTGGCCGCTCTAGCCGTGACTATGGGAAAGATTTACTGCCCACCCTGCACATTACAGGAACTTTGACCAGCCTGTCAAAACTGCCTGCCGAGCAACATGGAAGAAGCCCCTTTTCAAGAACTTTTCTTCCTTGCGCTGTCCCGCCTGTGTCAGGAATGGGGCAGAGTTTCCATGAGGCGCTGGTGGACATTTCAGCAGCACTTTCTGACCCATCCAAGTCCAGGGGTGCTGGAATAATTTTTATAGTGGGGGCGCTCATGACAGAAACCATGTATTTGGTCTTTGTTATTACTAATTCAAGCCAGGAGTTGTGGTCAGTTCCATTTCCAGCACCACTAAGGCACCTGAAAGAGCTTATGGTGGTGGAGGAGGAATACCCAGGCACAGCAGACTCACACTGGCTGATGCTGCTCAGTACACTCAGCATACACACTGGAAACTCTGCCCACTGTCTCTTACCACCAGAGTTAAGGGAGGGTCTCCAGTCAGTCTTAGAGATTTGTGCCTCTGCAACCACAAGAGGTTAGTGTGATCACTCACACTGGATCAGGTCAGAAATTCCATGTAGTACCATAAGGGTTTCTTATCTAGATTTTCTCAGGGCAATTGTATAAATCTGGACATAGACTTAACATGGGCAATAAGTAATATGCTATTTAATAGCCAATTAAAATGTAATTTGCTTTGTTTGCGACTCAGAACAAGAAGTTGACATTTAGAAACTTCCCACAAAATGAAAGCTTTTTAAAAAAGTTTCAGGTTAATCAACATTTTAAAAATACTATAAAATAAAACAAACCATAAAATAAATGAAAAATTGAAATGTGCTGTTCTGACAACCTCAAAACAGAATGTTTCAAGCCTATCAAAATATTGCATTTTGATTTTTTCTACATGAAATTCTGTCAAAAACGACATGTTTCATTGTTTCAATTTTGCAACCAGCTGTTCTAGTAAGATACAAAAACAGATCAGGTTTTTGTTCTGGAACATTTTTCCAGCCAGGAATTCCCAGCAGCCTGCCTTTGAACGAAGCTGTGATTTGGAAGGATGAAGGAAGTCTTCACTATGACCTTTGCCAAAACTGTTAAAAAGAAGAGTCTCTAAATAGTACATGGTCGGTTTATGTCAGGGCTGTTCCACGGCCAAGAGAGCTAAGGACCCAGGTACAGCACCCACTAGAGTGGGGCACTGCCTCAGTACAAAGTTCCAGCTATCAGCCTGTTCTTCAGCTGATTTCTGAGCATGAACCCATCAGACTCACTAGATAAGGGAAAACCAGAAGAAATAGAACAGTGAGCTGTTCATAGCAGTTCTATTAGCAAAAGGATTTTGCTTGTAAACTTTACAACGAGGGACAAGGGAAGCTAACAAGGAGTGTTCCCGTCACTAATATCTTCACGGAGCCAATGAGATCTACACCTGCTGTTCTCCTCCTACCTTCTCTATCTCCTGTAGAAAAGCATCAGTGAAATCTCTCTTTTCGGTAGGATTCCAGGTCGTCCTGTGCTCCTTCACAAGCTCATCTGTGAAGTCCAGGATCTCCTTTTGGGATCGGAAGACTCTCTGTGGCACTCCAGGGATGAGCAGCAGCCAAGGTACTTCGTCAAGAAGCTAAGATAACACAGTGAGAGAGAGAAAACCACAGCCCATGACTCCCAGAATAGAATCACTAAACTACAATCTTACTGATCAATCAAATAGCAGCTTCTTACTGACCAAATCATACGTGCTGAGTTACCTGGGGCAGGAATCCAGCTTCTTCTTTGAAGAGCTGTTCAACCAAATACAGCAACCTCTGAAATTTCTTATTGTCATAGTCAAAGCGCTCGCCATAGACGAGGGAGCAGATCACATTGCTAACTGCGTTGTTTATAAGAAAATGTGGATCAAAAGGATGACCTGAAAAACATACAGGACCAACCAAAGACATTAGGAGACACAACATCACTGTAGCCTGCCCCTCGCTGCATGGAACATACTGAGCAAGAACCTCTAACCTTTCAAAACTGCTTACGAATAAACCAATTTAAAGTCCATGCTCATGTAACCTGGGGAACTTAAAGATGCCTCACATACTAACGGGGTTGGGCCTGGTCAATACTTGGAAGAGAGACCACCATGGAAAACTTAACAATTTCAGGTTTGTGCCGTAGATTCAGTCAGTGGTACTGACTGAAGGCTTTTGTCTGCAGCCATATTAGGAGGCAGCAAGCATTAGCTAAGAAGTCACTTCCTCACATTCCATCTAAAATACATTAAAATAATTAACATCGGGCTGTTAAAAAGGCGATCTTGTCCTAATACCACCCACTATCGCCAGATTAAAAAAAACAGATCTTAAGATGGTTAAAGAAAACTTAGTCTGATAGCGTCCTGTCTGGCATGAAATCACTTATCACTAGTTGTGGTTGTCAAATCCTCATTTCTTTCTTGTTTTATCTTTATGGTCCCCACTTCTCTATTGTTTGTCTGGATGGTCTGGTTCTTTGTTTTAGTCTGTTACATATGAAAGCAGAGTCAGGATAAGCTCTACCCTGACATCTGGTGGAAAGAATGTCAGAGAGTTTATTTGCATAGGCACGCCTACCCTATCCCAGACTGCTGAGCGGTGGGACTGCTTGGTGACAAATGACTCACCCTCAGTTGGGTGGTACTTGCTAGACAAGGGACATGGGTTCCAAAACCCAGTGAACTGAGAGAGGGTGGGGACAGGTATCTGTGCCTGGTGATGCAGGCTCCTTGTGGAGCCAGAAGCACCAGTTGCACCTCCTCCTCCTTCTCCTCTCTCCACTGTGGAATGTCAGAGTTGATTTTTTTTATTCCCTCAAGAATCTAAATACAGGTTACTGAGCTGAATGCACTTTGGGCTAATGGTGCACTAGCACTGGGGCTCCCCCACTAAGACCTGAGATCACTAAGAGTTGAAATGACGAAAGAGCTGAAATGACTGAGCTGAGAGCACTGAGTACTGTGCTAACTAGTGGGGGAGCCTGAAGATATACTGTGGAACAGAGCAACTGGCAGAGTGGAGCAGTTGCGGGGACGGCTGGTGTGGATCACGGGATAGCTGGTGGCAGCAGAGCGGCTGGCAGAGCGGAGTAGCTGTGGGACGAGTGGAGCGGCCCACAGAGCAAGCGGAGCTGAGCAGTTTTGCAGAGCGTCTCATGGAGCAGAGCAGCTGGTGGAGCGGAGCAGTTCCTGAGGACAGCTGGAGGAGCAGAGTGGAGCAGCTGGTAAAGCGGAGCAGTTTGTGGAGAAGGCGGAAGCAGAACCCACGGAGAGGCAGGGCAGTTGGCCCCGGACCACGTAAGGTGCCCCTTTCTACCCAGGCTGGGGGGAGGGACCTCTACAGATAACTCTTGAACTTTGGGGTAGCATTGACCTGAGACTTTTGGGTTGTTGGACTTTGGGGTGATTGGACTTAAAACCCTAAGGGGAAAAAGGACAGTGCCAAACGTACTTCGAGGTGGGTTTTTGTTTATGGTTTGTGTTATAACCCTGTTTGTGGTGTTTCTCCAATGGGATGCCGCATTGATTCCTTCCTTTATTAAAAAGATTTTGCTACACTCAGACTCCGTGCTTGCGAGAGGGGAAGTATTGCCTCCTAGAGGCGCCCAGGGGGGTGTGGTATGTGAGTGTCCCAGGTCACTGGGTGGGGGCTCGAGCCGGTTATGCATTGTGTTACTGAAACGGAACCCCTGGATACTGAACCCGGCCCTTGTTGCTGCCAACTCAGAGGGGCAGAAGGGTTACACATAATTATTTTACTAGGTGTAAATTAGTGAAGGTGGAGGGGTCTGATTGGTTAGAGAATTTTGTTACAATATGTTAGAATTGGTTAGGAAAATGATTGGTTAATACAGCTAAGCAGGACTCAAGTTTCACTATATAAAGTGGGGTCCAAGAAGGAGACCAGCAGAGAAGGAACCAAAGAATAAGGAGGAGGAAAGATTTGGAAGAAGAAGAACTCGCTGTTAAGACACAGCCTAAGATCAAAGCTGCAAAGAATCCTCTGCACAACCCTGACATGCAGCAACCAGAATCCAGAGGAGATTGCCCTTGTATGGCCAACAGGGAAAGTCCTCCTGCCTGACCAGGACTGGTGAGCATAGCAGTGTATGCATAGTACATGTATTCTGCTTGGTAATTGTTAATAAATAGAGGTTATTACTGTGAAAGGCTATTTTGCTGCTAAAAGGTCTTGCAAACCCACAAACAGTATGCCCTGAGCCCTAGGAATAGGGTACGGGTGGGTGTCTAAATTAAGAGGGTTACATCTTGAGCCCTAAGAACTGGGTAGTGGGTGCCCCTAGAGTGTGCGAGTAATAGAGAACTGTGTGCTGGTAATAGTACTCATCTCTGCCTCAGTACTGAACCTGTGCCTGTTGTGTACAGACAGATGTTACTGGGCTGCTACAGACATTTTTAAGTTGAGGCATAAAAGTGATGTCCTTAAAGACTTCATGGCATGTTTTGGAAGTGTTTTAATGTTGATGCCTCCACCAAATTCCAGCTGAGGTAATAACATTCTACCAACCTAAAGTTCCCCTTGCACATTCAATTGGAGACGTTGAGTTGTTTGGTTGTTTTTTTTTTTGTTTTTTTTTTACTTCCCATCACAAACTCTCATATTAAAACATCTGTCAGGCTATCATATTATCCTTTCATTTCCTTATGTATGGAAGTTACACTGGTCCCCTGCCCCATCTCCCTTGATGCCACAAACCTTTTTCAGAACAGATTGCAGAGCATAGAAATCCAGCTTCCTCGGTCACACGCTGCTCTAGGGATCTCTTTCCCATCCCAAAGTTCCTCAAGGTGGAGAGTGCAAATCTCCTTTGCTCCTTCCAGGCCTGACCATATCTTGCAAACACCACCCCTGGAAAATAGTAATAAACAAGAGACAATCACCTCTGGGAAGCACCATCCAACATTCACTGCACAGCAACAAAATAGGGCTGGAGGGACTGGCTTCTGAGGAAGGATAAAAGAAACTAAATGTAGCTTGGCCAAAGGCAACTAATGGGAGCTATTATTGCATCTTCAGAGGTGTAGGTGGTTAGTGCAGAAGGAGAGGGATTATTCAGGGAGCTCCAAGATATAGCTAGGAGTAAGGGCATGAAATTCAGGTCCAGATCTGCAGCTGGTATAACCTGATGTAGTCAATGGAGCTAAGCCATGCTATATTCTAAGTGTGTGAGCCTCAGGTTGGATGTCAGAAAACATTTCCCAGTGATGAGACCTACTAAACTACTCAATAGTCTCTCAAAGGAATTAATGGATGCCCCATCACAAGCCATTTAAAACTGGATTGGACAAAGCACTGAAGAACATACTACAGGGAGCATCCCTGCATTGGCCAGAGTATGGGCCAGGGTGAGGCTGAGAACACAGGCGGTGTGTAATGGAGGTTGTGGGAGGCTAAGCAGGGCCGGTGCAACCATTTAGGCAAACTAGGCGGCCGCCTAGGGCACGTGGTGGTTGGGGGCGCCTAAAAGCCCCCTCAGGCGAGGAGGTGGAGGTGAGCTGGGTGGTAGGGCGCGCGGAGAGGGTTGCCTGCAATAATGGGGGGGGGCACAGGGGAACAGCTCCCCGCCCCAGGTTACCTCCACTCTGCCTCCTCCACTGAGCACACAGCCCAGTTCTTCGGTCTTCTCCAATCAGCGCTGCAAGCCTGGGCGGGGAGGAGAATTAGAGCAGCGCTGACGTGCTCAGTGGAGGAGGCGGAGCCAAGGTGAGCTGGGGTGGGCTACTCAGGCAGGCTTAGTTTCCGCAGAACGTCTCCCCAGGCAGGGTTAGCTGCCATGGAGGGGCGGGGTTAGCTGGGGGCAGTGCAAGGTGGAAGTTTCACCTAGGGCGCGCAACTTCCTTGAACCGGCCCTGAAGCTAAGCCTCCCTAAACCTCTGCTAATACTCCCCACCATGGTCCTGCACCAGTGGGAGGACTCAGAGCTCCTCCAGCCAGCCTGGGCTTGGGGTGGCTCAGGCCGGTGGTGGCTTGGGTGAGGCTTCTCCGGCCACAATAGGGGCTTGGGGCAGGGCAGGGAACTAGTCTTCCCAATGGGGGTCTGATACGCTCCCCATGGTTGAGAATACGTGAACCTATAGATATTTTTCCAGATCTAATCTTTGTTATGTTAGTGCTTTGGGATAACCTGAGATGATTCCAGCCCAACAAGCCTCCCTTTTAGGTTGCATTTCTTTCTACCTTCCCCCACTTTCACTCTTGGGTCCTGGAGGTTCCTCAGAGGGAGGTTATTTCTTTTACAAGCCGAGGAAGTTACATACATAGGGTGAGGGTTAGGAAACTGCCAGTTCTGACAATGGCAGCCAATCAGTATTGATTACCACGTACTTTCTACAGAACGTTTCAGAATGGCCACGTCTTGGTAGTTGTTGCAGCACTGCAGCTGGGAAGGAGAGTCCCCATTTTGATCTAACCTGACTTCTTCCTCTCGAGAGGTAGTGTCGGGGGAAGACTCCAGCAAAAGCAACGTCAGCAGAGGGACAAGAGAGGGAAGGAGCTCACTTCCTAAGTCCCCTTCAGCCTCTCCTGGAGCTCAAATGATAAACCCAGCCAGTCCCCCTGCAACAGTGCCAGAAAACTCTGTTAGTTTCCAAGGTACTTGCCTTTGGCATTCTCTCCGTAGCCCAACTGCTTATATATAGAAACGTATGGTCGGTCAGCAAAGTCCTCTGATTTCTGGACCAATGCTTCTTTTACAGCTTTAAATCCATTCACTACTATCAGATTACTCCAGCAGTTCTGAAGGCTAAAGACATTTCCATATATTTTCCTCAGCTGCCAAGAAAAGAAAAAGGAAAAACATATTGTTGGAAGTCAGGCTGGAAAGCAAGCCTGAAAAAATCATCTTGCATTTCTGTACTCTCTCTAACTTAGAAGGATCTCAGAGCACTCTGTTGGGCTTGTTAGCTCATCACGGATGTGCAGCCACTTCTGAAGTGGAACAACTCACAGCAGTACTACACAGCCACTTACACAGGGAGAGAAGAATGCAACCATTGTCAACTGATGGTGCAGGAAGAGTTTATGTCAACAGAACGTAACTAACCAAGTTGAAATTTGACCAGGGACCTTGTGAAAGTGTTGTGGGCTCGTTAACTAATACCAGCAGTCAGGACCTCTTTTGGTGTCTTCAAAGATAACAGACCCAAGCGTACATTGTTCCTTAAAACCATGGTGTGGCACTGGTTTAACCACCAACACAGAGAGCCTTCTGCACTAATTCCTGCAGTACATGGCTTTGCATAGGAAATATCCCATTCAAGTACTGACCAGGCCCAACCTTGCTTAGTTTATGAAATCTGATTTTATCACAGAGGATATAGTAGTGCTGGCTACAGATACACAAAAAATAAAATTATTGACATAAGGGATTGTGGGGAGGGGGGCGTTTCCTGTGATGCTGGCAAATGAGGTGCCAGTTCTTGCCCAAGTTGCAGACATTAGCTAAGAACTAACAAACTCATTGCTGGAGACCAGACCAGTTCACCTGTATGTTAGTTTGCTCAAAATAGGTATTAGTCTTACAAGAATGAATTTAGTGTTTAGACTCTGTGAAATGCTTGTGAGTTGCTGCAGGCGTTAATCTCACGTGCAATGCCTGTGGTCCGCACCATAATAAAATATGTAAGTTTTGCTTTATAACTTAGCAAATGGCTGCTCTGGACTTGTGAACCCAGGCACAGGAATCCTCCCTCCCCACATCGAGAAGGACTGTCAAAATCAGCTGGGTCAAGGAACATTGCAATACAAAGGATTGGCTAACGGCCCGGCCCTATCCCACCTTGGAAATGCCATGTGCAAGGAGGCTTGTTCTGTGGACTTGGAAGCCGAATGAAGGAATTAAAACAAAGTCACAGGAAAATTTTCCATCTGTTTGGCTATCTGAACTGTCACATGGCTAGAGATCCCCAGGGCTGCCTGCTGGGTCCGCCCTGAAAGACTCTTTGAATAGACACGTCACTGCAACTCAGTCACTCTTAGATTTAGATGATAACTTATTTGCGAGTATAGGTTTGCTTGCTTGAACCTGCAAATAACTCTGTCATTTCTTTTTCCTAGTTAACAAACCTTCAGATCATTTATTACAGGATTGGCTACAGGTGTTGTCTTTCCTGTAAGATCTAGGGTACCAACTGATCTGGGGTAAGTGACAGGAATAACCTGAATGTGGTGTGATTTTTTTGGTGACCATTTATCAGTAAGTCCAGTTCATCTGGGTGGCAAGATAGACTGGAGATTCTAAGGGGACTGTCTGAGACTCCATGGTAAGCCTGTTACAGTGATACAGGAGCAGGGGAGCTGGAATGGGGGGGAGGGTTAGGGGTCGCTCCCCACAGTGGCCCGGGTTTCCTGGGTGGCTCTTACCACAGCCAGGCTTGGGCTTCCAGCCTGGCCTGGCGGCAGGGCCTCAGGGAAAAGAGAAGGAGCAGGGGGTGGAGGCACAAAGAGGGCAGGGCCTCAGGGGATGAGGAGAGGAGAGGTAGGGCCACAGAGGGGGCAGAGCCTCATGCCATCCCATACACTTCTACCGAGGTTCCAGCACTCCTGGTCAGCAGTTCACATTAGATACTGGCTTGGTGCAATCTGCTTACATAACACACCACAGTTTCGGGTATCTGCCCTGCTTAGTAGTCTGCCCTGAGACAGGCACTCACACTCTTGAGCCCCTCCCAACAGCATGATCGTTTCTTTACCCATCTCTTAACCTATGTGGGTGGTTCATTACCCCAAAAACATTAGCCAGAAGATGGCTTATTGCAGCTATGACGTGTGACTATGATGGCATCCTAGCCAATGCTGTTCTGAGCATTACGGCAGATGGCAATAACACTCAGATAACGGGAAAGGTTTTTGTGTCGATTAGTGCCCGAATGCAGCTGTGATTCAATTATTTTGGTAGGGAAAAAATCACATCCCTGACTGAAATCGATAAATTGACACAAAAACTGTGTGTAGACCAGATATGCCTGGAAAGGGGAAGCATAAAAGTCCTGCCCTTTTTCCACACTCAGGGAAACTTGAGGAGGGGGCACCTATGGAATTGCAGGTTTTCAGCTAGTGCCCAACAACTTTCAGGTCTTAGACCAAAGCAAACCAAGTTAACTTCATTGAGAATGACATTCTTGGCTGCAAAACTGAGTTTGGTAATCACTAACCTTGATCCTTTCCTGCAGCTAACAGTTGTCTGGTGCAACGCAGGAGAGGGTAGTGCAAAGTTCTTTTAGATACCTCTGGACTCTCCTGATCATGTGCGCCAGTCCCATCCCACTCCCCTGCAGTAATTTAGATTAGCCTGAAGGCCTTTCTAAATTGTGGCAGTTTTCACTGGCCATGAGAGGCAGTTACAGCAGCTGGGATTCTGCAGGGTACAGGGGAACCCTGGCCCGTGCCCCTTGGCTACAGGAAAGCATCGTGTAGGAATTGCTGTTGGATTTTCCCTCTGTCCTGGCTGAACACGCTGTGGCTGGCTACACTGGCTTTGAGGCTACTTTGCACCACTCCACCAGCACAGAGTGTGCCCGATGTAAGCGAGCATCAGGGCCACTGTACCCTGGTGACAGACAGGCATTGCAGAGCACAAAGCAGAACAATTCAAAGCCATCATCAAATAGTTTAGGTCCAAAATTTAACCTATTTTCAGCTATTTGTGGGATTTCTTGAGGATTGTACGCACACATGGGAGAAAATGTCCTTCTGGGCCAAGAATTTAGGGAGAGAAAAACCACAAGTAGTTGTTTTATGTGTATGTGAAAAACACAAGAAACCAATGCATCGTGTTCCAGCTTTTCTACAGTAACTTTCCTCAAAGCCACGTGGGCATCAGCCAACGATGCTGATGACACACAAAGAGGCACTGTGTGACAAGCAGACGAGAGTCCTTTTCTATAAGGCACTGGCGAACATGTGTCTGTAACAGTGCCCAGCATTCACCTCATTACCAGAAAGATACTGATTAAAAAGAGAATTCAGAGAAAAGCCACAAAAGAGATTAGGGAGCTGGATGGGCTGATTCATGAGGAAAGCTAAAATGACATAAATATATAAACTGGTCAAATATCTAAGGAAGGGGACTGTGATTCTGCCTGCAAGTATTTGAAAGATAAAAATGCAAAGGATGGAGGGAAATTGTTTAGGTTTGGGTGAAGGAATAATGGATTGAGACTAAGTAATGGAGAATTTACTCTGGACACCAAGAAACAAACCCTCAACGAGAGGTGCATCAGACTGGGGAATAGTTTCCTAGGGGAAGTGATGAAAGCCTTTTTGCTGGGAATTAAAACTAGATAAAGCCCTGCGGGGCATACCACTAGAAGTTAGAGGGGTGGATAAGAATAGGCCATTTCTATCTTTGATTTCTATGATTCTGTAAGTAAAAGGAGCTGTTTTCCTTTCTGTTCTGTGAGAAATGCAAGAAAGGAAAATGAAATTGTGTGAAATGGAAATGGGACAGAAAAGGGAATAATATGTTGTTACTAAAAATGTGGAGTTAAAACAGCTACAGGTCAAAAGTGTTGTTGGCAGCATTGTCGTCACCTGATTTGATCTGGAAACTGAAAGTCTCTTCCTACCACATGGTGAAAACAAGAACCAGACCCAGTTTCCCTTGACTGCAGTGTTGAAAGGTGCCAGCCTAGAAAAGGGGCCTCTGGAGTTTGGCAACTACAATCACTAAACATAATATGATTTATTTGCCTCAAGCTACATCAGTAGTTTCCTTGCAGACAGGACAAAGCATGCACTTGCAACAACTAATCCTGCAGCGGTGGTGTGTGCTCTTGTTAGCGCAGACACAGCCAGTAAGCACATCCTACAGTTGTATAGCTGGAGATTACAGGTTTGTTCACTTTTGCTGAGTCACTGCGTCTGGGTGTTCCCCTGTGGATATGGCGTGTGCGCGTGCGCAGTGGGGATCATCTCCTCCAGCGCTATCACATTTGCAGAGAATTCTACTGGACTTGGGAGTGGAATCTTGCCCTCTGGACCCTAGAGCCAGAGCAAAGCCACAGCAGATAATCTCAGAGCGTTAGAGCCCCTCCTCCCCTAGGGGGACTGACTGTTACTGTGTTGGAAAAGCCCCTGCATGTAAAATAACCCACCAGCCCGCATCAGCTGGATTAACGAACCACCAGCCTACACCAGCTCTCTTCCACAGCCCGCTGTGCTCAGGGTGACCAGATGTCCTGATTTTATAGGGACAGTCCTGATATCCAGGGTTTTGTCTTACATAGACACCAATTCCCCCCCACCCCCATCCCGATTTTTCACACTTGCTATCTGGTCACCCTAGCTGTGCTCTCCAGCCCCTCTGGCACTGACCTGGGTAAAGGAGAGGTGCGGGTTGTGGAAATCGATCTGCAACATGTTCCCAATGAAAGGCAGAGAGGTCGGCCCTGGCGGGTAGCGACTCCAGCTCTTCCTGCGCTTCAGGAAATCAAATAGCAGAGCGAAGACTGTGAGGGCTATGCCCAGTGCTGGGAGGTTGTTCCCGCAGGATCGAAGTTGGGACCAGAGCCACAGGAGCAGCTCCATGATCGTTCTCCCCTTTCCCCACCACCACCACGTGTTTTTAACTCTCACCCCTGCCTCTTTTCCCTGCTCCTGTTCTCTCACTCTTTGCTCTTTCTGTCTCCCTAGTTTCCTCCACTCATTCTCCTTCTCTCTCTCTTTATTTCTCAGACACCCGTCCCCCTCTGGCCAACGTCACAGCTTGGAGCTGCTTGGCCAGAATTTCTCTGTAGCCCCTCCTCTGCCTAGATAATACAAACTTGCAGGGGAGTGGTAATGAAAGGGCATAGCTCCAATTCCAGCATCTGTGGTATGTAACATAAGGAAGAAAGGAGCCCCTGGAACCTGTGTGAGGTGTAAGGTTGAGTCCATAGGCAAGGATGAGTCTCTCCTAGGGCTTTAATTGCCTCTTGTATTCAGAAGTACAAAAACAATGAGGAGTCCGGTGGCATCTTAAAGACTAACAGATTTATTTGGGCATAAGCTTTCATGGGTAAAAACCCCACTTCTTCAGATGCATGGAGTGAAAATAACAAATGCCAGCATTAATAAATATATATTGATGCCTGTGTCTGTAATTTTCACTCCATGCATCTGAAGTGGGTTTTTTACCCACAAAAGCATATGCCCAAATAAATCTGTTAGTCTTTAAGGTGCCGCCAGACTCCTCATTGTTTTTGTGGATACAGACTAACATGGCTACCCCTCTGATACTATTCAGAAGTAGCAATCCTTACCTAGACTGACTAGATGTCTCCATTTTATAGGGACAGTCCTGATATTGGGAACTTTTTCTTATATAGGCGCCTATTACCGTCCCCCCCTCCCTGGCTGGATTTTTCACACGTGCTGTCTGGTCACCCTAACTTCACCGTTTCTTCTCACTTGGTTGGTTAGTAACCAGCTTTTGCCGAGCCTTTGAGACATTGCTTAAAATGTGTTTAACTAGATCTGAGGCCCTACCCACAACGTTACGAAGACAAATCCTGCTTTCACTAAATCTTGAAGGCAAATGATTTACTCACTGAGAGAGAAAAATTATCTGCTAGCCCCTGGCCAAGAGCTGAAATCCACTTCCTGCACCCACCACTGTCTGAGGATCTTGTGTGTGGACATAAGAGCCCCTTGCACCTTCTTAAAAAATATACTTGCTACATCCAGGGGAGGTTATTTTTTATGCTGTAGAAGGCAAAACTTCTGATAATGCGATAGTAGGGTGTGAGCCAGGCACCTCCTGATGCCAACTGGCAGAAGGCACAGTGGTGCACAGAGTTTGACAGGAATCCCCCAGATAAGATAGATGTATAGTAATTCACTAAAAAGTGAAACATGAGGTCTCTGCCCACAGCCAGTAATGGTCTGGTTGGCATGTTCTTTGCAGGATGCATGTCTGGATGATATTTAAGAAGTTACTTATCTGTACTGAAAAATTATGTTTTTAAGGTCTGAGAGTTAAGGTGAAAAATATGCTCCTGTCTCTTCCCTCTGCCCTGACACTTCTCTCTCTCCACCTGGTCAGGTGTGTATTGTGTAGTGCCTGTGCCCCAGTGGAGCCCTAGCCTCAGACTGAGCCAAACACTAATCAAGAGATAGTGAAATCGACAAGAGAGGAGCACACAGGAAAAAAACCCACCAATGGGTGCTGAGCGGCATCCAGTTTACAAGTAAGGACGGTGGACTAGGGATATAACCGAGGGCAAAGAGACACATCCTGTGCATCTTTCCACTGAGGAGACAAGTTGGCAGCATGGCTTGTCTCATGGAAGATCACAACCAAGCCTGGCTGTAAGATACTGGAAGGGTTTGGGGGAACTTTGCTCTACAAGACAGAAAAGTATCTAGTTAAATAAGTCTAGAGTCTAGAAATGATTTTATTTTATATGTAAACCATTTGCTTCCAATACTTCGACTTGATACTTCTCAAATCACTGTACTTTGTTAAATAAACAAATTTGTTCTCCCTACAAATGTGTCTGAGTGCTGCGTGTTCAGCGGATCAATGATCTGAGGTGAAAGCGGCAAGTGGGTGTGCACTGCTTGTTTGGGAGCAGCAAAGCTGTGAACATTATGAAAGTCCAGTGGAACAGGGGCTGGACACTGCAGGGAGATGCTCAGAGGGCTCGGGGGTTGGTGTACATGGGCCTATCACTAGCCTGCAGAGAAACAGCAGAGCTTGCACAGACCCAGAGGGGAGTGTTTGTGTTGCCTGGGGCCAGTGGAGTTGGAGGTAAGGCCAGATAAGGCTCCCTCACACTAAAAGCAGGTGACTGTGAGGTGTCCTCATGCCAGGCTCTGGCTCTGAAGCCTGGAGAAGGGGTTGGGTGTCAGAGCCTGGGCTCAAACATCTAAGACTCCTCAAAAGAAGTGGTAGCAACCCTGTTGCTTGATTTAGTTTCTCCTAAGGAGAGGTCCAGATTCTCTGCATCTTGAAGTTTTAAACCATGATTTGAGGACTTCAATAGCTCAGACATAGGTTTGATACAGGAATGGGTGGGTGAGATTCTGTGGCCTGTGTTGTGCAGAAGGTCAGGCTAGATGATCATAATGGTCCCTTCTGACCTTAAAGTCTATGAGTCTATGATCTACACAGCTATTTTTAGCACTATAGCCCAAGCCTCACAAGCCTGACTCTGTAAACCCCAGCTCCAAGACTTGCTGCCTTAGCATTTTTTGCCTTGTAATGTGCTGTGATGCTCAGAATGGGGGAACCACACCATTTTTCTTCCCAGCAGCACCTCGTATATCCCTACAGTGTGCTTTTGGGATCATGTTTTTCATCAGTCTGGGCCATGTTTGACTTTAATCTATCTCTGGATATTGCAACACAGAGCAGACAGCTTTTTTCCCCCTTTGTTAAAATCAAGGCAATGCACCTGTTCCCACTGAAATCAATGGCAAAACACTCACTGATTTCAACGGGAACTTGGTTGGGCCCTAAAATCTGGAATGAGATTGTTTATGTCTCAGAAGGGTTCCATGCTAGTTTCATAGAGGTTAGGTCCCTCAATGGCTATTAGCCAAGGTGGTCAGGGCTGCAACCCCATGCTGGATGTCCCTAAGCTTCTGACTGCCAGATGCTGGAACTGGAGGGCCAGGGATGGAACACTTGATAATTGCCCTGTTCTTTTCACTCCTTCTGAAGCATCTGGCATTGGTCACTGTCAGACGACAGGATACCAGGCTACATGCACTGTTGGTCTGACCCCGTATGGCTATTCTTATGCCAATCAGAATATATGCCACTCGAGATCCCCCAGTGGGCTAGGTGGAGTAATCTGATCCTGATCTGTAGAATTGTAAAGAATAAATTACAGGTAGATTCCTCATTTATTCCAATGATGCCCAATACACTAGCAACAGCACTAATATGCTTAGACATGAGACTCATAATGGTACAGTTCTGATGGGTACCATCAATTTTATCTGCCATCTGGTAGAGCATTTTGATGGTCTCCTCCATCTGCTGTTTCTGCTCAGGGACTTCTTTACAAAGAATGTCACATTTTTGACTCTTCCAAAGCTTTCTGCAAACTTTCTGATTTCCTCCTGCCTGTTAAAGGGGGTTGGGGGAGGGGGTTTCTAGGAGATGCCCATATGGACAGCAACAAAACAAGCCGTAGACACAGGGCTGGTGCAACCATTTAGGCGGACTAGGCGGTTGCCTAGGGCACCAAGATTTGGGGGCGCCAAAAAGCAGCGTCCCCAAATTTTTTTTTAAATGGTTGAGCAGCCGCTGCTGCTGGGACAGAGAGGGAGTCTGAGCTGCCGGCGGCAGCGGCCGCTGGCAGCCCGGGTGTCCCCTAGGTCAGGGCGCCGCCGTGGCAGCCAGCAGCCCAGGGCCCCACCCGGGTCAGCGGGCAGCCGGCAGACAAGGGTGTCCCCTGGGTCAGGGCGCCGCCATAGTAGCCGGCAGCCCAGGGGCCCCTGTAGGTCAGTGGGCAGCCGGCAGCCCAGAGCGTCCCCTGGGTCAGGGCACCGCCGCGGCAGCGGGAAGCCCAGGGCCCCCCTGGGTCAGGGCGCCAACGCAGCAGCCCAGAGGTTCAGGCTGCCCGCGTCGTGCTGACCCAGGGGAATCCCTGGGCTGCAGGCAGAGGCTCAGAATCCCTCTCCCTCCCAGAGCAGGGGCTCCAGCCTCTGCCATTTTTCTCGTTGCCGGCCCTGCCGGCAGCTCGGCAGAGCTGCGCAGCTCTGCTTAGGGCACGTGGCAGGAGCCCTGCGAGGGCAGCGTGACACCAGGGCTTCTGGAGGAAAGCGGGGGCTGCCACCTGGCTCAGCCTCCACGTCAGCCCCAGGGAGGGGCATGGAGAAGAAAAGAGCCTCAGCGGTGGTCTGGTGGAGCGGAGGAAGAAAGAGGACCTCGATGCTCATGCGTTGGGCAAGGTAAGCAAGTGCTTCCCCACAGCTTGGCCTCAGGTGCCTGTGCTCCTGCCCCCTTGGTCCTTGGCTGGTCCCTGCTGCTGCTCCCCTTGTGCCCGGATGGCTGGAGAGAACAGCAGCCTGCAGAGCTGAGCTGCCCCAGTGCCCTCAGGCACCCTCGACCCCCCCCCCAGCCCTGATCCCCAGCTCTGAGCCCAGTCCCTCTGAGCTGGAAACCCCCTCGACCCCATCCCCCCCACAGCCCTGACCCCCAGCTCCGAGTCCAGTCTCTCTGAGCTGGAAACCCCCTCACCCCATCCCCCCCACAGCCCTGACCGCCAGCTCTGAGCCCAGTCTCTCTGAGCTGGAAACCCCCTCACCCCATCCTCCCCACAGCCCTGACCACCAGCTCCGAGTCCAGTCCCTCTGAGCTGGAAACCCCCTGACCCCATCCTCCCCACAGCCCTGACCCTCAGCTGAGAGATAGTGTCCCTAACAGTTATTGCTCTTCGCATCCTCTTGACTCTCCCAGTTTCTGTGGCCAGTGGTGAGCAAAGCTTCTCGAAGCTCAAGTTGATAAAAACATACATGCGAACATCAATGTTGCAACAAAGACTTGTTGGGCTATCTACCTTGTCACTGGAACATGATATTGCTCACAGCATTGACTTGGAGGAACTTGTTTCTAAATTTGCTAAACTTAAAGCTCAGAAACATAAATTCTAAATTATAACATGTTACTCTGTGACCGTGTATTGTGGATAATGTATGTGATTTGGGGGGAGGGGGGAGTGCAAGATGGAAGTTTCGCCTAGGGCGCAAAATATCCTTGCACCGGCTCTGCGTAGACACTGTTCTGTAAAACACACTGTTAGAGGGCCTTCCCTTCACCCTGCCACTCCCTGGTTCTTGTCATGCAGACAGCAAGGAGCAAAATACCAGAAGTCCAAAGTGCAGACAATGTGATGTTTATTGGGGTTAGTTTCCAAGCAAACATATCCCGTAACCCTTCACACCAATCGGGCTTATCTCTATACGCTGATAGTCTGTTCCCCAGTGTTCCCTTCCCAGGACTGACACCGAAAAGCATTTACCCCGTATTCCCCTTCCCAGCTCTGACGCCGAAGCGCCTTGTCTGTGTCCCTGTTCCCCGTACGGTGACCAGAAGTCCCGATTTTATAGAGATAGTCCTGATTTTTGGGTCTTTTTCTTATATAGGCTCCTATTACCACCTATCCCCATCTCGAATTTTCACACTTGCTGTCTGGTTACCCTAGTTCCCCACGAGACATTTTGTTTACATTGGCCGTCTGCAGGCATGGCCCCCCTGCAGCTCTCAGTGGCTGGCGTTCACTGTTCCTGGCCAGTGGGAGCTGCAGGAAGCAGCAGCCAGCACATCCCTGCAGCCCAAGCTACTTCCCACAGCCCCCCATTGGCCAGGAACAGCAAAGCAACAGAGATTGGGACAATGGGAGCAAGAAAACGGCATGAGAAGAAACAATTTGTTGACTGTGAGCAAGAGAGTGGAACAGGCACATCCTGGCCCCAACAGTACCTTTAAATTAGGATTGAGTTTCTCAAACCTCCAGAAACGTTATTCCACACAGAAAGCAAACTCTAATAGACGTGATGTGTGACACTCTCCTACAGTTAGTTCTCAGCCTCTTCAACCCACATGGCTGAGGGACCTACTTCCCACAGCTTTCAAGAACACTGGCCTCTTTTGCCACTTAAGTGATGGATAGCTAAGGGATCCTCCCACTTTCTTTTTATAGAGCCAGAACCCAGCCTGTCTCTCTAATATCCTGGGATCAACATGGCTACTACACTGCATGCTTCTTTTTATAGTCCTGTGCAAAGTTCCCTCTAACTTTTTCCATCCACATGCGGAATGAATTTTGTTCTGTGCACGAATATTGAGGTAATGTGAGGATGTAAGCCACCAGTAGAAACAAAAAACCTAGATATAATAAATATTTTTTAAAAGTTACCATACGGATTATTACTCTAGCCAGGACCGGTTAGGCATTTTAGAACCCGCTACACACAGAATTAAATTTAAGCATAAGAGAGAAATATAAATTATGAAATGCATAGACCAGTCTGTAGATGGGCAGACTCACCCCGGCGGCGCCTCCCGCTGGTGACTTCTGGAAATTAGCTCGTTCCAGCTCTAGAGCACCCTCTTCAGGCCGGTGATCCACCTGTCCTCTGGCCCCCATGTCCCTCCCTGGATCCCAATGCCCTTTTAGCTGAGGTGCTGCCCCCTGGCTGTAATCCCTCAGTCTTAGGGTCTCCCTTCCCTGGGGAACCCCCACCCACTATTCCCACCTCACCTCACCTCAGTATAAGGCTACTGCCAGTCATCGTCTAGCCTCACACCCTGGGGCAGACTGCAGTATCAGCCTACTCATCACTGGCAAGGAAGGTTTGGACATGCTGCCTTTGCCTACCCCTGGGCTGCCCTCTGCAACCCCCAGTACCTGTTGACCTTGTGCTAGGCTGCAGCCTGGGGCTTTCCAGGCTGGAGTTCCTCAACTCCTCTGCCTTTCCCCAGCCCTGCTCCACTCAGGTAGTCTGCTCAGGTGCCTGCAGCCAGGCCCATCACCCTCTACAGCTAGAAAGAGACTCTTTGGGCTTCTGGCTCACAGCCTCTTATAGGGACCAGCCGGGCCTGATTGGGGCTTGGCCACAGCTGAGCCTACCTTCCCTAATCAGCCCAGGCTTTCCTTCCCAGCCTCAGCCCTCTTCCAGGGCTGTTCCAAGCCCTGAAGGACAGGAGCAGGGGACCACCCTGCTATACAGTCAAAAAACTAAATATACTTGGAAAGAATAAAATTACAGAGAATATATGTGCATTGCAGGAAATATCAAGAAGTAACAACACCACCACAAGTTTGTGTTGGGAGGTGAGTGTAAAAGAGAGACACACACACACGTAGGGTGCGTGTGTGTCACAGTGTGTGTGTGTGTGTCAGAGAGAGAGAGAGAGAGAGAGTCAGTCAGTCACACAGCGTGTATGTGAGTGTGTGAGAGACACATCGGCACTCACCAGTCTGAAGCCTGCTTGTTCAGATACAGCAGCAGCTGCCAGCAAGCTCTGTCCCTCGTCCCACTCCTGAGCTCTGCAGTGATGGGGCACAGAGGCGAGGGGGGACACCCTGACATCAGATCCTCCCCACCCCAACCCCTGCTCCTTTGTCTAGGAGAAACTTGTTTATCAGCTGCCTGTGCAACCTATTTTAAGACTATATTACAAAACACATACATAACTCTCTATACACAACCCATACATACATCACACAATGTTATCCGTGACCAGCGTGTCACCAGTTCTATAGGATCCCTTACAAAACACTGTTTGGCTAAATATTTGGACATCAGTGGGTTGAGCGTGCCCTTTGCCAGTTAGCACAAAGGGGTCTTCAGGTGGTCACATCTCCCCTCTTACAGTGCTGTAGGAGGGCCAGCCACTGGGACAATTTCCAAGTCATATTCTTGGAGCCTCATGCTCCACCGCCACAGTTTGGAATTGGTGCCTTTGGTTCTATGTACCCAGATTAATGGAGATTGGCCAGTTCAAGCCCTGAACTCTCTGCTAAAGAGAGAGGACCTTAATTATGTGATTGCCTACTCAACAGCATAGCATCCTTTTCCTGTGACAGAGTAATTCTGTTCAATGGGAATCAGCGTTTTGCTCAAGAAAGCAAGAGGCTTTTGTTCCTTTCCCCTGATTGCACTGCTGCTGCACTTAAACCAATGTCTGACACATCAGTACATAGTTCAAACACTATCAAAATCAAGACTGGCCAGAACAGGCTTTTCATGAGGATGTAGAGTACGTGCAGCGCTGGGAGAGCTCTCCTCCAGCGCTGGCGCTGCGACCATACTCGCACTTCAAAGTGCTGAGTTTCAAGTGTAGTCATACCCTTAGTGTATAATTGTGAAAGTGTACTTGTGGTTTAAGACTTGAAGGGTGTACATAGCTACTAATAAAGGACATATTTAATAAGATTCCAGAAATTGAACTCCTATCTACACAACAATATAAAAGAAATACTGTTACTTTTTTTTGTCACGTTTAACACATAATGTTTGATGACTTTCTAAGACTGCTGAACGCAGACTTTTGCTGTCCCTAATACTGTCAGTTTTCCCACATAGAAAATAAAAGATGTCCCCAAAGATGACTTCAGGAGCTCAGTATAGGAAGACAAAAGCTCAATTGAAATCTAGTTTGTAGCAAGGGGCACATCCGATGGGAAAAATATCTGAAACAGAACAACCTAGACTGGGCTTTAGGCAGTAGTGATCATTCCAGTGCAGAAGAAATTGAGGAGAGAAGCATAAATGATAGAAGTCCTCTTGCTAAGGAATTAGCAGATTTACTGGAACAGAAGGTATGGAAATGTGACGAAAGTGATGGAGAATCATCCAGTTTTGCTGGCGTCATAAAGGAGAGTGATGGTAAAGAAAAAAAAACCTTGCATGATGACAGAAACAGCACTGAGAAAAATTGCACACCACAAATTGATACATCAGATCCTGCTTTATTGCCGGCAATCCTAAACTCTGAGGAAATGACATTTCCAGTAAATGAGCAGAAGCAACACTTCTCAAAGTCACACTGCAAAAAAGAGTGCTTGAGAATGGTAAGAAACTGAATTGGCGTTGTCAGTTGAGTTTCAGTAAACTAGCCTAAGTGTTCTGTTCTTGTTGCAAAATATTTCACATGAATGCCAAATTGTTGCTTGCACTTTCCAGGTACAATTACTGGCATAACTTAGCTGATGCTCTGAAGCAACATGAAAAATGTCACCTGGCCATTTTACAGCCTAGTCCAAATGGATGGAGGTCAAGTTCAGGCTCAAACTGAATATATGCACAGGTGTAGAAAACAAGTGCATTATTAATGTAGAAATCCAGCATTGAAGGAACATGCTCGAGTGTCTGATCTCAATTATCCTCTTCCTTGCAAAGAATAATTTGGCTTTCCAGGGCCTGTTGGATAAGTTGTTCACTGAACATAAGGTCCCCGCACCACTTCCCGCAGCTCCCAGTGGCCGGGAAAGGCAAATCACGGCCACTAGGAGCTGCAGGCAGCCATGCCTGTGGATGGTCAATGTAAACAGACTGTTTCGCGGCCCGCCAGTGGATTGCCCTGACAGGCTGCGTGCAGCCTGCGGTCTGAAGGTTGCCCACCACTGATAGTTGATGCTGAAAACACTATATATCAGGTGGAAGATCCTCACGGATAATGTTACAAATCTGACTGTGAAGCTACAAAGTGACTCTCGCTGGGAGAGCTACACTGGCAGCATAGGGCCAGAGAGACATCAAATGACTGAGGTTTACGACGCCCTGATGGAACTGGCTTAGTTGAGGAAAGTCGAGGCCAGAATCTGACACAAGGCGCAAAGCCTGGCAAACAACATCACTGACTTAAAATTTCTGGTCTTAATTGTGGTTTGGCATGATACCCTGTTCCAAGTAAATATTGTAAGCAAGGCATTACAAGCTCAAACGATGGACATCACAACCTGAGCAGCTACCTTGATTTCATTGTGGCCTACGGAAACAACAGATTTGAAGATGTCATCACTGCTGCCAAAGAAACAAGGGAAAACTTAGGAGTTGAGCCTGTCTTCGAAGAAGCTCGTATTCATTGGAAGAAAAGAGTTTGGTTTTGAGGCCAGAGATGAGGTGATGGGAAACTCAGAAGAAAAATTCATGATGGAGTTTTTTTGCTCACTCATTGACACTGCTTGAGTGTTCACTGAAGGAAGGTTTGGAGAAAGAAAGCACCATGAAAACACCTGGGGATTTTGTATGACCTTAGTAAGCTGCCAGCGGACAGGAAAATACCCTTGAACAATTGTATGGACTTCACCAGACACTGACACATGAAGGATGTTTTGGATGTCTCTGTGTCATTATGTCATGCAGGAAGCACTCTCCACTCCAAGTTCTCCAATTCATTCATGATGCAGAGCTGAAGGATACTTTTCCTAATGTGTGGATAGCTTTGAGGATTCTGATCATGCTGCCGGTCACAGATGCAAGTGGTGAGTGCAGCTTTTCGAAGCTCAGGTTCATTAAAACTTACGTTTAATTGACGATGGCGGACCAGAGACTGACATCACTTGCTATTTCATTGCTTGAAAATATCATTGGCCAGTCTTTGGATCTCTCTGACGCCGTGCTTCAGTTCGCGAGGGCAAAGGTGATATTAGTTATTCCAGGGAGAGTGCATTGTAACTGCTATTCAATAACAGTTTATCTTTGGAGTGTTATTCATTAAAAAGGCATTTGAAATTATTAATCGTGTGTGTGCATAACTGTTTTATGGTTAAGACTAGTCCTGCATTCCTAACAGAAAAAGTGAATCCTACTACAATTTCTCTTTTAGTATTTAGATGGTTCCTACAGAAATCCAGCAATTGTCTCTTGCAAGAATAGGAATTCATGATCTGTGCAAATACTTTAAGTCAGGCAGTAAATTGACTTACCTCCCCCTCTACATAGGTTACACAGCTCCAGCTTTCAGCCACTGGATCCTGTTATACCTTTCTCTGCTAGGTTAAAGAGCCCATTGTTAAATTTTTGTCAACCCTGGAGATACTTACAGATTGTAATCAAGTTACCCCTTAACCTTCTCTTTTTTAAGATAAATAGACTGAGCTGTGAGTCTACAGCAGAACCTCAGTTATGAACACCAGCATTATGAACTGACCAGTCAACCACACACCTCATTTGGAACTGGAAATACAAAAACCAGGCAGCAGCAGAGAATTTTTTTTTTTAAAGAGCAAATACATACAGTACTGCGTTAAATATAAATGACTAAAAACAAAGGGAAAGCAGCATTTTTCTTCTGCATAGCAAAGTTTCAAAGTTGTATTAAGTCAGTGTTCAGTTGTAAACTTTTGAAAGCCCAACCATAACATTTTGGTCAGAGTTACAAACATTCCACAGTTACAAACAAACTTCCATTTCTACTGTATCACTGTAAGGGATGTTTTTTAACCCTTTAATTATTCTTGTTGCTCTTTGAATTCTCTCCAGTTTATCAATATCCTTTTAGAATTGTGGGCACTAGAACTGAATACAGTATTCCAGCTATGATTGCACCAGTGCCAAATGCAGAGGTAAAATAACTTCTGTACCCTTACTCAAGATCCCCTGGTGTATGCTTCCCAGGATCACAGCAGCTCTTTTGGCCACAGCATCACACTGAAAGCTCATGTTCAGCTGATTATCCCCCATCCCAAATCTTTTCCAGAGCACTGCTTGCTAGGAAAGAATCCCCCATCCTGCAAGTATGGCCTACATTCTTTGTTCCTAGATGTATACATTTAACCATATTATACTATATATTGTCTGCTTGTGCCCAGTTTACCAAGCAATCCAAGTTGCTCTGAATCAGTAATCACCCCTTTTCATTACTTACCACTCAGTGGTGGCTCCAGGCACCAGCTCTCCAAGTGCGTGCCTGGGGCGGCAAGCCGTGGGGGGCACCCTGCTGGTCCCTATGAGGGCGACAGTCAGGCAGCCTTTCGCAGCTTGCCTGCGAGAGGTCTGTCGGTCTCACGGATTTGGTGGCAATTCAGCGGCAGGTACGCCGAAGCCACAGTACCGGCGGACTTCCCGCAGGCAAGCCGCTGAATCTGCAGGACCAGGGACCTCCTGCAGGCAAGCCGCCGAAGGTTGCCTGCTGCCGTGCTTGGGGCAGCAAAAAAGCTAGAGCTGCCCCATTACCACTCCCCCAATTATTGCATCATCTGCATACTTTATCAGTGATGATTTTATGTTTTCAGCCAGGTCATTAAAAAAAAAAGCTAAATAGCGTAAGGCCAAGAAACGATCACTACAAGACCCCACTGGAAATACACCCACTCAATGATGATTCCCTATTTACAGTTACATTTTGACACCTATCAGCCAGTTTTTATCCAGTTAACGTATGCCATCTTAATTTTATATCATTCTAGTTTTTTTTTAAATCAAAATATTGTGCTACCAAGTCAAAAGCCTTACACAAGCCTAAGTCTATTATGTCAATACTATTACCTTTATTAACCAAATTTTTAATTTCATCACAAAGAGATATGAAGTTAATTTGACAGGATGTATTTTCCATGAGCCCATGTTGAATTGCATTCTTACCCTCCTTTAATTCTTTGTTAATCAAATCCCATATCAACTGTTCCATTATCTTATTGGGGACCAAAGTCAGGCAGACAGGCCTATAACTACCTGGATCATTCTGTCTATTCTTCTTAAAACTTGGCACATGGACTTTATTCCAGTGTTCTGGAACTTCCCCAGTGCTCCACGACTTAATGAAAAGCAACATTAATGGTCCAGTGTGCTTCACAGCCAGACCTTTTAAAACTCTTGGATGCAAGTTATCTGGACCAACTGAATTAAAAATATTTAACTTTAGTATCAGAGGGGTAGCCATGTTCGTCTGGATCTGTAAAAGCAGCAAAGAATCCTGTGGTACCTGATAGACTAACAGACGTTTTGGAGCATGAGCTTTCACCCAGGAAAGCTCATGCTCCAAAACGTCTGTTAGTCTATAAGGTGCCACAGGATTCTTTTCTGCTTTAACTTTAGTAGGCTCTGTTTAACATTCTCCAGAGATACTAGTCAGGCCCTTCTCTCTCTGAATGCAGAGAGAGAGAGAGAGAGAGAGAGAGAGAGACTCTTTGCTTGAGCTCCTGGCTCAAGCCTTTATAGGACCAGCTGGGCCCTGATTGGGGCGTAGCCTCAGATAAGCCTGCTTCCCACTCAGCCCGGGCTGTTCTCCCAGTCCTCCAGCCCTCTCCTAGGGCTGGAGCAGGTAGCCACCCTGCTACAAAGCCCTTATCCCTGCTGGTGAGCACTTGTCCATGTGACTCGTCTCATTGATTTTAATGGGACTATTCCTGTAGGCAAGTCTCCTCCATTGGCCCCATATATCTGACTGGAGGAAAAGGCAGAATCATTATCCCAAAGGTGGGCTGTTTTTGTATAGGACCTAGTATATTCAACTGGCCTTGAATAGTATCTAGTGTATTCAAGGTGGCTTCTGTATTCTTGCTGAGGTCTAAGAGGAAATAAGACATAACATGAGGAAAAGGAAGAGTCTGCTCTGTATTCATCTTTAAAAGAACAATATGCTGTAAGGGTAAAAGCAACCATTCTGATCATCTATCCAACCTCTTGTATATCATGGGAATTCCCTGAATTAACTCCTGTTTGAACCAGAGCAGATCTTCTAGAAAAAAAAGCTAATCTTGACTTTAAGATTTCAAGTGATGGACAATCTGGCAGAATCCTCCGTAAATTGTTCCAGTGGTTAATAACTCTCGCTGCTGTTCAACATCTGAGATGGAAAGGAAGATGCCAAGTGTAAAGCCTGGTGTCAGCACACGTCACTTGCAAAGAAAACAGCTGAAGAGCTAGAAAAACTGAGCTGGGGTTTTCAGGACTTATTCAGGGAGGTGAGACTAGCTACTGGGAAAGCAGGGGATGAGACAGTAAAACAAAACTTCTTTCTAGGGGCAAAATGTGACAGTGAGAACTCAGCACATGAAGCCCCAATTCCTTTTAGGGAGTGGGAAGGACGACTAGTTTGGGACGGGCTGGGGGGAGGGGGCTGAAAAGTATTTTTGGTACATCCTGCTTTTTCTTCCCTTTTGAAATATCAGGCATGTCAAGTCTGATATTCCAAGGTTCAGCTGGAGGACTCCTTGGAGGTCTCAGCTGTAGACTGCAATTTCTCTTTGATCTTAATTGAAGGAGAAACTTTGTGGAGGCTTGGATCAGATGACACCTTCACAGAGGCACCCACTGCAGCTGCTTCTGTTCAAGCAGAACTAGGGAAGCCTACACTCTTGGCAGGAGCAGGAGGAAGAAATGAGTGCAAAAGTCCTGCGTCCGAATTAGCTACTATCTGCTGGCTTGACACAGTCCGGGCCACATGAATAGCAGCCACATCACAGAACAGCTGCCCTACTCAATTAGTTAGATTTGCCATTCAAAGATAAACTCTTCCGGGCAAAGACAGGGTAGATGAGACCTGAGTTTCAAATGTAAAAACCAAAATGAGACTTAAAAAAAACACCCCAAAACCTTGCAAGCTCCCTTTAAACATGGTATCTGATAACTACTTCAAGGTACAGCCACGCAACACCTGCCTTCAGCTTCAGCTGCCGCCTTCAGCTTCAGCTGCCCTTCTTCTTACCCTACTCTCCTCCCCACACTCCACAGACAAGAAATTAACCAAAAATCAGGCTAACCACAGAGATGTGCCAACCAATTGCTCTCACTAATTAGTGATCATTAATTCATGGGCATTTAGCAGCGGAGTATAAAGGCTTTAAAAACTACTAAATAGGTCTCACACAATGCTTTCAAAGCTTCCTTTGTGTTAAGTAAATTAAATATGGAGACTGAAAACCATACCATGCATAAAAAAAAACAAAAAAACTTGTCTCCCAAATATACATCCAATTTACCTAGGCCCCTATGGGCTAATTCAGTTCTACCTCTCAGTTTGCTGGTATTTGTAATGTCCCAGCCGAAGGCATTCAGGCCCAGCAGAGGCCTAAAGCAGTTTGAGTGATTAGTTTAGACTTATTTATGGCCTATTCCAAAGTTCACTGATATCAAGGGGAATCTTTCCATCTGCCTTCAATGTGTTTTGGATTAGGCCCTTATGTCCTAACTGCACTTCATAATCTGGGTTCATTCCACACATACTTCTGTGATGAATATAATTTTCATCTAGTGTCTTAAAATACACTATACATGGAACAGCTCCATCTAGTGGTGTACTGGTGTAATTGCAGACGTAACTCACTGCACTATCTCACACTGGCGAAAGGAATATATGGCACAGCCCGTGGCCTGTATGATCCTTAGGTTACCATGTTATTTCCAGAAGCCCTCCATAGAACTAGGCTTCAATTGGAAGCATCAAGTATGATGCAAGTGTGAAGCCTAAGCCAATCAGACTTCTCAGTTCCCCACACTTGCTGGGTAAGTATTATACACATGGGTACCACTGATAGTCCTTCCTCCCTTTCCCAAAGCATCGCACTGTGGCATCAGCAAAGCCCCGGTCCACAGGGGGACTGGAATCTAGAACTACAGACACCCCAAAAGAAAACCAACTAGCCTCAAACCTTTGAGAAATCCAATGCAGTTGTTTTGTGGAGAGGGAGCAGCGGAGGAAACAGAAATGCTGGATGTGCTGCAGTGCATGGAAAATGTGGAAGGGATTTAGAGGGGGAAAAAAGCTCCCAAAAGGAGACATGTAATTAAGTGAACTGCAGACCAGATCAATAAACTACTTGTAGACTGTTAGGCGCATTCAGTAAAGTGTGTCTAGGCCAATTTGAAGGAAATTATGCATTCATCATATTTCATTAATATTATATCTTTATTATTCAGAGCAGATGAAAAGGTGCCACACTGGAAGCCTGTGTGTCTACAATCTAATATTTATCCCTATAATAGGCAAAGCACAGATGGGAGCAGTACAACCTTCCTCAGCTCTTGCCCCTGTCAATATGCCACAACCATGTCCTGAAGAGACTAGCTCTAGGCTTGAGAAGAGGTTAGTCCCCAGGGCTCCAGTCACTCCATCTCTCCAGCACTCAGAAGGCCCAATGTGGGGCAATTAATCCCAGTCTGCAATGAGGATGCCTATATACTAGCAACTGGATTGAGATCGATCTGCTCATTGTGTCAAGCCTACTGATTAGCTGTCATGTAGTGACAACTTTAAGCCGTTGAACCATCCCCCAAGGAGGGGAAAGGCTGTGGAACCCAATCACCTCACCCTCCCCACCATTAACCTAATCTGTAGTTATTTTATAGACTGTGTTTTCTGCTAGACTGTCATCTTAAAAGCCTCAGGGTGGCAGCAGTACCATGCTATGAGCAGCTCTAACAATGAACATAGTAAGCAGCACTCAACTGGTGAAGAGAGGAAATAGGAAAGGGAGAAGGAAGGTTAGGGTGACCAGAAAGCAAGTGTGAAAAATTGGGATGAAGGTGGGTAATAGGAGCCTATATAAGAAAAAGACCCAAAAATCGGGACTGTCTCTATAAAATCGGGACATCTGGTCACCCTAAGGAAGGTGGACAGATAAGAGTGGAGATTTAGTTTGTACTGAATGGACAATGAGAGAAGTCAAGGTGGGTGTGGGAGCTAGGGGAGTAGAAATGGAATTCCGAGTCTTCCACGCCTAGGTCAGATAAGAGAATCCCCTAGGTGATGGAGGGGTCATGCAGCCTCTGACCTCTAGGGTCTCTGGTTCTGATACTGCCCATGTCAGCAGTGACAGAAAGCCGCTGCTGCTCTACACTCTTAAATGGCCTGTGTGAAGTGGTCTTAGTCCAGTTTCTATTAGAGAGCAGTACGACACAAAAGCCACCACACCCCAGCAGGCATTAAATGGATCCCTTTTTAGCGGTCTCAGCAGAGAGGTGAAGAATGGAATGTGGAGACTGAACTCTCTTTTCCCTCTCATAAAAGTGGGTTGCCTCTAGGTTCTAGTTGAGGCATGTTAGCAGAGAGCGTTTGCTGGAGAAGCCTGTGCTGTCTGTAGACAGAGGACTTTGGTATCTAATATGTTGATCCAAACACTAAATTCATTACAAAGCAGGAAACAAGGAGTGAGCAGCAAGTGGGTGAGTCAATCAGCATTTAATATAGATGTTGAATGAAACAGGACAAGATGATAACTAGTAAGAAAGAGATTCTGAAGGATCCTTGCTGAGGGCTTGACCTAGGCAGCATTGAACTATTGACTTCAATAGGAGCTGAGGATGCTCAGTAGCTTTCAGAAGTGCTCAACATCTACTGTGTGGGGCCCTAATTTAGGGTAGTCACCTGTTGCTATTGGCATAGGCCAGGCCTAATTTGGAAGATTGTCCTCCAGGTGGGATGCTCTGTGCTGTCATAATGTAACGCATCGAGTCGTCATGCTACCAACATTGGCATACAGTTTTTAAACAAGGCATCTCTAGGTGACATGTAGAAGCTGCAGCTGTGTCACCAGTAGTTCTGATGTGTGTCTGGGATTCCTGACTGCAGATGTGATTTGGGTTCTTATCAGACTATTGGTGCCAATAGGCAAATCCTAAAGGAGCAGCTGAGAAAAGATTTTGGTGAGTTTAGGAAAAGAAAAAGCAAAATTGAAGCATTTTGGAAGCAGTTTCCTATTTCTGTCCAATTAGTGCTGGAACTTCTGGATAACCTTGAAGCACTTAAGGACTGACCGTGGGTCAAAGGGCCATTGGACAAGTTTTGAAGCATTCAGAAAAGCATTTTTTTGAGCAGATAACCCTGAAACTGTCAAGAAAGAAAAAAGCAAATATAAAAACTCAAGAAGCTTATCCAAGAAATAAAGTGTGGGTCTAGTAATATCGAAATGGTCTTCCATTCTGGGGGAAGTGACCTTCTCATAGCGAGGTGATGAGTTCTGGGGATTCTATTACTTCTGGTTTTGAAGAAGCGAAATTAACAGTGGAGTCTCCTGGAGTTCTCAGGGAGCTTGAGAAAGCTGAGCTTATGTCTCCCATATCCTTCCTAGTAAGCTGCCAAAAGAGAATTCATCAGTCCCCCATGTGGGGACAAATTAATGCTGAAGTATGAAGATTGGCCTGAGCTGGTTGAAAAGAACATATTACGGGGCAAGAGAAATACAGGAACGACCTAATAAGGAGCATAAATGATTACCTGGAAAAATATGAAGATGTGCACAAAGCATTACAAGAGATAATAGGGTCATGGAAAAGAGATAGGAATGACCTATCAAGTCACCTTCTCCAGACTACTTTCCCTCCCTTCCTCTCCATCACCAGTGCTCAATACTGCTCTCTGATTCTGACAGTCTGCAAATCACATGGTTTTTCAAAAATCACCAGGTACAATTATCCTCCATGACAATGGCATGAGGAACAAAGGCTGCTGTACAAACTTCTTCTTAAAACCGTTAGCTGCTATACAAGTAAGCCAAACAGGGGAATATGGGAGATACAGAGAGGCAATTCCCTCTACTGCTATTTGCTTGATTCTGCTTAAAAAAAAAACCCTGTACATGTACTTCAAACAGGCTTTTAATGTCTAATGGACATTGGAGCAGGTCACTCAGTGCTTGCTATAGAAAAGTTTTTTTAAAAAAAGCATAGCTGCTGGTGGATATTATTGAAGTGTGAAGAACAGTCCATTTCACGAAATTCTGCATTGTGAAATCTAAATTGTCTAAAAGTCCCCAGAGCATGGTATGGGCATTTATTGATATTTTATACATCTAGGTTGATTATTAATGGCAGTTCCACTGAAAGCCACATAATCCACAGACATTTGACCCATGAAAATAGACTTGCTTGACCAATTTTCTTCATACTTTTGATGCATGTGCACACAAAGAGCTGGATATCATTCTGCAATTAATCCATTGCTACAAATCAAAAGGCACTCACATACATTCTTAAGAATGAACCACAAAAGCAGAATTCCTTCCCACACTTCGAGAAGAAAAAGGCAGGCAGAAATTGCGTACTACAAGACAGTACAGACCACTCAAATAAGCCTGGACTGGTTTCATCCTTAGTCTTGCAAAATATGTCAAAAACATGCATGTTACAAACCTCAAAGAATAGCTCTACAAGACCCATCTGTTAAAATTGTTTGTAACTGTAAATGTTTTTTGAAGCAAAACAGTGTGAGGTAGGAAAGCAACAGCTACTCTTGAATGCAAGGTAGGCCCGATAAATACTGAAGGAGAGGAAAAGAAGACACTTCTTTCTTTTGGGGGCGGGGGAGAGGGTTGGAAGGAGGTCTGATAAGATTTCAAGACTCCTCACATCTGCCCCCTCCTAAGAGAATCCTTCAAAGCAGGTCAAAGACAAAAGGGACAACCTTAAAAGACTGAAGTCTTCTATTCCTAGGACAGGTACAGATTACACAGTACACCCTCCCACACACACTCGCCCCCGGCTCCCCTTGTGCCTGACCTCTGTTCTGGATGGTCTACTTCCAGGGCAAGAGAACAATCTCCAGGAGTCACTTCGTCCTTGGCCTGTGCTGAGAGTGCCAAACAGGGGCGCTAAGTAGTGTTATTGCAGTGGTGGGTTTTGTGATGCGGGCAGCAATTTCCATATTAAAGTACCCAAATAATTCTTGTCTCTTTAGTTTAAGCCATAGTTTATGTTTCAAAACACCTTTGCAAGGGATGTAAAATTCAGGGGACCTTGGAAAAAGGTTCTGCAAACTAACCCATGATCAAGCCATTCAGGTTTAGGAAAGTCAGGCACTGTGTACCACTTCAGGTGCAATAAATACTAAAGACAATTACTACCCTCCATACAAATCCCTTCTAAGACTCATTTCTTCCACAGTACTGACAAAGAAAGCAGCAATAAAAATATTTTCCATCTCTGGGGTCCTGATACAATCTAAGAAGACTGAGTAGGCAGGATGTAAATTTTTTCAGGGCAGTAGCTGTCTGTATTCTTGTGCTTGCACAGAGCAGAGAGAGTCGATCTATTTTTAGAATCAAAGCACTGGAGTGTTCCAGTCTACCCCACCCTCCAGTTCTAGAGTATTCCAGGATGTCCCAAATCAGGCCCTTTACATATAATCTGATTAACCCAGGGGTGCAGTCTGCTAGAGTTCTAGAAGTGTTTAATAAAGGGACCAATGACAACTTTAAAAATTTTGCCCCCACGAAATTAAAAGTTATGTCATGATATATAAATTGTATGCAGTGTTTATGATCTCCTGAGATTTAGGAAGACAGAGAGAGAAGCCATTCAATAGTGTGGTGCAAGGGTCGGCAACCTTTCAGAAGTGATGTGCCGAGTTTTCATTTATTCACTCTAATTTAAGGTTTTGCGTGCCAGTCATACATTTTAACCTTTTTAGAAGGTCTCTTTCTATAAGTCTATAATATATAACTAAACTATTGCTGTATGTAAAGTAAATAAGGTTTTTTAAATGTTTAAAGCAGCTTAATTTAAAATTAAATTAAAATGCAGAGCCCCACCCAGATCAGTGGCCAGGGCCCGGGCAGTGAGAGTGCCACTGAAAATCAGCTTGCATGCCATCTTCGGCACACGTGCCATAGATTGCCTGCCCCTGGTCTGGTGTATATGGTAAAAAAATACTCTCTCGTCTTGTGATGGAGACATTAAATAAGATTCCTTCTTTACATTTTCTGGTGGCTACTATACAGGTGGAGTTAAAAGAATCTGTGGCAGCTTCCCAAACAAAGCAAGAAGAGTAGGCGGTGTGCATGATGATGACAGGGGTACGGAAAAAGGTGAAGAAAACAACAAGGAGGCCTAGTCAGTGTTCCCTCCATCCATAAAAGTGTCTATCAGATACTGTGGGAGCTATTGCTGAGTGTAAAATCACTGCCACATTTGTGAATATGCTGTGCCTAGGTTGGGCAGTAGTTGAGTTGGGGGCTTTGCAATAGGTCAGTTTCATTGTTGGAGATAAATTGATGTCATGGAGTCAAGTCTGGGGTAATCTATTTACACGACGGGGGCATTCTCAGCAACACGATGCATAAGTCTTGTCAGTTTTAAACTGAGATTCACCCACCCTCCACAACTCTGGAATCCCCTGAACAGCCAACAGGAACAGCTGACTCCATCACTAACTCTTCAAGTCTCCAACCATCCTTGCAACTTCCCAGACCTTCCCCACATGGCTGTCCGACAGCCCCTAAGGCAGGAGCCACAAGAGCAGCACCAGGCTCATCACATTGCCCTCTGCTGACTTACTGGTGGTTGGTGGATTCTTCACACTGCCCTCTCCTTTGAAAAGGATGTATCCTCACTGTCATATTTAACCCACTAGAAGATCCTTGTGCCAGAGATCTGCCATATACCATCAGCCAATCACACCCTGCCCAGTTTGGGTGTCCCAACGTCGTTGATCCAATGCGCCAGACATTTTCACAGGGGTGACTGGCCAAGCAGGATTTGTTCCAGTTATTGACATACTTGTGCCAACTCAACAGCAATTGTTGCCAACGGCCTTAGTGAGTTTCTCCTTTTTTGTGTACTGGGTGTTTATGGCTTGTAGCATTTGTACATGGTCCAAATGATCCAAATTCCTTTTGTTCTCCTCTGGAACTGCATACAAGAGGTACGCTGGGGTCCTCAGTCCATGTTCAACATGAGTGCTTAGATTTTTCACTATAAGTAAGACCCTTTCAAATCCTTCAAGTTCTTGTGCCAATATAGCTCCCAATCCATACTCATGAGCACGTGAGTCTAATCCAAAAGGGGTTTTTGTAACATGGGTAGGCTAAGATAGAAGCATCAATTCACAACCAGTGAGTGCTGAAACACTTTCCCATTTCTATGCAATTTAGCAAACCCATGACTTAACCTTCTGTAGTTGGTGCAGAGCCCTACAGAACTCTGTATCTGTCAGCATCTGAAGAGCTGGTCCATTCTGTGCTGACTCAATTTCCTGTCACCAGAAATGCCCTCCTTCTCTACTGTGTGCCTGAGCCAGGGTAACTTTTTGAAACAACTCTCAGTTCTTTGGATTCAATTTCCAATCAGCACTCAAATTTATCACAGGTCATCGGTAAATATATCAATTCTGGATTAGAAATTGTAGCATGCCTCAGGATATCTTCCAGGCGAGCTGAAAGGGGCCTGCCACACAATATCCTCACCAGGAGCCGCGCAAAAGGTGGAAGGGGCATTACACAAGCCAAAAGCCATTACTTTAAATTGCCAAAGGCAGTAGTCTTCTCTTGCCATTTTGGATCTACTGCCACCTGTCAACAACTACTCTGAAATTCCAGTGAGGAAAGCCAGATTTAACCTGCTTTTCTGTGCCATTTGCCCCATCTGTAAAATGGGGATGATAGTGACCTCTTTTGTAAAGTGCCTTGAGATCTGCTGGTAAAAGCCACTATGTAAGATCTAGGTACTAGTATTGCATCATCCAGGATCTTATCCTATTCATGGCAAAGGATAAAAATCCTGTCAGCTACAGAAAGCCTACACAGCAGCTAGGAGGGTGCTTCGCAGCTCAGGTGAGCACACTAAAAATAGCACCAGGGCTGCAGGGGCATGAGCTAGCTGCCTCAGTACAAGTATCTGACCCCCCCCGGCCACCCATGCAGCCACAGCCACACTGCTATTTTTAGAGCCCTAGCCTGACCTGAGCTATGGTGTGTTTGCCTAACCGTGCTGGGAAACGCCCTCCCACTGCTACATAAGCATATGCTTAATTTTCTACAGTCCACATAAAATCTAATGCTACCATATTTTTTCCTGACCAGAAAGACAGGTTTGGCCCAAGGTCTACTTGAAATTTCAATTAGACCTTCCTGATACACTTCCCTAAAGACCTGTAAAGACCCTTCTCTTTATGAAATCAGTAAGTGATGAAGCGTTTGTTTAATGAGCTGCCGTCCTCCAGCGTCAGTCTTGTGCTGTCAGTGCTGTCCAGCTTATTTTTTCTGGAATGGGAGAAAAAAAATCTCAATTTTTTACAAGCAAGTTTCTCGAATCTTCCTGCTGCTCATTTAAAAATACAACACTGCACTGGAACACCATCTAAACGCACACTGGAAAAATCACCTTTCACCCCTTTCTCCCTTCGAGCACCTCTCTATGTTAGTATTTACCAGATTCTCTGATTCCAGTTTTGCCATTGTGTTTTTCTTTTTCCATATTTGACATTTGTCAGAAATATTCAGCAGCTGAACAGGGATTTGTTCCTGCTTCAGGTTGACAAGAATTTTAGTAGCTTAAATTCCCTCACAGACCCTGTGTCTCAACGCAGTTCTCGACTTCCCTCAATTCCCCCTTCTGAGCGAGCTATCTCAAACATATGATTGCTACTATAGTTTCAACACTTAGGAGAAGGACAATTTGCTTTTACATATAATCTGTCACCTGCAAAACATGAGCCATAACTGAAAAGGAATCTTCAGATGGCAGATGAAGGACACCTTTCCTGGCATCTATTATTAGCCATAGTAAAATCCAAGTCAGTAACCAGCTCATCCCCACACTCAGCTATCCAGACATCTTGCTTCAATTCTAGAGACAGAATGTTTAAGCCCTGTTTCCCCATTTTTGGACAGGTGTATGGTTTCCCGGACACACACTCTACTTGAGACCAATTTAGCCATTTGATTTCTGGATCTTCTGTTCCCTAGCATTTTTAGCATGTCTTGTTTGATAACCATTGCATTTGAGCCAGTGTCTACAATAAGGTCTGGTCTACACTACAAACCTATACTGGCATAAGTATATCACTCAGGGGTGTGAAAAATCCACACCCCCGAGTGACGTAGTTATACCAATCTAACCCCCCTGCGTAAACAGTTTTGATGGCAGGACAGCTTCTTCCACCAACACAGCAACTGCCTCTCAGGGAGGTGGATAAACTAAGCCAACAGCAGAGCTCTCTCCCATTGGCTTAGAATGGTACAGCTGTGCTGTTGCAGCATTTAAGTGTAGACATGCCCTTGGGGTGTATTTCACAGTCTTTATTAGAGACGACAAGATGGGTGAGGTAATATTTTTATTGGACCAGCTTATGTTGGTGAGAGAGACAAGCTTTTGAGTTTACACAGAGCTCTTCTGTATGTCTGGGAAACTGACAGTGTCACTGCTAAATACAAGATAGAACAGATTGTTTAGCATAAGCAGTTAACATATTTCAAGGGACCATTCAAGGTGAAGTGGCCTGTCATAGGGAAGAAAGGAAGAGAGTGGGGGAAGCAGCTGGTGGGGGGGAGAGAAAGAGGGTGTTAGTGGTTTATAGATTGTTGTAATAAGCCATAAATCCAGTTTCCCAGACCTGAAGAAGATCTCTGTGTAAGCTCGCAAGCTTCTCTCTCACCAACAGAAGTTGGGCAAGTACAAGGTATTACTTCACCCAATTTGTTCTCTAATGTCCTGAGACCTACACAGCTACACCACAGCATATAGTCTTTATTACACATTCAATAGCCAAACTCCCAATGCTGTTCATTAACTGCCCATATCTAAAGGAAAACTGTGGTGTTACCTTCTGTGCTGTCAAGCTTTCCCCTTGTAGCTTCGTGTCAGCCTGTTTCCTGCTCTGTGGGGAGGGTTTAACCGTAGGCACTTGTGATATTGTCTTCCCTTGACTTTATAAAGATCCTTTTTGTGGCCAATCTTTTCACAGTATCATCATTCAATTGAATTACTTCCTTTTTTCATTATTGCCAATCTCCTTTGTTTTACAAACCAAATTTAATACCATTTCAAATAATTCAAATGCATCATGAATCCAGCTACAGTCTCCTTTTCCCCCTCGTCATGCAGATTTACAGATTTGTACCTACAGGGCTTGTACCAGATGGCTACAACCTTAAGCAGTAGTAGTTGCCTTCTGCACTGCACAGCAGGACACACACACTCCACAACCTCACATAGCATCCTTGGTTTTGTTTTGAAGACCTTGATATGCAAACCCCATTCAGCAGAGCATCAATGTCTTATCCAAGTTGCCTGGTTTGCCCATTTCCTCATCCAAGTATATGACTTAAACATGGTTTGTAAGCCCTGGATTTCCTCCTCTAGACAGTTCGTCATATTCCGAGTCTTTGCTGCAGCTCATCTTTGTTAAGCAAGTTCCAAACTGACCAAAACCTTTTGGTGTTTTTCTATTTCTTTGAAAAAAAAATTGTCTATGGTAATCAAGCTGCTGTTAATCTCTTCAGTCAGGGCTGGCAAAACAAACTGAACATTTCATACATAGGTTGCAAAATCCCCTCAAGCCCTTTGTAGCTTCTGATTCAATATAGTTTTTATTTCCAAATATCTGGATTTGATCTCTGCCTTCAGGGCATCTCTCAGTCCTTCCTGAGAAGCCTCCAGACCATTTTAATTCCTCTTGGCCTGGTCTTAGTGCTTCTTGGATAGCTTTGATTTCTGTAAGCACCACACTGACGTTTTCCATCATTTTTCAATGGGAACACCAGCTCACATTCCTCTTAGAAATTTAACCCTGTCTCTGATACCAGTATTGAACTTTGGCCAAGTGGTGGCAGAGTTCAGGGTCTTGCAGCAGTTTCTGTCATTGGAAAGAAAATGATGTCTCAAGAGTCAGGTCCGGTGTAATTTGTTTTATTTACATGATGTACATGAGTCCTGATACTCTGAAATCAACATGACCCCTCTGCATACAGGCAACGCTGGCATCCTCAGCTCCGTCACCCTGGGCAGCCACCAGGAACAGTTGCCTCTGATGCTCTCCTCCAGGTTTCCAACCACCCTCCAAACTGCCATGGACCCTTCCCCTCGTGGCTGCCCTTGAGACCCACATTCAGGAGCCAGAAAAGCAGCACCAATATCACCCTCACAAGTTTCATCACACTCCTGTCTGCTGACCAAATACTGCTCAGCAGATTCATCACAAATATAACTAATGGAATCCCTGTAACTCAATATGTTGGGATACGCAGAGTAGAACAAGACACCAGAGAACACCAATTTCACTAGATTTGAAAGAAATCATTTACTCAATCACACTATGTGGAAAATTATTTTGTTCTGACTACACAGGCAGTTGAAGTTTTTTCAGTACTGGTTACAGATGTCACAAACATTGACTTCAGTGCCTACTAGTGGCTAAGGGGTAAGTAGAGGACTTTTATAATGCCCCTTCTTTCCAAATACATATCAAAGACTTTGTAACTTCTATAAATTCATTACTGTCAATAGGGCCAGATTTACCACTTACGTGCCCCTAGGCACAGCCTCTTCAGAGCCCTCCCCCACATCCCCCACCTGCAGCTGACCTTAGTGTTGCACACAGTATTAGAGAGGAAGGTGCCCCTGGAATGCGAGTGCTTCGAGGCACACGTCTAATTGGAAATCTGGCCCTGACTGTCAAGTGCCTCCATTTTTTCCCCAATAGAGCTAAAATAGAAGTATTATAATAAGCTAAAATTTTATTTTATGCTGAATGTTCCAAAATGCAAGCAGCAAAACAGGCACCCACATCATTTTTTAAAGGATTTCCTCACCTCCTCAACCCCATTTTAGATCCGAAGTCATGCTGGCCAGCTCCCACTACAACAGCACCCTCTGTGCACCACAGCCTGTGAAGTCATTAGAGCACGGTACCATCCTATGGGTAAAGGAAAGGTCAGACAGGTAGTGCAATACTACTACACATGAACTAGGAGTTCAGTGAGTCAAGTGATCCTACTGGCTAGCTATGCCTAGGCACCATATAAATCCTAATAATAAAAACTTCACTGTCTCCCTCCTCCTTGGCCAGTCCAGATGGTTAAGGAAATCTCATCCATGAAGGAAACACACAAAGATGACAGAAGGCAAACAACCCAAAAGGTGGCAGCTGAATGTTAGCATGTCTCCCCTCCCTTTCAACAAACCAAGTTACATTCACAAAACAAAAGGAAACAAGGTTAAAATGAAGTTTATTAGTTTTTTAAGCTTTTTTTTTTTTTTATATAAAACTGTTTGTGAAACAGCTATTTTATTCCCATGGCAGAGTGACCCCTGAAAGATGCACTAACCCCTTCTTAAGGCCTTAACAAGAAAAAAATTATTTGTTTTTTTAAACTCAAATGTTCAAAAATTACACAATTTACAAAAAAAATAACCATATGGTATAGGCTATTAAATTGACATTCTCCCTTCCTTCGGAAAAAAAACAACAAAACCCCCAAACAACCCACCAACGCACTAAAGAAGGGTTAACTGAACTTTCCTGGACAATTTAAACACACATTGATTCCATCAACATTCAGACTTCCTGTTCAACTTCCCACCCTGGCAGACAAAGCAACATCCTCCTTTAGCCTGCTTTCAAAAGAGACGGCAGCTTCTTGGAATGATTTAGGGGTGTTCATCATTACTGTGAATGGCAGAAACACCCTCCCCGCACCCACCATTTGGTGCAGACATATCCACATCTATTTGGGGTGTGTGTATTTGGCTAGCAGCAGCTACCTTTTACTTCACAAGTCGCATGACCTAGGAGTCAGATGTTTTTCAAGCTTCTATTGTTAATCAAAATAAATAGTGTTTCTTGAAAAGAAAATATTGTAAACTCACTCCCCACGCATACACATATGAACAACTCATTGCCTGCAGCCATCCAATCCCCCTTCCTACCCCACAGGCAGTTTTGTCACGAAAGAGGATTTTTTGTTTTATTTTCTTTAAATCTTGAGCTCTTCTTCCAGAAGCTGGGGGAGAAGAGGAGGGAGACAAATCTGGTTAGTGGAATGCATAATTCCACTCCCTTTTCAACAAAAAGGGGGATAGTTCAGGAGCCTCCTTTGGATTCTGGATTTAACATTTACTGTAGCTAGAAGAAATTGTGAATTTATCTGTGTTTTTAACATTGAATCAAATGCATAAAAAGGGATAGTGCACCTTTCATTTAAAACAAAGTCTTCCGAGACTAAAAAATAGATCTTTATATATATATATATATATTTTATCCCTCCCTCTTTAATTCCCCCCACCTGTTTCCTCTTTTTCCCTCCCCTTCCCATTGTCACTATGGAGTTTGTGTCCATGGAAACAGCTGGTTCAGACTCCTTGGTCATATTCTGTGATGTCATCAGTCTTGAGTGTGATGTAAGAATTTATGAAGGAAGTGCTGGCATTGGCAGGCACATCAAGAGGGGGCACGGCTGCACAGTGGGAGAGATTTCATTCAGTCATGAATGTCCACCGCTTTTTATCTCAACAGCCTAACCTGCAAAACAAAGTGAACACAGCAATATTAGTATACTTATAGTTACCCTTGTAACAGCCACCAGGACTTCAGAGCAGCTTACCCAACAACCTGACATAACACCAATGCCAAGAGCTAAGTTTACAGAAGCATGATTGTTGTTATTTCTTTACAACAAATTTTATGTGATGAAAGGTATCGGATTAACAAGCCTTGGAGACTAATCTGCTTAGCTACAGAAGGGGTACAGCATGGGCAGCCGCAGGGGCATACGTTTCCCCTATCACCACCAAGCCACAGACCTTATAACACAGAACCACTTCCTGCAGTGAGAAGATCATTAATCCTCAGTCTGTTTGCTGGAAACTGGCAACAAAGGGGCCCAATTAGGATCAGTTATGACGGTGGCTCTGTGATGTGACTCCTGCCCACTAGGAACTGGACCGAGATGCCAACACATTTCATACAGACAGATCACCAACCAGCCATCAGATAGTAACAACTTTCAACCAATACCAACCTGGGACTGTAATGAAACTGATGATTGAGTTCACAGGTTCCATATCCAGTTATTAATTGCCTGAAGTGGCCAGTCCTCACTAGAGGGAGGATGAGCCACATTTTGTGTATAGTTTACATTTCCTTATGCTGTTTTCTTGTTGTAGGTTGCAAACTGCAGGGGTAAGATTAGTGTTGTAGGTTGCAAACTGCAGGGGTAAGATTAATGTAAGGAAATCTTGGGGTGTCTTCAGGCAAAACCTCAAACTCTGGAATGGCCAGTCCTTCTCTAGAATATTAAGTATTTCAACTGCACAGATCGAAAACCCGCATGAGAAAAGATACAGAACTCCAGGAGTTTAAGTATAGTTGGGACTGAAATAGCTCAAAACAGGAGTCGAATTCTTCACAATTAAAGCCACACTTCCTGTTCACTTTTCTAGAAAACACCTCACTCTCCCTTAACAAGTTGCCACTGCTAAGAAAAAACATAAGATTTAAATATTCTATTCCTTCCTGTGACCCAAGATTTAGTTATTTTGCAAGAATATTCCTTTGCTGTAGCTCATGTAACACTCATATATCCTTTCCCCCTCATAAATGAGCTCAAGTGAAAAACAAAACCCACAACTTATGCTGGACATATGTACTGCAGTTAATAGTATTAGGAGTGCACGCACAAAACACACCTAACTACTGACAGTTACAACTCCAGAACTCCCAGCTGGCTGTGCTATGAAAAGACAAGCTATTCGGGGTATCAGCACACAAAGTAGATCCCCCATCCCAGCAAGCATACTACTTTACTGCTAAAATTTTCACATGCAGCAATATAAGGCTAAGGGCAAACAAAAAGATATAAAGCAAGTGTGTAAAAAACAACAGACTATTATAAAGAGGAGATATCACTGAAGGAGAGAGGGCAATTCCTAGAAGTAACAGCTCTGTCAGCTAATCCTTGTTGGTATTCATTATTGTGCAATTGTAAGCCCTTATTGAAGGAGTAGCAAGCCCAAGCTGCTGCCTCTGGCTTCTGTTCAACTGTGGCTTGCCCATGCTTGGAAGCAATCCAGAGCATTAGGCACTGACTCAGGGAAGGAACAGGCTCACCATGTATAAAGTTCCTCCCTGTTCCTGGAAAAAATCCAGAGCACCAGGTGCACTCACACACAGTCACTCTACATATCTGGAATTGACACAAATGTTCTAGGGGCAAACTGGCTCAGGAAGAGAGAAGCAGCAAACAGACACAACCCACTCCCATTCTCGAACTTGATCCAGAGCACTAGAGTGCAGGCCTTTTTTCCCCTTACGGAGATCAGAATGAACGCAGCCAAAAACAAAGAAAAAAAACCCAACCACCCCAATAGTCTATTCCTTCCATTCTAGCAGGCAACATTACAGCCCATTTCCACCAAAAGCAGCAACAGGACACACATCTGTCCCACTCTGAGAAGATAGTTTCCCTAAACTACCCATGCATATCACATTTATTCAAACTTACAAGAACAGTTTGATTGGTGGGAGGGGTGCAGCACCAAAGGAGAGGCAAGGAGCCATAAGACATTCTCTATTATAGAGGGGTGGGGAGAGACACCAGTATCTCTAAATTAGAAGTATCTGGGAGAAGAGACGAGGTGAGGAGAAATGCAACACCCAGCTTTCATATACTTGTGGTTTTATCCTCCTTTCCTCTCCCCTGTGGGATTCTCAAATCCTTGTCATCATTTTGAGGATGCCTTAACTCATACTACTCCATACTTTCACACCAGGATTTTTATTCAGAGCTTATGGGCCAGATCCGTGTCTCCTTGTCTGGCCCCTATGCACCCCTCCTGCTGTGCAAAGTGGCCCTAAAGATGCCCCAACAGAGCAGCTGGAGATTCTAGCAAGGGGGAGAATCTTCAGCAGGCATAGTCAGCTCTACAACACCCCACTTTTCTTCCCCCTCCCAGGCTCATATAAGGGAGCATCTTGGGGGTGGGAGGTAACGCGCTGAGGGAGCATCTAGCTCCACTGACCCCTGGCCAGCAGAACAGCTCTAGCAGGCAGTTACAAACAAGCACTGGTTAGAGGAGCATGGAAGCTGCTTTTACTTCTGCTATGGGCTAAACTGTCTCCAAGGACTGAAGGAGCATAAAGATGCTTTAAATCACCTCCCTCTTTTCCTTGGGGTCCTGTGCCAAGAACTGGTCAGTCAGATTTGGTGGTCATATATATTTAGGCAGCAGACCTCCCTTACAGCTTTGAGAGGAAAGAAGCCCTACTATATGAGTTAAAAGTAGATGTTATTTAACAATTTTCGCTAAGCTATACAGAAGAGAGCTTGCATTATCAGGCTCTAGCCTTGTAGCCTCCAGTTAGAGCTTCCTTGGCCTGAGAGGCAGGAATCTCCACTTTCAGCAAAACAGGAAAAGCAGCAATGTACCATAAACCTTCCACTTCCAAAACCAATACCCAAATGTGGAGAGATGATTTATTGCCATTCCTCCAACAAAAATACCCATGCAGGTGGAAACATTAACAAGCCTGGGAGAAGACAGTAGTGGGTAACAAGACCATGACACACACATTCATAAATGAGAAGTACTGTCAGATGTAGACTGGGCCGCTTGGAGAGTCCCTGAAACCAGATAAGCAGCAAAGGCTGCAGCCCTACAACCAGAGTTCTGACCTGTACTGCATTATGCACTATTGTCAACATTAGAGCTACTTCAGGCTCTCTGGCCCAAACTGGTAGTTTGCAGGACAGGGGCTGCTGGCTGGTAGTGGAAGCAGCTGCTTCTCAAGCTGCAGCTCCAGACTCCCTGCTCCTCTACTCCCAGAAGCAAAGAGGCCTATGAGGAAAGGAGGGGAGCTGCCCATGAGTTTACAGCGGTAGTCACACAGGAGAGGGTGCTGCTAGGCTTACACAAGAGGGAAAGAAAGAAGGAGCAAAAAACAACCCTGCAGCTCAAGAACCTGATGTGGTCCCTGTTCCCTCCTGTGAACAATGTCTAGGGCTAGGCCTACCAGCTCCTCTCCTATTCAAAATCTAACACTGGCTCCTCCTGAGCAGCTTCAGTCTTTAGCTCACTGGCCTCTCTATATTCCTTGGCGAGAGAAGGGAGTAAAGGGGGAAGAGAAAGAAGATCATGACCAAGAGCAGCCCCTTTGGAGGTATAGCGGAGGATGGTAAATCAGCAGTGTGTGTGAAGGGCATGCTTGGAATGTGGGAGGCTGCATACATTTGGGGACCTCCTTAATTGTATGGGGATGTAGCAAGAATTAATTTGAGGGCAGTCTGGGCAGGGATCACTCAGGTCCTCACTCTGGTGCCCCATGAAAAGCCCATGTAGAGACCCCATTCCTGAATCCACTAGAAGCCTGGAAAGGGACCCCACACATACCTGACTCTAAAAGTGGAACACTTTTGTTTTGCTGTATGCACACCACAAGCAGCAGATACTTGTTTATGGTGTGGCATACAACAAAACACCAGTGTCATTTGTCACGCACTGTGGTGGCGTAATTTTCACATTGGCAGGTTGGATGGTTGAGAGGCATGCCTACAACTTCCCATGGGGAGCAGAAGAATGCTGGGAGAGGGGAGAGGTAGAGGCAGAGTTGGAAGGGGAAAGAAGTTGTCAGAAGAACAGTTTTCCCCCTCTTTCACACCCTAATCCTTCCCCTCACCTAAGAGGGCTTGTCACAAGCAAGAGCAAATGTCCTGGGGATCCACTGTTTCCTTCTAGGAGGGGAGGAACAGAATACAATGATTATTATTATTAATAATACTTTGAGCACCATAGCTGTAGAAAGCACTTTATAAAGCTAAGATGACAGGTATCTGCCTCGTGGAACTTAAAACGAATCAAGCATGAAACTCAGACCAGACTACCCTGCGAGAGGGGATCAACACTGGAAAACTATGCAGCTACTTTCCTCTAAGAATACACTACAAGTTAGGCAACTTGAAATTGAAAAACCCACATGAAAAAAAATTAAGGACACATTAAAGTTCACTGACTCCTGAAGTCTTATAAAACAAAGATCTAAGCAGTTATCAGGGAGGATAAAAATAAATAATTTAAAAATAATTAAAAACCACTTTTTTATAAATTTTAATTAAATAAGGTTTGTTTATTTTAAAAAACATTTAAAATTAAATTTGAAACTGACAACCTATATTAAGACCTGGAACCAGACTTTGCTGTACTGCTAAACAACTTTTCAGAGCAGGAGCCATTTCTGCAGGTGTAGACAATATCTTCCTCATTTCAGTTTATTCAACTAGTTCAATTCAATTACTAGTTAATTCTAAGTTAAGAAACGAAGTCAGAATTAAAAAAGTAGGAAAGACTGTCTTCCTCTTCCAATCTACGAATAAAAACTAGGTGTGAGAGGATGAGATCTCCCAGTTCTAAAATCTTGAATGGCGTAGTGACCAGAACCAATCAGTTCAATCTACTTACTACAGACACTTTCTTTTAATAAATTAGATAGTTTTGCATCTAAAACATGTTTTTATAAACTTTTTTCCGTAAGTATCAAGCACATTTAAGGTTCTAATACATTAAAAATGCTGTTTTAATTGAATTTTAATTTCTATCCAAACAGAGCTTAACACAAATGACAAGTAAAAAATTAATTTAATAAATAAGAAATGCATCAACCATTTTCTATCATAAAAAGTAAAAATTAAGAATCTCAATAAATGCAAGTTAAGCTATATAACAGCTTAAATCAATGTGTATAGCTACAGTGTATCCACCTGGTTAGAAAAATGAAGGACCAGTTTTAATGTAAAGATTATATAGTTGCAAATTAGCATGTTTTAATGGTTACCGGCCAGTGACAATCAACCTCTTTTTAGCAAAAGAACTAAAACGTACAAATGCAAAACAAGATTAAAATCTATTCTTTTAACCAAGGTTTCCTGGTTACTGATTTAAAATATGATTAAAATCAGTAATTTAAATTGCTTTTATTTAAACAGTCCACCCTGATTATCATAAAGAAGCCAGTTCCATGTCTGCTCAAGTTTACAGAGATGCAAAAGACACCAACAACACACACTGCTAGACCATCATCCAATTATTGCTCAGCCGCACCATCATTTACACTTTATGGAAGACAAAAATAAAGCTTAATTAAAAAACTTGATAATCTTTACTACTTAGGGAAAAATCAACAATAAATAATAATGGTTAAATTTTGTTTGAATGGCTATTTTTCTTTAATGAAAGTCTCAGAATGTAAGAGTACTAAAAATCACAGAAGGGCTGAGCTAAACAAAGCCAACAGCCACATCACAGAGTCCTAATACCAAATACTAATTGTTTTCTGCTATTGCACATATGAAATACAAAACAATTTATTAAATCTCACTTCATATAAAATACCACAAAAACCACTTTGTAGTCACTTGACTAGAGAAATAAGGAAGGTTTTAAGGCAAGACTTATCAGGAAGTGGCTGAGAAGAGAAGGGAGTCAAGAAGGGGGAAATAGCTGTACTTAGATAAGGCAGTAGAAGTAAAAGAGCAACTCATCTGCGGAATCAGGGAAAAGGGACAGAGGCAAGCAAGACCAGGGTAATGCAAATGAGCAACAGAATGAGGTCAGAGATCCAATTAGTGCCAACTTGGGGGTGATTGGGGATACCTGCTCCAATAGGACTCTGAAATTGCAAACTCATTTCATTTATGCCTTGTCTTCACGTACAGCACTATAGTGGCGCAACTGCTAGCACTTTGGCAAAGATGCTCCTACACCGATAGGTAGGGCCCTACCAAATTTAAGGCCATGAAAAATGCATTATGGACCATGAAATCTGGTCTCCCTCCATGAAATCTGGTCTTTTATGTACTTTTACCCTATATTATACAGATTTCACACGGGAGACAAGTGTTTCTCAAATTTGGGGTCCTGATCCAAAAGGGAGTTGTGTGTGTGTGTGGGGGGGTGTCACAAAGTTATTTTTGGGATGGGTGGTGTCACAGTATTGCTATTCTTACTTCTGCACTGCTGCCTTCAGAGCTGGACGGCTGGAGAGTGGCGGCTTCTCACTGAGTGCCCAACTCTATAGGAAGCAGCGCAGAAGTAAGCGTGGCGATGTCATACCATGCCATCTTTATTTCTGCACTGCTGGTGGCAGTGGCTCTGCCTTCAGAGCTGGGCTCCCAGCCAGCAGCCGCCACTCTCTGGCAACCCAGCTCTGAAGGTAGCGCCACCAGCAGCGCAGAAGTAAGAGTAACAATATTGTAGCCCCCCTTGTGACACCTCCCCATCCCCAAGCTCCTTTTTGGGTCAGGACCCCTACAATTACAACACTGCGAAATTTCAGTTTTTAAAAATATCTGATATAATGAAATTTACTATTTTTAAAATCCCATGACTGTGAAATAGACCAAAATGGACCATGAATTTTATAGGGCCCTACCGATAGGAGAACTTCTCCCACCAGTGTAGTTAATCCACCTACCCGAGACAGTAGCTATAATTGGCAGGAGAATCTCTCCTGTGGACACAGTGCTGGTTTATATGGGGGGTTAGGTTGGTATAACTTCATCACTCAGGAGTGTGGATTTTTCACACCCCTGAGCAACATAGCTATATTGATAAAGGTCTGTGGTATAGACTTGGCCTTAGGCCACCAAGCTGCCATCAGATAGCAATGACTTTTTTTGGGTGCGCTGCATATTGATAGTGATCTGCAAGCTATCTAGATAACTAAATGGATATTCTGCAGAGCCAGGGTATGAGGAAGTGCATTTCTCAATGGCTTTGCATTTTGGTAACCAATACAAGGATAAATATTAGAGAGATTCGTAAGATTGTGGCCACACAGATATGACTCTACCTACTTCAGCTCCAGTTTTGTTGGACAGGCAGGAGAAAGGGCTTGGTATGGGAGGGGGAAGAGTGTAACAGGTCTCTAGTAAGGATCACCTCTTGCCCCAGTTTGGGTAGAGGTATCCTGCATTCTAAAAGTGAGAGGCTTGCAAGACTATAATCACTGCACAATTATAATCATTTTGAAATATCAAAGCAACTAAATTCTGACCTGGCAACATCCACATTACAAAACTGTAAGTACAATAAGACTAGTTCATTCCTAAATACAAAGTTTAAGAAGGTGGCAATCCTACACCTAAGTGAGGTGGTGGGGTTGGTTTTGTGTTTGTTTATTGGTTGGTTGGTTTTTGGAAGTTCACTATTTAGGTTCCATAAAATTAAGGAAAGATTTCTGCCAGATTCTGACATACATGGAAGAGACAAAAGTATGAGTGGACATTTCTGGCACTGAATATGGGAGTTGGGTGAAATCCAACAACAGTAGAGGAGGGCAGTTATTAAGCTTTGCCCTTGACCAGCGAACAGAGGGAATTGCTAAAGAAATACAAAAATGAAACCACTAGCCTGAAGAAAACGGAGGAACAAAAATCAAAGCAATCCCAGTTATAACCTCTGTGTGTGTACAAACTGCCCCAACTTCTCCCACAGAAGTGGAGAGAGGGCAGGGGGCGGAACTGGAAGTCCTCCCCACAACTCACCTGTGCTTGCTTTTATTTCCATTCCCAGGAGCACACTTCCCCCCTCACCCCCGCTCCGACTGCTCTGTGCTGAGACTGCCTTTCACCATCTTGTTCTGCAAGGAGGGAAGAGAGCAAGGAAGGAGGGGCTGATGACCCAAGCCAAAAGGCGGAGGAGCAAGGAGATATGAGGGAGAGCAAGAGACAGGGGAGGGAAAGAGAGGCACACAGAGAATGAAAGAGAGAAAGAAAAGTCAATACACTGGAATGAGTTATACAGATTTTCAGACAGGATTTTCCCCATGACAAGAGCTGTCATTAAGCAAGAGTGGAGAGTTTGGTTTTAAATTAAAAAAAATATATAAAGAATTTCACAAGAAAAAGCAAAAACTTCTCAATAAAACCCTTTAAAAGGTGACTGGCAAAGGATTTCTGAAACATTGGACATGTGCCCTTTTATGGTCTATACAAGAGGCTTAAAAGTTCTCTTCCCCAACACTGTTACTCAACCCTAAAAATATCAGGAATGTTGAGCATGACCATCCCTGGCTCGGCTGGAGCACCCACTAGATGTGCCAGAGGATTTATAAAGTTAGCTCTCAAACCTCAATTAAAGAGACAGAGTGTCTAGTGTTAATTAGCTACTGAGGTTAAATAGGCATTAACATAAAGCAAAGAGCTTTAAACAGTCTGTCTAAAAGTCCCTTCCTCTCTCAATTACTAAACTTTCACCCTTTTGGCTCTCGCAAAGTCACAGTTTAACTTTTTCTCCAATTAGTCATTTTAACACAGTGGTTCTCAGCCTTTTCCACATCAAGACCACTTTTTTCATATCAGGATCATCCCTCAACCATCTCTAGCTTGGCCCTCCCACCCTCCCATTTACAATATTGGAAGGATAAGGTGGTCATGACCCTCAGGCTGAGAACCCATGTAATTCTTCCCAGGAAGCTTTGGAGCAAACTAATGCTGATCAGTGAAGCATTCAGCAAGGGCAGAGCCACATTCAAGCAAGGAAAATCCTTCCATTCTCTCTTGAGCTCAAACAAGTGACTCAAAACTTTACCATGAAAAAGCTGCAGATGACGAATGCCAATTTCTTCCCATAAAACAGGCAAAAGATCTGCACTGGGCTTACTGTTAGTAAATGTCACACTTTTACAGCTTCATCAGGTACCTGTTTCAGTTCCACTGCCATCCTCTGTTCTCTCAGACCTTACCAGTGAACTGAACTGTGTTCAAATAGCTTACAAAACAGACTGCATTCTAGTCACAAGGCAGCTGCGTTTTAATGTTTTCCTATTGTAGTTTGAGAGGAAAGCACTAATTCAGCACTGCCAACCCAACCTATCTGCAAGAACTGAATGCTAGAAAGCTTTAAAAGTTGATATTATTTTAATTTTTTTAACCCATTAACAGGGGTTCTAAACTTTATTGCACCGCAACCCCCTTCTGACAACAAAAATTAATACATTACCCTAGGAGTGGGGGACTGAAGCCTGAGCCCACCTGAGGCCCACTGCCCTAGTGCGGAGGGGTGGTGGTGCAAAGCCAGAGCCCCACCGCCCTGGATGGGGAGGCCAAAACCCAAGGGCTTCAGCACCAGTAAGCAACCTGAGCCCTGCTGCCGAGGGCTGAAGCCCCCATGCTTGGGCTCTGGCCCTGGCCAGTGGGCTTAGGCTTCGTCCCTGTGTGGTGGGGGTCGGGCTCCAGGCCCAGGCCCCAGCAAGTCCAAGACAGCCCTGGTGACCCCATTAAAATGAGGTCACAACCCATTTTGGGGTCCCAAACCATAGTTTGAGAACCACTGCTATAACATGTCTTGTCAGTGGACAGCAAAACCAGGAAATCCTTGCGTTACAGATCCTTCACAATCACAGTAGACAAGTGTACAAAAAAAGACACCAGTTTCATCCAGCTGTTGGGGCAGTTCAGACCTTTCAATTATTGATTCCGGCAGGCATTAGTGCATTGGTTTATGCTTGTTCCACATTTCTGAGATTCTCTCTGCAACCATGAGGACTAGAATTTTTTTTTTTTTAAATGAAAGGATGATTAAAAGGAAGGCTGATCATTGCTTACAAATTGAGAACCAAAGGCCTAGAGTCTTCCAAGCTAGACAGGATCTGAATTTTTAACATAAAAAACAAACCACCACTGTTTTTTAAAAAGTGAGGGGGTAAATACATAAAAATAGCTTGTTGTGGTAAAACCACTTGCTCAATATACTCTTCTCCTGTATATAGATTTTATCTTTCAGAACTACCTTGTAAAAAGACCAGAAGCCACCAGATGTCAGTCTAATCCAAAGCACAGCAGAGGAGAACTGCTGACATGTACCTGAATGGAGTAACTGAATTCTCTGAAGCATTCTTGCAAGTGCTAGGGAGCAGAATCCTCCTCCCCCTCCCCATCCCAAAATCTAACTTACAAGTTGTGCTGTCTATACTCTCACACAATTTAAATAGATTCCTGTTAGCCACCAGAATCGCCATTCCTCCTGATGTTTTTGATCACCTAGTTATACAGGTTGATGCTTCGGTAACTCGTACTGAGGGTGTGAGGGAAACAGAATCAGCTGAGTACTGAGGATGTGAGGGAAACAGAATCAGTACTCAACCTGGTAACTGCTGCTGAACTATGACAAGCTGCTTCTATTTCTGGCAAGTCTTTGCTTCCAACAGCAGATTAAAACTTTTCCATTAGACGTTTCTCCTTCCTTCTTGCATTCCTGGTAAAGCCCAGAAAGAACTTTCAACAAAAAGTTGCAGTATAGCACTCAAAAAGGAGCGTATCGACTGTACCAGAAAAGATAGGAAATTAAGCTGGGTTTCATATAGTCTCTCTGAAGGTCTAGACAGCAAATGGCAAAGACATATAGTAGGCTTCACAGATCTTCTTAAGTAATCTGTATTCTTCTAGGTAGATACTTATCCCCAAAAATGCATCTCCCACAGACCTACACACACACACGGCTTCACCTAAAAGCATCTCCTCCCTCTAAAACATGTTATCTGGGTATAAAATTACTTCATTAAAACAAATGTAGACAGAGCCCAGAGGAGGAAAGCTCTGTATGGACCTAGCAGGGAAGAGGTTTCCTCTTACCTTGTGCTTGGGGCACCTCACTGAGAAATTCTCTTCGTTTAGTAAACAATCTAGAGGAGGAGAAGACAGACAGCAATTTGATTATTTTATACATAAAAGTATACTTTGCATAATGTGTGTGTATTGATCATACCTTTCAGATAGATGTTGTATTCAGAGATCTCTTCTAGAATTACTATTTGGGGTTTTTTGGAGGAAAGGGTTTCAGGAATATTTTAGTAAATTAAGTTACCAATAGACCTGAGTGATATTGTCTTTACTACAATCAATATGCCAAGCCCAACTTTCACCTAATGCCTCACTGCTGCATAAGGAGTAAAAATCAGAGCAAACCCACAAATCTCTCCTGGCTTCATGAATTCTAACCCTTAGAAATACAAAGACAGGAAAGACTATACACACCAGTAGTTCTCAAACTTTTGCACTGGTGACCCCTTTTACATAGCAAGCCTCTGAGCGTGACCCCCCCCATATATTTGTAAGTGTTTATAATTTATATTTAACACCATTATAAATGCTGGAGGTCAAGTGGGGTTTGGGGTGGAGGCTGACAGCTTGCGACCTCCCATGTAATAACCTTGCGACCCCCAGTTTGAGAACCCCTGAGATACACCCATCTCATCTTAGCATATTATCCCTGCTTTATGCTTCAGAGGAAAGTGACTGCCCCTCATGTTTAGCAGAAAGTCCCTGAAACATCAGGGGCAGAAAAAAGTTGGTGTGTGTGTTGTGACTTATTTCTAACCCCAAATCTGGTGATCAAGTTTTGTTCATTGGCACCACGCTTGATATACTGCAGGGTCACTCATATTGCTCTTGGATCTGCTTCCACACTCTAACTGTGAAGCTTCCCTAATCTAAGAAACAGTTTAATGACTTCACATTTTTAAGGACACTAGAACAGATCAAGTTTGTTTTTAAAAGTGACTTTAGCATTATTAAGAGGTGCTACATTAACAGCTCCTGGAACTGTTAAGTGCTGTATCCATAGAAGAGGGTGCACTAAAGGCAACAAGAGCTCCAGCCTTCTACTTTGGGATTTCCAAGTGCCCCACATTTCCATTTCACAATCAAATCCTGAAGCTGCAGTGCACTCTACATAGGGGGTTCAGCTACATCTGCTAGGTATTGTCATCTATGGTGCTACACCACTCTTGGTCAAACTTTTGACACCACCTCCAAATACCTGATGTTACTCAGCCAGCATCTCATTACTGTGTTATTTCTGGTGGATCATCAGTGTAAGAATTCAGCAAGGCATTTATGACCTCGTGTCCTCTCCAATGTCCCCAGATTGCCAGCAAGTTGCACTGTGGTTAATAAAATGTGCTAATTTAAAATCTTAAGTATGTAGCATAACTACAGCTCTCTGCTGTTCCAATCTGCTAGATGAGTTTAACAGACAGCACCTAGGGCTTCAGGGCAATGCTTTCTAGACACCCAAGCAGTTTCCTTTGCTGGTATGAAACATTTCTCAGTTTCAAAATCAATGCCTCTGGCCTGAATCAAAAGGAAGTAGCATGCAATAGCTGAAGTTACTTCAGAGATTTAAAAAAAGAGAATAAAAACCCTTATCCCTGTGCTAAGGGCAATAATTTCAGATGCAGTATAGCAAAGACTGTCTCATTATAAAGATAGGAATTTTGCACAATGAGACTGTACCATGAATTATCATTGTACAACACAGTAATCATCAGAACAAACCTGAAAATATTAGAGAGAGAAGATTGTTTTCTCCTTTTAGTGAACTCAGCACTGGTGACAGACGAAATCCTCCATTCATCCCCCAAATGGGAAGGGCATATAGGGGTGGGCAGTATAAGCTTCCACACGTCGTTTCCTGTCAAGACAACTCATGCCCTGGATCTGGACCATGCGTCGGGATAAGAAAAGCTCAATATCTATTATTCAATCTTTGTCTTTTTCTGCCATAAATGCCAACATTGGAGCCAACTAATGTCAACTGTGGTAACTAGTGTTAAAGGTTAGGGACACTTATCTCCACACTGGGAATGGGAGAGACACTGAGATCATTTCATAACTGCCACTGACTACTCTTAAGATGGCAAAAACTTTTGCTTACTACCAACCTGGCCTGGATTTGAACTGGTGACCTAAGATCACACATTTCATTACCCAGTCAAGTAAACTTTAAAAATCAACTCCAAGAGGTAATTTTAGATAGCAAGATAATAATACATCAAGCTAAGGTCAGTTCAAGGAGGAAGATGGAAAGGCAGCCATGCACCTTGTTTGAGCAGGTTTTCCTGCATGGAGCAGTCAGGGAAAACATATAACAAAAGAGGATTTTGACACACAGTTATGCTTATATCTCCTTGTACTTTGTCTCTCTCTTTCTCTCTCTGGTTTGTTACCCTTCACAAAGAACATTTACAAGCAAAGAGGGTTTTTGTCCCTTAAGAATTCATCATTTGCTAGTTATTCTGTTTACGGAGTACACATCCTTTGTTTGTGATATCACATAATATGGATGCTGTGGAGACAACCGTGATGTAACAATCAGGATTTGACTCCAGGTGGGGAAGAAAAACAAACAAACAGAGGGAGTGGATGCGAAATCTCAAGAAACAAGGATCCTGTTTCCATGGAGATGTTTCTAGGACTAAGTTATCTCAGACATCAGTGGCTCTTCATAAATTTGAAAAGATGAAAGCTAAACACAGATGAAACGTTAACAATAGCTATCTCCATATTATTATTACCATAGTGCAAAGCACCATAAAGTCACATCACAATGAACAATAAACACAACATAGGAGTCATGGGCCAGCAATCTTCCTCCACGTGTCCTCACATAGCCTTGTGAAACATGCCATTCCACATATTGTCCAGTCAGCCACATCGTTGAATCACACTCACCACAGGTGCCCCCTGACCCTGGCATTCACCACCAGTCCCTGCAAAACTTGCTCCCACTCTTCCTCCACTCACCCAAACCACATGTCACACAAACTCAAGTTTTCTTTTACCATCTTATTGAAATCAGGTATCACCACAGTTATGCCGTAAATTTGGGAGATTATCTCCTTGTTAATGTAGCATTTCAATTTGAAGACAGCGAGTGTCAATATCCTGTTTCTGTAGCATCCACGTCTAGCATGCATAAAGCAAGATGCTGAAGACGAGAGACTGCAGCAACTTTATTTTACACTTCATAGTAAAACCTTTGCTTCTCCAAAAGTGGCTGGGTATCATTAGAACAGTAGCCACAAGTCCAATTCTATGTCGATTTGGCTTCCCTTGTAGTCATGCCACCCCAATATTTGAAGCGTTAAACATGCTTCAATGCTTCCTCAAGCCTGGGCAGAAGCTTCTTTGCCTTTTCAACAGACTTAGATTTCACCGTTGTCTTTGTCCTATCTTCATACAGAAATTATTTAAGTGGCACTGTTTAATTTTGATTCGTATGCAAGTGGAGAGCTAGAGTTCAGCTCTCTTGCACACAAGGGTGTCTTATTTTGACAAGGATTATTTTATATGTAAGGAGATCAAACACAAGATTGAGTTAGGATATATAAAAGCATTCATACGCACAGGCTGGAGCAGGTTTATTAACTATGTGCCTTCCTCAACAGACAATCAGCAACAGTGGTGCAAAACTTGGTTTATTCGGGACCAGGCTAGTGATCTAGGACTAAAAATTGATCTTCAGTGTAGAAGCACAGAGCACTAACTGCTATCCTAAAGGGACATCACCAGCAAATTGATCCCCTGATGAACCATCAGGACCAGAAATCAAAAGAGTCCTCCAGCATATAAGTACAAAGTCTTATGATTAGCATTCAATTCCTATTCTTGTTTACTGAAAATGGACTCAGACACTAAAAGGAGGAAGGTAGCTGTGCTGTACTTGTTCTTCTCTGTAGTTCAAATACCAAAACTTATTCAGTTACAAAAATACTTAAACAATGGGAAGTATTTAGTTTAAAAATAAAACATGATTGTTACCAACAATATTCCGAGAATTGTTTTTTAAAAACACAAATAATGCAGAGAGAAGACAGATCATATGAGGATCTGGGTGAGAAACTGGGGCTGGCTGGCAAAGAGACTGGGATTAGGAGCTAGTGAGGGCTGTGGATGATTACTGGAGACCAGAAGGGGGGAACTGGGACTGGCTAGGTGAGGAGATGAACTGGTAAAAGGAACTAGGGATGGAGAAGATACAGGACTGGGACAGGGACTTGCTAGAGAAGATGGGGCAGAAAGAATTACTAGTGGGGAAATGGGCAGAAGAATTTATGTCCAGTAAAGCACACTTGCCTACAGAGCCTGGAATGGAATTCAAGATTCCAGAGTCTCACCATTCCTCTGCTGTTATAAATATCTGTGAAACTCATTTGCAAGGTGTCTCATCTCCCTCTCGTACGGGTCCGCAGAGTACAACAACCTACTACTACTCTCAGTTAAGCCATTAGCTCCTGCAGGAAGTGTGTGTGTGGTGGCTCTAGATTTCAACCCTGCTAACGACATATGGGTGTCACTATGATGCCATGTGATGGAATTTCTGTTTTTTCAAGATCTAGGAAGTTACACATAAAACTGTGTTAAAAGAACATCAAAATTAGGAATGCAAAAATTAGGAAATGACAGCAGTAAGGTTGCCAAATTTGGCCTCCTTGTGCATATGCATGATGAGACAGGCTTTAAATTACATGATGAATTGTTTTTCCCCTCACAGGACCCATGCTCTTCCAGTGCACAGCACAGACCTGCTTCGGTGATGAATTAGGATTGCATAATAGAGGAGACTGTTTATAGGATCCCTCCTTCATGTTGCAGCAGCTGGAAGGTGCACAGGGAAAGAGGCAGGGAATAGTAGGAAGAAAGATGACAGACTCATAGTTAGGGCAGCAATGCTGCCCTGGAGAACTGAACTTTATCCCTGCCTCTGCCACAGAATTTTCTTATGTAATGTTGGGCAAGTCACTTAACCCAGACTTTTCACACATGATCAAGTAATTGGGGGTTCCTCATTTTCCAAGTCCATAGCTTGAGATATTGGGCTCTGATGTGAAGCACAGCTGCGAAATCACAGCTACAACTGATGTCAACGTGAGCTATTCTTTGAACAAATGAAGTGTCATACAATGCTGAGTACTCTGAAATACCATGTCCTAAGGCCTCTCAAACTGGGCAACCAAAATTAGTGGACATTTTTTACATTCATCTCTCTGACTCAGTTCCCCATCTGTAAAATAGGGATAACACGCCACATCTCACAGGGGTGATATGAACATAAATTCATTAGCAATTGTGGAACACTCATGCTACAGTGATGAGCACCACAGAAAAAAAACGTGAGAAAAGAATAATTCTGTCTGCAGAGCAGAGTTGGCCTGGAGTCACACACTGAACAATGAGAAAACATAATATTGAATAGCTAGTCATTAAGTAAGCACCATACATTCTGTGCACTGAATAAGGTAGAGGTCCTGTGGAAAAAAATAGTATGATCTTGTAAACAAACACTGTATCCTAACACACATGCACAAAGGAGCTGCATTATGATTGTACAGGCAACTTTACTTCAGGCATTTCCTAACTTCTGACTGCTTGATTTTATTAAGATTACAATGTCCTTTTAACATAGTTTTTTGGGGTGTAATTTTAAAGAGTGTGTGTCATACCACAGTAGATGAGGCCTTAACTGGATCAAATTCAATGTCAAAGAACCCTGAATTCCATTGCAATTTTAATTCTGTTTTATTATTTAGCATTTATATTGTGGTAGCATGTAAAGGACCAATAGGTTGGGGCTCTATTGTGCTAAGTGCTGTACAGTCATACACAGGAAGACATGAAGTTCAAGAAACTCACCCTTCTCCTGCAACGAAATATCCTGTGCAGGTTTAGCAAGCCAGCCAGCCAGCCAGCCAAATAATGTCAGCTGACCACCTATTATTTGACCTTGGTCAAATATTCTAGCAAGAATGCCTGATGTAGGCAGTGGATTACCTTTTTGATTGAATCATCGTGCCATTCTTTCATTTTTTAGAACTTCATTTAATAGTGATTTGCATTTTTCCCAGTTAAAATAACTCAGTTAAGTAACATGTTTCTTGTAATTAGGCATATGTATCTAAGGGTAAATCTGCTGGAGACCATAAGATCTTACTCTTCTTTGTTACCATTGTTACTGTTCTAATAAATTAGCACTTTAAAATATATCTGACAAAGAATTTTTGGACCATTCAAATGCCCAACCCTAATCCTGTCTTCTAAATCAGAGGTTTTCACCCTTTTTCTTTCTGAGCTCTCCCCATAACCCCCAACAAGCTATAAAAACTCCACAATCCACCTGTGCCACAACAACTGTGTTTCTGCATTTCCAGTAGATTAAAAGCAAGGGCCAGTTCTAGGGAATAGCAAGCAGGGCAATTGCCCAGCAAAGTTAAGTTGCTCAGGCTTTGGCTTCAGCCTTCTGCCCTGGGCACCTAACGCTAATCCTGCTCTCTGGCTTATTTTGGCAGAGCTCCTGAAACCTGCCCTCCCCTCCACCCCCCGGGGTCCCTGGACCACTGGTTGAGAACCATCATTCTAAATAATCTATGTTCACACCAGGCAACCGCACACACACAGATAGCACTAGTACACTGATCACTGAGCAAAAGGAGCAGCTCCTCTAAAACTATACCAGAAGTGAGCAATGTCAGTGCTTGGATAAGAGACTTGTGTGGGCAAAAATGAGGTGCTGCTGGAAGTGGTGTTTATGACTCCGCAGGCGACACTTTCCATTTGGAATCTACCAGGCTAATGCCCAATTGTACTGCTAAGGAGCATGTCACTGCAGGAGGTGCTGTCTTTCAGATGACATGAAAAATCTGAGGTTCTCATTACTGGGAATCCTTAAACAGCCTGTACAATTTTCAGGGGGAAAAGGGGTTCATCTCCTATGTCATGGCTAAATTCCACTTTTTTTAACTGCATTCTACAAATTTAAAATTCTTTCTGCAGTTTCAAGGAGATTCTTCTACATTTCTCAATCCAGCTTGTTTCAAAGTGCTGCCATGCTTTTTTTTTTAAATCAGCTGCCATGCTCCATCCCTTACATTACTGTATTCCTTTGGTGGGTTAAGAGATTCAGAGTACAGCAGTTTGTAAAGTGCTCTGGAATACTTTGGGGGCAATATGTGTCCTATAACTGTAGGATATTATTAATCTTATTTGTTCTTACCTGCATCAATGGCACACGGGTAATGGTATCGGAAGGAGCAACCTTTGTTGTAGCAGCCTAAGGTGGCTCCTGGCTCCTGGCAGTGGGAACATTTCTGAAAGGGATAGAAAGATAGAAATATTAGCAAATAGGTGAGCCCTCTATCGTCTCCCTCCATACACCTTTTCCTGGTATTTCCAGCACATAAACTTCAGCAATTTCAGGCACTACTTTCTCAAAATTCATCGAGAGCCACCAGGTCCCAAAGATCACTTTTTAGTTTACTGGTACATTTCCTTCAAACATCAAATAAATGGGTTCCACCATCCAGCAGATAAAAAGATAAGCTTTTCAAACATACTTTTGCACAGCAGCGGTAGCTGGACTTAATGTACTGTTAAATAGCAGACAACTCTACCAGCTGTCGGATGAACAGAACTATCAACATTCCTTGCACCTACGAGGCCATCATTGTCCAGTCTCTTGGCAGATGTTTCAGAACACAATGACGACCTCAGTATTGGAATTGCAGTATGAAGACTTGAATATGTCTATAGCAACTTTTAAATCAGACTTAGCAGAAAAGAGAATGGATATGGGGCCCTAGTTGGTATAAAAATCACTATCTGATTCATCTGGTCAAATCTTTCATTACCACTGACATGTCAATCCAAGAGGACTGAAGCCAACCTCAGCATTTTGTCACACAAGATAAAGACGAGGTGTACCTGGTGCTAAGGGGAAAACCCATCAATGTCTCAAAAGAATAGTATGTCTCCAAAATAAAAGTCTTCAGTGCTAAAAAGATGTTGGTACTAGGGCTGTCGATTAATTGCCGTTAACGCAAGAGATTAACTAAAAAATCTAATTGTGATTTTAAAAAAATCACAATTAATGGCAGTTTTAATCACATTGTTAAACAACAGAATACCAATTGAAATTTATTAAATATTTTTGGATGTTTTTCTACATTTTCAAACATACTGATTTACATTTACGGGGGGAGGGATAGGTCAGTGGTTTGAGCATTGGCCTGCCAAACCCAGGGTTGTGAGTTCAGCCCTTGAGGGACCACTTAGGGATCTGGGGCAAAAATCAGTATTTGGCCCTGCTAGTGAAGGCAGGGGGCTGGACATGATGACCTTTCAAGGTCCTTTCCAGTTCTGGGAGATATACCTATCTCCAATTATTTGTTTGTTTATTTAAAAAATTACAACAGAATAAGAAGTGTGCATTGCTCTCTTTATATTATTTTTATTAAAACTATCTGCACTGTAAAAACGATAAATAAAAGAAACAGTATTTTTCAATTCAGCTCATACAAGTACTGTAGCGAATCTCTTTATAATGAAAGTGCAACTTGAAAAATGTAATTTTTTTGTTACAAAGCTGCACTCAAAAACAAAACAATGCAAAACTTTAGAGTCTACAAGTCCATTCAGTCCTACTTCTTGTTCAGCCAATCGCTAGGGCAAACAAGTTTGTTTAAATTTACAGGAGATAATGCTGCCCACTTCATTGTTTGGTTTTGAACATAGTTATTTATTTTTTAAATAATTCTACATGTGTAAGTTCAATTTTAATGATAAAGAGACTGCATTACAGTACTTGTGTTAGATGAACTGAAAATTAAGATTTCCTTTGTTTTTTACAGTGCAAATATTTATAAACAAAAAATAAATATAAAGTGAGCATTGTCCACTTTGTATTCTGTGTTGTAATTGAAATCCATATATTTGAAAATGTAGAAAACATCCAAAAATATTGAAATAAATGGCATTCTATTATTAACAGTGGAATTAATCGTGCAATTAATTTTTTTAATCGCGTTACAGCCCTAATTGGTACATTTATTTTCAATGTGAGAGACCTTATCTGATGATCGTTTTTAATTTCCATTACTTATTCCTAGTATCTCAACTGGTTCATATATTTAATAATTTTATCAGATGGGTGTGAATGCAACAGAGTGAGAGTTATTCACTGACTTACTGCAGCCCTAATGGCTTTAGAGAATTAGGCCTACAGTGTATTTCATTCAGAGAGCAACTTTATAAGTAAAGTAAGTGTTTTTTCAAAAGCATAAACTAATGAAAGCTTTTGAAGAAAGCTTGTTTCTGACAGGCTGAAGTTTCCCTTCTTCATAAAAGGACCTGTCATGTGGTTAGCACAGATTCCATTTAAGGTTATGAGCACCACAACAAAAAACCCACCCCAATATCTACAAGAACACTCTGGTTATAAAACATAAACCTATAAGAAACACAGCAAATTCAGTTTGGGAGATAAAATGTGGAAAAAAGCATAAAAAAATAAGTGCTTGAACAATTGGTCAGAATCACCTGAAATGTGGACCATAACAAAAGTTGTCTTTTGAACTCAGATTATACATATATACAGATCTAAAACTGGTCTTTTATTACCAAGCAAGTCTCAGACCTGATCCACGGAGTTCTTGTGTATATAGTAAGTAGGGGGTTATAGTAGAACACCCTTTTTAAAAAATCAGGGAAAAAACTGACAAAGGCATTCACTGCTCTCCCCACCATGCCATGCAGACAGTGAAGAATGTAGCTTAACGTACATAACTGAGTATGAAAGCAAAATCAGCTTCCTCCAACCATATGCCAGGTGCCTCTTTGAATCAAAGCAGATGTAATAAATGGGAAAGTCTGAGATGCCAGTTCTCATGACTTGTACAAATCCAGTCTTCTCACAGTTATGCCAATGTACCTGATCTGCAGTATCCTTTACTAAATCAACTCCTGGGTGTCTTCTAAGCAGCGACCCTCAATCATGAAAAACTAGTACAATATTTATGACATAAGAAAGTGTCCCTGAGGTCCAGGATAAAAAAGCCAACTAACTTATTTTTATTTGTCAGAATATGACCCCTGGTTTCCAACGGTAAAACTTCCAGGACTTTAATTCTATACCAAACTGCGTGGATCTCCAGGCAAGTTTTGTAATTCACTTACTCATGGGACTATAACCTGCCTCAACATGTAGCAAATGGCTTTTCCTGGCAAACTATCGAGTCCTGTCTGTAAAGTCAGCCACACACAGGAGAATCTTAGGTACTGTACTCCTGAGGGAATTCTGTACCACTGTGCATGCACAGAATTCATGTCTAATGCATTTTTTTTTCTCCACAGAAAATACATTCTGCTGGAGAGGTACTGCAGTTACCCCTTTTGCCCAGCAAAGGCTGCTGTAGTGCCAGAACAGAGAGCAGCCACTCCCAGGCAGGAGCAGCCCTAGGGAAAAGAAGAGGCTACATTCCTCACAGTGCCCTGCCCATAGGGCCAGATCAGGGGGCACGTGGGGTGGGGGGGAGGACATGAGACAGTATGGGGCACATTGAATGCTGGGGGGTCACAGACTGGGGCTCTGAAGGGCTAGTGGGGGAGGAGGACATACTGAGGTGCGGGCTGAATGGCAGTGGGGGTGCAGGAGCACATCAGAACAGGGGCAGATGTGCTTGACTGAATGAGAAAGGCTAGGGGTCAGCCAGGGTCTACATGGGGAGGCTCCCTAACAATCGCCCACCCCAAAAAAACAACTGTTCCATACTTCTTCCACCCACACCCAACAAACCTCCAAATTCACACCCAGGTTTCTTCCCAGCAATTACTTGCCTTTCCCTCAGCTCCTCCGTTACCCCTGATTCCCCCAAGCCTTTAACCTGCTTCTGAGGGGCACAGGAAATGTGTTTCTGGACTGCAGTTTAAATGAATTATTCCTCAAAGTTCTGTATTAATATGGCTCGTAAGGAATTATTTGACAAAAAACATTTCCTGAATCTTTTTTGTCTGTACTAAGTATCAGAGGAGTACCCGTGTTCGTCTGGATCTGTAAAAGCAGAAAAGAGTCCTGTGGCATCTTATAGACTAACAGACGTATTGGAGCATGAGCTTTCGTGCATGAATACCCACTTCGTCATACATTCGACGAAGTGGGTATTCATTCACCCACGAAAGCTCATGCTCCAATATGGCTTTTGTCTGTATTGTTATAGACATACTTGCTGACAGGTATTTTGTAATAAATTACCAACATAATTTAAACTGGAGTAATAATACTGCGTTATTTTGACAAATAAAATATGCAGAATTTTAAAATAGTGTGTCTAGAATTTTTAATTTTTTGGTGCACAATTCCCTAAGAAGTAGTACTGACACCAGTCCTACTTTCACCCATGGCAGTTATGCTCAAAAGGCCTCCTCAGGAGTCCTGAATCACGCAGCTCTCTACACCCCGCAACCCAACCCCCTCCATTCTCACTTTTAGACCTGACCAACCAAGGCTAATGATTCTAACAGGGCATAGTCCAAGTCAGCCATTCTTCTTGAATGGAGCATTGAATGCCCAGTGTTATTCCTTTGAGACACATGCCCTTCCACCTTTGCCTGCTCCTTTGAAGTGCCATAGCCCTGCAGCAATAAAAGAGGGCATTCCCACACGTATTCTTCCCCATAATGATCTTTCTTGTACAGAGCACAATCAATAAGAGCAGAGGAGACGGAGCAGCAGAGAATGAGCTGAAGTTGTGGAAAGATATCTTCAAACTAAATGGAATATTTTGAAGAGTGTATTTTGCGGTTTAACTGCAGACAAAAAAGTAACTTCAAAACACCACAAAACAGTATGTTGCATTTTTCAAAACACTCCTTTATATTTTATAGCAATCCTCCCTATATAGCTTCAGTCCAGTCTATCCTGCTCTTCTGAGAGTGCTGCAGCATCACAGAAGCACAGAGCATTTTGAAGCATGTGTCTTTCCCATAACGTTCAACATGCCCATTTTTTTTGTTCATTTACATGACCAGCCCTGCTTAGAATGGGTCAGGAACTTTTTCACACTACGGTTCTGTTAGTGATGGATAAATAGAGGTAAGAAATTTCAATAAAGTGAGACGGCCAAAGTGCAGGAATCGGCCCTTTATCTCCCTTCTATGCCTGACCAACTGGATTATTACGAAGGTTGCCGGCAACAACCCGCACAACAGCAATTCCCTATTGGACTGCAATTCCATTGACTGCTCAAGGCAGAGATCATCTACTGCTCACTCTCCTGCTGCTGAACAAGTCTCCACTCTGGCAGATGCTGCTGCTTTTCACAACTCACTGACAGTCTAACGCCATTTCCTCTATCTCCTGGGACCCAAAACCATCTGCTTCTTTCAAGGGAGGGTGGAGGAACCACATACACACACCAAACTACTCTCCATTTCTTTCCAGTTCCCTATCCTTCATACAACAGAAAGAGACTAAATACAGCTGATTACCTGTAAATTTATACAGACATAAAATAACTCATAAATCTCTATTAGGGAGATTCTTATATTACATTCACATGGTATCAGAGTATCTCCAGATGAGTCCAACCCTAATAATCTATGATCTATGATTCTAAACATACGGTAAGTGAATAGAGATGGCTAGATGGTTTCAGCCTAATTCTGCAGAGACATTATTTCAAATTAAAAAGCCCCACAAACTATGACTGGCAAACCTCTTCGAGAAATGCAGAGCTGAAAGAACAGTGGGTTCTGCAGGTCAGGACTGAGGCACACTGAAAGATGCACGTCCGTACAGCTCCTGCTTGCACTATGTCTGACTATTGCCAGTATTAACACCCTCATTTTCACAAGCACATAAAATGTGCATTTTACCTTTAAAAAATAATAAAAACAAGATATAAACAAATACTGGAACTTGCACAGGAAGATACGTGAATTGTGCCTAACTGCCACAAACTAAGCTCTTCAGTATCTGTTCAAGTTTTCACTCAAACCGCATCCTGCAGACAGTCACCAGGACATGGTAGTAGCTTGCTAGCCGCTTTCAAAGGAATTATGCAATCCTTAGCCAGGGAGAGAGGGGAGGGAAGATAAATTCCTATTGCTCAGTAGGCAGTCTGATTAACCTCCTCTGCTCTGAAAAACTGAAGACCAGCACTTGGACAAGGCTCCCAGGGAGAAGGGCTGATGAATGGTAATCACTGCCAAGCATCTAGCCAACTCTTGGCTCAAATACAAAGCAGCAATGATTGGTTAACAGGCCCCTCCCTCACAATCCAGCTAGAATCACAAAACAGTACGTCTCACCTGGAGCAGGTTGAAGGGAGGGTAGCCTTAGATCTGGGAAAGACACCCCCCCCCCACCCCCAATCTCTGGAACTAAGTTATCAAAGCTATAACAAATATTAAAGCCACACACATTATCTCTTCCTTACCATGCTATTAACAGCTCTCAATTCTTTCCAGCTCCAGCTCACAATGTGAAGTAACACACAATCTAGAAGTGCGAACAACAAGGTGACAAATATAGTAGTAGTTGTCAACGAGGGATATGCATACCTCTGGGGGTACACAGAATTCTTCCAAGGGGTACATCAACTCATCTAGATATATAGCCTGTTGTAAAACTAGGCAAATACGTAATAGCATTTGCAAAGTCAGTACCAACTAAAATTTCATACAGACAAAACAAGAAAGCAAGCAATTTTTCAGTAATAGTATGCTGCGACACTTCTGTATTTTTATGTCTGAGTTTGTAAGCAACTAGTTTTTGAGTGAGGTGAAACTTGAGGGACTCAAGACAAATCAGACCCATGGGTACGGTATTGTGGAAAGTCTGAGACCCACTGTACTGTAGAATCACCAGAGTTCTGCTCTGTTTCATTCAATGCTTCAAATTAGGAACTACCTGATACTATTTTTTCCTGCAGTTTGGGTTCCTTCACTATTAAGTGAAGTGGCTTTGACTGTAGTAGAAAGGGTTACGCCTGCATGCACAACATACACGCATCCTCCCCTTCCATCTTATCTGTCAGAAATACCTTGTCGTACCTCTACCTACAGGTTACAAAAGAGCCTGTCCTGGGCCTTCTAGCCCCCTTCTTCTTCCTAACCAGGTACAATATTTTTGTCTTCTGAAATGATCCAGGCTTCCAGAGAAGAGGATCAGGCCAAAAGCTGCTTCCCTTTGGCTCCATGCTAGCAGGCAAAATGCTGAGCTGACAACTTAGCATAAGATCACTGGGGCCCCCACTAATTATTTTGTGTTATCTGAAAGTTAAACTAGTCCTGGTTTACTAGACGGGACTTAAAAAGCCTACTCACCATGGTGAGTGGGAATTTGGAACAGAAAAATGTCCCAACAAAGAGTAGTAGAGGAGAAAGAAGCCTTGCTGGAGCTACTGCTCCTTTCTCTAGTGTGAAGATGGGAGCTGGCTATAGCCTTGTTTGTTTAATTTTAAATTCCCAGGAAGGAGGAGAGAAAAATTAAGGAAGTGAGCCCACAGTGCGGAGGGGAATCAGAAAGAGTGATTGTTTTGATTCTGCCTTACAAGTTGGTGCTTCTCAGATGATTTCTCATCTGCACTTTCCACCAGCAGCTGGGGATCAGCTACAGAAGCAGTTTCAAGCAGGCACCTCCATTGATCTCAAACTATGCTTTTTACAGTTTTTACCCTGAACATGCTTTTCTCTCAGCCGATTGCCTGCTTGCTCCTGGCCCCGCCTTCAGACTGTTAGCCTCACTTCAGATGCCCTCCATGCCCCTCTCCAAACAACTTCCCTCCCTTCTATCACCATAATTTAGTCCCCTCACTATTCTCTCCCCAATTCCTTTGTTTTTCCTTTTAGGTATCCCTTCATTTTTCCCTCCTCTCCCACCACTGTCATAATACAAAAACTCGTGGCACTAACATGATGGAATGAAACCTTTACTAGGTGTGATATATCCCTTTACTCCACTCTCTGACTTGTCTTTTTAGACTGTAAGCTACTGAGGACAGAGGCTGTATCTTATCTATGTTTGCACAGTGCATAAAACACTGAGGCATATAAGTTCAACTGAAATACATATAAGTATGATTTATTAGAATTATAATAATAAAATAATCATGGGGTAAGGTCGTCTTTTGGTTGCTTCTGGTTAGTCAGTAGGCAGGCTGGCTAGAGTCATCCTCTCTCCAGCTACCCTCTGTGAAGCTGGAATGACAACAGAAGTAGCAGCAGAGTGGAGGAAGCAGAGTATGAAGAGAGGCTTGATCACAGGAGCTGAGAGGGAAAACCGAGCAAACAACTGCTGCCCTATGAAGAGCTATTGTTAGAGATATTGGGGGAATGGAGGTGGAATGATTTTGGGAGGTCACTTTTAAGAGGTATGGAGTGGGAGCGCGGGGAGGGATGAAAGACTTTGGAAGGGCCTTGTTTTCATAAGATGGGAGCTGTAAGCAAGTATTTTCACCTGGGCTAAAACAGAATCAGAGAGTAACTCGGAATTGAAGAAATTAAGGACTGATTTAGTTTCCAAGATTTCAGCAATTAAAAAGAGATAGTCACTGCTTTGGTAGATAGAGCTACTGTGCTGTAAACTGGAATGGGAGAAAACAGCAGATAGAATCACAGTTGCAGTGCTGCATGAGGCTGCTTGAGCAGAAAGACAGCTGCAGCTCAAAATGGATGATATGGAAAAGAGAAAGAAGAACTATTAGAATTAAAGGGGTGCCTGAAAAAGCTGAAATGGAAATTCTATTCAATGCGTACAAATATTGATTAAGGACATATTAAATTTGAGCTCTGTGGAAGAGGGGAAAATAGACAATGCATACAGGGGCTTTATCCTCCCTCCCCACCGCCATAAGGGTCGGTAACAGACTCAAACTTGATTGTTAGATTCACCATACAACCAACAAAAGAATTTGATTAAGAAAAAGGTTAGGGAGCATCTAAGATCAGTGTTTCTCAAATGCAGCCACTAGTGTATTTTTGTGTGTCCACAACAGCCTCCTGGACAGAGAGGGGTGGGTAGGAGGTAAAGCAGTAGCCCCTCCCTGAAGCACCCAGCTGTTGATCCTAGATGCACTGCCTTGGTGTTTGCTGGTGTCATCAGCAAGGGTCAGCACCCTGTACCACACAGCCTCCTGAGGGTCTCTCGGTAGCACCTCTGAAGGAACTTTAACTCAGCAGGCAGCTTGTAAGTTCCTGACCCGCCTTCTGTGGGAAGAGGGGCTCGGACTTTAGCCCTGGGGCCGGCATTAGAGAAAATGGCACCTTGGGTAAACTTGTATTTTGGCACCCCTGGACCCCTCTGTCTCTCCCAACGGCCCTGGTCTCTGCTGCCTTCCCCCGCCAAGCTTCATTCTGCAGCCTCGCACCCCAGGCACACCTTGCTCCTGGCCTCTTGACCACTGCAACCCCCACCAACAGTGTCCTGGGCAGTAACCCATATTGTCCACCTGTAAGGCTAGCCCAGGTTAAATCCCCCCCAGCCTGCTCCCCAAATATAGAAGTCAAACTATACCTATGCATCAAAGCATCCCACAAATCGCTGAGATATTAAGTTTTAAAGTTGCCTTGTAAATGCCATAAATCATAATGTGCACTCATTCCCTTCTAAATATTACTACAGCGCAGGCAGAGCTAAACTACATAGGCATAGTTTTCTTTCAAGTCACAAAGCGTATTCATTGGCTAACCACTATGCTTACATCTCATGCTTCTGTAGTGCCATGAGCAACTACTGGCCAGCATCATTGGCACGATCACTGTGTGGTGTCTGGATAAATTGAGATTGTTCTGAGCAGAAGGCGAAAGTTAAAAACGTGAATGGATATCAGAAAGTTTTTTAAAAAAATCAGTGCCAGAAAGTGACCCTGAATGTGATACAGAGATGGCTCTGGAGAAGCCACCTGCAGAACATGGAAGGAAGAAAAACAAACATTTCAGGACAAGTGGAAAAGGCAGTTTCTGAAGCCATCCAATTCTATTTCCAAGCAGGTTGCAGTGTGTGCTGTTTGTAAGAAATAAATTTATCAAATTAAAATTTACGCAATGCAATGTCACTATAGCACTCATGCAGGAGTTTGTTGAACAGTTACCACAGTGAATTTCAGAGGTGCAAGCCGTTACATGATGCAAAAACCGAGCTCAGAAGACAACAGCGACGGCTCACAGATTTTTTTTTTTTTTTTTTTAAAGCGAATCAGATACAGATGGTTACTTTTAAAGTCGCACTACCTTTGGGGAAAACAAGGAAAGCATTTAGCAACACAGAACTTGTGAAGAAAATTGTTTTGGCCATGTAAGCAGAAAATATACTTTTCAGAGAGATACCACTGAGAAACAACATGTTACAGAGGAGCAAAAAAGATCAGGCAAATTTTCTACAAAATGAAATAGCTGAAAAAAAATGCAGCTTTCTACAACCTGTGCTTGGATGAGAGCCTTGATGTCCCAAAGGAATCATATTTATTCTCTTTTTTGACTGATGGCCATTGGTTTTCGAAGGTGTTTTATGTCAGATGAGCCTCAGCGCTAGGCATTCAGGCGAGAATGGAGGAATGCCACATTAGCTTTTTGACAACCTGCGTGGTTTGACAGCTGATGGGGCAGCAACTATGCAAAATGCACAAGTAGGGGTGCTGAACTGCTACCAAGAAAAATACATGCAAACTTTTTTTGTTTCACTGTTTTGCCCACCAAGAAGTACTTGTCAGAAAGGCTTCAATGGAAAGTATGGATGAGGTTGACTCTGTAGTGAAAAACTGCATCAACGTGCTCAACACCAGCAGCATCAATAAAGGAAGATTCGCATCTCTGTGCAAAATGAGCTGCGAGACACATAAGGTGCTGCTGAATTTCAACCCGGTCCTGTGGCTTCATTTTAATTAGCGTACAAAGCCCATTTGAGCTCCGGAAAGAGCTTGTTGAGGTTTTGAACACCGTTTCGCCAGAACTGTCCCAAAAGCTACAATATCCAGAAGTAAATGGCTGTTTGCTCTTTTTGATAAGAGTTTTTGCCAAAGTTTGCTTCCTTGAATCTAGAACTTCAGAAACCTCAGCTAATGATATCTGACAGCACTGAAGTAAATAATATGATAAAACAGAATGACAATCACTGACATTGTCCAACACCTAGAAGAGGAAAAAGACTTCACTTTTTTAAGTGCTTAATCAGTTTCTCAGCATCAAGATGAGAATGTGCAGCGGAAGGTCAGCTTAGCTATAATCAAATAACTAGGTATTCTTTCGGAGGATCTTGAAAAATCATTTCAGTAAGGGAAACTTTCTGTCAGTATCCCTTCATGACTGACCCATTCAGCAATTCTGGTTCAGGTTTTTTTTGGCTGCCAACAAACTAACTGCATTGCGAGACAGACTAGTTTCCTTTGACTTTTTGGGTTTAAGCAATCTCAAGTACCTCATGCTGCAAATGCGCAATGATGCAAGAGTAAAAACATACTTCAGTCAGCCCAATGTTACAGTACAGGACTTCTGGAGTAATGAGTCCCTGCTTGAGGACACCTACAAGCCCCTAGCTAAAGTTGCTTTGCTTTTCCTGTCCGTTTCCTACAACTGTGCTGTGTGACAGGGCAAGCAGTGCACTGCATTTTCTGAAGACCAAGTACCAAAACCACCAGTCACTAATGCTAACCTGGAAGCTTCCCTTCCAGTTTCACAGGAGACACATGACCTTGTAAGACTTTCCATTCAAAGAGCTCCTCAACTTCTGCACATAGTTTGATCTACACAATGGATGTGTTAAAACCCAGAACTTTAATTTCAATATCACAATATATTAATAAAGTATAATATAACAGGATTATGTTCGTTACTATTACCATTATTACTGGATTAGATTGATTTTTTGTCTGTTTCTGAAAGAAAAATTTGACATATTTGCAGATGTTTTTTGTTATTATTTGGACTTTTATGTAAAAACATTTTTCAGTTTACTTCAGAAGTGCTATACAACCATCGTTTACCAAAAAAACCAAAAGAAACAATAAAAAATACAAGAATATGAAAAGCATATTATTTGTGTTTCTACTGTGTTTACATTCAGTAAAGAATAGACCAGGGGTCGGCAACCTTTCAGAAGTGGTGTGCCGAGTCTTCATTTATTCCATCTAATTTAGGGTTTCGCATGCCAGTAATACATTAACATTTTTAGAAGGCCTCTTTCTATAAGTCTATAATATATAACTAAACTATTGTTGTATGTAAAGCAAATAAGGTTTTTAAAATGTTTAAGAAGCTTCATTTAAAATTAAATTAAAATGCAGAGCCTCCTGGACCGGTGGCCAGGACCTGGGCAGTATGCGTGCCAATGAAAATCAGCTCACATGCCACCTTCGGCATGCGTGCCATAGCTTGCCTACCCCTAGAATAGACACAGCTGTACATTATGATCTAGTCTGAAAAAAAAAGAAGATAGCTGACCAAAACTGAAAAAGTAAAGAGAAGGGCCAAAATTCACTACAGGTGAGAATTTCCATTTTAACTCACACTCATCTTCCATGATCAGGCTTATTATTAAGATACTCCAAAGGTGAGGAACTATATTCCAGACTCTTGGTATAGAGAGCAAAGGCTCTAACATGCATGAATACTCTCCAGAGGTAGAACTCATGGAAAGTGGTAGTAAAGTCATGGCAGAGGGTGAAACCCAAGAAAAAGATGGTAGAAAAGAAAAGGAGGACAGAAGGGGAAATGATGGGGGTAGGTAGGGAATTGCGGTAGAGGTAGGTGAAAAAAAGGTGGTTAAAAAAAGAAAGTTACTGAAGTTTACAAACAGAAATTATGTCTGTCATAAGATGATACACAATTGTGGGAACATCACATACGGTAAGAGAGACCATTTGCCACATAAGGATTCATACGAATAATTGACCTTTTCACAGACCATCTCTGGGAATCAGATTAGGAGAAAGTATTTGGTGACTATCTATTTGAGATGGGACACAGCCAGATCCAGGTAACAGGGCAATGTTTATGTTCCAAAAAAACAAAACAAAGAACAGCCCACACAATTTTAAAGTTTCTGAATAAGCCAAATAAGAATCAATAGCTCTGCCTTTTAAGGTTATGTCTTTGAGTGTCAAAGTACTGAACAAGTCATTAAAAAGAAAATCTCTGGGAGAAAAACAAAAGCAATCCAGCACACAATTCAAAGATATTACTTCAAGAAATTAATTTTTAGGAGGAGCAACAGAATGGGTTTCAGCACTTATTTTTTGCTTCAAAACAAGTAAATGCATAATACTTGCTAAACCTGAAGCTTTTCAACTCAAAAAGTGATGACTTATCTTAATAATCCTGTGCCTGTAAACAACAGTGAGTTTACTGTATGCTCCCTGCAAAAAAGCCATTTTCCTTTTGATAATGGATTTTAAAAAATGCAGTGAAACCCCACTAACACGCAATGTTTGGGGTTCAAAAAATTCCATCACAATAAATGCGGGGTCGCGGTATAGCGGGGTTTCAAGCCAGTCAGTTTAAGTCAGTGGTCCCCAACGTGGTGCATTGATGTGTGCCACCTAGTGCCTAGCAGCGGAGAGAAGCTGCGGCCTCGCACCTGGCAGGGATAGAGAACTCTAGGGCTGCGGGCGCCGGTGCTCTCTGCCCCCGGCAGGCGCGGGACCACGGCTTCTCTCTAGCTTGGAGAGAAGCCGCGGTCCTGTGCCTGCCGGGGACAGAGAACTCCGAGGCCGCGGGCGTTGGTGCTCTCTGTCTCCAGCAGGTGCGGGGCAGCGGCTTCTCTCCCCTGCTGGACACTAGGGGGGCACATCAATGTCCCGGCGGCGCCATGGCATTGGGGACCACTGGTATTAGGCCTTAAAGGGGAGCCAACTTATGATCGCGTTATATGCGATTTCGCATTATCGCGGGGCGCGTTACTGCGAGGTTTGATTGCACTTGAGTACTTTGGAGTGGGAAAATAATACATGGAAGAGACTTCAAATTGTATACCAAATCTTATTGGGAAAGAAAACAACAGACAAGGAAAAAGATTTGGCACTAACCTATTATAATTATCAAATTCTCTCAGACTGTTGGAGAGACTTGCACTCAGGGTAATGAGATTATTTACTTTATTTATACTCATTTACATATTAGAATAAACCGAATGCAGCAAAGAATCCTGTGGCACCTGATAGACTAACAGACGTTTTGGAGCATGAGCTTTCGTGGGTGAATACCCACTTCGTCAGATGCATACAGTGGAAATTTCCAGGGGCAGGTATATATATGCAGGCAAGCTAGAGATAATGAGGTAGTTCAATCAGGGAAGATGAGGCCCTGTTCTAGCAGTTGAGGTGTGAAAACCAAGGGAGGAGAAACTGGTTTTGTAATTGGCAAGCCATTCACAGTCTTTGTTTAATCCTGAGCTGATGTGTGTCAAATTTGCAGATGAACTGAAGCTCATCAGTTTCTCTTTGAAGTCTGGTCCTGAAGTTTTTTTTGCTGCAGGATGGCCACCTTAAGGTCTGCTATCGTGTGGCCTGGGAGGTTGAAGTGTTCTCCTACAGGTTTTTGTATATTGCCATTCCTAATATCTGATTTGTGTCCGTTTATCCTTTTCCGTAGCGACTGTCCAGTTTGGCCGATATACATAGCAGAGGGGTATTGCTGGCATATGATGGCGTATATTACATTGGTGGACATGCAGGTGAATGAACCAGTGATGGTGTGGCTGATCTGGTTAGGTCCTGTGATGGTGTCGCTGGTGTAGATATGTGGGCAGAGTTGGCATCGAGGTTTGTTGCATGGATTGGTTCCTGAGTTAGAGTTCCTATGGTGCGGTGTGCAGTTACTGGTGAGAATATGTTTCAGGTTGGCAGGCTGCCTGTGGGCGAGGACTGGCCTGCCACCCAAGGCCTGTGAAAGTGTGGGATCATTGTCCAGGATGGGTTGTAGATCCCTGATGATGCATTGGAGAGGTTTTAGCTGGGGACTGTATGTGATGGCCAGTGGAGTCCTGTTGGTTTCTTTCTTGGGTTTGTCTTGCAGTAGGAGGCTTCTGGGTACACGTCTGGCTCTGTTGATCTGTTTCCTTATTTCCTCATGCGGGTATTGTAGTTTTGAGAATGCTTGGTGGAGAGTTTGTAGGTGTTGGTCTCTGTCTGAGGGGTTAGAGCAGATGTGGTTGCACCTCAGTGCTTGGTTGTAGACAATGGATCGTGTGATGTGCCCGGGATGGAAGCTGGAGGCATGAAGGTAGGCATAGCAGTCGGTAGGTTTTCAGTATAGGGTGGTGGTAATGTGACCATCACTTATTTGCACCGTGGTACCTAGGAAGTGGACCTCCCGTGTAGATTGGTCCAGGCTGAGGTTGATGGTAGGGTGGAAGCTGTTGAAATCGTGGTGGAATTTTTCCAGAGTCTCCTTCCCATGGGTCCAGATGATGAAGATGTCATCAATGTGGCATAGGCAGAGAAGGGGCGTGAGTGGACGAGAGCTGAGGAAGCGTTGTTCCAGGTCGGCCATAAAAATATTGGCATATTGTGAGGCCAAGCGGGTGCCCATAGCAGTGCCACTGATCTGGAGATATAAATTGTCATCAAATTTGAAATAGTTGTGTGTGAGGATAAAGGCACAGAGCTCAGCAGCCAGTTGTGCTGTGGCATCATCAGGGATACTGTTCCTGACAGCTTGTATTCCATCTGTGTGTGGGTTGTTCGTGTAGAGAGCCTCTACATCCATGGTGGCTAGGATGGTGTTTTCTGGAAGGTCACCAACGCATTGTAGTTTCCTCGTTATCTCTAGCTTGCCTGCATATATATACCTGCCCCTGGAAATTTCCACTATATGCATCTGACGAAGTGGGTATTCACCCACGAAAGCTCATGCTCCAAAACGTCTGTTAGTCTATAAGGTGCCACAGGATTCTTTGCCGCTTTTACAGATCCAGACTAACACGGCTACCCCTCTGATACTTAATAAAGCGAATGTTATTTCTGAATTATTAAAGTACGCAAAATATGCAAGAATTGACACTATTTTACATGGTCAGAATCAGGATGGATAATCTATTTTTTAAAAATAAAAAATGATTTTTTAAAAATTTAAATCAGATTTAAAACAATTAAATACACATTTCTTTTAAAATTGTTTTAAAATACATTTGAAATTATGGCAACCCATTTAAGGACTAAATTTACTATAATCTATTAAAATAATTAAATAAAATATGCTGCAAAGAACCCACCGTCTATTTTAAAGATATTAAAAGGAGGCTACTTTTTAAAATCATATTCAGAATCAGGAGAAAATATCTTTAAATTTTTAGGTCAATTCAAACTTTATAAATGTTACAATATTATATATTGCATTAAGTAAATATCTACATTATCATCAGCCTTTACAATAAAGCAAATGCTGGTATTTACATTTGTCCAAACGTCAGCACTTCCAGTTTCTGTTGTACAAAAAGGCTTCTGCCTTAGTTACTTATGGTTTCAGTTTAGCTACCAGCTTCAAAGAATAGCTTCATCCTTTGAACTAGTTCACACAAAGTTGAGAAACTGAATGGGAGTTAAAAAGGCAGGGGAATTTGTTTTCTTCTTCCAGCCTAGGGGTAAAAGCCAGATGGAAGATCTATTAATCTGAGAATCTGAAGGCAGTAGGGTCAGATTTTGAGAGGTGTTTAGATGCTGAAAGGTGCCTAATGGTATTTTCAAAAGCACCCAACTCTCATTCGTTTTACTCCTATTGATTTAAATGGGATTTTGAAAATCCCAATAGGCACCTTTAGGCATCTAAATATATTTGAAAATCTGGCCCATGGTGACCAAGAACAACCTGTCAATTCACTAACTATAGTTAATATTTCCTTAGTTTCAAATGCAGAATATGTTTTGATAAACCTTTTTTTTTTCTTACATATCTAGCACATTTTATGGTACACTTTTTTTTTTTTAACCAAAAAAAGGTTAAATGCTTTATATGTACAATTTTAATTTGAATTCCAATTTCCATTCAAATGCAGCTTGACACAAATCCTGAGTAAAAAACATTCACTATCTAATAAATAAGAAATGTGTCACTCACCATTTTCTAGTATAAAAATGTAAAAGTTAAGACTGAATAAAGGAGTTTAAGCTACATAATTGCTTAAATAAATGTGCATGTAGCATATCCTCCTGGTTAAAGTGCGCAGCAAATTTAGTAAAGACTACATTTTGTTGTAAATCAGCAAATGGTGGATTAATCGTTAATGATTTAATGGTTATATGAACGAATGAGAATTAACCAACTAAAAAGTACAAATGCAACACAGATTAAAAACCATTATTTAAATTGGTTATTTAAATCCACCTGTAGCGGGGTGGTTAGCCTGCTCCAGCCTTGAAGGGGTTAAAGGTAGGCTGATTGGGGAAACAGCCACAGCTGGGGCCACGTCCCAATCAGGCCACAGCTGGCCCTATAAAAGGGCTGTGAGGCAGCAGCTCTGGCAGTCTCTCTCTAGCAGTGGAGAGAGGAGGACTTGGCTGCCTGGGAGCTGAGCAAGGTGCCTGAGGTAGAGCAGGGCTGGGTAAAAGGCAAAGCAGCGGGGCAGCTCCAGCCTGGCAATTCCCCAGGCTGCAGGCCTGGCTAAAGGCTTAAAGCAGGTACTGGAGTTGCAGAAGTGCAACCCAGGGTTAGGCAAAGGCAGGAGGTCCAAACCCCCTTGCCGATTATGACTGGCCACAACAGACTGCAGTTTGCCCCCAGTGAGTAGGGGCTAGATGATGACTGGCAGTAGCCACTGAGGCAAGGTGGGGTAGAGGGTTGGGGGTTCCCCTGGGAGGGGAGACCCAGAGACTGCAGAGGTACTGCGGTGGGCAGAACCCTGATGAAAGGGGCACCGGGGTCCGGGAGGGACATGGGGCCAATGACAAGCGAGCCACCAGAGGGTGCTCTGGAGCTGGAGAGCTAATTCCCAAGATGACCAGCAGGAGGTGCTGCGCCAGTGAGTCGTTGCCCCGCCACACCACCCTAGTCAGAATATGCTCCACTGGAAGTAATATTTAGTATTTTAGATGGGTTCAAAAGGTAGCCTTACTGGTAAATGAATTGTTTGCTTCTCCAGGACAAGTATCAAGTTGCAGTAATTAAAGAAGTCAAGTTCAATACATACAAATAAAAAACAAAAAAATGATAATAAAAGGAGAGGTCTCCTATAGAAGGCAGGTAAAGCAGTAGTGAGTGGTAAGCAGACAAGTATAACTTCAGAATTTCAAAAGAGAAAGCAGAAGACAAATTAAAAGAAAATTGCACTCAAAAGATATTTCAACAATTAAACATTATAAGGAGAAAAGTGAACGTGTTGATTATCAACATCACTGAAGAAGCCCTCAGGTATACAAAAGTATGAAAAAGGAAATATATGTGATATGTTGTCGGCTCAAAAGTTTAAACAGATTCAAGAGGAACACATTCAACTATTTAAAAATAATCAGCAAAAGTTACACATCATAATGAAGTATGTGCTTCTCACATCAACTCTACATTTCAGATATTCCAGGCTCCACAGTTATAAAAAAAATCTAAAAAGTAGCAGACTTGTCAAGAGACATGAGACTGAGAAAGAAACTCTAGATGAGGTAGTAGTTTTACAGGCAATAGCAAGTAAGAAATGGCAAAACTCCAGGGGCCTGACTGCTTTCCAGCTGAATATTACACAATATTTAAGGAGGTATTAGTAGATTCTTTGATGGATAGGCCTCCATCTATCGAGTAAGGTACAGTTGTGGTTCTCCCTGACACTGGAAAAAACAATACCTTATATAGATCTTATAGATTCATAACATTGCTGAACAATAGCAAAATATTAGCTACCCATTTGGAATCCACGCTACCAGTTTATATAAATTCATATCAAACTAGATTTATTAAGGATGGAAAAATGTCTGATAATATTCATAGAATACTTGGAATAATTCATAGGACCAGTCAGATCAAAAGGGGATGAGAGTCTTTTGTTTTCACTCGATGCAGAGAAGGCTTTGTTTAGAACAGATGGGGATTTTTTATTTAAAGTTTTGTCGTACAATGACACGGGGCCACCCCCCTCCTGAAGTGAATTACTGCTTATTATACCAGCCTAAAACCATCTTTGGCCTGGTCTACACTGGAGGGGGCAGAGGGGAGGAGAGTTGACCTAAGATGAGCAACTTCAGCTACGAGAATAGCGTGGGTGAAGTTGACGTATCTTAGGTCGACTTACCTCGTGTCCTCATGGCACGGGGTCAACTTGTGCCACTCCTCCATTGACTCTGCTTCCACCTCTCAGTGGAGTACAGGAGTCAATGGCAGAGCAATCGGGGATTGATTTATCAGGTCTACACTAGATGCAATAAATTGATCCCCAATAGATCGATCACTAACCACCGATCCAGCGGGTAATGTAGACATACCCTTTTAGAGTCAGTGGTTAAGTCTCCCGTTAGAGTGTGATACAGGTGAACCAGACAGGTAAGTCCACTTCACTTTTTGCATTAGCCTTGGAGCCATTTACACAGAACATAAAGGTTACTTACTGATAACTACTGCTCTTCAAGGGTTGCATCTGTGGATTCCCACTTGGAGGACTGGCAGCCCTGGTGATGTCTTGTTTCAGACGCCCTCAAGTGGCAATGCACAGAGGCCTTCACAGAATGAGGAATAACTACATTTAATAATGGAAATAAAGCTTGCCGGAACATGTTACAAGGTATCATAAGTATATAAAGCTATACTTTTTTTTAATCTAACCAAAGTATTTACTTAAAATTATCATCTACAGGAATTCATGATTTTCTGGAGGAAAAAATAGTTGTAAAGTAAATTATGCAGAACCTGAAATGCTAGCCATAAATATAGAGAGACAGAGTCTTCCCTCCAGAAATATTTTAGATATAAAAGGACAACAAATTCTACAGAGGTACCTGGGAACTCAAATTTCAAATAACCTAGAAGAAGCATACAATTTAAGATGTCAAGCCAATTAAATAAAAAGGTTTGTTGGGGAAGAATGCAATCTTATGAGTCAGAGAGAGCAGAGTCAAAATGAGCATTTTACCTAGGATTTTTTTTTCTTATTTCAGAATCCCCTTATCACTAGATAGCAAGTATATAGAGAATGATTTTGGTGGTCTTATTCCACATAAATACTTAATGCAGCTACTTTATATAGACCCATTAAGCAGAGTGTCTAGCTGTTCCAAATATTATTTGGTACTATAAACCCAGCCAACTCAAAGGGATAGTGAGCTGGGAGTCCTGTAATCCAGCCAAATACTGGGCCTTTACTGAACAAGATGATGATGGCAGTGTCAATATTACTGTTACCATGGATGGAATAAAAAAAATGATGCCCTCCAAAAATGAATACCTACTTTTGGCAAAGCTTACCCTGGGGATATGAGATAGAACTACACACGCAAGTTCATTACCATCATTAATGACATCCAGACTAATTCAAATAATGAACTAAAGAGTTTAATACACTGAGAAGCCATGGAATACACACAGTTAATCAATTTTTCAGAATAGTTTTGGGTTTTTTTGTTTTTTTGTTTTTAAAGATATCAGAACCAAATTCAATTTAGCCAACTTTCTGATGGTACTAGTACCTTCAAGTTAGGCACCATGGTTTCTCAACTTTTTCTAGAAAAACTCTTTTATACCAAAAAAAACCCTTTGGATGAATAGGAAACAAAAATATTTACGCTTTGCAGGCAACTTTTCCAGCAAAGAAATATTCAGTATGATGGGGTGACCAAATTTACTGACCGTCCAAGCCGCACACAACAATCTTCAGAAGTTCGAGAGCTGGGAGGTGCCTGCCGGGGCTTGGGGCTTCATCCCAACAGGCGGCACCTGCTAGGGCTCAGGGCGCCCCATGTGGCTGAAGCCCTGAGCCCCAGCAGATGCACCCTGTGGGAGGGGCACATGGGGTCACATTGCCCCCTCCCCCCCAGATTTTTGCCAGGGTTTGCTGCCCCTCCTTAGTCACATGGTGTGCCCAGGCCCCCTGCCATGCATGGCAGCTGCTGGAGCCAAATATGAACCATTCATTACTGCAATTGTTATTATTGCATTTTTTGATATTTGTGTGATAAAAATAAATATATGAAAAATGGTATTCCTGGGTATTGAAAAGATACACATTTTGTTCTTTAAAGACTTAGTTCTGTACAGACTCTAAAGATATTGTTTTTAAAAGTATGTTTTTAATTCTTGACATTGCAAAGATAGCCTTCCAAAAGTGAACCAATGCACTGTCGTACCATGGCTGCTAAGAGACTGAAATATATGCACCAAGGGAGACTTCAGCAGCCCCACTCATCAACATTAAAGCCTAGGTGCTAACCTCTCCACTGCTGACAAGAGGAGCAACTTGAACTAGTGAGAGCTTCCATAAGCTTGTCAAACTCCACTGGAGATTAATAGAGAATCATGGCTCTGTCTACACTAAACTGTTTCTTCAGGTTTCCCATCACAGCAGCTCCACCGGCAGTAACAAGTGATGGGCTCTATGGAACAAAGCTCTGGTGTTTTTACAAGTTAGGGTGCACTGGGGTAGTACAGTAGTGGGAAATTTAAAACTAAAAGTTCAAAGCAGACAAGGCCCAGAACTGTCATCAACTGTACCATCAATTCCGATAGCCACAGCAAATGTCACAGCTGAAGACAGACCCCTTATCCAATGGTTTAAAACTCAATCACTTGGGTAGCCTGAGGGCAAACTGAAATTTAGACTACAGACCTGAGTAAGAGTCTAAAGCTATGCTGCAAGCCACTAAACTTTTCGATTGAGGTCTAGAGAGAAATCTGGCAAAGGCATGTCCTATCTGAAAATCTGTTAGCTTTGAGTTGCTAAATAATACCCAGAAAAAACATCAGATTACCTACCCCAACACTTGGTTTGGGGCTTTTCCTTGCTTAGCACTCACAGGAGATGAGTAACATGCAAAGGAACAAATGACACAGCCAGGAGGGTGGGGCCAAGGAGAAGGCTTACTGGATAGTGCCTGTACCACAACTGCTAATTCTCTATTGCTCTTTCAGACAGTGTCCCAATTTCTTCCCTCTGTTTCACCTACACAGCTAAAAAGCACAGGTTCTTGTTAGTGCTCTTTGACCAGCTGCTCCTAGTATAACAACCTAAACATTTTCGATAATTACTAAACACATAGTATATTAAATTTTCAAAGCTCTCTGCAGATATTAGCTAATCTCCACAACACCTGTGACAGATAGGAAAAATAAGAGTGACTGACTCCCCAAAGGCCACCCACCAAATCCATGGCAGAGGAATTAGAGGTCTGAAGAGTTCATGGCTCTGAGCTCCCCACTCAATTAAGTGGATGAAGCTGCCTCTCATTTTGGAAGGGCCACACTGAGAAACGAATGCCTTTTTTCAAGAAGAAAGTACAGTCCCTGCTACCACGGTTCATGACGCGATTCTCCCCTCTCTTTTCTCTCATTACTAAATCCTCTTTGAAGTTGCAAAAAAGACTCCTTTAACTAATCAATAACCTCCTTGATCTCAGCAGGCCTGAAGTCTCCTTAATGGAAAGACTAAACCAAGGTGTTTGAGGAGCAGGAAAAGCTAGGGTTTATAAAAGCCTCATATGTGGGTTAGAACAGGAATATACTTTGTCAGGGAGAGAGCCATGGGAAGAGGACAGACATGAAGTAGACAGACGCCTATTCCAGAACAAAAACTTAATTAAGTTATAGTTAAGTTTATTAAGCACAAGTCAAGAGAAAATGTTACAAAACCTAAATATTAAAAGCTAAAGAAATCACAAATTAAGGTTACATAAAGGACTTCTAATATCTTCCTTAAATTCCAGAAGCCAAACAGAAGGATGAGACTTGGGCATAGATAAAGGCTGAGACACCGTCCAGATAAAACAGAGTGACCTGGTTGTCTGGGATAAGTAATTGGAAGAGACTGTGGGATAATTTCAGCCCCTTTGATTGAGGATGTGTGCCTACCTTTAGTTGATCTGGTTTGAGATCCAGGTGTTTGGTTAGACTCCCACCTGTTACTAGATCAAGTAGCAGCTATGGCCAAGTCAGCCTTTTCCCATCTACGGCTGGTTAGCAGGATGTGTCTTTTTCCAGATGTGGACTTTGCACGATCATCCATGCCTTTATCAAAATTAGATACTACAATGCTCTCTACACTGGGCTACCTCTTAAATCTTTTAGGAAAGTATTTCATGCTGAATTCAACAGCTGTGAAGTCTTTTTCCCAGTGCATCTTAAACCTGAGCTCTATGACTTGCTAGGGTTGCCTCTTGTTCCCAGATAGATTTTAAGATGTTGGTTTATAAATCTCTAAATAGTCTAGCTATGTCTACATTGCAATGTATGTTGGCGTAACTTATGTTGCTCAGGGGTGTGAATTAATCACTCCCCCGAGCGACATGGGTTACACTGATGTAAGCGCTGGTGTGGACAGCACTATGTCGGCGAGACATAATTACTGCCTCATGTGGGGGCAGGAATAGTTAACCTGATGGGAGAGCTCTTTCCTGTCAGCTCAGAGCGGCTACTTTAGAGAGCTTGCATTGGCACCGCTGTAACTCTCTAGTGCTGCTGTAGCCTAAGAGACTGCCATTCCTCATCACATACTGCCATAGTCACAATCAGCAGAGACACCTGAGCTGAAGCCCGTTTGAGACAAGGGGACGAGACAGCTGGTAGGCCACCCTCTAATAGGGCCCCAGACCATTGGAGCTCACTTCCTCCTCAGCTCCACAAAAGTCTGAGCCTTTTAGCCTTCAGGACATAATGTAAAGCACACCTTTTCTCTTTTGCCTGTCAGAATGGGAGCAGGGCTGGGTGTGAGACTCTGGCAATAGTGTGTGGGGTCTATTAATTTCAACAATTTATATGCCAGTGTATATTTGAGTTGATCTAGCACAACTGATGGATCTGTTTATTTTAATGTGTTTTTAAAATATTATCAAAAGCAACAAGCGTATTGGACAGGTACTTCTATTGTACTCCACATAAATCTAACTAAACAGTTATAACCTTACTGACCAACGTCCAGACAATCTTAACTCTGTCCCTGGATTTGTGTTACTATTTTAAAGTGAGATTCAAACTTCCATTGAATCAGTAGAAGTTTTTTCTTTTACTTTAATGGGAAAAAAAAAAAAAAGGTCTAATTAACAAAATACATTTGGATATTATTTGTTCAGAAGTATATAGTTTAATGGCTCTTTGCAACATAAGACGTCGTCAAGTCATTCAACATCCTCTCTACACTCCACACAAAAATTCCCTTCTGTCAACCTCAACCAACCTCCTTTCCAGCCCCCACATAACTCCACCCTCATTCTCAACAACCAACAGGTAAGCCCTCAACACTGATCGTATTTAATGGTTAGATGTTCTTCTATTTGATGATTGGTCTGAGATTGGTGTGACTGTCCATTATATTTTACATAATTTTGTACTGGCATGAGTAAGAAGAATATGGTGCCAGAATGCAAAAGGTGTTTGCAAGACAACTTTTCCTAGACACTGCAGAAAAATATGTGAATGAGTGAGCTGTTTTAGCCATTGTTCTACAATTTGGTATCAGTCTGTAGACATTAGAGAATTGAAATCATCGTAAGTTTGAACATTAATGTATTATATTTATGGTCAGAATTAAGGGTGCATGTCAATTATTCAGGATAAGCATGGATGTGCGTGGCTGGGGGTTGTGGAACGGAGGTGATATGGGGGAAATAGGGAAAAGTATAGATGGGGTACTGAAAAATCATCCTTTTCAGACACTGCCAGAGAGCAATATTTTAAAGCAAAATGTAGTAGAGAAGCATGTCTGGGAAGAGGGCTGTGCATGCATCAGACACATTAGGGATGTGGTGTGAAGCAATGGGGAAAAAAAGGAGGGGGGGGGGCTTTACCTGGGATGGTCGTGAAGGGGAGGAGGAAAGTATTTCTATGAAGATGCAATGACACTTAAAAGGCTCCTCCAGCAATTTGCACAAGCTCACCAGCACAAAAAGGCAGCAGTGCCAGGAGAGACTTCGGTGCACTGGTGCCTCAGCACAGAAACAATGCCTCCAGCACAGCTGTTATCTGGTGAGCTGGAAAGCTGAGGCAGCAGTGCTATGGGGAACTAGGTGGTAAAGTTCACGTTGGAATCATTTATATAGCCTTAGCTTGCAATTTCTATGGTTTAATTTTTTTTTAAAAGGATTTATTTAATGGTACTGTCTCTCTTGAATTGCATTTAGCAATCAACTATAACTGAAGGCTTATTTTGGTATTGTCTTTAGTGATTTTTATTTTTTCAGTCTGATTTAATGTGCAAGCTGGATCCCACTGCTTTGCTTGAGCTGCTCTTTGCACCAGGGAAAGCCTGAGTGTCAGTTAAAGGTTTCTTCGCTCACTGTTCAAGGTTCTCTCTATAACAGGGGTTCTCAATCTTTTTCTTTCTCAGCCCCCACTCCTCCCACCCAACATTCTATAAAAACTCCACTGCCTACCTGTGCCACAACAACTGTTTTTCTCCATATAAAAGCCAGGGCTGGAATTAGGGGGAAGCAAGCAAGGCAATTGCACAGGACCTCACACCACGGGGGCGGGGGTTGCAAAGCTAAGCTGCTCAGGCTTTGGCTTCAGCCCTGGCTGGTGGGGTCACGGCAGTGTGGGCTTTCTGCCCTGGGCCTCAATGAGTCTAATGCCAGCCCTGTTTCGTGGAACCCCTGAAACCTGCTCATGAAGTCCCAGGGGGCCTCAGACCCCTGGCTGAGAACTGCTGCCCTAAAAAGATGACTATTTTGTTGGCTCCCTAGTCCTGCTCCTGGGTCTGGCCAACGCAATACCTAATTTACAGTGCAGCTCCAGCTTTGAACTCTTTCCTCTTGATGACTCCCTCCATTGCCTGCTCCTAACCCACTCTTCTTCTGCTGAGGTCTGAAGGAGGGGACCCACACACTATAGAATTTCAATAGGTCTGTTAACAACCAAGGAGTCCTACCCATCAGAGCCTCTCCTTCTCCCTGGCCAACTCCGTTCCCACAACTTCAGTTACATGCACCCACACTGTTGCCCCTAAGTCCTAGCAGAACCAGACTGCTATTAAGTGCTAATGGCTTAGTAAATGAAAACTGTAATCAGGCAATTAAAACTTTAATCATTAAGTAGCTGGCAGAGATCCAATACTAACAATGTCGATTCATTAACATTTTCTATGTTTCTAACTTTCTACGAAAACTATCCTAAAGCTAAAATATATATATGAGACCAAAAAATGATACACTCAGAATTAAAAAACACTAAAATTTGGATTAAGGAGGGAGGGGGAGAGTGAGACTGAGACTGGTCCTGTGACTCGGGAAACTTGGATTCAGTTCCTGGTTCTGCCACACACTCCTGTACGTTCTTGGGGAAGACTCTGTAAAATGGGGGATAATGATATTTCCTTTCCTACATTTTGTATTGTCTAATCTAATCTACTAAAATTGTAAACTCCTCAGGGCAGGAGCTGACTTTTACTACATACAGTGCCTAGCGCAATGGGCCCTCAATCGTAGTGGGGCCTCTACGTGTCATTATAACAACACTAACGATAGTATTTTTTTCCATCTTTCAGTTTCCAAATTAGAGAAATTCCTCTAACATTTTAAATATACATTTTCAGATAAATCACTTCATCTAATCAAAAGACAAAGCGGTTAAAGAATGAAGCTTAGAATGGATGGCTAGATACTTTAACTTAGGAATCACTCCAATACTTCCAAAATTGTGACCTATATTGACTGTACAGTGCACAGGGATGTTTACTTATTTTAAAAAGGGAGTTACTTACTTACAGCAACTCTTGTGTTGAGACTGTATTGCTGCCACAGAGCCACAACATAGAAGTCTCATGTCTAAAGGTCCTACAGCAATGGAACATGTTAAAGCAGTAACTGGAAGCTGGGCAGGTGCATGCATTTTCCTCTAGTTTTGCATTCTGAAATCTGAGGATAGAAATAGTTTGACAATGGTATCCACAGCTCCTCTCTACCTGCAGAGCCCTATTTACAGCAGGGCTCCAAAGTAAGAGGAGGAAGGGAGCGTCAATGCAGCTCTAGGGAAGCAATACAATCAGAAAACAAAGATTACTGTAGGAGAGTAATCCCCACTTTCCTACCGACTCCACATACCCATACTCTAAGAGACCAGTTACTAGGGTCCTTCCGGAGGAAATGAGCAAAAGATATCTGACTCTTGGGAAACCAGCATCTATTCTCAATGCAAAGTGACGAGAATAGTGATTTGTAAAAGCGTGAACTAAGTTATATGCTACAACCCTGCAGGTTTCCAAATAAAGGCACATTGGAAACACATGCTAGAGACAGCCATTGCTTCAATTAGCAAATGGGGCATTCAGGCACAGGAACATCAGCACCTACAAACATGAGTGAATGCACAGCTTTCTTCACTTCTTTAACCCAAGATGGCTTGACCTTGAGAACTTTCTCCAGAGACCACTGTGATTTTCTGAATGGTTTGATTCTGTTTAAGTAACGGCCAACAACTCTCACATCTAATGTATGCAATCTGACCTCCGCAAGTTAGCACTGGGGCTTTTGACTTAATGCAGACAAGTGCAATCAATTGACTGAAATGAAGTTCCAAATCAGTTTTAGTCAGAATTGAAAGTAGAAGGGCAAGAACCTCCTTGCCTTTATATCACATTCCACAGAAAGGTTTTACTTATTACTGCCTGCAACTCTAGAGTCCTCCTGACCAAGGTAACTGATGCCAGAAATGAGACTTTTAATATGAGGTGGTTCTGAGAACAGGGTCTCCAAGAAGTTGAAGTGTCCTTCCATGCGTTTGGCTTACAGCAACTTCAAGCATGAAGAATCAGAAAATTTCCAGGACTAAGGATTTGAGGGGGAGGTAACAGGCTCATAAGACAGTTTTAAATTAAAGTTTCATCAGAGGATGGAAAAACGTTCCTTTCAGAGGAATGGAGTAAGCAGAAATAATAGAGTAAACCTTTACTTTTATCAAGGCGTGCTTCAACACCACCAGAAAAAGGATAAAGTATACATTACTTGGAGCTGGGCTAACGCCTCTGCCTTTTTGGGGGGAGGGGGGGGCACTCTTAAAATTGGTTCTATCTGGCAGCATAAAACCTCACAGCAACTGGCTTTCTAGAAAAAATGGTTACCTACCTTTTTGTAACTTTTCTTCAAGATGTGTTGCTCATATCCATTCCATTCTAGGTGTGTGTGTGCCCACGTGCACAGTCAAGAGATTTTTGCTTTAGTAGGGCAGCTGTAGGGCCAGCGGTGGCACTCCCTTGAGTGCCGCGCTTATGTGCTGGTATATTAGGTGCCGCCAGACCTACGCCCTCTTAGTTTCTTCTTGCCAGCGACTCCAAAAGAGGAGTAGGAGGGCGAGTAATGGAATGGACAGGAGCAACATGTCGAAGAACAACAGTTACAAAAAGGTAGGTAATCATTTTTTCCCCCCCCTTCAAGTGCTTGCCCATTATGATTCCATTCTAGGTGACTCACAAGCACTATCCTTGGAGGTGGACTTGGAGTTGACAGTCTTGTGGCTTGTAACACTGCTCTATCGAAGCCAGCATCGTCCCAGGCCTACTGGATAAGCATGTAATGGACGCGAAATGCAGACAGACGACCAGGTGGCCACCCTACCGATGTCCTGGACAAGTACTTAGGCTAGGAAAGCTGCCAAAGAGGCGTAAGCCCTGGCTGAATGGGTGGTTATGATTGCCAGAGGTAACACCTTGGCCTGATTGGAGCAGTAGTGAATGCAGGCAGTGATCCAGGAAGAAATTTTTTGAGTGGATACTGGACGACCATTCATCCTGTTGACCACCGCAATGAACAATTGTGTCAACTTGCAGAACTGGGTCTTTTCAATGTGGAAGGCTAGCGCCCTTCTGACGTCCAGGGAATGCAGTCAATGCTGCTCCTCCACTGACTTAGGCGGCTTGGGAAAAAAAAGTGAGACCACCTGGGGCAGGAAGAACAGTGTGGCTGCAGCTGGACCTAGTCCTTAGAAAAGATTGTATAGGGCAGTTCTGTGGTAAGCGCCCTAATCCCAGTCACCCTGCAGGCTGAGGTTATTGTGAGCAAGAATACGAACTTCCAGGAAAGGATGAGGGAGAGAGCAGGAAGCTAGAGGCTCAAGGGGGACCCTGTGAGCCAGGACAACATAAGATTCAGGTCACACAGAGGGACGGGGACCCTGACATGCAGCTAGAGGCACTCGAGGCCCTTGAGGAACCTGGCAGTCATGTCTTAGGCGAAACCCGACCTGCTCACAAGTAGCGGATGAAAGGCAGAGATAGCTACCAAATGGACCTTAATAGATGAAAGGGACAAGACCTGGAGCTTGATATGCAGATATGATGTCCAGGATCAACTGCAGCGAGGCCGGCTTGAGCCGAACGCCTTGTCTGAGGTCCAACAGGAAAACTGCTTCCATTTGTCCAGGTAAGTAGCTCTGATGGAAGGCTTTCTGCTGCCCAACGGGACTTGCTGGACATCAGCTGAGCACTGCTACTCCTCCGCATTAAACCATGCAGTAGCCAAGCCGCCAGGTGCAGCGCCGCCAGGTTCAGATGCAGAAGACTGCTATGGTTTTGGGATAGCAGGTCCAGCTGGAGAAGTAGCTGTAAAGGAGCAGCCACCAAAAGGTCCAGCCAAGCCAGCATTATGAGGATCACCTTCACCCTGTCCTGCCTGATCTTCAGAAGAAACCTCTGAATCAATGGCATTGGGGAGAAGGCATTCAACAGTGCCCTCAACCACGGGAGCAGAAAAGTGTATGAAAGGTAGCCTCTGATTCCCCGAACTGAGCAGAAAACATGGGATTTCCTGTTCTGCCTGGACGTGAACAGGTCCACATGGGGAGTCCCTCATCTCTGGAAGATGAAGGTGACCACTCATGGAGAGACAAGAAGGTCCTGTTGTGGTGATCTGCCAAAGTGTTCCTGGCCCCTGGGAGGTGCGCAGCTACAAGATGGATGTTGTGTTGGAGACAGAAGTTCCAGAGCCTGAGGGCTTCCCAGCAAAGGGGAAACGATCTGGCTCCGCTTTGCTTGTTGATATAGAACACTGCCGTTGTATTGTCCATCAGGACCTGGACCACCTTGCTTTTTGTGTGAGGTCAGAAGGCTTGGCAGGCCAGGTGAACCACTCTGAGCTCCCTGACGTTGATGTGTAGGGAGCAATCATGACTCAGCCTTGAATGCTAAGATCGCCCAGGTGGGTCCCCACCTCAGGTCTGAGGCATCGGAGACGAGGGTCACAGACGGGGATGGAGCCACGAAGAGAATTCCCTCCAACATCAATGCAGGATTCTGCCACCAGGCCAATGATGACAGTACGTCATCAGGACCCTGACCACATGGTCCATGCTGTGTCTGTTGGGAATGTAGACAGATACCAGCCATGCCTACAGGGGCCTGAGCCGGAACCGCATGTGCCGGACCACAGAAGTGGAGACTCCCATGTGGCCTAACAATTGCGGGCACATGTGAGTGGTGATGAGGGTGGGCCTGCATGCACAAGATGAGGTCTGCTATGGCTTGGAACCAAGCCTCGGGGAGGAAGGCTCTGGCCTGAATAGAGTCTATGACCGCTCCAATGAAGTCTATACCTTGTACTGGAATTAACATCAACTTTTTCTCGTTTATTAACAGCCCTAGGTTTCAACAGGTGGAACAAACTAGATCAAGATGCCACCACATCTGATCCTGAGACCAGCCCTTTATTAACCAGTCGTCGAGGTATGGGTAAATTTTAATGCCCTGATGCTGGAGGTAAGCGGCCACTAGAGCTATGCACTTTGTGAATACTCTTGGGGGAGACGAGACTGAATGGCATTGCTGTGAATTGGAAATGACACTGACCCTGAATAAAATGAAGGATGCACTCTGGGAAAATGGAAATTCACATCCTTCAAGTCTAAGGCGGCATACCAGTCTCCCAGATCCAGGGAAGGGATAATGGAGGCTGGGGAGACCATGTGAAACTTCAGCTTCTTGAGAGACTTGTTGAGGCAACGCAGGTCCAGAATGGGTCTGAGGCACCTTTTGCTTTCAGGATTAGGAACTGGCGGAAGTAGAACCCCTTTCCTTCCATGTCCAAAGGGACTTACTCCACCACCTCCAGGGGCAAGAGGTTCTTGACTTCTTGGACGAAGAGTTTCTCATGAGAAGGGGCCCTGAAGAAGGAGGGGAAGGGGGGTAGGAGGGAGGGTCGGCCATGAACTGCAGGGTGTAATCTGAGATTATTATTTTGAGCACCCAACGGTCCAAGGTCAGCCAAGATCAGGCCAACCGGAAGGGGCAGAGGCGGTTGAGGAAAGAGTGGGAAGGTGGATCCTGGGAAATGATGGGAGAGATGTCCTTGAGCGCACCCTCAAAATGACTGCTTCTGACCTCCTTGGTTTCTCAAAGGCCCAGGCTGAGCAGACAAATGGAAAGACGATGGGTGTCGCAACTTAGACCCCTTGTCTCTATCTTTTCTCTTGTAGGCAGTCAGCTGGGGAGTCCCCCAGGATCTAGACTGTAAAGACAGAGGAGGACTGAACAGCTTCCTGGCCTGCTGAGGAGTGTGAAGGCCCAAGGAGCAGAGGGTGGCACGGGAGTCTTTAAGGCCATAGAGCCTTGAGTCTGTGAGCTCAGAGAAGAGCCCCGCCCCCGCAAATGGGAGGTCCTGAATATTGACCTGCTTCTCCTGGGATAACCCAGAGGACTGCACCCAGGAGCTGCGCCTCATGGTCACCATGGAGGCGACCACACTAGCTGTTGAATCAGTAGCATTCCAGGCCATTTGGAAGGTTCCTCTTGCCACTGCTGTGCCTTCATCCACTAAAGCAGCAAACTTCTGGGCTTGGTCCTGTGGGAGGGCCTCCTTCAATTTATGGCAATTCCACAAGTTAAAAAAGACGGTTCCTTCTTACCGCCGTGTCGGTTGCTGGAACTGTGGAGTGCGGCTTGCTGTCCTCCACGTCCCTAGCTCTCCTTCGTTACTGTCAATAGTTGTAGTTATAAATAGTTTAATAATACAGTTAGAGTTGTATAGTAATTAGTAGTTATTGTATATAGTTTATAGAACTTATCCGCGGGTTGGGCCGTTGCCCCTCCCGGCGCCCGGCACTGGGCCCATGCCTGGTTCGCCGGGCTTCAAGCAGTGCTCGACCTGCAAGAGGCCGATGCCAACTAGCGATCCCCATGACGCGTGCCTGAAGTGCCTCGGGGAATCGCATATCGCCGAGAAGTGTCGCATCTGCAAGGCCTTTAAGCCTCGAGCAAAGAAAGAGAGAGATCAAAGACTGCGGACTCTCTTGATGGAAGCGGCACTGAATCCGGTACCGTCAGCGCAGCCGGCCACCTCTACACTGGCACCGGACCGCGCCGGCACCAGAAAGACACCCCGACACCACCCATCCCCGGCACCGGGATCCGATCAAAGACCCTCGACGTCTGGGACATCATCTCGGCAGGCTCGAGTGGAGCAAGCGGCACCTACCTCTGGCGCGGCACCGTCTGCAGGGTTGCCGTCGACTCCGGGCCCGGAAGGTCCGTCGATTCCGGCCCCTCCGAGCTCCCCCTTAAGATCTGGGGTCGAGCCATTAGTCCCGACCACGCCAGAGACCTTCTCTTCAGCGTGGGACTTGATAGCTCTGACTGAGCCATCCCAGCCTCAACCCCCGGTACGGGTCATCTCCAGAGGCAAGCCGACGTTGAGAGCGCCGTCTCTGGAATCCAGGCATCGATCGCCTTCGAGGCCCTGACGACGTGGACGCTCGCGCTCTCGGCGCCGCTCGCAGTCCCGGCACCGCTCTCCTAGGTGGCACCGGTCACACTCGCGGCGCAGGTCGCCCTCGGCATCCCTGACGACGGACGCCTCAGATCTGGGCTGGGGGGTGCACAGCGGAACTCTGAGGACTCAGGGCCTGTGGTCCCCCCAGGAACTGGACCTCCACAACAACATACGGGAGTTGAGAGCGGTCCGTCTTGCTTGTCAAGCGTTCGTCCATCAAATTCAAGGTCGCTGTGTCACGGTGTTCACCGACAACATGACGACCATGTACTATATCAACAAGCAAGGCAGCACCAGATCCTCTCCTCTATGTCTGGAGGCGACGTGGCTCTGGAAATTTTGTATAGCCCATGCCATTCACCTCACGGCCTCCTACCTACCTGGAGTACGAAACACACTGGCGGATCGCCTGAGCAGATCCTTCCGCTCACACGAGTGGTCCCTTTGCCCAGACGTCGCCCTCTCACTCTTCCAGAGGTGGGGTCGTCCACGGATGGACCTCTTTGTGTCCAGGGAGAACAAGAAATGCCAGGCGTTCTGCTCCTTTCAGGGTCGGGAGCCCGGGTCGTTAGCGGACGCCTTCCTTATCCCATGGGCAACCCATCTGTTTTATGCGTTCCCTCCGTTTCCGCTGGTCCACAAGGTCCTCCTCAAGGTGCGCAGGGAAAGGGCTCGCGTGATTCTGATAGCCCCAGCGTGGCCCAGGCAACATTGGTACCCCATGTTGCTGGACCTCTCAATAACCAAGCCAGTTCCCCTGCCCCTTCACCTGGATCTGATCACCCAGGACCACGGCAGGCTCTGTCACCTGGAGCTTCGGTCTCTGCATCTCACGGCGTGGCTCCTGCGTGGCTGACCAGCTCCGAGTTACGCTGCTCTACCCCGGTTCGGGAGGTTCTCCTGGGCAGTAGGAAGCCTTCCACTAGAGCTACGTATTCAGCCAAGTGGAAGCGTTTTTCCTGCTGATGCTCGGAGAAGGGTTTTCTCCCTATGGAGGTTTCCATCGCCAATATTCTGAACTACATCTGGTCCCTCAAGGTTCAGGGTCTGGCGATATCGTCCCTTCGGGTTCACCTAGCGGCCATCTCCACCTTTCATCCGGGAGGAGATGGCCGTTCTGTCTTCCCCCACCCTATGGTGGCAAGATTCCTGAAGGGGCTGGAACGTCTCTACCCACAGGTCCGTCCCCCTGCCCCTTCATGGGATCTCAACCTCGTTCTGGCTCGGCTCATGGGCCCTCCATTTGAGCCGTTAACGACTTGCTCCCTGCTCTACCTCTCCTGGAAGACCGCCTTTCTAGTGGCCATCACCTCAGCTAGACGGGTGTCGGAACTCCGGGTTCTCACGGTAGACCCCCCGTATACGGTCTTCCATAAGGATAAAGTGCAGCTGAGACCGCACCCTGCCTTTCTCCCTAACGTGGTCTCAGCCTTTCACATTAACCAGGAGATCTTCTTTCCCGTCTTTTTCCCAAAGCCCCATTCGTCCCGCAGGGAGCAACAACTCCACTCGCTGGAAGTCCGTCGGGCACTAGCGTTTTATGTGGAGAGGACCAAACCGTTGCGCAAGTCCCGCCAACTCTTCGTGGCGATAGCGGACCATATCAAGGGCCTTCCTATTTCCTCGCAGAGGATATCCTCCTGGGTAACGTCCTGTATCAGGACCTGTTATGACTTGGCTCACATCCCTACGGGCCGTGTGACTACACACTCTACCAGGGCGCAGGCGTCATCACTGGCTTTCCTTGCCCGAGTGCCGACCCAAGAGATCTGTAGGGCGGCGACCTGGTCATCGGTCCACACTTTCGCTTCCCATTACGCCCTGGTCCAGCAGTCCAGAGATGACGCGGCCTTCGGCTCAGCAGTGCTCCATGCCGCGACTTCTCACTCCGACCCCACCGCCTAGGTAAGGCTTGGGATTCACCTAACTGGAATGGATATGAGCAATCACTTGAAGAAGAAAAGACGGTTACTCACCTTTGTAACTGTTGTTCTTGGAGATGTGTTGCTCATATCCATTTCACACCCGCCCTCCTTCCCCACTGTCGGAGTAGCCGGCAAGAAGGAACTGAGGAGCGGGCGGGCCGGCAGGGGTATATATCAAGCGCCATGGCGGCGCCACTCTAGGGGGCGACCTGCCGGCCCACTGGAGTTGCTAGGGTAAAAAGTTTGCAGGCGCGCACACCTAACTGGAATGGATATGAGCAACACATCTCGAAGAACAATTGTACCTAACAGGGCTTGGTGGTTAGACCCCAAAATTGCAGGCTGGCCATTCAATAAATCTTTCTGCCAAATAACTCCAGTCTCTTGGCATCTTTGTTTTTTGGCATGCCAATGACTTAGCCCTGCCTGTTCCTTTCATTAACAGCAGACATGGCCAGTGATACCCCTGGAGGGTGCGTGTACAGATATTCGAACCCTTTTTCAGGGATGTAATACTTCTTTTCCACCTTCTTAGAAGTAGGCAGAACGGAAAAGGGGGTCTGCTACAGTGATTTGGCAATCTTAAGGACCCCCAAGTGGATGGGCAGCATGACCCAGGCTGGGGTGGTGGAGGATATAATGTTAAAGAGGAGTTCAGACTCCTCTGCGATCTCCTTAATTGGTAGCTACTCTTTTAAGGTGGTCTTGGTGCTTCTTAAAGTTGTTGGGGGGACTACCACCTGTTTGGGAGGAACCCGTCACTGCATTGTCCAGGGATAACAATGACTGACTGTTTGGGGGGGTAGGGGCAGGAGTTCCCCTTCCTGCTCCAGGGACAGCTCCTTATATACTGGAATCTGATGTGCTGCCCCTGCATCAGATTCAGTAGCGTGTTCTGACTCTGGTGCCGGTAGCGTTGGGGCAGTTTGTCTGAGGCAGACAAGGAGGACTGGTGGGAATATGGGACCAGCATCATAGACACACCCCATGGGTTCCAGTATGGCCATTGAGCAGACCATTGAACCTGCTGCTGCTGCAGGAGCTGCTCCAGTCTTGCGGGTTGGCAGAGAATCACCCCTCCTTGGCGAGAGGCTGAACTCCCAGTCTGACTTGGTCCACTGCCCTTCTGCTGACCAGGGCGGAGCCATCGAGGCCTGAGTCTCTCAACTGACCCTGGTCAGTGACCTGTGAGGTAAGGGTCGGTGCCTGCCCGACAAGCGGTATTGGAGGGGAAAGGAGACTGGTGCCATGACAGAGAGTGATCCTGGACCGACGTTTGGGAGCCCATCTGTGTGAAGGTGACCTGTGCAGTGGCGATCTTTGGCAGGAAGCTCACCAGTACTGGTGATACAGGGACCGGTGCCTTGACTCCGGTGTCCCATGTCTTGTAGATGGAGAGCACGGCGTTGGGGACCAAGGTTTTCTGACTGGAGACTTAGGCCACAGAGATGGGGAACTACACCTGCAGTTCAGGGACCGAAGGTGCTCCACTGCCCTATGGGGCAGTGATGCCATCATCGACTTGCCCTTAGGTGTTGGGATCTTAGCCGAGTCCCGTGTTGGTGAAGGGTCTGCGGTGTCAGACAGCTTGCTTGTTCTTTAGCCACTGGGGCTGCTTCAGGCAACAAGGGCCCTAGGGTCCTCTGCCACTCCTAGGAGTTGGATCCCTGGCGGGGGGTGGGAGTGTTGTCCGACCTCAGCAGTAAGCCTGTGAAACCCCAGGGCAGGCCTGACATAGGTCCTTTGCCCAAAATCCCTTTCCTTTCCAGTGCCGGGGGGCTCTTCTTCTTTTGCCGCTTCTTAGGCACCGGTGAGGGGGGAATGGTGCCAGCGGTGCGCTCTGCACTGATGCCAAGGTGCTCAGCGTGGGATCCGAGCAGGAGGGCTCCGATGCAGGGTGAAGTGCAGCCTCCATGAGGAGGGCCCTGAAGCACATATCCTGCTCCTTTGGGGTTCTAGGGCAAAAGTTCTTACAGATTCTGCACTTGTCCTTTCTATGGGACTCCCCCAAGCACTTCAGAAAGCTGTCATGGGTATCAATAATAGGCACTGGCCTGCTGCATGAGGAACACAGTTTGAAGCCCAGAGAACAGGTCATGCATCGCTCCAGGGCAAAGTCCTAGTCAGGACACTAACTACTAAACTCACTTACCTTAATGACTAAGTACCTAACAATTATATACAAAGGTTAGGTAACAATGAACTGTTGAGAACTGCTAACACTCTTACAATGCAAGACAAGGTGCTCCAACGAACCATCATGGGTGCTAAGAAGGAACTGAGAGGGCTTATGGCCAGCGGCACGTAATATACTGGCACATGAGTGCAGCACTCAAGGGGGCACCACAGCTGGTCCTACAAATACAACAAAGGCAAAAATCTCTGACGAGGGTGCACATGGGTGCGCACATACCTAGAATGAAGACAACATGAGCAAGCATTCGAAGAATTATTCCAAGTTTTTACCTCCTCTGACAAATGGAAGTCATCCCATCTTACAATGATGTTATTTAGGCCTGGCCAGATCTAACAGCACAAGCTCTGTTATGGCCCTTCCTCAACACCAAGTGAACCCCCCCATAATAGCCACAACAAAAAGGTTAATTTCTTGGCTCTATTTGAGATATGTAGATTCCCAAGGGTTTGGAAGGAATCTAGATGGCTACTTAAAAATGCTTTGGTCATAAGTCGCAGATTTTCAGCCTAGGATGGAGTCAGTACTTCAGTATTGAAGGAAGCTTAGCAGCTACACTTGAGACCTCTGACCCATGGACTCGCACAGTCTCTTATGTCACTACAATCATTTTGAACCTTCAAGAAGGACTTAAACATAGCAGCTCTTGGTGGACTGTCAATCCCGTTCAGTATGGCAGAAAGTTATGCCTATGAGAAGCAGTCAATTTAGCAAAGCAAGCAAAACTCCTCTTAAAGCCCAGATTCTTTACTGGACTGCCATAATGGGCAATGCCAAAGTGATCCTGATGATACATTTTTTGATAATTTTGGCAGTTGAGTTGTTTATCTACGTTTATACTTAAAGCAATTTACAATACAGAACAAGGCTGGAATTTTTAGATGGGCTTAAACAATTTAAGGAGCTCAAGTCTCACTGAATGTCAATGCAGACTTGTGCTTCTAAGTCACTTAGGCACTTTGAAAAATCCCACCTAAACTTCTGTGCAATGGTAAAAAAGGAGTGGATTAGTTCTGTGACTATTCCTCAGTGAGAGGAACTGTTAGAGGGGCTGTGCAATTTATACCTTTAGTTTCTGGAAAACAGACTTGAAAGTCAAGTGCTTAAGGAGCTACTGATTTAAAATAGTTCCACCACCACAGGGCTAGGCATGCTACTTCTGCAGTGGTGCTCTGCCAGGCAGAGGAACAATTGTTTTAATTTGAACTTAAAAGGAAAAAGTAGAAACTATTCTAATGATCTGAGGCTTTAGATACATTTAAATTTTACAAAATTCAACCTCTTTGCAGAACGTGGCAAAGGGCATAGAGGAGCATACAGCTTTACACGGATCCAATGGGTCAATATATGCACAATAGTTCAAAAGGTGGAATGTAAGGCTTGGTCTACACTACACGTTTAAACCGATTTTAGCAGCGTTAAACTGATTTAACGCTGTACCCGTCCACACTACAAGGCCCTTTATATCGATATAAAGGGCTCTTTAAATCGGTTTCTGTACTCCTTGACGAGAGGAGTAGCGCTAAAATCGGTATTACTATATCAGATTAGGGTTAGTGTGGCCGCAAATCAACGGTATTGGCCTCCGGGCGGTATCCCACAGTGCACCACTGTCACCGCTCTGGACAGCGATCTGAACTCTTATGCAGTGGCCAGGTAAACAGGAAAAGCCTCGTGAAATTTTCATTTTCATTTCCTCCTTGCCCAGCGTGGAGCTCTGATCAGCACAGGTGGCAATGCAGTCCCAAATCCAAAAAGAGCTCCAGCATGGACCGTATGGGAGATACTGAATCTGATCGCTGTATGGGGAGACAAACCTGTTCTATCAGAGCTCCGTTACAGAAGACAAAATGCCAAAGGGTTTGAAAAAAAAAAATCTACAGGCTACACAGTGCTGCGTGACAAGCTTAACGGGAAGCCAGAGACTAAAAATGGACGCTCATGGAGGGAGGGAGGGGGTACTGAGGACTCCAGCTATCCCACAGTCCACAGCAGTCTCCGAAAAGTATTTGTATTCTTGGCTGAGCTCCCAATGCCTGTAGGTTCAAACACATTGTCCGGTGTGGTTCAGGGAATAGCTCGCCAATTGACTCCCCCCCACCACGTGAAAGAAAAGGGAAATAAATCGTTTCTTTACTTCTTTCAATATCACCCTATGTCTAATGAATGCTGCTGGTAGACATGATGCTGCAGCAGTGAAGAGCAGTATCCTCTCCTCTCCCCTCCTCGGTGGCAGATGGTGCAGTAGGACTGGTAACCGTCCTCCTTATCAGCCCGTGAGTGCTCCTGGCTGGCTTCAGGTGAGGCTGGCCGGGGGTGCCTGGGTGAAAATAGGAATGACTCCCGGTCATTCCCAGTAGATGGTACAGAACGGCTGGTAACTATCTTCATCATAGCAACTGGGCGCTGAGCTCCATCAGCCTGCCTGGACTATCATTCTGTCCTGCCTCCCCCCTGCACTGCTTAATGTCCTGCCTGGACTGTCATAGCACCGGGAGGCTGCCTCCCCCTCATTTTATCTCAGTAACTCATAGACTCATAGACTCTAGGACTGGAAGGGACCTCGAGAGGTCATCGAGTCCAGTCCCCTGCCCTCATGGCAGGACCAAATACTGTCTAGACCATCCCTAATAGACATTTATCTAACCTACTCTTAAATATCTCCAGAGATGGAGATTCCACAACTTCCCTAGGCAATCTATTCCAGTGTTTAACTACCCTGACAGTTAGGAACTTTTTCCTAATGTCCAACCTAAATCTCCCTTGCTGCAGTTTAAGCCCATTGCTTCTTGTTCTATCATTGGAGGCTAAGATGAACAAGTTTTCTCCCTCCTCCTGATGACACCCTTTTAGATAGCTGAAAACTGCTATCATGTCCCCTCTCAGTCTTCTCTTTTCCAAACTAAACAAACCCAATTCCTTCAGCCTTCCTTCATAGGTCATGTTCTCAAGACCTTTAATCATTCTTGTTGCTCTTCTCTGGACCCTCTCCAATTTCTCCACATCTTTCTTGAAATGCGGTGCCCGGAACTGGACACAATACTCCAGTTGAGGCCTAACCAGCGCAGAGTAAAGCGGAAGAATGACTTCTCGTGTCTTGTTTACAACACACCTGTTAATGCATCCCAGAATCATGTTTGCTTTTTTTGCAACAGTATCACACTGTTGACTCATATTAAGCTTGTGGTCCACTATGACCCCTAGATCTCTTTCTGCCATACTCCTTCCTAGACAGTCTCTTCCCATTCTATATGTGTGAAACTGATTGTTCCTTCCTAAGTGGAGCACTTTGCATTTATCTTTATTGAACTTCATCCTGTTTACCTCAGACCATTTCTCCAACTTGTCCAGATCATTTTGAATTTTAACCTTGTCCTCCAAAGCAGTTGCAATCCCTCCTAGTTTGGTATCATCCGCAAACTTAATAGGCGTACTTTCTATGCCAACATCTAAATCGTTGATGAAGTCAGTGTTTCTTATTCCTGCATTCTTTATAACTTCATGACACAAATGGCGGGGACACTGCTATGGTAGCCCAGGAAGGTTGGGGGAGGAGGGAAGCAACGGGTGGGGTTGTTGCAGAGGCACCCCCCATGAATGGCATGTAGCTCATCATTTCTGCGGGATCTGACACGCAGCAGCTGTGCTCTCTGATACACTGGTTCTCTGGTACATTTGCCCCATATTCTAGGCAGCACTGACTATTTTTAGAAACCATAAAAGAGGGATTGACTCAGGGAGTCATTCCCAGTTTTGCCTTTGCGCCCCCGGCCGATCTCAGCCATGGGCACCCATAATAGCAGCAGACAATACAGAAGGACAGATAACCATCATCTCATTGCCAATTTACACTGGCAGCAGACGGTACAGAACGACTGGTAACCGTCTCTGCTATCATGCAAAAGCAAAAGAATGCTGTTGTGTAGCGCTGGAGTATCACCTCTGTCCGCGGCATCCAGTACACATACGGTGACTGTAAAAAAAAAAACAACGCTGAACGGGCTCCATGGTTGCCGTGCTATGGTGTCTGCCAGGGCAATCCAGGGAAAAAGGGCGCGAAATGATTGTCTGCCGTTGCTTTCACAGAGGAAGGAATGACTGAGGACATTTACCCAGAACCACCCGCAACAATGATTTTTGCCTCATCAGCCACTGGGATCTCAACCCAGAATTCTAAGGGGCAGGGGGAGACTGTGGGAACTATGGGATAGCTACGGAATAGCTACCCACAGTGCAACGCTCCGGAAATCGAAGCTAGTCTCGGACCATGGACGCATACCGCCGAATTAATGTGCTTAGTGTGGCCGCGTGCACTCGACTTTATACAATCTGTTTTATAAAACCAGTTTAAGTAAAATCGGAATAATCCCGTAGTGTAGATGTACCCTAAGATCTCTACCGAATGCCAACAACCCACTGCTCATCCTAATCATTATGAAATGTGTGTAGATAATACTTAAGTTATGTATCTATACTGGAAATTACGTTCTTAAAGTCGAAGTTAAATGCAGTCACTGCAAGATGACATGCCCTTCAAATATTCTGTTCAGGCAGGGGTTGGAGACACTTACCTACAGGGATCCTCGTTTTCTATGATAAAAAACAAAATTCTCCAAAACACCCCCTCCCCCCTCCCAAAAATCTGTATTTTTCCACAATTAAAACGAAACACTTAACTTTAGTTTCCCTAGCCACAATATATACACGTATCAGTTGACACAATATTTTATGGAATACTTATATTTGTAAAATGCTGGAATGATCCAGTCACAACGCACTGTTTCTTTACTGTTGCAGAAGGCCCTGCTGTTTCAGCAGGCCCCGCTGTTTCAGCCTCTTGTTTACATTTCCTTTCATTCAGTTTATATTTTAACACTTTCCATGTGTTCTACAATTGTCTGCCTCCAAATGTAATCTATAGCCTTGCTGCATATAGTACAGCACAAGGATCGGCAATCTTTGGCGCAGGCTGGGCTGGTTTGTTTACCTGTCACATCTGCAGGTTCGGCCAGTTGCAGCTCCCACTGGTTGTGGTTCGCCGCTTTAGGCCAATGGGGGTGGTGGGAAGTGGCGGCCGCACATCCCTTGACCCACGCCGCTTCCCGCAGTCCCCTTTGGCCTGGAGTGGCAAACCGTGACCAGTGGGAGCTGTGATCGGCTGAACCTGCAGACGCAGTAGGTAAACAAACTGGCCCAGCCCGCTAGAGTGCTTACCCTGGTGAGTCGTGTGCCAAAGGTTGCCGATCCCTGGAACAGCACATTACCATCAATGTGAAATCTGTCCTTGCCAAACTCAACGACATGGTTTTTAAGGGGTGCTTTCTAGTTTTCAGCATCTTTTCATAGCTTTAATTATTCATGTGTGGAGGCGGAAGTGAAATTTGAGATGCATTAAAACACAAACCCCTATATGCCGTTGACTAACCTTTATCACCGGAAGCAGCTTATTGGAGTATGTTTAGCTATATAAATTTAAAGAGCAATGAAAAAAATCAACCACAAGAGGGGGAAGTTGCGCACACTGAATAAGTGACATAGGTACTTTCTGTAAAATTTAGTTAATAGTTGATTTTTTTTTCTCTTCACAAAATGTAATAACTAAAGATTCTCTGTAAAAACACAAATTTTGCATTTCTCTGAGCCAAACTGATTTCTAGCATTCCTGCTTATCTGTGTGGTCACTGTGTATCTCACAATATAAATTTATTTGCACAGGGAGCCACCACAAAGAGATGTGATCAGTGCTATATTTCTCCTGCCATACTTTTATTATTTAAGCATGGAATTTCTAGCCATAGAGATTCCATAGTACTGTTTGATTCATTTAAGATTTTTACTATGATTCTATGGTTTCTTTCACATATAGTGTCACTTCCCGACCCCGCATGATCTACGTTGTCACTCCTGTATATTATGTACCCTGATATTACTGGGTCCCATTGATTATCATCATTGCATCAAGTTTCTGTGATTCCTATTCTATCACTGTCCTTTTTTAATACCAGACACTCAAGTTCACCCATCTTCATATTTAGAGTTTTCATTTGTATAAAAGCACCTATTAACATTTGCCAATATTTAGTTATCTGCCTTCATTGTGATGTAATTGAATGGGACTCATTTGACTTTTTCTTGAGTTCCTATGTGTACTTTGCCAACTTCTCTCCTTTCCTCTTTAGTAGGATATATAGTATCCCTTTTAATAAAACCTCCCCTAAAGGCACTGTTTGTTCAAACCGTGCACTCCTCTACACTTGTTGGCTTTCCCATAGCCCTTAGCTTAAGAACTCCTCTATGACCTTTTTAATTTTACATGCCAGCAATCTGGTTCTATTCTGGTTTAGGTGGAGTCCATTCTGGTTCTATTCTGGTTTAGATGGAGTCCATTCTTCCTGTATAGGCTCCTCATTTCCCCAAAGGTTCCCCAGTTCCTAATAAATCTGAATTCCTCCTCCAAACACCATCTCACCTACACATTGAGACCCTGCAATTCTGCCTGTCTAACCAGCCCTGCATGTGGAAAGGGAAGCATTTCAGAGAATGGTACCATGGAGGTCCTGGACTTTAAGCTCTTACCTAGCAGCCTAAATTTGGCCTCCAAGACCTCTCTCCTACCTTTCCCTATGTCACCTACATGTACCACTACCACTGGCTATTCTGCAGCACTGCACATAAGTCTGTCTAGATGTCTCGAGAGGTCTGCAACCTTCGAACCCAGCAGGCAATTCACCGTGAGGTTCTCCCAGTCATCACAAACCCAACTATCTATATTTCTAATAATCAAATCCCCCATTACTATTACCTGTCTTCTCTTCTTTGATATTATAAGAATAATGAACGGCATGTCAGAGGTGAGAAAGAAAATGCACTAGCAGAATAGGGAAGAGTGAAAGAATACACACACCAGGCATAGGAAGTAAGATAAGGGTTGTTTGAGCCAGGAGGCTGTCCTTGGGCAGCAAGATAACATAGACCCTAGTTCAACTGAGCCTTTCCAATGCCTGAGGATGCCCTGTGGCTCCTACACTTCTCAATCCGCTCCTTCCAATCTTCATATTGAGTGTAACCCTCTCCATACTGAATGGGAGACGATGTACTGCTTCCTTGAAAGAGTCTGGCATTGCAATTTTACTGCAGTAGGACAAGAAGTTAAAAAAACTGCTAAGGAAAAGTAACTGTCCTAGTAGTTGCAATGGCGCTGAAGGGGAAAGGGCAGTTATCTGTACTACCTAGAACATCTAAGAACGCTAGTCACAGACCAGGACCCCCGCTGTACTAGATGCCATACAAAACACACAACAATATGACTGCCTCTGCCCCTGACAGCTTACAATTTGAACATAAGACAACAGATGGATATAGACAGACAGAGAAGGGTTAAGAGCTATTTAAGCTAAAGGACAACGTTGGCACAATGAATATAAACTGGACATGAACAAATTCAAGCTGGAGATTAGAAGATTCCTAACCATTAGAGGGATGAGATGCTGGCACCACCTCCTAATAGGAGTTGTGAGGCAAACAACTTAATTAGTTTTGAGAGAGAGAGATGGACCAATTTATGAGTGCAATTGTACGACTATGTTACTTGGGATTATAGGAGCAGGCTCAATTGCCCCAGGCTCAATGCCAGTTTATGTTTTATATTCCTAGAAGCTTATACATCAGGGTTTCAGCCAGTCACCAGCAGGAGCCAGTTTTTTGTTTTTGTTTTTTTAAACTCCTTCCTCTGATGCATCAGGTATAGTCACAGCTGGATAGAGGGTCAGGGCTCTCAGGTGGCACTAAACATTCTCTCTAGCAAGTGCTTGGCTGGCCAGTTCTTGCTCATATGTGGGGTCAGGAAGGAATTTACTCCCCGATCAGACTGGCACTGACCTCAGGTGGATTTAGCCTTCCCCTGCAGCATGAATGCAGGCCATTTGTGAGAATTATCTGAGTTTCTCTCACTTAATGATTTCCCTACCAGTGCAGGGACCCTCAGGCACTGGCACACTTCAGTCCCTCCTGTTGTGTGTGTGGCATGAAATCTAGTCTCCTGTGGGATGCAATACTTTGGTCTAATTTTGGTTGTGCAGGTGCTGGTGGTGTTGACAGCCTGTGACACACAGGAAGTCAGACTAGATCAGTGACAGACTGAGGCTCCAGAGCGGCAAGTGGCTTTTTAATGTGTCTCCTGCAGCTCTTTGCAGCACATGATATTAAAACACTGTGATTTAATTATTAAGCAATCTCAGTTATTAACCAATTAGGAGGCTTTTACTATGTTAGTAACTAGCTGTAGTTGATAAAATATTAATACTTGGTCAGTCATTTTGCTGTGAGAATCTCTATATCTAGAGAGAGAGAATGAAAGAAACAATGAATTCATACTACTATGGTTCTTTTGGGTAATGCAAATCACAAATTTGGCTCCTGAACCACTGAGGCCTGAGTATCACTTGACTAGATGATCTAGTGGCGCCTTTTGCCCTTAAACTCTGACTCTACATGGAAACAATGAGCCGGTATTGGTCAGCATGATAGGCAGCAGTTTTAGCACACCAGCAGCCCAACCATTGACATGTTTTCTGTAGGCATCACAGCAAAAGAAAGTTTAGAGGAGAGTTTTGAGGAGGATAATGAGGTAACTTTGCAGATGCTTACAGGGAGCAACTCCCAAGCACGATGGGGAGCATGGAAGAAAGCACAAAGGTGCTTGTTTGAAAAAAGAAAACAACGTAACAAGTGGAAACTGGAGACTTGACTCATAGGCCAATCTGATGTAGCCGTCGACATTTTTATTGTGAAGAAGGGATGATCAGTAGCACGGGAATACATTGTGAAGAGGAGGCCTTGAAAGTGAGCAGTTTATTCTTTGATGTGAAAGAGAAGAGGGAGCCACTGAAGGGATGCAAAGTGATGGGCTAGAAAGAATCTCTGCAGCATTCTGAATGCCTATTTATGGGGCAATAAGGCGTTGTCAAGGCCAGAGAAAATGATGTTGCAGTAGTCAAGATGCGAGATAAGGAGAGCCTAGATGAGCGATTTAGCTGTGAATAGGAAAGGTCATATGTTCAAGACGTTATGCAGAAGAAATCAGCAAGATTTAGACATAGCCTGAATGTGAGGACCTACTGAGAGGTCTGAGCTGAAGATCACATTCCAGTTACAGAACTGAGGGCCAGGTGGACAATAACGGAGAAAGGAGGTAGCAGGGAATTGGGAGCTCTGTTTTAGCCACACTGAGCTTGAACTGATGGCTAGACATCCATGAGAAAAGGCCAGACAGAACAAGATTTTAGTCAGGACACGAAACTGACATAGTTCTAAATCATCAGCATAGTGATGGTAGTAGTTGTGTTTGTGGATTACATTACCCAGAGATAACATGAAGAGAGAGAGAGAGAAGAGATGGGGACTGTGATGCTACACCCCATATTTGTCATAGAAATATGGTTCTATGAAATGAATATGGCATAACTAAGTTATGTTTTATGCAAGATGGGTCACGTGAGACATCACTGGAAAGGTTACGACCTACTGAATATATTTATCCAATGTGTATGCCTGTATCATTTCTATATCTGAAGTTAGGAATATTGACTATATAACAATTGCAACTGGGTGTGCATTTGGGGGAATGCCCACCAGACAGCAGGCAATCAGCCTGGATTGGGCCATTAAGAAGGACAATAGAACTTCGAAGACACTAATCTCCCACCTTTCTGAAAAGCTTCCTGGGATGTTGCTTTGACACTGCAGGGTCATCTGATGTCACCTGGTACAGAGTACCACTTTGGACACTGCTAGTATTTTTCCACTGGAAACAAAGGGTTCCCGCCTTATGTAAATCCTACTTAAATCTGGGAAGGAGGGCAATCAGGACTCTACTCCATTGCCTGCCCAGGAAGGAAGACTGCTAAAAACACCTAAAGGGAAAGGCAAGGTTGAGTACACGCTGAGACAGGGGTCCAGTCTGTAAAGAGAAATAACTGGAATTCTAACTACAGAAACCCTGCAACTTGCCTAAAACAACATTTAGGGTGAGAAATTACATTTTGTAACCAGTTTCTTGAGTGTATTAAACTTAGTTTGCGTGTTTTGTTTTCACTGCTCAGTAATCTGCTTTGTTCTGTTTGCTATCCCTTACAATCACCTAAAATTTACCTTCTGTAGTTAATCAATTTATTTCTTGCTCATTTCAAAACCCCGTCTGTGCAATTCATATCTGGGGGAGGGGGGAGAGCAAAAAGCTGTGCAACTCTCTCTCCACCCATGGGAGAGTGCGAATTTTTACGAGCTTGCACTGTGCAGATCTTTCTATATAGTGCAAGACAATATTATTTTGAGTTTACTCCCCAAAAAAGGTGTGCTCGTGAGTGCTGGGTGAATCCATGAGCTGATTCCTCCCACGTAGAGCTGATAATGTCCGTGTGTCCATTTGCAGCTGGGTGTGTCCCTACCTGTGTAGGTGTGCTGAAGAAGGCTTGAGGGCCTGGCACTGCTAGGACAGGGTCAAGAAACCCAGGCTGGTGGAATGGGCAGAACCAGAGGGACCCCAGTACATCAGGTGGCATCTCAGAAGGAAGGGGGTCCAACACATCACAGGGACCAAAGACGGGCCCTGTGGAGCCTCCACAAAGTTGGAAGGGGGATGAAAAGGATCCTCTGAAGGTCACACTGAAGGAGCAATGAGAGAGGTAGGAGGAGAGCCAGGACAGGACAATCACAGAAGCCAAGGGAGGACAAGATTTCAAGAAAAAGAGCAAGGCAGATGATATCAAAGTCATCAGAGAGGTCAAGGAGACTGATAGTAGAGTACCAGTTCTGAGCTTTGGCTAAAAAGGGATTATAAACTTTCGCAAGAGCAGTTTCAGTGGAGTGCAAGGAGCAGACCACCAGTTGGAGGGGTTTAGAAAAGGAGAGGAACTCCAGATAGAAACTGTAGGACAGCACATTCGGTGGGGAAGGTAGTTGGAGATGTAAGTGAGATCAAGAGTGTTTTTTGTTTTATTTGTTTTTTTAAGATGGGAGAGACTAAAGCATGCTTGTATTGTGAAGGAGAAGACCCAGAGATCAGATGCTAAAAGGGAAGAGTAAGGGGGAGGGATGAAAGTCAGTGAATGGAAGATCAGCAGATGGGAGGGGAAAGGATCACTGGAGCAAGGGGTGGGGTTAAAGGAGAAGAACAGATGAGAAACTTCTGGGTCTGGGAGAAAGGAGAGAGAGTTGTAGGCAGCACAGCTGAGAGGAGGAGGAAAAAAATCACATTGTATTTTGTCAATATATATATATACAGAAGAAATCAGCAAAATCTTGTGCAGAGAGATAAGGGAAGGAGGGAGATGGGAAACTTGAAGAGCAAGACAAAGGTAGCTGGGACTGCAAGTGTGGGATTCAATTAAGATGAAGAAGTAGAGTTGTTTAGCTAAGATGATGGCAGAATAGAAGCAAAAGATGAACCTGTAGTGGAGCAAGACAGCCTAAGTCATGGGATTTCTCAAACATCCATCGCAGTGAGAGAACAGGTGCAGAACCAGTGGATGCTGGGAGTCAGACAGGACTGGAAGATGGCAGGGTGGACCTTACAATGGGAGACAGCGCAAAACAGTAAAGAACAGAGGAGAATGAAGCATAGAGAATCAGCCACCGTATCAGTATAAGAAAGGTAAGTAGGAGATGGCTCAAAGCAGATGAGAAGTCACCAATGCTCATGAATTAGAAGTCACAGAAGAGCCAAGTGACAAGGGACATGGGTGGGGCACTTGGGCGATACTGAAAGGGATCAGAGAGGGGGAATTCAGCAATAAAGAGAGTGTGCATGCACACAAGCATGTAGTGCTTAGTGAAGACAGAGTCCAGTGAACAGCCTTTTTGATGAGTGGAAGAATTGAACCAGGGCTGCAGGGTGAATGAAAACAAGGTGAGGGCAAGGAAAAAGGTTGAATTGTTATCAACATGGAAGCAGGAGTCAGTCACCCAGGAGGAGAGTGGGAGATTGTAAAGAGCAGATGAGAGAGAGACAGCCAAGAGTCAAAATCAGAGAGGAAGTCTGACTGGGAAAGAGTGGTGGACAGTAGATGATAGCAACATGGAGGGAAGTGGAAATGAGTCAGAAGTAGTACTATTCAAAAGAGTAAAAATAATGGGAAGGAGTAGGGTGGAGTTGGACACAACAGAAATGAGAAAGAAATCCAACACCCATAACCTCTTCTGCAATGGCCTGATTCAGGGTCAAAGGAGTAAGGCCTGGTCTAAATTTAAAATTTAGGTCAGCATAGCTATGGTACTCAGAGGTATGAAAAATCCTCAGCCCACAGAAACATAGCTATGCCAACGAAACCTCCAGCATAGATGCTTCCATCAACCTAGCTACCATCACTCAAGGAGACAGTGTTCCTACACTGATGGAAAAACCCCTTCCACTGGTGTGGGCTGTGTTTAGAATACAAGGTTATACCAGCATATGTACAGAGCCATAGTTATTCTGGTATAGTCCCCATAGCATTAGACATGGCCTGAGGAAAGGAGAGGCCTCCATAACATAAGGCAGCTTCAGAGGCAATGTCAGCCAAAAGGACCCAGGTCTCTGCGAGAGACAGGACCTGGATGGAGGAAGATATGAAAAAGTTTTGAGAATCGTGACAGGAATGAAAGAGGAGGGAAGCCTGCCCCTGTACTACTGCAATTCCAGTTGTTTCAAGTGTTAATCTCCCACTCCTAGCAATACACATCGTTATCTACAACCAGGGGATCCTGTAACTTGTTTTTCCTAGAACTGGCACGCTACACCCTTCCCGGAGCCAAGACATAAGACACCACCTTAAGATTGGATAGGTTTCTGAAGCCAACAGACAAAAATCCATTTGCGATGGTTCATATCTGAACTAATGGCATAGCATCACAGGATAGCCAACAGATAAAAGATTACTTCAGGGAACCTGGAACACCAAATCATGTTAGGGAAAAGAATGACCAGCACTTTACGCACCTACCTATAAATACATAGGAAAAAAGTTGCATGATCGTGAGGGACTTCAATTTGAGTGACTTGCTGGAGGTCTCATGCTGCCACTACTAAGACATCCTTGGAACTCTAAATATTCTAGATGACAGTTTCCTAACTGTAAAAAAGTGTTGCAACCAAAATGGGGGAATTCTATATTAGACCTCCTCAAGAGGAGCTGATTGCAAAACTAAAAATTAATGACAGTTTAAGTAATTTGACATTTATATTGTGCAAGTAGAATAAAGTCCAAATCAGTAATATATATACACATACACACGTGTGCGCAAATATATACACGCACACTCTTGGGTGTTTTAAAAGGGCCCAATTTCACAAAGCTGAAAACAATTATGAGCCAAAGCAGCTCGGTGATAGAACCAGCTCAGGAAAAAAGAGTGAATAACTGAGAATTTACTAGATGTCCAACGAGCCACAATGGAGGAAGCCCATGCTGATTAAAAATCTGAGCTGGTTTAGAGGGGAAGGGATGGCAACTATAAAAAAAAAAAAAAAAAAAAAAATCCCACACACAACAAACCATAACATATGGAAGAAAGGGAAGTTGAGAGTATAAATATAAATCACCAATTAGGAATTGAAGACAATTGCTAAGGGGAGCAAAGGAACACAGAGAAATCTATAGTCAGCAGAGTTAAGGACAATAAGGAGGAGTTTTTAAGTATATTAGGAAGAAAAAGAATCCTAACAACGACATTGGTCCATTGCTATATGGAAACAGTAGAATTATTAATAATAATGCAGAAAACGCAGATGTTATCAATAAGCATTTCGGTTTGTATTTGGAAAAAAACAGATGATATAGTCTCATAATTAGATGAGAACACCCCTTCAGTTCTACCAGTATCAGATGGATGTGAAATAGCAGCTACTAAAGTTAGACATTTTTGAAGTCAGCAGGTCCTGATAACTTGTATCCAAGAGTTTTAAAAGAGTGGGCTGAGGAGCTCCTGGACTGTTAACATGATCTTCAATAAATCTTAGAGCACCAGGGAAGTCCAGAAGAATGGAAGAACGCTAATGTTGTGCCAATATTATAAAGGGTAAATGGGATGCTGCAGGTAATTATAGGACTATCAATCTAACATTTATTCCAGGAAAAATAATGGAGTGGATAATATGGGACTCGATTAATAAAGAATTAAAGGAGAGTAATATAATTAAATGTCACTCATCAAGGGTTTATGAAAAAGAGATCCTGCCAAACTAACTTGGTACTCTTTTTAGATGAGATTATAAGTTTGGTTGATAAAGGTAATAGCACTAATGCAATATACTTAGACTTCTGTCAGGCATTTAACTTGATACCACATAACATTTTGATTAAAAATTGGAATGATATACAATTAACATGACACGCACTAAATAGATTAAAAACCGGCTGATACTTCTCTAAATGTAATTGAGGAATCATCATCGAGCAGATATGTTTCTAATGGAGTCCTGCAGGGATTGTTGGTTCTTGGCCCCACGCTATTTAAAGTTTGTATCAATGACTTGGAAGAAAACAAAATCAATGATAGTTTGCAGATGATGCAAAATTGGGGGAGTGATAAATAATGAAGAGGACAGGTCACTGATTCAGCGTGATCTTGATTGCTTGGTAAACTGGGTGCTAGCAAACAATGCATGTTTTAATATAGCTAAATGTAAATGTATACATCTAGGAGCAAAAGAATGCAGGCTATACTTATAGAATGGGAGAATATTGAGGGAAGCAGTGACTCTGAAAAAGAACTGGGGGTCGAGGTGGCTAATCAACTAAACAAGAACTCCCAGTGTGAAGTTGTGGCTAAAAGGGCTACTGTAATCCTTGGGCCTGGTCTACACTGGGGGGAAGAGCGGTGTTTGATGTAAGATACACAACTTCAACTACAAGAATAGCGTAGCTGAAGTCAACGTATCTTACTTCGACTTACAAACCCCTCATGGCACGGGATTGATGGCCGCAGCCTCCCCGTCAACTCCACTTTTGCCTCTCGCCCTGGAGAGGCGGAGTTCTGGAGTTGACAGGGAGCGTGTCCGGGGATCGATTTATCGTGTCTTATCTAGACACGATAATCTATCCCCGATAGATTGCTTGCTACCTGCCAATTTGGCGGGTAGTGTGGACGTACCCAGGAATGCATAAACAGACGAATCTTGAGTAGGAGTAGAAAAGACGGTTACTCACCTTTGTAACTGTTGTTCTTCGAGATGTGTTGCTCATATCCACTCCAGTTAGGTGTGCGCGCTGCGCATGCACGTCTGCCGGAAACTTTTTAAGTAGCAACTCCAGTGGGCCGGCAGGTCGCCCCCTAGAGTGGCGCCGCCATGGCGCTTGATATATACCCCTGCCGGCCCGCCCGCTCCTCAGTTCCTTCTTGCCGGCTACTCCGACAGTGGGGAAGGAGGGCGGGTGTGGAATGGATATGAGCAACACATGTCGAAGAACAACAGTTACAAAGGTGAGTAACCGTCTTTTCTTCTTCGAGTGATTGCTCATATCCATTCCAGTTAGGTGAATCCCAAGCCTTACCTAGGCGGTGGGGTCGGAGTGAGAAGTCGCGGCATGGAGCACTGCTGAGCCGAAGGCCGCGTCATCTCTGGACTGCTGGACCAGGGTGTAATGGGAAGCGAAAGTGTGGACCGATGACCAGGTCGCCGCCCTACAGATCTCTTGGATCGGCACTCGGGCAAGGAAAGCCAGTGATGACGCCTGCGCCCTGGTAGAGTGTGCAGTCACATGGCCCGTAGGGATGTGAGCCAAGTCATAACAGGTCCTGATACAGGACGTTACCCAGGAGGATATCCTCTGCGAGGAAATAGGAAGGCCCTTGACACGGTCCGCTATCGCCACGAAGAGTTGGGGGGACTTGCGCAACGGTTTGGTCCTCTCCACATAAAACGCTAGTGCCCGACGGACATCCAGCGAGTGGAGTTGTTGCTCCCTGCGGGACGAATGGGGCTTTGGGAAAAAGACGGGAAGGAAGATCTCCTGGTTAATGTGAAAGGCTGAGACCACGTTAGGGAGAAAGGCAGGGTGCGGTCTCAGCTGCACTTTGTCCTTATGGAAGACCGTATACGGTGGGTCTACCGTGAGAGCCCGGAGTTCCGACACCCGTCTAGCTGAGGTGATGGCCACTAGAAAGGCGGTCTTCCAGGAGAGGTAGAGCAGGGAGCAAGTCGCTAACGGCTCAAATGGAGGGCCCATGAGCTGAGCCAGAACGAGGTTGAGATCCCATGAAGGGGCAGGGGGACGGACCTGTGGGTAGAGACGTTCCAGCCCCTTCAGGAATCTTGCCACCATAGGGTGGGGGAAGACAGAACGGCCATCTCCTCCCGGATGAAAGGTGGAGATGGCCGCTAGGTGAACCCGAAGGGACGATATCGCCAGACCCTGGACCTTGAGGGACCAGATGTAGTTCAGAATATTGGCGATGGAAACCTCCATAGGGAGAAAACCCTTCTCCGAGCACCAGCAGGAAAAACGCTTCCACTTGGCTGAATACGTAGCTCTAGTGGAAGGCTTCCTACTGCCCAGGAGAACCTCCCGAACCGGGGTAGAGCAGCGTAACTCGGAGCTGGTCAGCCACGCAGGAGCCACGCCGTGAGATGCAGAGACCGAAGCTCCGGGTGACAGAGCCTGCCGTGGTCCTGGGTGATTAGATCCAGGTGAAGGGGCAGGGGAACTGGCTTGGTTATTGAGAGGTCCAGCAACATGGGGTACCAATGTTGCCTGGGCCACGCTGGGGCTATCAGAATCACGCGAGCCCTTTCCCTGCGCACCTTGAGGAGGACCTTGTGGACCAGCGGAAACGGAGGGAACGCATAAAACAGATGGGTTGCCCATGGGATAGGGAAGGCGTCCGCTAATGACCCGGGCTCCCGACCCTGAAAGGAGCAGAATGCCTGGCATTTCCTTTCTCCCTGGACGCGAAGAGGTCCATCCGGGGACGACCCCACCTCTGGAAGAGTGAGAGGGCGACGTCTGGGCGAAGGGACCACTCGTGTGAGCGGAAGGATCTGCTCAGGCGATCCGCCAGTGTGTTTCGTACTCCAGGTAGGTAGGAGGCCGTGAGGTGAATGGCATGGGCTATACAAAATTCCCAGAGCCGCGTCGCCTCCAGACATAGGGGAGAGGATCTGGTGCCGCCCTGCTTGTTGATATAGTACATGGTCATCGTGTTGTCGGTGAACACCGCGACACAGCGACCTTGAAGGTGATGGACGAACGCTTGATAAGCAAGACGGATCGCTCTCAACTCCTGTATGTTGATGTGGAGGTCCAGTTCCTGGGGGGACCACAGGCCCTGAGTCCTCAGGGTTCCGGTGTGCGCCCCCCAGCCCAGATCTGAGGCATCCGTCATCAGGGATGCTGAGGTTTGGGGCGGATGGAACAGGAGCCCTGCACACATGACGGACTGGTCTAGCCACCACCGGAGGGAGTCCAGTACCCCCTGGGGGATGGTGACAACTGTGTCTAACGAATTTCTGGCCGGACGGTACCGCGCGATGAGCCAAGATTGGAGAGGCCTCATGCGGAGTCGAGCATACGCTGTCACGAACATACAGGCCGACATATGGCCAAGGAGGGTCAGACATGTTCTTATAGAGGTCAGGGGGGCCGCCTGCAAGCGCAGAATGATGGCCGATAGCAACTGGAACCTGGGCAATGGTAGCAAGGCCCTGGCCAAGGTGGAATCCAGAACGGCCCCGATGAACTCTATCCTCTGCGTGGGGAGCAGAGTGGACTTGTCCATGTTGACAATGAGGCCTAGGGCAGCAAAGAGGTTGCTGATCCTGCGGACTTGGTCGCGGACCTGCAACTCTGATGTGCCGCGGACCAACCAGTTGTCGAGGTAGGGGAACATGTGAATGCGGCTGCGCCGAAGATGTGCGACGACGACTGCCATGCATTTCGTGAATACCCTCAGGGCCGTAGAAAGGCCAAATGGGAGGACTGCAAATTGATAATGCTTGTGGTCGACCACGAAGCAAAGGAAACGCCTGTGCTGTGGAAATATAGCGATATGAAAGTAAGCATCCTGCATGTCGAGGGCGGCGTACCAGTCTCCAGGATCCAGCGATGGGATGATGGTCCTCAGGGATACCATGCGGAACTTCAACTTCACCATATGCTTGTTGAGTTCTCGCAGGTCGAGGATAGGCCTGAGGCCTCCCTTAGCCTTGGGGATCAGAAAGTAACGGGAATAAAACCCCTTGCCCTTCTCGCTCTCTGGAACCTCCTCTATGGCTCCCTTGTCGAGGAGCGTCTTTACCTCCTGACGGAGGAATTGCTCGTGAGAGGGGTCCCTGAAGAGGGACGAGGGGGTTGGGGGGCAATGAAAACTGCAGGCGGTAACCAGCCTGTACAGTGCATAAGACCCAGCGGTCTGATGTTATTCGGGTCCACGCCTTGAGGAAAAACAAAAGACGGTTGGAAAACTGTGGGGAAGGATCCGAAGGGGAAACTGGTACTGCGCCCTCGGGCGCACCTTCAAAATGAAGGCTTGGGTCCGGGTGGGGCCTTGGAGGGGCCTTGGTTCTGCCCCCCTTGGCCACCCGACAGTCTGCGCCTGCTGTTCCTGCCCCAGCACCTATTAAGGTCCTGCCACGGGTGGAACTGGGGATACGGCCGGTGTTGTTGCTGCTGGTTCTGCGGCCGGAAGGGTCTGCGCTGCGTCACGGGCGCATGCATCCCCAAAGAGTGCATGATGATGCGATTGTCTTTAAGGCTCTTTAGCCTGGGGTCTGTTTTGTCTGAAAACAGGCCCTGGCCTTCGAAGGGGAGGTCCTGGATGGTATACTGGAGCTCCGGTGGAAGGCCAGAGACCTGAAGCCAGGATATGCAGCGCATCGTAAGCCCTGAGGCAAGGGTCCGAGTGGCCGAGTCTGCAGCGTCCAATGAGGCCTGCAGCGAGGTCCTTGCAACCTTCTTGCCCTTGTCAAGAATCGCCGCAAATTCTTGACGTGCCTCCTGCGGCAACAGCTCCTTAAACTTGTCCGCCGCTACCCAGGAGTTAAACGAGTAGCGGCTAAGGAGGCCTGTTGATTGGAGACCCTGAGCTGTAGCGCCCCCGCCGAATAGACTTTACGGCCTAGGAGGTCCATCCACCTCGCCTCCTTAGATTTGGGCGCTGGGGCCTCTTGCCCATGGCGCTCCCTCTCGTTCACCGACTGTACCACGAGGGAGCACGGTGTCGGGTGGACGTGCAGGAATTCATAGCCCTTAGAGGGGGCCATGTATTTTCTCTCCACGCCTCGTGCGGTAGGAGGGATGGAGGCCAGTGACTGCCAGATAGTGGTGGCATTGGCCTGAATGGTCCTAATGAAAGGCAGGGCAACCCTGGTGGGAGCATCTGCGGAGAGGATGCTGACCACTGGATCCTCGATCTCAGCGACCTCCTCCGCTTGTAAATTTAAGTTTTGCGCCACGCGCCTGAGGAGGTCCTGATGTGCCCTGAGGTCGAGAGGGGGAGGGCTGGAGGACGAGGTGCCTGCCACTGCCTCGTCAGGGGAAGATGACGAGGAGACCCTGGCAGCAGAGCGTCCACAGGGGGTTCCGTCTGGACCCGGCCCTCCGGCTGCGGAGGGAGCTCTGGGTCCTGGTGGCTGGACCTGTCCTCGCCTTCCGGAGAGGGAGGGGGACGAGACAGCATTGACTCTGGTGGTCTTCGGTCCGCCGCAGGCCGGGGAGAAGTATGTTGCGGACCCTGGGCTTGATGGTACGCCCAGGGAGTCCAAAACCCCCACTGCTGTGGCCCTTGGTCTTGAGGCGGAGGGTCCTGGAAGAGGGCTGCGTGTCTGTCCGGGCCCAGCGTATAAACGCTGTCCACCTGAGAGGAGACCGATGGCTGCCTCGAAGGCCATGGAGGTGCCGAACTCGGCTGATAGGCCTCCCTCAGTCCCGACACCAAGGATCCTCTCGGTGCCGAGGATCGGTACCGGGAGCCATACCGGTGCCAGGACCGGGACCTGCCTCCAGCTCGGTGCCGGGATCGGGACCGGGACCTGCCTCCAGCTCGGTGCCGGGATCGGGACAGCGATCTACGTCCGATGCGGTGCCGGGATGGCGCTAGGGACCGGGACCTATCACCAACGTGGTGCCGGGAGGTCGACCGGGACCGAGACCTGCCACCGGCTCGGTGCCGGGAGGTCGACTGGGGAGTTGATCGCCGACGCGAACGGCTCCTAGGGTCCCGGTACGGAGAAGAGCCAGACCGGGACCGTACCGACGTCGACCTGCACCGCGAGTGCGACCGGTGCCATCTAGGAGAGCGGTGCCGGGACTGCGAGCGGCGCCGAGAGCGCGAGTGTCCACATCGTCGGGGCCTCGAAGGCGATCGATGCCTGGATTCCAGAGACGGCGCTCTCAACGTCGGCTTGCCTCTGGAGATGACCCGCACCGGGGGTACCGGGGGTTGAGGCTGGGATGGCTCAGTCAGAGCTATCAAGTCCCGCGCCGAAGAGAAGGTCTCCGGCGTGAACGGGACTAATGGCTTGACCCCAGATCTTAAGGGAGAGCAAGGAGGGGCCGGAATCGACGGACCTTCCGGGCCCGGAGTCGACGGCAACCCTGCAGACGGTGCCGCGCCAGAGGTAGGTGCCGGGTGCTCCACTCGAGCCTGCCGAGATGATGTCTCAGATGTCGAGGGTCTTTGATCGGATCCCGGTGCCTGGGATGGGTGGTGCCGGGGTGTCTTTCCGGTGCCGGCGCGGTCTGGTGCCGGTGTAGAGGTGGCCAGCTGCGCTGACGGTACCGGATTCAGGGCCGCTTCCATCAAGAGAGTCCGCAGTCTTTGATCTCTCTCTTTCTTTGCTCGAGGCTTAAAGGCCTTGCAGATGCGACACTTCTCGGCGATATGCGATTCCCCGAGGCACTTCAGGCACGCATCATGGGGATCGCTAGTTGGCATCGGCCTCTTGCAGGCCGAGCACTGCTTGAAGCCCGGCGAACCAGGCATGGGCCCAGTGCCGGGCGCCAGGAAGGGCAACGGCCCAACCCGCGAATAAGTTCTATAAACTATATACAATAACTACTAATTACTATACAACTCTAACTGTATTATTAAACTATTTACAACTACAACTATTGACAGTAACGAAGGAGAGCTAGGGACGTGGAGGACAGCAAGCCGCACTCCACAGTTCCAGCAACCGACACGGCGGTAAGAAGGAACTGAGGAGCGGGCGGGCCGGCAGAGGTATATATCAACCGTCACGGCGGCGCCACTCTAGGGGGCGACCTGCCGGCCCACTGGAGTTGCTAGGGTAAAAAGTTTCCGGCGGACGTGCACGCACGGCGCGCACACCTAACTGGAATGGATATCAGCAATCACTCGAAGAAGAAAGGTTATTTCGCCTCTGTATTTGGCACTGGGTACGACCACTTCTGGAATACTGTGTCCAGTTCTAGTGTTCATAATTCAAGAATGATGTTGATAAACTGAAGAGGGTTCAGAGAAGAATCACACAAATGATTAAAGGATTAGAAAACATGCCCTGTAAAGACAGACATAAGGAGCTGAATCTGTTTAGCTTAGGAAAGAAAAGGTTATGGGGGGGTGGGGATTTGATTATAGTCCTTAAGTACCTACCTGGGGAACAGTTATTTAATAACATGCTCTTCAATTGAGCAGAGAAAGCTATAAAACAATCCAGTGGCTGGAAGTTGAAGACAGATCAACTCAGACTGGCAATAAGGCATAAGTTTTAACAGTGAGAGTAATTAACCATTGGAACAGTTTATCCAAGTTCTTGGTGAATTCTCCATCACTGGCAGATTATAAATCAAGATTGGATGTTTTTCTAAAAAGATATACTTTCGGAATTATTTCAGGGAAGACCTATGGCCTGTGTTACACAGAAGGTCAGGCAAGATGATCAGAATGGCTCTTTCTGGCCTGGGAATCTATATAGACATCCCCAAGACCTTACATCCTGGTAACTATCTTTCTGGCCAATAAGACTAGACAGTACTCTTTTCGAAGCTCATCAATACACACAATATACCCTGATCCAGGCTTGCAGCACCACTAGCTAGTCTCAATGGCCTCCCTACAACAAAGGCAACACCTACACTTTTGTGGTTGTAGGATATTAATCAGTTTTTAATAGAAACTGGATAAAGAACAAGGCTGAGATCTTCATGGATATACACATCTCTTAGACAACTAATTCTCATTAAAATTAAAAAGGTACTAGAGCATCCAAAGCCTCCACGTGGCTTTAAAAATCTCAGCCCAAAGTAAATTTCAGTAGGTGACCTCAGTTAGGATTTTTACTCTCCATCAAAAGGGAACTACTGAAGATTTATATAGAGAGGAAACATGGATGCTTGAGGTATAGCAGAAAGAAAAAAGCATATTACAGGGAGGGAAAAATTCTATGGTTGCAGAAGGAAAAACCTTTCATCCATCAATACATAGTAAATTCTGGTACTCACCATCTCTCGTGCTATTTCCACAGCTTCCTGCAGCCCATAGAGCCTGCCACACACCAGGTAGATTCCATTGGCCCAGAGAATACAACCCTCGTGGACCCAAAATTCATTGCTGTCAAGAGGTAGTTCAGGAATTTGTAACTCCAGCTCAGGGCCACCTTCTGAAGTGGGCATGGGGGCTTTTAAGTCCAAGGGAGTCTTTTCACTGCCACTGCCACCCTCAGTGGTTGCTTTCTTACAAGCAGCTCCCCTTGAAAGTGACCGAGGGGCCCCACCACAATCCTCAGAGCGATGCCGCCTCTTAAAGCGGGGGTGGGCAGCCAGGCTTCTCTGTTCTTTTTGTTGTTGCTGTTCTTCTTCCTCTTCTGTATCGGTCTTGGAGCCATTAGAAGCACTTTTGTGTCGTACCTTGACCTTGCTTTGCATTTCTGAGGCCCTCTTGGGAGGTGGGTTTTTGGGCAGTGTAGCTGCATAATCCTGGGGATAGAAAGGCCCAAAGAGGTCTCCCATGTTGCGGTAACTGGCCCACTTTCCACACAGGCAGCAAACCAGATGCCCCAGGACAGAAGACTCGGTTATCACTGGGCCTTGCAGCATGAAGGTTGAGGCGGGCAGAACTTTGCTCTCAGTGTTGCTAGGAGGGGGCGTCAGTGACCTTTGTCCTTTTCGGCCCCTCACCAACTTGTTCTGCTCTTCTTCCTCTGCATTGATGATTGTGCACACAGCACCTATCTCACATTTGTTTACCACATGAATGTATGGGAAAAAGGACTTGTTCTTGGTGTCAGTTTTATCGAGCGACTGGGTGGCATATTTTAGCTTGATCTCTGGTTCTTGAGGTTCCACAATTGGAGCAGCCCGTCTAGTTTTCCGCTTTCGTGGTTGTGCTGCAGGTTTCCTCCTCTCCCTCCTTTGTCTCTTAGGTTTTGGTTCTCCACCTCTTGTTCCTTCTGATGGCTGTGGTGGTAGTGGCACTGTAGGAGGAGGAGGAGGAGGTGGTGGCGGCTGCTGCTGCTTCTTCTGCTTGTTTACGCTACCAATAGGCCTTCCCTTTTTCTTTCCAGAGGGGAAGTATCCCTTTGGAGGGAAGCCATCTGGCTTAGGTGAAATATTTGTCACATCTCCATCTTTTTCTTCAGACTTTGGGTTTGGTTCAGAAATCAACATACTGGAAGGAGAAACTGTTTTTGAGTCAAGAAACATCAGAGTTCCAGCTCCACTTAAGGATCCATCTGATCGTCCTTGACTACCAGACTTCTGCGACGGTGGTGTGGCAATACTGGCCCCAGATACCTCTTTACTGACACTAGCAACTTCAGGCGTCTCCTTCTTGACTTTGTCATCCCCACTACTGTGCCATTCTTCTGAAGATCTTGGTAGAGATGTTTCATTAGTCAATTCCTGACTCACTTGCCCCACTGGATCTGACACAGTCTCCCCTTTTCTTTTTTCTGTCTCTGGTCCATGACTTACCAAACTCCCACCTTCAGGTGGACCACATTTGAGGGACAGGATATCGTCAAGGGTGACTGCATCTGCACCAGTTTCAGCACTATTGGAGGAAACGCTTCTCCTGATGTTGGGGGATGTAATCTTTTGAACAATAGCTTCCAGTTTCAATCCCCGCCCCTTCCGTGGGGGCAATATTTTGGTCTTAGCCGGGCTTGTGAGAGAAACAGCAGGGCAATTCCTGTTGTCAGGACTTTGGAGATCCTTGGAGGAGTCTCCCTTTGGGAGTGGCTTGCCAGCATCTTGGCTTAGAGATGAGTGTGTATAGGAGTTGAATGCTTTGTCAGCTCCTTCCTTTGAGGGGGGAAGCAGTCGCCCTTTATCTTCTGTGCCACTGTTCTTCATATCTTGCGACTGTCTTTTGCTAGGAATAGGAGAAATGAAAGAACGAACCCTCCTTCTCATAATTAAGGGGTTTTGAGGAGACTGGTCTTCCTGGCTAGGGAGTCTCAGCATCGCATTACTAGGTTTGGGCAAATCCGCAGATTCCTCCCGCCTATGCCCATCACTATCTTGAGAGCAAAACCTTTTTTGATTGTTTGCTCCTAGAGGCCCACTGTTCTTGGCAGAAGAGATCTGCCGGGAGAGATCCCAACCAGATTCCTGTTGCTGCATCTTCTGGCCACCATGTTTTAATTCGGAGCATTTGTTTTGTGTACCATCACTTCCTATGAGACATCGCCCAGCTTCTTGGCTTCCAGTATCATGGTAAGAGCTAGCCTGGATATACATCATTGCTTCCTTGTCATTTTTCAAGGGACTCCTAACTCTCTCAAGGAACTGCTGTTGTCTTGGACTCTTCCTTGCTCCTTCCTGCCTGTGCTGAGCTGCAGCAATCACACCCTGTGCAGAACTGCTGCTCCAATCTTTGTATTCTTCTTGCTGCTGGTGGTATATCTGCCTTTTGTAATGATACTGGGAATTCAAACTTTGGTTAGGGTCACCAAAAGCATGAGACCTAGTGTTTGTGTGATATGCCGAAGCCAAAGATGAGCCTTCAGAGTTTGGGGGGAAGGGAGAATGCAAAGAACCCCTGCTGACCTTCTCAGACAGTGTCATGTGTGGATTCATGTGGTGAAGGTCCGTTCCTGGGCCTCTGCTCCTGCCTGGTGACATCTTCAGTTTGTCAGCCAGATCTTGATATTGAGAAGGCGATTTACCCCTCATGCCCTCTCTGCTGCTTCCCATTCTTCCAGGTGCTCGTCTTAGTTGTGTTGATCTACTGTCCTGCTGGGAGATGTAGTCTGGAGCAGAATCAGGGGCTGCAGCTCCAGGGTTGGCATTGCCTCGGAAAGACTCATGCTTAACATTGGCAAGGTGACAATGGTCTCCTGATTTTTTACTGTTGAGATTGACTGAGGTCTTGGCCTGTTCAAAATCTTCCTCTTTTATTTGCCCACTATGAGACTTCAACTTTGTTTCCATGGACACCAGGCCACCAGGGAGGATGACTGACTGGCCTAAACCAGGAGTGAGACGTTCACTCCTCCCACTTCTGGCCTCAGCACTTATGTGACCCATTGGGTGAGGCCCAGGATCTCTGACAAGCTGTCTTAATGGAGATATGTCACAGATTACTGATCTTCTCTCTGAGAGTGCTCCCCCTTCATGGGCTGAAGACTGTGACTCTATCTCAAACTTTCTAGGGATAGGATAGTCAGCCAGATTGATCTGTTTTATCTCAGAAGCGGTGCCACTTGATTTCTTATCCCACGGGCCCCAGTGAGGACTTTCCAGGAGAGACCCTAGGCTTTTATTTAGGAAACTCCTATTGGTTAATTCATTGGTTTGACTAATTAGAATGTTGGGTCTCATGGCTCCTTCCAGGCTTCCAGCCATGCCTGGATGTTCTTGTACATTCCTAGCATATCTTCTGTCTGGGTGGTGGTGATAACCCTGCAAGACTTCCTGCAGAAGACTGGGAAACTTCTCATTCCTGCCCTTTCGCTCACTATGCCCTGGAAAATCCCCTTTTTCTTGACCTGAAGGATACTGAGGAAAGCCACCAATATTTCTCTGCATGCCAGCCCCAAGGTTGTCCTTATAGCTGTACCTCAAACTGCCAGGCGATTTGGAAGGTTCTGTTCTGCCAGGAAAAGTTGAGCCAACGATTGCATGGCCAGGCTGGCTGTTTCCCTCTCCATTGTGGTTAGTATTATTATCCCCACTTTTACTCCCTTTGCTCCCTCCTTGAGGCTCTGACTGTGGCAACACCTGTCCAGTTTCTTTTATTCCACTGGCACCAGGAGGTGCTTGGGTAGCTGGAGGAGCATCATCTTGTGAGGATTTATCCTGCCCACCTGATTTTTCTACTCGGCCTGTCATGGCCTCCCGAGAGACTATCACCCCAACTGTCTTTTCGTTCACCTTTGGGGTGGCCTCCACTGCTATCAGGACTTCCTTTTCACCTGGGGAACCCACATCTTCCCTAACTGCAGGGCTGGAACTGAGTTTGGCTGGCTCATTTTGAGAGCCTTGTGCTGGTGACGAGTTGGATCTCTCTAAGTTACCCCGATTGTAGGTAGTGTCAGAACTAGTGCTCTGGCCACTCAGCTGTCTGACCCTCTCTCCATGATCCTCTGAACTGCTAGAGCAGCCGCCATCGAGGGACTCTGCCATGGGAGACTTAAGCTGCTCCTCTGCCTGGGAGGAGCCTTCTGAGTTGGTGCCACTGTCAGCTTTTTTAGACGACGATGACCTTTTGGAACTTTTTTTCTGAGGTGCCAAGGCATCTGAAAGTAACATGTGCTGGACTGTGTTAGGAAGGTTGGCCACTTGAGAGCTTAAAGCACTTAGGCTACTCAGCCCTGGATCTGTAAGTCTCTTCTCCTGAAGTCCTTCCAGCCCAAATCCCTTGAATCCTCCACCATGAGCATTGGGGCTCGGCATCATGGATGGTGTTGGGCTAAGCTGAGGCATCATCTGTAAAATTCGATTTCTAGAGCCTATCGACATATTGCCTTGCCCACACTGGAGGTTTTCCCCACTTGGCATGAGGGGTGATGGGGTAGAGCTGCAGCTTGGAGACTGGACCACCGAGGCAGCTGGAGATGGGTTGGATATAGGACTGAAGTTCTGATGGAACTGCATGGGTGATCTCACAGGGACTTCAGCTTGGCTGTACTGTCCCACTTGACTTTGAAGAGATAGCTTGGTGGCAGCATTTGAGTACTGCATTACATGCTGTGAGGGGTGCTGTTGCTGCTGCCCCTGCTGTCCACCCTGGGGCATCTTAGATTGCTCAAAACTTTTTATCGGCTGAGTCTGAAAGCTGTAATTAGATTGAGTCCCATATCCCTGTGAATTAGAACCTACAGCATGGCTTTCATACTGTGAACCAGAATTCACACTGTAACTGCCATCATAGTTCTGCCCAGACTGCCCAAAACGCTGTGGGGAAGGGAAAGAGGAAGAGGAAGAAGCAGGGGGTTGATAGTGCTGGCTGAATTGACCCACTCGTAACTGGTACCCAGAAGCAGAGGAAGGCAGGGCAGATGGACGCTGCATTGGCTGCAAGTGGGAGGCGCTAGATGCAGGCTGGCTGGATGCCTGTGGTAAAGGCTGATGGGACTGATAGAGCTGCTGTCTCAACTGTTGCACCTGCTGCTGCTGGCTGGAAGCCTGCTGCTGATACTGGGCACTTCCTGGAGAGAAAGGACCGGTATAATCCTGCTGATAGTGAGATACACCCCCAAGGGCTGAATGCTGTGTTTGGAACTGGCCCACGTGTCCCTCGCTCCCGTACTGGCTCCCAAAGTTGCTTCCTTGCGGTGGCCCGTAGCTCTGCACTGGTCCAGATGGCCTGCGCTGAGGTGGCTGCTGCCCGCCTGCTGCCACTGCATCCTTGTTGGAGGCCATGTAGTAAAACTCTCCTGCTTCTTTTCTAAAACCTTGGTAGCTCTGGTGCCCTGAGCTCTCACCAGCCATTGCTGCAGATGCTGCTGTTGCTCCCCGACGCCCACTGCCAGCACCTCCTCCAAAGCTCTGGAACATCTGGGCCTGCTGACGGGGGCTAAATTCTTCTAGTCGGGATGACCCGTGCACTTCCTGTGGGTAGCTCTGCTGGTTTCCGTGGTAACTGCTTTGCTCCCGAAAGGACTGCATGCTGTTCAGCACCAGAGTGACCCCTCAATAGCCCTCCTGGAAAAAAAGAAAAAAAAAGTTAGCAAATTCACATCTCCCAGTCATATCATCAGTAAAATAAAACTACAGTATTTAGCAGTAATTCAAATTTAACACCTCTCCTACCATGCAGTTCTATCAATGCTTAACACCTTAGCCACCCCTGGTAACTGAGGAAATAGGATTCCCATTTGTGTTGAGAAGTCAAAGGTGTTCATCACTCCCTATCTAGTTACAGCAGCATTCCAATATTAATGCATTTTATAAAGGCTCCTCCCTACTATCAGCAATTGGGTTGTGTCCCTCAGAAGGACTAAACATTTCGCTAAACCAATTCAAGTGGAAGAATGACTCCTATTTCAGTAAGGCTGACTCCCACCCCTAAATTCTCCCTTATAGGCCAGGAGATGCTCAGAGTGGAGTAACTGTATTTTGTTACTACTGTGGAAGTCTGAACTAATGGCAAAAATTATATAAATTATTGAAACCTTTAGTAAGAAAAAAATATCCAGAGACCAAGAAGCCTCTCTCCAAACATCCTCCATTAGAAGTCAATCCAGATGTAAATGAGACAAGATCAAAGAGGGCCCTAAAATCAAAATTATCTGGGAAACTGCACAGGGACAGTCAACAACTCACCCAAATACATCTCTGTTCACTATACTCAAGCATCTCTATGACGAAACATGGATGAGATGCAGCACCCCAAGAAAGTAATTGTATTCCCCCACCTAGACTCTCAACCAAAGCTTCCTTGGTTCTAATGGATGGAAAGTCACATCCAATTAGATTGCCGCAGCTATCCACCTCTACTTGAGCAGCAGCCTACAGCTTCACCCCATACCAAGAAAAAGATGGTTTATATTGGCTTGTATAAAGTTAACTGATACCATTTTTTTAAAAAGCCGAAAATATACGTCTTAAATACCTGGTATAAACCACCTATGTTCACACTACCATCCCATGAAGTTACATTTCAAAGAAGTTTCCCTATATATCTCAATATTCATGTCTCGGTCCTTGAGAAGGAGTCATGAGATCTAACTGCAGAATTGGAATGGAATTCAGCCTTATATTTTAGCAGAAGCCTGACATTTGTTGCTAGCTGAACAAGTTTGTGTGTATTGTCCTTTTCAGACTTAAAAATGAACGTGCAATCTACATAAGGGCCTACTGCTTCTGACATCCCAACTACCCTCCACCAGTGCACAAATGGGGGAGGCAACATGGAGACAAATTTATCGAACCCATCATCAGGCTTTAGAGTAAGGCACACAGACACAAAGGAAACGAAGGACATGTCTACACTACAAAATTTACATGATTTAAGTTGGGTCAACCTACAGGCACCGTAGTAATCAAATCAGCTGTTTGTGTCCAAGTTATGCTCCTTCTATCGGTGGTGCACGTCCTCCCCATGAGCACTTGTACCGAGTTGAGTGGGGCATTGTGGGGCTCTGTCCATCAGCCTGAGTCTCCGGCCATCAAAGACAGCAACAGGTGATGTAAGCAACGCAGTGTCTATACGAACACTACGTCAACTAACTACACCTCTACCCTGATATAACGTGACCCGATATAACACGAATTCAGATATAATGCAGTAAAGCAGTGCTCGGGGGGGCGGGGAGGGCGCAGCGGCCGTGCACTCCAGCAGATCAAAGCAAGTTCGACATAATGCAGTTTCACCTATAATGCAGTAAGATTTTTTCACTCCCAAGAACAGCGCTATATCGAGGTAGAGGTGTACATTGACCTAAGTGCTACACCTCTCGCAAAGGTGAAGCTTGGCATAGCTGGCAAATTAAATCAGCGGGAGGAACTTCGTAGTGTAGACGCTTACACAATTAGGTTGACTACCTTACATTAACCTAACTCTTTAGCATAGACCAGGCCTGAGACACAGGACAAGAAAAACATAAGTATAAAAGTGGTGTCTCCAGGCTATGGATGGAGAAATTAGACACACCTATTGTAGCAGATAGCTGTTATGTAGCTATCCTCTGGGCTGCACAATCAGAAATACTCCCACACTTCAATTTTTGACTCTACTACAAGTCTTTCCTTTTCTATCCACTTTTCAAAAGATGACCTCTTTCACACTCCTCACAAGATCAGGCTTTTCCATATGACTCCAGACTCATAAAACATCATTTAAAACAGGTTTACCCCATAAACATTTTTTAAAAAGGTCTCAGAAGCCTTTTCTACGCGAAAGAAGTTTTGCAAAACTTTTCCATCATTCCTAACACCTGTTCAATTCCAACAGTATCAGTAGCATCAGGAGCTCCAGTGTAGTCAGGACGTTTTAAGCCTTATTTCATCTATTGCTTCTTTTAAAGGTTGAGTCTTCTAAGGCTGGTTTACACCTAAAATTTAGATTGATCTAGCTATGTAGCTCAGGGCTATGAAAAATTTTGCACATAGTTAAGTCAACCTAACCTCCACTTGTGGATGTAGCTAGGTCAATGGAAGATTTCTGCTGTCAACCTAACTACTGCCTCTTAAGGGAGTAGATCTACTACAGCAAGGGAAAAATTCCTTCCATCGCTGCTGTAGTAAGTGTCTACATTAAACACTACAGAGGCCTAGCTGCAGTGCTGTAGCTGTGCCACTGCAGTATCTGTAGCGTAGACATACTCTTAGCGTTCCAAAAATCCAGTACTTACTCAGATTGCTCGGAAACTTGGTGCACCTCTCAGGAGTGCAGGATAGGGTTAAGTGAGCCAACTTTGGGGCATTTAAGCAAGGGTTTCCTGAGATATAGGTTCCCCATCCCCAAGAAAACCGCCAGCATCTCTTGAGAGTGACAGATTCTACCAATGGTTTTTGCACAGACCTAGGGATAAAAACATAGCTCTAATCATGACCAAAATGGTCACAATTGCTCACACTTACTTCAATTTGTGCATAATACCCACTAATACTTTGAGGGACCAAAATTGCCCAAATTGAAAAATAGTTTTGCTCTCTAGACCTGCCCATGCCTAATGTTCACGAGCCAAACAAATTACACTGTACGCATGCAGACAAAATGTCCAAGAAAGTTCCTCCCCAGCTACAACCCATAGAATTTGTGCAGCTCAAGGGCCATTGTACCGAGCAACAGGCAGGCATGTAGGCTGGAACCCAAGCCTTGGCAGAAAGCTGAAAATGAAGCAAGTATATTACTACAATCTGCCTCTGTCAAAGGGGTTCTTGTTTTGGGGAAATGTAAAAGACAGCTACCTTTTCCGTAACTGGTGTTCTTTGAGATGTGTTGCTCATGTCCATTCCATATTAGGTGTCTGTGCTCGCCACAAGCACCAGTGCTGGAAGTTTTTCCCTCAGCAGTATCCATAGGGGACAAGCTCTGTCGCCCCTAGGATCGTGCCTGCATGGCGTGGTATAAGGGGCGCCAATGGCCCCCCACCCACCCTCAGTTCCTTCTTGCCAGAAATTCTAACAGTGGGGAAGGAGGGCGGGTCATGGAATGGGTACAAGCAACACATCTAGACCACCACCAGTTACAAAAAAGTTAACGGTCTTTTCTTCTTCCTGTGCTTGCTCATGTCCATTTTATATTACGTGACTCCAAAGCAGTACCCCTGGAGGTGGGTAGGAGTTCACAGACATGTAGACTGCAACACAGCTCTGTCAAACCCAACATCATCCCTGGCCTGCTGAGTGATGGCATAATGAGCGGTAAACATGTGCACAGAGGCCCACACTGTGGCTCTACAAATGTCTTGGATAGGGATGTGTGCTAGGAAGGCCACCAAAGAAGCCCACTCAAGAGCACAGGCACTGACAATTGGTGGTGGTGGAACCCCCGCCAGGCCCTAACAGGTCTTTATGCACAAGGTGATCCAACTGGAAATCTTCTGCGAGGACACCAGGTGACCCTTCATCCTATCTTCTGTAGCGATGAAAAGTTGAGATGATTTACAGAAAGGCTTGGTACATTCTAAGTAAAAAGCCAAGGCCCTCCGGACATCCAGGGCATGATGATCCCTCTCTTCATTGGTCTTGTGCGGTTTGGGACAGAAGACCGGGAGGAAGATGTCCTGGTTCATATGGAAGATGGAGACCACCTTTGGCAGAAAGGCTGGGTGGGGCCGCAACTGAACTTTATCTTGGTAGATGACTGTGTACAGTGGTTCTGAGGTCAAGGCTTTAAATTTCCAAGACCCGTTTTGCCGACATCACCGCCACCAGGAACGCGACCTTCCATGACAGATGGGAAAGGGAGCAGGACCTCAGCGGTTCAAAGGGCGGGCCCGTGAGCCTACAAAAGACCAAGTTAAGATCCCACTGCGGGATGAAAGCCTGCACCTGCGGGAAGAGTCTCTCCAGCCTTCTCAAGAATCTGACCGTCATGTCACAGCAGAACACTGTCTGTTCTTGGATTGGCAGATGAAAAGCAGAGATGGCTGCAAGATGCACTCTAATGGAAGAGTGTGCCAGGTTCTCGTTCCTCAAATGGAGCAGGTAGTCCAGGACAGCCTGTATGTAGGAATGTGAGGGAGAGATGCCCCGTTCAGATGCCCAGCAGGAAAACCTTGTCCACTTGGCCAGGTAAGTCAGTCTAGTTGAGGGCATCCTACTTTCCAGGAGGACCTGTTGGACTCCTTCCAAACAGGTCCACTCTGCTGGGTTCAGCCACACAGCATCCCTGCTGAGAGGCAGAGGGACCCGAGATTGGGGTGTAAGAGCTGACCAAGGCCCTGCGACAGCAGGTCTGGTCGATTGGGCGGGGGCAAGGGAGGGGCCGCTGACAGGCTCATGAGTGCGCCAAACCAGTGCTGGTGAGGCTATGCCAGGGCGATCATGATAACCTTTGCCAGGGCCTTGCTGATGACTGGAATCAGAGGGAAGGCGTACATCAGGCTCCCTGACCACAAGAGGAGAAAGGCATCAAGAGGGAGTCCTTGCTCAGACCCTGTCAAGGAAAAAACTGGTAGCATTTCTTGTTCTGTCTGGTAGCGAACAGATCCATTTGGGGAGTTCCCCACCTTTGGAAGTTCACGCAAGCGCCCTCTGTATGGAGCGACCACTCGTGGTGAAAGAAGTAGTTCCTGCTGAGCTGGTCTGCCAGTGTATTCCTGATGCTGAGAAGGTGACAGCTTCCAGGTGTATTTCGTGGTTGATGCAGAAGTCCCACAGACGGAGCACCTTCTGATAGAGAGCCAACGAGCGCACTTCCCCTTGCCTGTTAATGTAGAACATCGAGGCTGTGTTGTCCATCAGCACTCGTACCACCTTGCCCAACAGGTGGGGCAAGAAGACTCCACACGCCAGCTGGACTGCTCAGAGCTCTCTGATATTTATATGTAACCACTCCTCCGGGGACCACATCCCAAGTCTGGAGGTTGTTGAGATGTGCCCCTCAGCCCAGGTATCCGACACCAACTCAATGGAGTGAGGAGGGTTGTCAAACGGAATCCCTTCCAGGGCTGTCCTGCGGTCGGTCTACCATGGCAGTGAGGTAAGTATTGCCTGGGGAATGGCAACGATCTTCTCCAGAGGGTCTCGGGACTACGAATAGACCATTGTTGCAGCCATTGCGGCCACAGCCACAGCCTGGCATGGAGGACCATGTAAGTAAACGCTGCCACGTGGCCCAGCAGACAAAGGCAGACCTTGACTGTAGTCAGAGGGAACACAGAGACTTCCGCAATGAGGTTCGCTATTGTGTGGAACCTCTCCAGCTGCAGGAAAGCTCTGACGCAGGTAGAGTCAAGGACCACTCCAATGAACTCTATCCTCTGCACTGACAAGAATGTCAACTTTTTGTCATTCTCAGCAGGTCCAGAGAGCAGCACGTGGCTTGAAGTACCGCGACATCCCTTCAACTTGAGACTTGGAGCCACTCTTGATGAGCCAGTCATCCAGGTACAGGTAGATCTGGATACCTCAGTGCCTGAGATAAGCCACCACCAACATCATGCACTTGGTAAACACCCTCAGTACTGCCGTCAGGCTGAACAGGAGGACGGTAAATTGGTAGTGGTGGGCCCCACCATAAACCAGAGGAAGCGTCTGTGTCCTCGAAAAAGACTGCTATGTGGAAGTATGCATCCTTCAAGTCGAACGCAGCATACCAGTCTCCCGGATCCAGAGGGGATAACAGAAGCCAGAAAGACCTCATGGAACTTTAGCTTCTGTAGGTACTTGTTGAGGTCTCCATAGGCGCGGATCTGTGGGTGCTGCAGGGCTGGAGTGGTGCAGGGGCAGGGGGATGGGGTCAAGCACACACAGGGAAGAGGGGAAGTCGGCACCTATGGAGGTCTCGCAGGTCCAGGATAGACTGTAGATCGCCCTTGGCCTTCGGGATTAAAAAGTACCGGGAACAGAACTCCTTGTTCTTGTACTCGAGAGGAACTTCTTCCGCCACACCCAGCTGTAGTAATCTCTAACTTCTGCACAAGGAGATTCTCGTGAGAGGGATCCCTGAAGAGGGACAGGGAAGGCAGGTGGGAAGGGGGGGGGGAGGCAGAAAGGAACTGGAAGGTATAACCCCATTCCACTGTGCTGATGACCCAGCAATCCAAAGTTATAGCGGCCCACGCTGGGAAGAAAGGGGAAAGGCAGTCAGAGAACACTAGGAAAGATGGATCTGGGTAGGTCGCCCTCGGGCACATCCTCAAAACAACTGTTTGGCCCCCTGCTTATTACAGGTCAAGCTCGACTGGGCCGAGGGTAGACATGGGTGACTCAGGCGGCATTTGTAACCCTTGGCTCCTCTATGGGGCCGGTCCTGCTGAGGCTGGCTTCCCTGGCCCTGAGGCCACTGCGGTTTGAACCGCTTACGTGCTGGGGCTGGGATGTAGAGACCCAGGGTTTTCAGGGTGGTGCGGGTGTCCTTGAGGCCATGCAACTTGCTACTCTGTTTGCTCCGCAAATAGGGCCTCAATGAAGGGCAGGTCCTGCAATAACTGCTGAGCCTCGATGGACAACTCAGAGAGGATGAGGAGGAGCAGCCAGGAGACTAGCCGCATGGATGGTGCCTGGAGGGCCACCCTCACTGCAGTCGTGCCCTCATCTAGGATCGCTCGGAACTTTTTTTTGGAAGCCTCAGGGAGCAACCCTTCAAACTTGGCCATGACTTGCCACATATTAAAGTCATATCGGCTAACTAGGGCTTGGCAGTTGGTCACTCTCAGCTGAAGGCTAGAAGATGAATAAACCTTACATCCAAAGAGATCCAGCCTTCCTGAGTCTTTATTTTTGGTGGTGGCCCCAGGTTGTCCTTTCCTCTCCTTGTGGTTAACTGCCTCAACCACAAGGGAATTAGGGGCTGGGTAGGAATATAAGTACTTGTGTCCATTGGTCAGCAGGAAGTACTTGCATTCAGCCCTTTTAAAGATAGGAGTCAGTGAAGAGGGGGTCTGCCACAGGGCATTGGTGATTTTGGAAACCCCTTTATGAAGCGGTAGAGCCACCCTGGCAGGAGCCAAGGAGCAGAGGACTTCAAACAGAGAGTCTGAGGGCTCTTCCAATTCCTCTGCCTGAAGCCCCAGGTTAGAAACAACCCACTTCAAAAGTTCCTGGTGCGCTTTGGTATCATCCTGAGAAACTGTGTGAGGGGGCCCTATGACAGCCTCATCTGGCGACAATGAGGACAATGACATGGGAACCTCCACATCCTTTGATGGTCCCACAGCTTTCTCCCATAGGAGCTCCTGGACCTGTGGGGTCTTACCCCCCCTAAAGCCTCAAGCAGCGGAGGGGGATGGGATACCAAGGCCGCTGGCCTCTCTGAGGCTCCCTACATCAATCGGGCAGCCTAGGAAGGTTGGGTGAACCCCCAAAGGTTCCGTGGATATCATGCTGTCGGCCACTGCGCTTGGGGCCATGGGACAGGTTTCGGTGCTGATAATGTAGTTGGCACCGCCAGTATCAAGGCTTGTCCTGCAGGCAAGGAACCTCGCTCCAAGTCGGAGCTACCAGCAGAGTGGTCGGTACTGGGCGACTAGGATTGGGCTAAGCACTGGCTCTTGTCCAACCAGTGCCGGTCACTGCATCCCAAAATTGACCTGTCCAAGCAAGACTGTCTTGGTCGGGCTCTTGGGGACCAAGGGCATTCGGTGGATCTGTATCGGATACCTGGCGATCCATGCTTCACGCTACCCAACTGGTACCGTGAGTTACTATGTGCCAGTTGCTGAGAGGACCGTCCTGAGTATGGTGACCTCCTTCTTGGAGACAGGTGACGATGGCCTAGCAATCAGCAGTCTCTGGTGTCTGATAGGTACCAGGCCCTTGGAGACGACTGGGGCCGGTCCCGGAGTTCTTGCCAGGTGGCATGTGCCTCAGAGGGTCTATGCCAATCTACTGGCGAGGTACACCATGAGTCCCTTGATTGGTGCCCCCAGTGCGGGGATCGAAGAGGGCTCCGCTGAGCCTCCCTCTCCAGTCCTGAGGCGTGGCAGCTGCAGGTTGGGGGGACGTCCTTCTCGATGGGGATCAGTACCGCTGAGGTGGGGACACATGCATAAGTCCCAACACAGGTTTCCCCCAAGACCGCGGTACCACAGGAGCCAGTGTGGGCAGCATTGGGAATGTCAGGAGCTCTTAAGCCGTCTGAAAGTTCTTCCCCTAGCAGCACCCTACAGGTCAGCTGTAGAGCCCCCTAGAGTGGCACCTCCATGGCGCTCCATATATGACCCTGCCAATCTGTTGCCGCCTCAGTTCCTTCTTGCCAGTTACTCCGATAGAGAGGAAGGTGGGCGAGTTTGGAAGAATAACGCATCTTGAACAACAGTTACGAGAAGATGAGTAACTGTTTTCTTCTTTGAGTGATTGCTCACATTGATTCCAATTAGGTGACTCCCAAGCCTTACCGAGGCAGTGGGATTGGAGTTATGGAATCGCTGATTGGAGCACCGCTCTGCCGAAAGCTGTATCATCTCTGGCCTGCTGGATGATGGTGTTATGAGAGGTGAACATATGCACTGAGGACCAAGTTGCTGCCCTGCAGATTTCCTGTATTGGGACCTGGACGAGAAATGTTGATGATGAGGCCTGAGCCCTCATGGAGTGTGCCCTAAGAGCCAGGGTTGGTATTTTGGCCAGCTCGTAGCACGTGATGTGATCCAGGAAGATATTCCTTGAGATGAGACCAGGAGTCCTTTCATCCAGTCTGCCACCGCTATGAACAACTGGTTCGAATTCCTGAACAGCTTAGTGCACTTGATGTAAAAAGCTAGTGGTCAACGAACATCAAGGGAGTGCAGCCTCTACTCACGGCTACTGGCATGAGGCTTAGGGTAAAAAATGGGCAGTAAAATGTCCTGACTAGTGTGGAAGTGTGACACAACCTTAGAAAGAAAGTCTGGGTGAGGCCTGAGTTGCACCTTATCACTGTGAAAAACCGTATAAGGAGGATCTGAGGCAAGGGCCTGTAGCGGGGTGATGACCAGCTCCAGCCCTGACAGGGTTGGAACCAGCCCTGGGAGAGAGCTGGCAGGCTGAGAGCTGCTAAGCTGGGCTGATTGGGAAGTGGCTGCAGCTGGGCCATGTCCCAGTCAGGCCACAGCTGGCCTGTATAAAGAGGCTGTGAGCCAGGAGCTCAGAAGTCTCTCTCTAGCTGTAGAGGGAGATGGCCCTGGCTGCGGGGAGCTAGAGACAGGGTACCTGAGTGGAGCAGGGCTGGGAAAAGGCAGAGGAGCTGGGGATCTCCAGCCTGGAAAGCCCCAGGCTGCAGCCTAGCATTGGGCCAATAGGTACTGGAGGTTGCAGAGGGCAGCCCAGGGGTAAGCAAAGGCAGCAGGTCCAAACCCAACCTTGCCAGTGATGAGGAGGCTGATACAGCAGTCTGCCCCAGGGCGTAGGGGATAGACAATGACTGGCAGTAGCCCTATACTGAGGTGAGGTGGGGATAGTAAGTGGGGGTTCCCAGGGGAGGGGAGACCCTAAGACTGAGGGGTTATTGCCAGGGGACAGCACCCCAGCTAAAAGAGCACCAGGGTCCAGGGAGTGACACAGGGCCCAGAGGACAGGCGGATCACTGGTCTGAAGAGTGCGCTCCAGAGCTGGAACGAGCTAATTCCCAGAAGTCACTAGCAGGAGGCGCCGCAGGGGTGAGTCCGCACCTCTACAAGGCCTTTAACACAGACACCTTCCTTGCAGATGTAATGGCAACCAGAAAGGCTACCTTCCACGACAAATATAGAAGGGAGCAAGTCGCCAGCAGTTCAAATGGGGGCCCCATTAGCCTGGAAGGACAAGGTTAAGGTCCCATGCAGGGACAGGCTGTCTGATTCGGGCATGCAGCCGTTCCAGACCCTTGAGGAAGCGACCAACCATAGAATTGGCGAAGACGGAGCGACCAGACGCTCCCAGGTGGAACGCTAAGATAGTAGCAAGGTGTACCTTCGTAGAGGACACTGCCAGGCCTTGCTGTTTCAGGTGCAGAAGGTACTCCAAGATGAGAGGTACAGGTGCCTGAAGAGGGGGTGCACAACACTGGTCACACCAACAAGTAAATCTTTTCCACTTTGCCAGATATATGGCTCTACTGGAGGGCTTTCTGCTGCTGCTGAGTAGGACCTCCCTTACCTGTTCTGAGCACAGAAGCTCCATGGGGTTCAGCCATGAAGCTCCCAAGCCGTGAGGTGGAGGGACTGCAGATTGGGGTGATAAAAGCGGCCATGGTCCTGGAGTGAGGAGGTCAGGGAGGAGAGGCAACGTGACCAGGGCACACATTGACAGTTCTAGGAGTGTGGTGTACTAGTGTTGTCGAGGCCATGCTGGTGCCACCAGAATTATCTCTGCCCCATCCCTGTGGACCTTGTGCACAAGGAGGAATGGGGAAAAAGGCGTAGAGCAGATGACCTCCCCAGGGTAGCAGCAACGCATCCATGATTGATCCTGGGCTGTGTCTCTGGAACGAGCAGAACACTGGGCACTTCCTGTTGCTCTGGATGGCAAATAGATCAACCTGGGGAAACTCCCACCTTTGGAAGACAAGGTGCATGACATCTGGCTGGATGAACCACTCGTGATTGCAGAAGGACCTTCTGCCAGTGCATTCTGAACTTCTGGTAGACAGGATGCTTCCAGGTGAATGGAGTGGGCTATGCAGAACTTGCATAGCCGGAGGGCTTCCCAACATAGGGGAGAGGACCAGGCTCCACCCTGCTTGTTGATGTAAAACGCCATAGTGATGTTGTCCGTCAGAACTGTTATACACTGACCTTGAAGTCAGGCATGAAAGATCTGACATGCTAGTCGCACTGCCCTCAGTTCCTGGACGTTGATATGAAAGGAGAGTTCATTCTGTGATCAAAGGCCCAGCGTTTGGAGGTCTCCCAAATGTGCACCCCATCCCAGGGCCGACATCTGTTCCTAGGGAGAAGGAGGGCTGAGGGCTGTTGAAGCGGATTCCTTTGCATACAGTCTGAGGGTTGAGCCACCATTGAAGAGATTTGAGCACCTGACCTGGCACTGTGACCACTGAATTCAGGCTGTTGTGTCCCAGGCAGTAGGCTGAAGCGAGCCAAGCCTATAGAGGCCTGAGCCTCAGTCTGGAGTGCTGGGTCACGTAAAGGCAGGCTGCCATGTGGCCGAGGACTCAGGTATACCCATGCTGAAGTGGTCAGGTATTGCTAGAGGCTTGAACAATGTCCGTGATGGCTTGGAATTGGGACTCTGGAAAAAGTGCCCTTGCCTGAACCAAGGCCAACACGGCCCCGACGAATTCTATTCTTTGGGTTGATTCCAAGGTTGACTTCCTCGAATTGAGGAGAAGACCTAGTCTCTCAAATGTGGACCTGACCAATTGGATTTGGGACTCCACCTGCCTCCTGGTGCGGCCCCCGAGCAGCCAGTCGTTGAGGTAGGGGTATACCTGCACCTTCCTCCAACGGAGGAAAGCGGCCACAACTAACATGCACTTGATGAACACTTGGGGGGGCTTTGTTGAGAGGCCAAATGGAAGAACTGTGAATTGATAATGTTTGTGGTTGACCATGAGGAGTAGGAATTGCCTGTGTGCAGGTTGAATAGCTACATGGAAGTACGTGTTTTTCACGTTGAGGTGGCGTATCAGTCTCTCGGATCCAGAGAAGGGATATTGTGCCCAGGGAGACCATGCAGAACTTCTCACAGATCTAGAATGGGTCCGAGACCCTCCCTCCTCCCTTGTTTTTGTGGATTAGGAAGTATCTGGAATAGAATCCCTTGCCCCCAAGGAACCTTCTCCACCACTTCCATGGCAAGGAGCGCCTGCACCTCCTGGATAAGAAGCTGCTCGTGAGAAGAGTTCCCTGAAAAAGGATGGGAAAGGGGGTGGGACAGAGGGCAGGAACAGAACTGGAGAGAATATCTCACTTCTACTATACGGAGAACCCAGCGGTCTGAAGTTATTTGGGACCAAGCATGGTAGAAGTGGGACAGATGATTCAAGAAAGATGGGGAAGGATCTGGAATTGAGGTTGGTGCACCATCCTCGGGCACACCTTCAAAAGGACTCCTTGGAACAGCTCCTTAAACTTGAGCATTGAGTTCAAGGAGTTGAAGCTATATCTACTCAGAATTGTGTGCTGGTTGGCAATCCTGAGTTGCAATCTCCCTGTAGAATACACTTTATGCCCAAATAAATCTAGGTGCTTGGCATCCTTTGACTTAGGTGCTGAGGCTTGTTGTCCCTGCCTCTCCATCTTGTTTATTGCAGCCACCACCAATGCGAAAGGCCGCGGGTGCATGAAGAAGTATTCTGATCCCTCTGATGGGATAAAATGCTTCCTCTCCACACTCTTTGCAGTCTTAGCATTGGCCTGTATAGTCGTGATGAGAGGTAGAGACACTCGACAGGCCTTCCGGGGTCAGGATGTCGACCATTGGGTCCTCTGACTCCATCACTTCCTCAGCCTGCAAGCCCATATTTCGTGCCACCCTGCGAAGGAGGTCCTGGTGGGCATAGCTCTGTATGGGGGGCGGTCCGGAGATGGAGGTGCTTGCAATCGCCTCATCCAGGGAGGATGACGAAGAGGCTAATGGGGGAACAGGGTTCCTGACCCTCTTGGTCTTCAGGGGCCTCCTGTCCCGCCTCTCTGTCGGGGCCAACCACACCTGGATCAGAATCAGGACCTGGGTTTGGTCCCAGGGGAGGTCAAGCGACCGGTACCTCCTCAGCACCCCTAGAGGTGGGGCGACTGGCTGATGCCTCTGGCACCCACAGTTCAGAGATCGCTAAACAGGAACCTTTGGACTGGGTGCCCTGGGCCTGGTGGTACGCCAATGGGGTCCAAAATGGCCACTGAGCTGGTCCCTGCCACTGCGCAGGCCATGGCACTGCCCCCACCTCAAGCCTTCCCCAGCCTGACCGGGTGCTGGCCCTGCTCTGAGTATCTAGACCCCGTCTCCAAGTCTGAAGACGGGGACCGGGACCAGGATGGTTAGGGCACTGCCGAGTGGACCTGGACTGGTGAGAAGTGTTGCGAGGCTGGGGGAGCAGTGTCGAAATTGGGATCTGTGCAGGGACGCTGATCGGTGCCGGGATGACTGGTGCCAGGAGTGGGACCTACTGCGCAACGGGGATCAATGCAAGGATTGGTATCACGATTGGAAGCAGCAGTGCTGAGAGACAGAGCATCACCAGTTTGCCCCGAGACGGTGCCACACATTGCGGTACCAGAAGCTTGGCGCAAAGGACCAGGGACTGCGGTGCTGTCATGGAGATGAGGTGCCTCGCAGCCTCAAAAGGTGTCCAGGGTGGATGGCAATTCCACCTCCTTGATGACCTGGCTCAGGGGAGTCCAACGGCACCGCACTCGACTCCTTGTGGAGCCCAGGTCAATGGTGCCGGCTCCAAAGACTTCGGCACTGGGTGCACCTCTAGGGGACATGCCCCATTGGCCAGCTCCAAAGGGATGGGTCCCTGAGTCTGAGATCCACTCCTCCCCAGCTTACGCCGCTTCTGCGTTGGGGAATGGCACCGATTCCAGGTTGATCCCACCAGTTTTGCCGCTGGGGAGCAGCAGTGGCATGGGTGTCTCCCAGAGTCCTTGTGTGGTGCCGCTTCTACCACTGCTTCTGGGGCACTGTGCACCTATGAGCTCGGTGCCAGGCCTTGCAGCACCAATGTAGGTTGCGGGCTGAGTGCCGCCTCCATAAGGCGCTGTTGAGGCGAAAGTCTTGCTCTTCTTTGTTCTGGGGCACAACGCTTTACAAATCCTGCATTTGTTTGTTTGATGTGCTTTCCCCAGACACTTTAAACAGGCGTTGTGGGGGTCACCCATTGGGATGGGCTTGTTGTAGGACTTGCAGGGCTTGAACCACTGGGACTTAGACATGTAAGTCCCGCAAAAAGAATTCAGTCGGGGTAGAGGGTAAACCCCCCAGCCCAACAGCTAGCTAACTACTAACTAACCAAGAACCACAGACAACTACAAAATACAAACAGTCCGAACGGAAGCTAGGGAAACATGGAGAGCTTGCAAAGCAAGATGTCACACTTCCAACAACCATCACTGGTGGTAAGAAGGAACTGAGGAGGTGCCAGTTCAGCAGGGTCATACATTGAGCACCATGAAGGTGCCACTCCAGGAGACTCCACAGCCAACCCGACAAGTGCTGCTAGGGGAAGAGCTTTCCGACAACTGTGCACGTGGCGCGCACACATCTGATTGGAATCGATATAAGCAAACACTCGAAGAATTAGGGGATTTAAGGGGAGGAGAGGTAGCACTCAGGTCAGGGGAGACCTGTCAGTCCCACATTCTCCCCTCTTGTGTATGCACCAGGATCCATGACAGCCCTGCTTATGGAAGGAAGTTTTAGCCCCTCTCCTTGCCACCACTCTCATGTGAGCTGGGATCTGGGAAGCCTGTCCCTCAAGGGGCATCTGAGCTCCTCTTCCTGTCCCCCAAGAGGGAGCCAGGATTTGACTGCAGAAAACCAAACACCCTTGCCCTGCCCCGAGGCCCCTACCCAGCTCACTCCACCCCCTCCCCCATCATTTACTCTCCTACACCCTCACTCACTTTCACCAGACTGGAGCAGGGGATTGGAGTGCAGGAGGGAGTTCAGGGTGCAGGCTCTGGGCAGTGCTTACCTCACGCGGCTCCCAGAAGCAGTCGGCATGTCCCTGTAGGCGCTGCCCCCGCAGCTCCCACTGGCCACGGTTCCCAGCGCTCAGAGCGGGGGCACTGCGTGGACACTCCTTGGCCACCCCTGCACCTAGGAGCCAGAGGGACATATCGGCCACTTAGGGAGCCACGCAGCACCAGGGCAGGCAGAGAGCCTGCCTTAGGTCGGCTGCGCCACCAGATAGACTTTTAACAGCCCGGTCAGCAGTGGTGACCAGAGCCACCAGGGTTCATTTTCAACCAGGCGTTCCAGTCAAAAACCAGACTCCTGGCAACCCTAGCTCTTGCCCATTGGTCGGGGTGGGAGAAGAAATCAAAGCCCCTGTCCCTGTGTATCTGCAAGATCTGCAGGTGTCTGAGAACCTCTTCCTGCATTCCCAGATGTTTGCTGGGATCTGAGGGGATCCCGCCTTTCTGGAGAAGGTCTGAGCTCCTCTCCTTACCCCATGTGCATGTGCCAAAATCTGGAGGGACCCATGCCCCTCTCTGGCCATCATATGACCTGAGAGCTGAGGGACCACTCTGGAGAGGTCTGATCTCCTCTCCCATACAACCCCCCCATGTGAGCTGCCATCTGGGGAAGCATTGCTCCTCTGAATGGCTTTGAGTCCATCTTCCTGCCCCCATTTGTGAGATCACATCTGGAGAATCCCTGCTTCTCAGGGTTGGAAATTGTGAACAGCATGCACCAAGATCCCACTGCTGAGACTAGGGTGAGAGTTGATACAGGCATGATTAATAGGCAGCAGGTTTAAAATAAATAAAAGGAAGTTCTTCACGCAGTGCACAGTCAAATTGTGTAACTCCTTACCTGAGGAGGTTGACGGCTAGGACTATTAACAGTGTTAAAAGAAAACTGGATAAATTCATGGTGGTTAAGTCCATAAATGGCTATTAGCCAGGACAGGTAAAGAATGGTGTCCCTAGCCTCTGTTTGTCAGAGGATGGAGATGGATGGCAGGAGAGTGATCAATTGATCATTGCCTGTTAGGTTCACTCCTTCTGGGGCACCTGGCATTGGCCAATGTTGCTAGACATATACTGGGCTAGATGGACCTTTGATCTGACCCAGTACGGCTGTTCTTATGTTCATGATTGATGCATATCAGATTCTCAAGCACTGGAGTGGGTGGGAGGGGAGACAGGCTGGCTGGGATATACTGACACCTACTGTGATAAATGGAGCAGTTCACACATCTCAAAGTTATCTTCATGGAGTGTTCTCATTCAGCTAAGAACATCCCATTGAGATGAATTGTCACTTCACACCTCACTTAGCCTCCTATGCTCCAGATCAGTGGTTTTTCAAACTGGGGTACCTATCTATCTCATCGAACTGGAAGGGACCTCAAAAGGTTATTGAGTCCAGCCCCCTGCCTTCACTAACAGGACCAAGTACCGATTTTGCCCCAGATCCCTAAGTGGCCCCCTCAAGGACTGAACTCACAACCCTGGGTTTAGCAGGCCAATGCTCAAACCACTGAGCTATCCCTCCCGCCCTTATACCTCCTCTTGTCTGGGGATACACATGAAAAATCCTGTAACGACAGACAACATATTTTACTTAATAAGACTTGGGCAATCTACTCAATGTTTATTATCCTTTCAATTAAAACTGCAGTCGCATTGGTATATGTTTCCTTTCTGCTGTGCAACTCAGAATCAGAGGTTGTCAAACTGAGGGGCACACCCCACAAAGGGAGCGTGCAGGAACATTCAGGGGGGCTCAAGCTGGCAATGCAAGGTGGGGCACAGCTCACACAGAGAATGTCACCTCCAATTCTCAAACTTCTTAGCTGAGTCCCCCTTTGAATTACAGTTTTTGGTTGCACCCCACCAACCTGGACAGGCTAGGTAGCCCACTGAGGTGAGTCAGGGGGTGGAGATGCTGTGCTGAGATGGCCCAAGCCACTTGGTGTCACCACTCGCCCTCTTGAACACTCCTCCATGACTCCCTAGGGGGGCATGACCCACAGTTTGAAAACCTCTAAAAGCTGTTGCAAAATGGAAGGCAGAAATCTGCCCTTGTCACTTCTGACTATCTCAGATGGGGGTATGTGGAAGACTACATTATTTGGAAAGAGATACACAGCCTAAAAAGTTTGAAAACCACTGCTACAGATGGACATATCGAGCCATTACTAAGTCACTTCACCTCTGTGCTTCAATTTCCACATTTGTACAATGGGAAGAATGTTTGTCTCCTTGGTAAAGTACTCTAAGATTTACTGATGAAACATGCTATGTAAATACCAACCTCTGTGGCCAGATGAAGATCTCTTAACTGCAACCCTACACAACAAACACAACAACCACTACTTTAATGACCACTAAGTCCAAGAACATGTTATAAAAAACTCCAGGAAATTCATCAAAAACAATCTTATTAACTCAGAATTAAGGTTGCCCGGTGGTACCTCCCACCCTTTCAAACAAATTTCACAAAACTAAAATGTCTGAAAACCAAGAAATATAAATTAAAGGTGTACACACCCATGCAACTGGAACTCTGCCCTCTGAGTGATGCCCCAATATGCTCCTAACACACATGCTTGCACTCTGCCTTTGCACTATACTGAACAGGAGCTAATTATATCAGCCTGACACTCTGCTCCACAGAAAAAAAATCACCATATCTAACAAACTTTACAACCCCTTCACTCTTATGCACACTATGCCATCTAACAAACAACCCACTTACCCATCATTAAACTCAGAGTCCATACCTCATATCCCCCATAACTGCTGACACACTTCCTGGCAAGAAGACCACCTGCTGCCCTGATGACACAACCGTAATACTGAAATGAAAAACAATGGATCTCATGATTCATATGCACCTCTCTCCTTTGATCACACATGTGGGGGATCAGACAGAGGGGCACATACCCCACAAAAAGGCATGGATTCCACAGATTGCCTCATATCACAATCACAGCTTTGCCAAGCTGCTCCAGCTAACTGCTCTGCCATTCAGTACAATTACATCAAACACAGTGGATCCTGCTGGAGTGCATGCAGATAATTCCTAGTGGCTATTGGCAGCCTCAGGGCTTGTCTACATCAGAAAGTTGCAGCGCTGGTGAGGGAGTTACAGCGCTGCAACTTAGGAGGTGTACACATCTGCAGGGCACCACCAGCGCTGCAACTCCCTGTTTGCAGCGCTGGCCGTACTCCCGTTTTGTCTCGGGTGTAGAGGATCCAGCGCTGGTGATCCAGCGCTGGTAATCAAATATAGACACTTACCAGCGCTTTTCTTGACCTCCGTGGAATAAGCAGGTATCCCAGCATACCTGAGGAAGCTCGGTAATCAAGCTGGTCTCCTTCCCCGGCTTGCTCTCGCGTTTCCCGAACCCCGAGCAAGCAGGTCTCCTTCCCTGAGGTTTGCTGGGTGGTTCCGGGAAGGCGAGAGCAAACCGGGGAAGGAGACCAGCTTCGCCGCGGTTTGCTCTCGCGTTCCCCGAACAAGCAGGTCTTCTTCCCTGCGGTTTGCAGGGTGGTTCGCGGAACGCGAGAGCAAACCGCGGCGAAGCTGGTCTCCTTCCCCGGTTTGCTCTCGCGTTCCCCGAACCCGAGCAAGCAGGTCTCCTTCCCGGCGGTTTGCAGGGTGGTTCGCGGAACGCGAGAGCAAACCGCGGCGAAGCTGGTCTCCTTTCCCGGTTTGCTCTCGCGTTCGCCGAACCCCCGAGCAAGCAGGTCTCCTTCCCTGCGGTTTGCAGGGTGGTTCGCGGAACGCGAGAGCAAACCGGGAAAGGAGACCAGCTTCGCCGCGGTTTGCTCTCGCGTTCCCCGAACAAGCAGGTCTTCTTCCCTGCGGTTTGCAGGGTGGTTCGCGGAACGCGAGAGCAAACCGCGGCGAAGCTGGTCTCCTTCCCCGGTTTGCTCTCGCGTTCCCCGAACCCGAGCAAGCAGGTCTCCTTCCCTGCGGTTTGCAGGGTGGTTCGCGGAACGCGAGAGCAAACCGCGGCGAAGCTGGTCTCCTTCCCCGGTTTGCTCTCGCGTTCCCCGAACCCGAGCAAGCAGGTCTCCTTCCCTGCGGTTTGCAGGGTGGTTCGCGGAACGCGAGAGCAAACCGCGGCGAAGCTGGTCTCCTTTCCCGGTTTGCTCTCGCGTTCCCCGAAACCCCTTGAAGCCGCCCAACAGCGCTGCAGTGTGGCCACATCTAACACCACTTGCAGCGCTGGTTGCTGTAAGTGTGGCCACTCTGCAGCGCTGGCCCTATACAGCTGTACTAATACAGCTGTAACAACCAGCGCTGCAAAATTTTAGATGTAGACATGGCCTCAGTTAAGGTTGTTTGGGAGTGTACCTTAACTCTTCATTTCCAGGTTTTCACAAGTTTGAGTTTATTCTAGAAGGGCACACAATGCCACCAGGCAAGTTGTGTCAGTGAACAGACTACAGGAGAGAAACAATGAAAAACTACACACACTGTAATGTCAAATGAACAAAGCAAACAGAAGTTGGATCTTACCAACAACAGGATATTTAAAAGACTAAAGAGTCTGGTGTCCTTTTCAACAGAATCCTCTGTGCCTCTGCATAAAACCATCCTGCATTTCTCACAGAATTATTTGACTGATCCATACAATTAGCAGAATTATGAAACTGAACAGCACTATAATGGTTTTCATTTAGGAATGGGTAAGGATATGTGGGAAAAGTCTTAATCCCATGAATTTGGAGCAGGGACTATCTTTTGTTTTGTGGTTGTTCAGCGCTGAGCACAACTGGTCCTGTCCAGGGCTAGAGTTCCTTTGATTACTCCTGTTGTAGCATCTATTATTTTTGACAAGTTCCAAATTTCCTGGTCAAGGTCCAGACTGCAGAAACATTTTTCACACCACCACCACAACAAGTAGTAGTAAATAAATCAAGCAGTCCAGTCAAAATCGTCTGGCAGTCCGGATTTGGCCTACAGTCTGCCTACTGACTACCTCTGCACTATGGTAATACAAATAAATAATAATTACTACATAACAATACTTTAATAAAAACATACAAGAACAACTGGAACAGGTAGTAATATGATACCACTGTTCTTAGACTAAATGCTGTGCTGACAGAGTATAGACCAAAGGATTATTTCACAGGTGAATCTTTTAGAGAAGACATGTCCAGGGAGATTGCAGCTATCCACCTCTACATAAGAAGAGGCTTATAAATTACTTTTTTTTTTTTTTTTTTTTTTTTTTGCTACAGAGTGGGTTATGCTGGCTTGGATAAAACTTAACTGAAATCATTTTAAATAGCCAAAACTTACACCTGGTACAATAATCTATACTCATATCATTACATCTGTTCAGCAGATCCAGCTTTACTTATTACATGAGTTTCAGCTACCACTTCCTTTTCTATCTGCAGGAAGTCAAAAAGGATGACATACCCGTTTCTGACTGCAGACTCCCACATAATCAAATACACTCCCACACAGCTCAGATCCATCTGCACATCCATTGCCCGAGATCTGCACTCCTGCCCCAATCTGTATCCAGCAGGGGCTCTCAGCCATCCATCCCGCGCAAACAAGCTACACCCCTTTTTGATACGACCACCTCTACCAGCAGCCACACATGCCCGTTCCTACCACATCCACCCTTACTAGCATTCTGACTGCCAGCACACATACACATACACATCTGTAGTGTTATATACCTACCCTGCCCATTTATCTTTATTCACAGTGAGAAACCAATCTTCAGTACAGCTCTCTACCCACTGTTAGACATACACCTTCATCCCCAGGTGCATCCAGCCTTGTCAGTACAGGCTCACCATTTGCCATATGTATTTATAGTCCCCAGCATCACACTCATCCAGGGAAATCAAAAGTGACATGACAGACTACCTTCAACGAGTTAACCTCACTTCCCTCCTCTCCTCAATACACTCACCCAATATCCAGTAGCCAAAATCCAGAGTGGTAGGAACAAAGGAAAAGAAAAGAAAACCACTAACTGTGGTGGGTGATTAGTGAATAATTTATGAAAGCATACTGTCTTTGTTCTCATTATTTGTGTGCAGAGAAGCAACTTGCCCCATTATCAACACTACTAAATTATTTGCTGTAAGATGTAGAGTGACCTAAGCTACTATCTGAACCTGCTCCAAAAGGTAGCCCAGGGGAGTATGGGATATAAGATCCAAAATGTATTTTAGAGCTCATCTACACTATGGGTCTGATTTGGTTTACGGAAGTTTATAAACAAATGGTAATACTTATCCTACATACAACATATTAACCCAAGTACAGCTCCATGTCTGTCATGGAGGCTGCAGATGTCACAGATTCTCTGACTTTCCGTGACCTCCGTGACTTCTGCAGGGGCCAACTGCTGCTCCAGCGGTCCCCAGAAGCTTGTGCCACTGGCCCTGGATGCCCCCTCTCCCCAGAGGCTTCCCCGGCAACAGTTATGGGGTGGCCAGAAGCCCCCAGCAACTAGTGCCGCTGGTCCCGGACACACTCCCCCCTCCCAGCCACCCCCCCCCCCCCGATTTAATCACAGGTATTTTTAGTAAAAAAGTCACAGACAATTCACTTCCCGGGCTGTGAATTTTTGTTTATTGCCCACGACCTGTCCGTGACTTTTATTAAAAATACCCATGACTAAATCATAGCCTTACACATGAGCTCAGATACATGGAAGTACCATGTTTTGACCTTGCCCATGATCATGGCTGTAATATACAGGATTTAACCATGTTCTAACAATTCTGCTGTGTAGATGAGACTGGCCACCCATCTCTTATTACCTAAGTTAGTCAGCCCTTTTACTGCCAAAGTCAGTATGTGAAAGGATATTCCAAAAGGTACTGCATTTAAGAACCAAAAAAAAAAAAAAACACACTTCTCTGCTCTATTTATCATTGATTGCACTAGTATAGGGTAGTTGCCCAGATTTTCCCAGAATATGTTGATGTAAGCTCAGCCCAAAACAGCTGTGCTAAAAATGGTGGTATGGGGATGCTCTGATTTGCATTAGCTGTGACTATGTCAAAGGAGAATTCAAGAGGGAGCATATCAGAGTCTGGTTACACTTAACACAGCTGTATGTAATGTAAGGAAGACTTTTTTTGCATTATTCAACTTTTATTTAAACTATGGACTCTGACTATTGTGACTCACTTGTACAAGAACACAGTAGGCAGCAAATGAAAAATATATTATTTATGGTGACTTTTCAGTTAATGTTGACTTTAATTATCATCCTTAGAATTAACATCTCCTTTGAATAAATGGCATAGTTCACGGCTAACTGCTACTGATACAGAATATTTGCAGACTCATGGAGACAAGATGCACCAGTTCTGTCAGGCTAGGTTTGCAGAATTTGAAACAATAGCTGAGGTGTGAACTGCCCCATTCATGTCAACCTTGTTAATTATTTCACTGCTCAAAATATGAATGAAATTCTACACAGTTTACTCTGTAACTGCTCATTTTGATGCCACAAGTAGGTGAGTTTGGGAAATACGGCCACTTATTTTTTTGCACTCAAGTCAAGAAGCAGCTCCAGCTCAAGAATCCCAGCATGGCATCTGAGCCCCACTGAAGGGAAGCCAAGACAAAGGACCACACTAGAGCCCACCTGCGTGAGATGTTTTGTTAGAAAGAACATAACATTTTGAATGGTAATTGTTTAGTAAACTAATATTGTCGTAAGCTTGAAATATAACACTTTTGGTTTAAAAAAAAATGACTTGTATTCAACTATTTCTTAACATCCAATACTGAAAACAATTCCTTAAAGTAAGAATTTAAGAATACATCTTAAAATACAATTTATTTTCTAAAATATTAGTAGGCCTTTAAGAACACAATGAGGTGGGCAAGGTGACAACTAGTTTCATTTTCTTCTGGGGGTGGGCCTCAGCTTTCAAAAATTAGGGTAACAATCAATTAAAGAATCCAGCCAGTACCCTATTGCTACATGTTCCTTTATTACTCATTGTCACCCTGAGCGAATTACACCCAACCTTAGATTTTCCCCTTTGTTTTATTCTGCAAAGGAAGTGTATTGTTCAATGTACACTGTTGATTTTGCATATTAAATGCAATAAGAACATAAGAACAGCCATACTGGGTCAGACCAAAGGTCCATCAAGCCCAGTATCCTGTCCTCTGACAGTGGCCAATGGCAGGTGCCCCAAAGGAACTGAACAGACAGGTTATCGTCAAGTGATCCACGCCCTGTCACCCAATCCCAGTTTCTGGCAAACAGAGGCTAGGGATACCATTCCTGCCCATCCTGGCTAATAGCCATTGATGGACCTATCTTCCATGAATCTGTCTAGGTCCCTTTTGAATCCTGTTATAGTATTGGCCGTCACAACACCCTCTGGCAAGGAGTTCCAGAGGCTGACAGTGCATTGCATGAAAAAATACTTTCTTTGTTTGCTACCTATTAATTTCATTTGGTGGCCCCTTGTTCTTGTATTATGAGAGGGAGTAAATAACACTTCCTTATTTACTTTCTCTATACCACTCAAGATTTTATCCCCCCTTAGTCACCTCTTTTCCAAACTGAAAAGTCCCAGTCTCCTTAATCTCTCCTCATATGGAAGCCATTCTATAACCCTAATCATATTTGTTGCCCTTTTCTGAACCTTTTCCAATTCCAATATAGCTTTTTTGAGATGGAGTGATCACATTTGCACGCAGTATTCAAGATGTGGGCATACCATGGATTTACATAGAGGCAATATGATATTTTCTGTCTTATCTATCCATCTTTTTGCTAATGATTCCCAACACTGTGTTTGCTTTTTTGACTGCTGCTACACATTGAGTGGATGTTTTCAGAGAACTATCCACAATGACTCCAAGATCTTTCTTGAGTGGTAACAGCTAATTTAGACCCTATCACTGTATATGTATAGTTAGGATTATGTTTTCCAATGTGTATTACTCTGCATTTATCAACATGAAATTTCACCTACCATTTTGCTGCCCAGTCACCCAGTTTTGTGAGATCGTTTTGTAGCTCTTCACAGTCTGCCTGGGACTTAACTAGCTTGAGTAGTTTTGTATCATCTGCAAATTTTGTCACCTCATTGTTTATCCCTTTTTCCAGATCTTTTATGAATATGTCAAATAGGATTGGGCCCAGTAAGATCCCTGGGGAACACCACTATTTACCTCTCTCCATTCTGAAAACTGCCCATTTATTCCTACCCTTTGTTACCTATCTTTTAGCCAGTTACCAATCCATGAGAGAACCTTGCCTCTTATCCCAATGAAAGGAACAGAGTACAAGCATACATTAGGGACAGAATTCTATCAGTTCTCACACAGTGATACGTTAGAAAGAAAAAAGTATATTAACTGCAATGCTTGACCTGTAATACGTCTGTTGATTGTAGGTTTATGTAAGCCTATGTAGATTTTGCAAATGTATACCTGTAACCATATTAGTTGTCAGTGACTCTCAATCCATGAGATGAAGACCGCTAGCAGTCCATAGTCAAGTTTATGGTGGTCCACCCAATTGGCTGGCTGAAAATCATCTACATTAATCTTTAAAATATGATGGTCTCTGCTACTTTATTAAAAGAATGTGTGCAAATCAACCAGTCTCAGTTCCCTCGCAACTCTAAATCCATATTGCTGAGACCTCCAAAAAGCAGAAATATAGGGTGCATTGTGGGATTCACATGAAAGACAATATCTCAAAGAACCAGTTTACAAAAAAGTAAACTTTTCTCCGTCCTTAGGTGTCAGTGTGGATCCCACTGTAGATGACCGGCAAGCAATAAGAGTTATAGCTATATCAAAAGGACTGAACTACCACTCTCCTAAGCTTAGCATCTATCCTGGATACCCTGTCAAGTGCATAGTTAGCAGGTTGCTTCATGTAACTGCCTTGCATATTTCAAAGACTGGAAGATTTCTGAAGCAAGCAAAAGATTAGGCCTGTGCCCTGGGGAAGTGTGCCTTGACATTCAGAGGGACAGCCTCAACAGCCAGCTGATAGCAGTAATCCACTATATTTCCACACAGCAAGAGATTCTCTACAATGAGGTAATTTGACCTTTTAATGTGCCTAATATGGCCACAAATATGGAAGAGAGCCTAAAAAGCTCTTAACAGGCCTAAGGAAGGCTCCAGAGTATGGAGCTTGTCTTCTCCCAGCATTGAGTGCAGCTTTGAGATGAATACTATCAGGGTAATGGACTGGTTCAGGTGGAATTCTGTGACCACCTTAGGGTGGAATTTGAGGTGTGGTTTCATCACTACTTTGTCTCAGTGAAAATATGTACAAGGCAGCCCAGCCAGAAGAGTTGGAGTGAAGTGACCCTCCATGCTGATCCGATGGTAAAGTAATGTATTGAGCACTCAGACAACAATTTTAGAAGAGACTCCATAAGCTTGAGAAGGACACGGAGGTACCATGAGAGCTGGGTCTCTGACTGGAAGGTAAGTGTGAAGAAGGCTCTTGAAGAATTTTGATACTGTGAAGTGTAAGAATAGAGTGCAACTGTGCTAGTGTGACATAATATTGTAGTGAGGACTCTAAAAGAAGTAAATGCTTGTCCTGCATGTTGCAGGAGGAGGATATAGTCCAGGAACTTTGGTATTGGGGCCTTCACTGGATTAATACTCCAAGTTCCCTAAATGAAGAATCTTCTCAGTTTTGAGGAGTATATTTTCCTACTGGAAGGTTTTCTGCTCTGTATAAGAACTTCCTGAACCTATAGAGAGCAGTCTGTCACTGTTGCTCAACCGGCCAACATCAAGGCTGTCAGATGCAATAACTGTAGATCCAGGTGAAGCATTTTACCGTGGTTCTGGGATGTTATTTCCTGTAAGCTGGAAGATGTATGGCAGGCCACTCGGACATCTGCAGCGGATCAAATAGCCCCATACTGGCCAAGCCAGTTTTGGCTATCATGCTGACTGAGGTATTGTCCCATCTGATTTTGACTAGTATCTCAGCACTCAGAGGAACAAATGGTAAAGCACAGGAGGCCTCAAAGACCATCGAAGGAGGAAGGCATCTGACAGGGAGCCTGGACTCACTCCTCCAATGGAACTTAAGTTCTGGCACTTGGTGTTGGCAATCAAGCCTATGGTGGGAGTCTCCCACATTTCTGCTTAGAAAGTCTGTTCAGTCGTTGCTGACTCCTGGAAGGTGTACAGCTATTGGACTCTGCCCACACTGATGACACCATTCCTAGAACATGATAGAAGGTATAATAGAAAGACTGCAAGGCTATTTATATAGTGCATCACCAGTGTGCTGTCTATCAGGATTTGGACTGTGCTGATGCAGATCCCAGTGCTAATGTCAGTGCTAGTTCTTCCTTGGTACCCACTTTTCCACGGTGGACTTAGTCACCTGTCCGCTCACTGGGGTACTAGAGGACATGGGCCTTGTTCATTAGGATGACTTTGGAGCTCTCTTTCTCTGGGTCTGACAAGATTTTCATGGACTGTTCCAGAAACAGGAGCTTCAGCCTCACATCTTGCAACTTACGATTCCTCGCAGAGAATAAGCATACCAAACATCTGCTCCGAACATGGGATTCTCCCAGACAGAAGCAGACATACTGTGTTCATTTTTAAGGGGAAGTAGTCCATTGCAGAATGCACAGGGCTTGAAACCTGCAGATTTTGAATGTGTCATTACAGAAACCCTGTACAAGGGTGTGTATAGAGGGTGTACAGGGCAGTCTGACAAGGGAAGTTCAGTACAATAGTCAATCAGTTCACAGAAGATCAAAACTGGTTTTGAAGATTTTTTTTAGGACTCTAACCTGCACTAAGAACTAACAAGTCAGACACTAGTCAGGTTCTGCCTGACTGCCATAGGCCTTCAGAGGAAACTGTTTATATCCTCATACAGCAGCACAATGCACACAGGTACCTCTGAGACACTGATAGTTAGGTAAAATCTGATCATGCACACAGTGCAAGCCACACTGATACATACTTGAATAACTTGTATGATCAGTTATCTCATGCACCATATTGATCACATTACGTGGTGGCCACTGTATTTTAAAATCTAAATGGGTAACCACTTTAAATTTAATTGTTAATGGAATAAACTTATATTAATATGTAACTTTATATCAGATCAGCGGTCCACCTTTTATTTTTCTTTTAAAGAGTGGTCTGTGGCATCAAGTCTTTGTTCTCTGTGTATATAGTGCCTAACCTGGTCCATGACTAGGAGTCCTATATGCTGCCACAATACTGCAGCCTTTTCTAGCCACTATAATACAAATAAAGTTGAGAACTACTAAACTAAGCTATGCAGTAACTAATACAGTTCTTCTATATTAATGTTGCAGTATAGGTTAGGTGTTGTATATTAGAATTGGATCCCTTGAATAGGAAATAGGATTTTATTACCTAATTTGGTTGAGAGTTACAGGGGACAGAATTAAAAGTTGAGTGAGGTGATAACGTGTTGAAGACCATCAATGGGAAACTGGCAGGACAAAATGTTCATTTCCTTTTTTTTTTTTAGTATGCATCATTAAAAATAAAGAAAATGTAAGAGGTGTTAGTTAACTACACACCAGTTAAAGCTTTCAAATGTCACTAGCTACATTTGGCATTCTTCTCTCTCATCTCACTCAAACAGCACTAAAAGTTTAAAAGCTGGTTGGCAACCTTTCAGAAGTGCTGTGCTGAGTCTTCATTTATTCACTCTAATTTAAGGTTTTGCGTGACAGTAATACACTTTAATATTTTTAGAAGGTCTCTTTCTATAAGTCTATAATATATAACTAAACTATTGTTGTATGTAAAGTAAATAAGGTTTTTAAAATGTTTAAAAAGCTTCATTTAAAATTAAATTAAAATGCAGAGCCCCCCCAGACCAGTGGCCAGGACCTGGGCAGTGAGAGTGCCACTGAAAATCAGCTTGGGTGCCGACTTCGGCACGCGTGCCATAGGTTGCCTACTCCTGGCACATAAAGTCAACAGGAGGATATCCTGGTCCTGACAGATCTTAATAGGCGACTTTAGCACACTCATAGGAGGCACACGGAAAAGATGGTGGGGAAAAGAATATTTGGAGAACGAAGGATGGAGGGTTTTAAATACATGGAAAAATAACTGATCAAAAGTTCTATCTAAAAAATCAAATGTTTAAAATATTTTAAACATTAATTAAAAACACTCCATCTTTCTCCGCCAGCCACGTTTCCCTCTGTTTTTCCACTGCACTCCTGCTTTACACATGCATCCTCCAGTTCTCTGTGCTCTCCCACATGCCATCCTTCTTCTGGTTTCCTATCTCACTCCACTATCTAAGTCCATTGCTCAATCAGAAGCTAGAGCCGGTCTGTTTATACACATTTTAAATACTCCACAACTTACACTCGAAAGAAGCTCCAGAATAGTGTAACCCAGGCTGTGGCTACAGGTAACAGGAATAAAAGGAAAAAACAAGGGCACCAAAAAACAAAATACTGTACACTGCCCATTTTTAAAAACACACACACCCCTGCACAGAGGTTTCTTTGCCCCGGTCCAATGTACAAGGAGTGACAACAGTAATACGACCATCCCAAACTCATGCTGCAGGTTTCCCATGAGCAGTATACCCATTTTCTCTCACTCAGACAGAAGACCTGTCAAGGAAATACAGTGAAAGAGTGTTAGTGGTAGAGGGGAAGTAATAATCAGAGGTATGGAAAACAAGAGGAGGTAGAATGAGACAAGCTCTCTCTACACATAAACCCTACATCAGCATAACCCCCCTAGTCTAGACGAGTGTACACGGATAGAAGACTTCTGTCAGTGTAGCAACATCACCTCACCAAAAAACGTTAGCTATGCTGAAAGCAGCACTCCTCTGTTGGCAGAGCTGCATCTACACTGGGGGTTCTGTCAGCATAGCTATGCAAGTCAGGGATGTGGATTTTTCACACCCCTGACCAACACAGCTACATCAATATTAGTTGTATGTGTATTCCAAGCCTCAGTCAATGGAGAAGAATGATAAATTGGACAAGTAAGTGGAAAGGAAATGAGACTGGGAGAGACTGTGCTCATCGGGCATAATTTTCAGAAGTGCCAGATACTTAAGACTTTACATGAAATCAACAGGAGCCACTTATGTTCTTGTGTTGAGGCAAGGTAGGTAGTTTATCAATTCTTCCTTGATGCCTGGGGCTGTAGAAGAAAGTGGGGAGAAGCACTGCTACCTCTTCATGTTCCCTGCTCTAACAAGCCCCTAGGATCTTCCACTGTGCCTACATCACTGGTTCCCAACCTTTTCTGTGCTGTAACTTACCTGGAGCTCCAGGGGCTCTTCCCCACCACCTCCTGGACGGCAGCTGCAGGAGGGCAGGGCAGGGGCAAGGGAGCCAACAGCTTGCTCTCACAGGAGGGGATGGGGGAAGAGAGGGAGACTGAGTTCTGATTGGTTGCTCCATCCATGGAGAAGGCAGGTCAGTGAGGAAGACAGCCAATCAGAAGGTAGCTTTCCCCCATTTTAGTTTTTTAAAAAATTCTGCGGCACACCTGTTCGGGCACCAGTTGGGAAACACTAGCCTACATCATAATGAAGGTATGATGATATACTCCTTATCCACACTCTTCATATTTGCTTTATGGACTAGGCTGAAAAAAGCCCTGGTCCTCATGAATGATCCCTCTACTTTTTTTTCCCAATGTATTAATGAATGACTCTCAGAGCTCAAGTCCATGCATTGATACCCTGCAGTTCTGTCTAGTTGACCCTGCGTGTGGAAGGGGAAGCATTTCAAAGAATGCTACCATGGACATCATGCACTTCAATCTCTTATCTAGAAGCCTAAATTCAAGTGAAAGGTGGTGACAAGAAAATAAAAACAAAAATAACAAGCCCTTAGCTAAGGCTAGTCTAAACATGGTGTTATTGCTAATTAACTCCATGCGTGGACTCTAATTCTGGAATAAGGGTGTCCATCCACGGAATTGGGAATAACTATGTGTCGACAAGCCCTAAGAGAGTCTCTTGGTTAGCAGAAATATTCCGTGTGTCTAAGCAAGATAATTAATTTTCCAATTCCTCCTTTCTGACTAGGGTTATGTATGTATACACTACCACTTACGATGGTATAACTTATGCCACTCAGAGGTATGAATAAGTCATCAAGTGACAAATTGCACTGACCTAAGCACTGGTGTGGACAGTGCTATGTTGTCAGGAGAGCTTCTCCTGTTGACGTAGCTACAGCTGCTCGTTGGGGGTAGATTGATTAAGTCAACAGGAGAAATCTCTCTCCAGTCAGCTTAGAGCGGCTACACAAGAGAACTTATAGCAGCACAGCTGCATCCATGCAGGTGCACCGCTGTATGCTCACTAGTACAGCCATAGCTTAAGAGCTTTCAGATCCTCCTTTCTCACTGAGCTGCAAAGAGGGTGAGCTTTTTCCCCCTGCTTCCTCTTTGTGAGCCTGATTCAACGACAACTTAAGTCAATGGGTATCTTTTCACTGATTTAAATAGGCTTTCAGTTAGGCCTCATACTCTTGCTCTGAGGAGCTTCTAGTTAATCATTCCACTGTCTATTTTAGGGTATGGCTACACTTACAGCTGTACAGCGCTGGGAGTTACAGCTGTCTTCGTACAGCTGTGTAGGGAAAGCGCTGCAGTGTGGCCACACTGACAGCTACCAGTGCTGCAGTGTGGCCACATTTGCAGTGCTGTTGGGAGTGGTGCATTATGGGCAGCTATCCCAGCTTTCAAGTGGCTGCAACGTGCTTTTCAAAAGAGGGGGGTGGAGTGGAGTGTGACAGGGAGCGTGGGGGAGACAGAGAGAGTGGATTTTTGGAGCTGACGCTGTGTCAGCTCCCTGCCTTGCAAGTTCTACGGACTGGAAGATACACAGCACCAACCTCCAATCATTTTAAAAGTTTCGACCCCTTCCTCCACCCCTCTCTTATTCACTAAATGCAAATAGCCTTCAGACCAGATAAGCAGCTGCTCCAAAATGGACTTCCCCCTTCCCCCCCGCCGCGTTGCTTCTCTCCTCAAGCAAACTGAACATTCCAAAGGAATCCCCCTGCCTGCCTCTGCTTGAGCAAACGAGTGTGTTTGTTTTTTAGATATGCAGCTCCGGGAGCCCGGAGTTCACAACAAAACACCAGAGTGGCTGAACAGGCATTCTGGGATACCTCCGAATACCCTGGAGGCCAATTACAGCACTTTTGGTGGCCACACTTGCGGAGCAGGAGTACAGCCAGCGCTGCAGCCAGGAAGATGCAGCGCTGTATGTGCCTTGCAAGTGTGGACGGTGAGTAAGTTGCAGTGCTATAAACCCACCACCAGCGCTGCAACTCTCCAGTGTAGCCAAGCCCTTAGTGTTGGATACGTACACCTGTTCATGTTATACATCTTTGCTTTTCCACCAAGTCCTCCTCTATCAAAAAGAGAAGTTTTACTTCCTGAGCAAGTCCAACAAAACAAAATTGGAGTTTGTAAGCCCAAAGCGCAGCAGAGTAAGACTGAGCACATTCTTGTCAGTTTCATAGCTATCCACAGGTTTCTAGATGAAACTGACAAGAATCATGTCAATTTCTCTCTGTGGCTTAGAATATGTGAGCAGAGGAAACCCGGGAATTACATATTAGGGGAAACCCCCCCCCCCCCCCCCCCCCGCCCCCAAAGAAGGTGGAGAAAGGAGCCGAAGGGCACAGCCACCATGCTTATTCCAAAACTGCAGCAGCCAGGATGCTAAAAAAGGAGGGGTAAAATAATCGCTACCCACAGTCAAAGCAGTGAGAAGCATCTGGAGAGTAATGAAAATTATTTTGTATGGGGAAGTGGGACAAGAAAAAAATATAGGGGATGAGAGAAAGGGAAAGCAGTTGCAGAAAACAGAGTACATTCTGATGTTGTACATAACTATTACTGACAATCATCTTGACAGCCTGTATAGTGGATTTGACACACAGCAGTAATTCGACACTTTAATCCATGAAGATAAACCCTTATATCAAGTAATCATGTATTCCATTTGTGCGTGACATTATTATATAAAAATAAAAATACATATACACACACAAACCCCATGTGGGCAGAATGGAGAGAGGAAAAGAGTCACCTTACTTCTTTCTTTCCACTTGCTGTATTCGAAACACTGCCAAGTAAAATATCACAGTTTTTCAAATGGAACAACTATTCCAGGACAGAGCAAGTCTCAACAGATTTCAAACCAAGCCCTTACGGAGAAGAACCTTGCAACTTTTTCCTCACCCTCCCCACTAACCTAGTGGAACAAAAGCAAAGGGAAAATGTCCAATATTTACTGCCATTAAACAAACTCATAAGCAGGTGCTTGCCAGTCCCTGTAGCATTTCATACTCCGGTTTGAGAGAGAGCAAGTTAAGATGGGCAGTGGTATTTTCCCCGCATAGAATCACAGAAGTTTTGCCCCATAGAATCAAGAAAAACAGAATGAATTTAGGATAAGAGGTCAACCTTAGCCTTAAGTCTTCATGGCTTTATTTACATTGATTTTCTAAAGTTATTTTGGTAACTGTAAAAACACACTACACACAAAGAGGAAAAAACAATAAGAAAATCAACTTATATAGGAAACAATGCATTTGCAACTATAACAAGACAAGACTACATAAAATAATACGGCAATGTAATTCTCTCATGCTGAAGTATTTCTAGATTTAGATTAATAATAAATTGTTCACATTCCATCCACTTTCCCACACATCCCCAATGAGCACCACCCAACTCTAAAGTCTGAATTGCAGACACTATTCTTTCTAGAAAAGGTTCTCTGAGACCGCAAACTTTTCTTCTTTCTATACCTACACTCACCAAGCAGTCACAAGGAACACTGCATCCTCAGAGTTTAGCATAATGTTCCTGCAGCACTCCCCTATTTTTGAGTGCAGGGCGGGGAATTCTTGAAAGAGTCACTGAGTCTATGTTCCACCTTCCTAATTCAAAGCCAAACTATTCAGGCAGATCTCCAAACTATGAGAGGGCTAGGATAAACGGTTTTCAGTGCAGAAAAACATTCCCACAGAAGCATCTGGTTGAAACCACGGATGGCAGTAGCTCCTGAAAAATCATATATTATTAGGGTTGGAAGGGACCTCAGAAGATCATCTAGTCCAACCCCCTGCTCAAAGCAGGACCAATCCCCAAATGGCCCCCTCAAGGATTGAACTCACAACCCTGGGTTTAGCAGGCCAATGCTCAAACCACTGAGCTATCCCAAAATACTTCAGGACCTCCTGTGTAACCAATTTCCTAACCAAGGCACCTAATTCACACACCTTAAAATTGGACAGTTTCCACAAGTGCACTGATATATCAACATAAGTTGTTCTGAATATCTTGCTTTACCCTCGTGTAGCTGATGTTTCACATTGTGATTTTAAAAGGTAAAGGCCTTTTGGTTGCAAAGAGAGTTGGTGATAGGAGTGAAGGTAGTTGAGGATGAGGCTCAAGCACATATTGGGTTTGTGTTTAGATCGCTCAGGGCAACTTGGCAAGTTTCAACTTAGGATCCAAGCCTGGATGTTACAAAACTACAGCAAATTAATATAACTGACAGGATCAGCTCAAGAGAGCAAGGAGTGCAACAGCCAGGCTCTGCAAACTAGCATGGAGATGTACTGTCAAATTGCTCATGGAAGTTTAGGATCAGAACAGCACAGGATGCTATATGTCAAGACTGTGGTCCAACAGGAGAGCAGCAAGGGAACCCAGGACTAGGAGAGTAAGGGGTACTGCAGTTTAGGGTTGCGAAAAGTTAGCTAAGTTGTATGCAGCCATTCAAGATGTCAAAAGTAGGGAATGTTGTGCTTGTTCTTCACAGTAGCAACGCTGTTTAAGAGGGATATGTGCACAGCCCACTGTTTAGATTCTGCTTAGCTCCCCATATTATTAACTCTTTACTTCATACGACCATTATATAAAAGTTCTCTTGAAAAGAGATACCAAAATGAAACTGTTCTAAAATATTTTAGATTGGTAAATATGGCTTAAAATAAAGTATTACAAAAAAAGTCCACATCTAAAACAGTAAAATTTTCAAAAAGACTATCCAACATGGAATAATTGTGATTAAATACCGCCACTGATGAATTGACTTGAACGAGAAGAGCTAGTTGATCTCAATTCAGTAACTACTTGTGGATAAAGGCTAAATCACAAAAGCCACTACTGCAACTGGCAGTAGTCAGTCTATTTAGATCCTTGCATGACCCCTATCTAACATTTCAGTGTTGGGAAAGGCCAAACATAGGACTAAACAGCATAAAAATAAATCCTCTCATTACCAGGTCAGAAGCACAATGGTGCCTGAGAAACTAGCACTGCCAACTCTGTTCTGTGATGGTGGTGGTGGAAAGGGAGGGTTGTTGTGTTTATCTAAAAGCCTTCAGTCTCTAAAACTCTTAGTCCAGAGCGTTTCATAAACATCAAGTTTACTTGAACTAGTTTTAGATTTTTTCTAAAATATACATTCTAATTAAATAGCCACCCTAGAGATATGCATGAGCCAGCTATAAATGCATAGATATACCCCCAGCCAACAGTCTCACAATATAGGGAAGTCAAGCAAGCAGTATGAAAACTGTTTGAGGTGATTACCTATTATACCCTCATTTCAGATAGTAACAGTAGCAACAGGAACTGGAAGGAGCTCTCCAAGAAGAGCACCCATTGTCCTTTAGTTCTGCAAAGGCTTTAGTTAAAGATGACCTACAAAGGAAAATAATAATAGGACCATGCATGGCTTCTCTTTTTAATAATGTATAAAGGCATGAAAGGATTTGTTTCTGCTTTAGGGGGAAAAAAACAGAACTCCTCCATCCATTTTTCTTGAAGACTAGCTATCTGGAGAACTAACAGAACCAAGACAACACGGGTGAAATTGAATTAACTGATAAAGTTACTTTTAAATAAATTAAACAAACATGAACATCTTTTCAAAGAGCTGGAAGAAATGTTAGGTAACTTCACCTAGCCAATGAAGGGCTGAGAAAGCTCCCCATACACATAAGATCTCCAATGAGTAAGCCATTGGAGGTAAGACTTGACATTACTAATAATCCTTAGCTAAAATTTATTTTAAACTCTGCTTACAAACACCCTGCAGACTCTCTTTATGTATCAGAGCACCAAGAAAAGCACAAACCTAATTATTTTTCGTTTTTAGGTGGCCTTAAAAAGAATTTTTCTTCAGATGCTCCAGTGCAGGGGATTGGTCTCATCACATTGGGGACTTTCCTTTATGATCTGCCCAGGGACTATAAAGGTTCATTTAAGTGCAAGTTTTAGCACAAACAAAGGTCCCATCATTCCTAAAGTCCCTGGAACCTGATTTAAAGATCAAAGTCCAAATTTACATTTTGTCAAATAGAGACTTAACTCTTTCTACCAGAGAAATAAATGCAATGGGGCACCATCAGGATGTATAAGCAGGCAGTTTGGGGAGAACCCAGCTTGTCAGAATATCCAAAGGTTTGTCACAGATACCTGGAGTTTGAGAGTACAGCAGGTACACAAGGCTACCAGATTCTCCAAGATCATGTGGAAAAGGGCTGGCACGCAAATGTCGTCCTCATCTACTGGGATGATACAGCTGCAAGTAACACACTCTGATCTAAGTGGTGGTGTCAAAATACTATTCAGAAGTAACATCAGATTTGCAAATCACTGTCATGGGTAAACAAGCAATCCATTTTCTGAAGGCCTAGAGTTTGCTGAAAGGGCTGAATGCTATTCTGCTTTCCTCAGACCTTTAACAAAAGTTTATCAATCAAGGAATACATGACTAGCCTGTCAGCCAAACAGCCTCTTCTCATCATAGTCCCCTCTACAGAGCAACAGGGCTGTCACTGCTCCTCTTTTGTCATGCCAAGTGACCTCACTGAGGAGATACAGTAGACACAAATACAGATACATATAATCCAAGTTGTGTTAGAAAAATATGAAATCCCATTTAAGATGCTGGCTTCAGAGAACTCTTCAATCAAAAAAGGTTGGTACAATAAGCTCTTTAATAAAAGGAAAAATTCAAAACCACCCTAAAAAAGAAGTGACGGTGAAAGGTGCCACATTGAAAGTCTCCAAAAGAAGACAACTTTTCTCACTCAAGGCCCAGCTAACGCATCAGAACCCTAACTTGAAAGGAATTCAGCCTCAATTATCCCACTCAATCTTGACTGAGATTAGCCAAAAGAACTGACTGTCATGTGGGCGCCTGCCCACTAGGAACCGTACCTAAGAACCAACAACTCATTACAGTTATCCACTGATGAGTCAGCAGATTGTAACATGTTCCAATTGCTAAGGATATGAGCATACCATTCCCAAATCTCTATGCCCCCAACCTCTTTTTAAATAAAAGAGCAACTAAGGATACATCAGAAAAGGAGGAAAGGTGTGGCCTAGTCAAACTGCCCCTCCTCTACTGGAAGGGATGTCATGTCAAGGGCTAAAGATGAAGCCAGTTCATAAAACATTAGAGGGTGCTTAGCAATGACAGGCAGCAACCTTCCCCTCCAGCACCTCTTGCCAGTATCCCCGATCAACTCCCCCTCCTCCCTTCCAGCACCTCCACAGCATGCAGGAGGCACTGGAAGGGAGGGGGAGGAGCAGGGACAGGGTGCACTTGGGGGAGGGACTGGGTGGGAAGAAGCAGAGTGGGGCAGGGCTGGGAAAAGGCGGGGGCTTGAGGGAAGGGGGCAGGGCCTGAAGCAGAGGGTTGAGCACCCCCACAAGGCCTATAGGAAGCCACTGCCAATTTACACTTAAACATGGCATGATACTAGTGTTGTGCCGAGTATGGAAAAGGATGGAGAATGACCAGGAGGGCATGGGGGAAAGCTGCCTGGATGAAAAGTTTCCCCTAACCCTGCCACAATGGATCACTTGTTGATTCACACCCCACCCTTTTAATAGCAGAACCCAGTACAACCTACCTACCTAACTTGCATAGTTAATGTTTGCAGTGTTGTAGCCACAATGATCCCAGGATATGAAAAAGACAATGTTGGTTGGTGATTAAATCTCCTTTATTGGACCAACTTTGCTGATGGACGCTACATGGTTTTGAGCTACATCAAGTTTTTCTTAAGGTCTGGGAAAGGAAGCAGATCTTCCCCAGACTTAGGAAAGAGCTTGGTGTAGTTCAAATCCTTGTATAACTTCCAGTAACAAAGTTGGTCCAATAAAGATATATTTTCACCTACCTTCTCTCTTGTATATTTAATACATTATAACCTTCTCTTTCCCATGGTGGGTAGAGAATAAAACACTTTCTGTGGGAAAAAAAAACAAATATAACTTCTAGCTAAAAGGAGAGGCATCAACACAACACACTCAGGAAATATGCTCTCCATTCCTCATAAAAGCCCCTTCCCATTATTTTGATGAGACCTTGTGAGAGTGATCAGTTCTAGATTGCCCATCCAGAAGGCAACAAGGTGCTACATGCTTAATGCACTCATAATACAGCCCATCTCCTCTGCTTTGCACATGGTGTGCATCTCTCTCTTCTTTTTTATCATTCACGCCCCCCCCTTCAAACTTGACTTTAAAAAAAAACAAAACATGATTGTGGGGCCGGAAGATAAAGGGGTGTGGGGCACTTTAGATTTAGCAGAATGGCTTCTGCGTTCAAAAAGAAAATTGAAGAGAGTAAGACCAGAAGAACCTTCCTATCCCCCCCCCCCCCCGACGCCCCATCTCACCCTCCTTCCCCTCAACCTACCCCCCCCCCCATCCGAGTCCCTGGGCACCACTATTTATAACAGGGTTTTTATCGTCAGTCAGGGGAGCTGGGGGCGGGGCGGGACCTGCTAACAGCCACCGGGCCGCACGCTGTGAATCATCCCCCCCGGGCCCCGCCACCGCCCTCCCCCGCGCGCACACGCCCCCTCCCCCACCGCCGGGGCAGGGTCCCCTCGGAGCAACTAGGGGATCCGTTACCTGCGACTCTCCCTCCCCCGCGCGGAGGGGGGAGCGCGGGGCGGGGTCTCTCAGTGGCGCAGGCGGCAGGGCCCCGCTGCAGGCCGGGGGGGGCTCCGCGGCGGCGGCGGTTCGGGGGTTTCTCGCTCCATTCTCCCCTCACACACAGGAAATAACACAGGGTCAGCTGACCCCGCCCAGCCAATGGGGAGGTGGTGGGACAGCGCGAGGCGGCGGCGGCAGGTCCCGGGCAGGGAAGCAAGGAGAGGACGGCGCGTGCGCTCTCGAGGTGTGTGCTGGGCGTGGGGGTTGCAGCCACCTCCTTCCCCACCACACGCTCGTTTAAAGGGGCCGCGCCACCACCCAGTCCACGGCGGGCGCTCCACTGGTTCGAGGCAGTTGGTGCCCGTCCTCCGCGGGTGAGGGGCTCCAGCAAACGGCGGCTGTAGCGCAGCTTGGCGCCAGATTCCTCTCTCCACCCCCTGCCCCCACCGCTCCGCCTAGGTGGCCCCGGGGCAGAGGCGGCTGGTGCCTTTCACGCTAGGTGCACCGGCCCCCAGTAGAGTCGCAGCCCAGTCTGGGATCCTGGACTCTAGCCCTGCCCTGGACGGGGCAGGTGGCGAAGTGGCAAACGAGACCCACGTTGCCCGGGGGCAGCAGCAGCAGCGCTAATCGGTGGGAGCTCCTGGGGGAAGGGGGTGTGCTGGGGCCGGGCAGGGCTGCAAAATGTGACTAGTGCAGGGCCCTAGCAGAAGAAATCAGGGGTAGGAGGAAGCCCGGGCACTCCCATTTCAGCGCCCTTCAGGCAGGTACCACGTCCCTGTATTCTCAAGGCTCTGTCCCTTTGCTAACACTCAGGGCTCCCGAGGCCATTAAGCTGCCTTTACTCGTAGGAGCAGTGGGTCTGGTCTACCTTACAGGTCCGCAGTCAAACTCGGGACTGAAGGCTGCTGCAAATTCCTCCTTAAGCACCGCTCCCAGCCCTAACCCCAAAGGAAAAGAGGATGCAGTAGGGCAGGATCCAGGTATGGGCCCTTCAGCCATGCTGCTGCCGCCCCCTTTACCTGACAAAAATAACTTCCATTTTCCATTTGTAAGTTGTGCTAAGGTGACATTACTACGGAATTGTTAAAGCTCTGATATTTCTGAGTTACTTTAGAATCTAACTGATGCTGTTTGATCACTTTTTGTACCTCCCTCAGCTGTAACATGAAAGCTAGATTGCTCACTTCTGTGCATTTTCATTGGAATCAAAAGTGGTCAATAACATTTTCTAGTTAGGGCATTATACATTAACCCCTACATTTTGGCCTAAAGTACAGTGCTTTTTTAATGAGTAACGTACTGCAGAGCAACATTGCGGATACAGTGGGAGCGCTGTAGAGAGCCCAGGAAGCAGCAAGGAGGGTGTAATTCAGATCTAATGTACACCACCAGACCTGAAAGGAGAGGAGGAAAACTTACATAAAGCCTGTCTGCTTTATACATGACTTCAGCCTGTAGTATCAGAACTTCCCTTTCACAAGTGCTATACTATTTTCAGAACCAATTTGAAATAAACAATTTTTAAATGCTCTTGTAATATCCTACACAAATCTTTAAGGGTCCTTACGTGCACTTCCACCCTTGAGCAGTAAGTTGAAGGTTTTGTGCGGGTATTTCCTAGTTTACAAAAAATTAGCATGCTAGTGTAGGGGACTTGAAACATGGAGTTGGAGGGGCCAGCTGGAAAGCAGGGATGCAAAGCCTGTCAGATAATCATCTTCTCCATTTAGAATTTGCATGTCAGTTAAGGAAGCTTTATGAGACACTCTAGCTTCCTCCATCTGCCACTCATAGCTTTTCATGTGAAAATGCAGGATAGTGGCAGGCTGAAAAATCTTTAAGTGCTAAGCAGAGAAAATGCAGTCATTTAAATCTTTCTAGGAGGAGTTTAACAGAGCAAATATGATGGTTTCAGTTAAATTTCCCCAATCTCTGCTCCCAAGAACCTCAGCCCATCTTCATCCCTTGTAGGCCTTACTCTGGAAGTAGGCCCTACTCTGGAAGCAGGCCCTTGCTTATAGCTCAGCCAGTACAAATTTCAAAATTACACTGTACAATGCATTCTCTTGTCAAAAGTGATTATGGGTGAGACTGGGGCATAGATGGGACTGGCACAAGTGCAGTCTGAGTAAGTCTGAAGTCGTGGCAATAGATTGGGGGAGGCAACCAGAAAATAGAATATCTACTCCACTTTACTGATTATAAGTGCCTACCATTTGTCACTTGAGTTAGCAATTTGGGGGGTATTACTGAATCCACAGCTGCTGTTAGACCACCACGTATAGGATTGGAAGAATTAGCTTTTTATTGGTAAAAGTCAGCAAAGTAAATTTAACTGTACACATACACAAACTGATGGAAAAATATTTCCATTAATAATAAAAATTTACAGATAAGCAAAGAAAGAAAAATGTGGCTTGAGAACTTATTGGAATGGGATTTAAGGATATTTACTTTGTATGTTTTGACATGTGATGTTGACAGTTCGTGATTTAACAGTTATAAATCTTTAACTTTTAGAAGCTCAACATGTACTGTCATTAAATAATTGTCTGCCTCCCTGCCCCAAAATTTCCTGCAACAGTGAAAATTTAAATGGGGGGGAAATAATAAGAAATGCTTAAAAACAACACTATTATAATTATCAAAATTATATAAAAAATAAAAATTAATTCTCCCATGCCTAATCATATAGCAAAAGTTTCTGGTAAAGTGTCTCCCCCCACAATCTTTGACTTGCCAGGAGCATGCAACTGTTTCTTTCTGATGCAAACCTTCTACTGTGATATATATGCCTTATCTCCCTCAGATTAAATTACTGCAATGCTCTCTATATGAACTACCTGGAAACTGCAGTTTGTTCAGAAGGCAAGAAGCCATTTTATGAAGCAGGATCTCTCCAGAAGCACATTACACCAGTGCTCTGATCTGCACTGGTTTCTAGGTAAAGTTTAATGACTTCATCTATAAACCCCCGAACGGTTTGGGAAAAAATGCCATGAGAAAGGCCTCTCTCCCAGTGATACTGCCACAAGGGGGTTAGTGGAGGTGCTCAAGCTGGAGCTCCTGTGATACAGCTTCTGGCAGTGTGTTCACCATGAGGAACCCTTCACTTAAGAACCTACCTTTCCCTGGTATGACATAGCCCAAATCTTGTTGACCTTCAGAGGATGCTAAAAAGCTGTTGGAGATGGAAGACCATGATAATGGTTGTTATCTTGAGGGAGGAGTATTAATTGGATTGAAAGTTTAGAGTACAGGATGGATTTTTTAAATAAATATTAAAATACATAAAATACAAAGCCATTTATAAGCCATGATATTTAAGATATATTAATTTTACAAGAAATCAGCCTCAATAGAAAGTTATGTTTGATTTATGAACAAATCTATGAGTCATCTTCTAAAAATCAGGAATTTCTTTGTTAAAAATGCAAAAAAAGTTACACTGAAAAAAATAAATTAGGAACATATGATACTGCACTAGAGGACCACTGGGAATTCCTTTCTCCAGCAATGGCCATTGCCAGATGCTTCAAAAGAAACAAGGAGAAGTAATTTTTAAATGTTTGCAACTCAAACTAAACAACACATTTACTTATTCTTATAAAATTCATTTTGTGCTTAGAAAGAGTATGTGCTGTAAATTTGGGGATGATACACTGTGTCAGCCATACTCAAACTAGGGTACATGTACCACTGGTGATACCTGGGTTGGTTTATAGTAAAGTATTAGAATAAGTATCCATTGTAATTATGCTAATTAAAGTTATCAAGATAATGTGACAAGTACTTTTGAGTTTTAGATGTGGTATGCTAAGTCCAAGAACTACTTACACTATGCTGCTCATCCATGAGAGATTTCATAACAAGTGTCAAAGCCTCATTTATCAGTAATTAAGTAGTTAACAACATTGACTTTGTTTCTGCTAAAATAATCAGCAATTAAGTAGTTAACAACATTGACTTCTAAATGGTTATCTTTAGGTTTCAGAGTTAACAATCCTAGTGAGCTGAATGGGGCAGTTCACTCCTCAATGATATTGTTTTAGGCTGCCTGCACACTCAGGAAGACAACCATGCATCAGTTTACATTTGATTGATGTGTATGAAATTTTTCTTCACAACTGAGGCTACAATTTTTTTTCTTTAGGGGAAAGAAATCTTAGATTCTGCAGAATCTACTGAATGACAACCATTTGACTACAATCATTTCAATATAGAAATAATTATGACTAACAGAGATAATTACAGATTATACCCATTAAGACACTTAGGTCCGAGTCCTGTAATCAGATCCATGTGGCTGAAACCCTACACCTGCGCAGATCTAACTGCAGGATCAAGGCCAAAAGTAACCATCTATACTTGAAACAAGTCACTTTTCAAAGTTTAAAAACAAAAAACAAAAATGTTAGATGGAGCCAAAACATTATTACTCACCAAAAAGAAATTCTGGAAGGGGCATCTTAAAATTCATATAACAAACTAATCAACAGATTTGCTTGTAAATTGTCAGAAAATTTATTCTGTACTTCAACAATAAATGCTGTACACAGAGAGGATATACTATATTATACATACATAAGAAAGACGTAAGTCCCTCCTTTTAGTGCAAATGTCTATACAACATCAACTATAGACACACAGTGGCATCTCCCTTTCCCTCCATTTATTACCCTCCAAATCCTGCCTCTTTCCCCATACATTCCTTTTTCCTCATCCCCATCAAGAAGTCTCAGTGTGAGAATACTTGTATATAAATGAGGGTGCGATGAGAGGCAAAATGACAGCTAACATTTGAGCCCTTTCACATGGAGACTCAAAGAATCCTGGGAAAAGTAAAGGCATTTAAGTAGTCATTGAACGCTCAAGTAAATTTCTCCCTGCTTCTACTACTGCAGCCAAAGTTCACAGGGTAAATAGCACTGGTCACCTTTAGCATACTCTGACTCCATCTGCTATTTTAGTATCAGGTTTACCTTGCAAATCCTGTCTCTCACAGGACACAAGTTCCCATGGGGATTTGAAAAATTCCTTCTTACCATGAGAGGACTAATAACTGCAGATGGGGTAGGCTCCCTTAGACATTGAGGTCACCAATTCTGATCTACCCATGGGTTAGTAGTCAGTCATGACCACACTGCAGTAACATAAGGCAGGAGGTGTCACAACCATAAGCAAAAGTCATGGGTATCGATCTATGGGGAGAAAAAGGATTGAAACAATGGTGTTTAACACACATCTATCTTAAAGTGTCTTTGCCAGGTCATGGTTGAGGTGCACAGAATGGTGATATTGTCTTTTCTGTGGCTAGAGGACATCAGCTTCCAGGTGCTGCCAATTCAGCATCAAAATCAGCCTCTTAAATGACTCATTTTATTAAAATATCACTAACTACTTTCAGCAACTCCCTCTACCTATGGACTAGAAGAAATCAGAGCACACAGGTGTTTCTAACAGGGAGAGGATTTCTGGAGGTGTTTGGTGAGATTCTTTGAGGCAGAGTTTTTAGAGAAAAAGTTTGATGCTGAAAAGTGCTGAACTAGCAGCACCTGGTAGGCTGACATTATTACACACAAAGACAGGAACATACAGATTTCTCCCAGGCACATAAACTGCATTCCCTCCCCAAAATAGCATCCTTATCACATCAAATTATTTCCCCTTTCACTCTATTTCATGCAGTATACACACTCTCTCTGTCACTGGTACAACTTTTATCTATACCACTTAGATGCTATGGGGATGGGCACCAGAGAAAAAGCTAGATATATAATACAAAAGAGGCCAGCAAGATTAGTCACATAGACCACACTACCATGGACTGAAACTTACACTAGTTGTGGGACAGCTAATGCTTTAAGCAAGTTCAAAGCAACAGCAGTTCATCTGTCTTGAAGTGAGACAGACATCAGTATGGCTGCATTCATTAGTATTTTCTGGCACTATTCCCATTCCTTCTTTCTACTCCCTTCATAGTGATTCAGCTAAAAAGTCTTATTTCTGACCCACTGGAGGGAGAACCAGTATTCAATCTCTCTCAGGAGTCTGGTAAGAGCCTGGAGGGCTCCTCCCTCATTAATTCACTGGCATTAGACTCCCCGTAAGATACTAGTCAGAAAGTCTAGCTTCGTTGAAATATTTTATGTAGAGCAGAGAGTCTCAACCTGGTGCTCATGACTTGGTCCATCACTTGGAAATGGCTCTCCTTCAGACACCAGGCGCACCTCCATAAGCCACAGTGCTGAGGCCTGCAGTCCAATCGCTGCAACATCAAATCAGAGTGAAGAATTCTGGGGCATACCTAAGAAGAAGCTGATACAAGTGGCTGAATGTAGGTGTCATGGGAGGAAAAAAAAAGTCAAAAACTGAAATATAGAAGGTAATTCTGCTTCTATCGCTTTATATTTCAATATTCCTCTCTTTCCATCTCTCTCTTTTACAAGGAACTAGCATATGAAAATAAGATTTTTTTTCCCCTTCAGATCTGTTCAGCTTCTGCTGCTTATTCCCTTCACTTGTCAGAAACCTCCATTTGCAATATTAGAATTTGGTTGCTGTGGAAGTGGTTTTGATGTTGCATACAAAGGAATCTGACTCCAGCAAGAGGAGCTGAACTTTTGAGGGAAAATGATCCCATGTCCATGAAGATGTTTTACGTGTGTGAATTTAAAATAGTAAGCCATACAAAATATATGGCTCACTGGCAAGACATTCTCCAGCGAGGCAGAAGAGCCCATTATATCAATAAATCCTCATTATCTGAATCACTAAACATATCAAAATAGTAAAAGAAGAAAATATTAGAAGAACCACCCGCCTCTTAAAACAGTCTTATGAAAACCAACTCTGCCTTGCCAGAGCATGTTTTATAGAAGGGGATTTTTTGCCTTTAACAGGGGTTTTCTTTGTTGTTTTTTTTCTGCCCACAAGGGAGTGGGAATTCCCAGACTTGACAGGCTCTCCTCATTTTTAAATCCCCATAACATATGATCTCAAATTTTAGACTCAGCTGAGATTAGATTCTTACTTCCATTCCCTCACTGGTTTCTTCCCACATGTATGCAAGAGTTGTTTTGAATATCACATGATCAAAAACTTCCTTGGGAGGTATTTTTTCCTATAAGAAGGGGTAGAGCTGGTTCTCCACATCACTGATCTCTTAGTATATAATAGATTCCCCACTTCTATGTAATTAGAGAAGTTTAGGTACATTACAAAGCATTTGAGATAGGCTTATGGCAGGAGGTGGAGGGTAAGCAAGGTGGATGGGACTGAACCAGAATTGTTGGATGCTGAAGGTATCCTTGGCTTGTCTGGTAAGTGGCCCTTACTTATGCCTGGTCTGAAGGACCATTTTAGATATACATTAAATCTCAGGAACCTCCAGGGACAGAAACTAATGTTACGCCCCAATGAATTTCAGTTTTGTTATGACATATAGCAGTATTTTGTAGCTCCGGTAACTCATGAAACACTGGACCAAAAAAAATAAAAAATCATATTCTGATTTCCCTTATGCCTTACCTTCCTCACCCTTCACAAGAAACCCCAAACCCAACAACTTCAAATTCAACTGATTTTAATATCTGCTACATCAAGAACTGCAAGACCTAGAAACAATGCAGTACTGAAGCCACTAATCTCAATTTGCAAAAAACGTTAATCCCTGACTCCTAAGAGTTTAGCAGCAAAGTCTTCTAAAATCATGCTGGAACTCAAGTAGGAACATGGAGCAAAACAGTAATTGGGCCCCGCACCTTAGGCGTCTTTATAATTTTAAAAAAAAAAACTCACCCGGTGGCAGGGTGGGGTCCACTCCGGGGCTTCAGCGGCATTTTGGTAGCGTGGGGTCCTTCAGTGCCACAGAAGACCCAGAGCGGACCCCCCCGCCACTGAAATGCCGCTGAAGCCCCAGACTGCTGCTGGGTATTCAAATCGGGCCCCGCCCTTCATAAAGCCAGCCCTGATCCTAGGAGCATTACCTACACATAGATCAGAGTCCCATGCAGTTAGTAACATCATGGGCAGTTCCTACTTCCAGGTTCAAGAGGATCTACAAACAGTCCAATTAAGTTAACTCGACTTAATTTTTAAGATAATAAATCTTTGCTTCTGTAATCATGAAAATAGGAACTAATTATTTTTCTAGGTGCATGGGACTCTAATGACCCAGCAAAGTTTGACAGAAGAGGTAGTCACAGCTGAGAGACCAATATTTAACTTTTCTTTAAAGGTTTATGAAACAATTAGACTTTGTCTACAAGAAAAATGTTGAGTTTCTTGTTTTGTTTAAAATTGCCAGCAGTCTTTGTCAAGGTTCTGAATGTTGAGCGGGGGCTTTCCATCTCATGCATCTTCACCAGTAAAAGTGGTACTACGATTCAAATTAAGCCCTCAGTGAGTTTGCACATCTTAGCCAAGTTTAAGGTCCAGAATTCCATACTTGTCAGGGTAGAAAAAAACACCGCAGCACAAATGATTTCATGACCAGTGATCAGAAATAATAAAAATTCAGTCCTAGGAACAGCTACCTATGGACCTGACCTTTGTGCATGTCAGGGTGGGGAGAAAGCATATATCATCCGTGGAGGATGATATAGGTGACAAATCTGAGGAACTGTCCCAGACCGAGGTGTAATTAGAGGAGGTTTTGGAACAAATTGATAAAACTAAACAGTAATAACTCACCAGGAACAGATGATATTTACCCAAGAGTTCTGAAGAAACTCAAATGTGAAATCGCAGAACTACTAACTGTAGTCTGTAACCTATCATTTAAATCAGCTTCTATACCAAATGACTGGTGGATAGCGAATGTGATGCCAATTTTAAAAAGGACTCCAGAGGTGATCCCGCTAATTACAGGCCAGTGAGCCTGACTACAGTACCGGGCAAACTGGTTGAAACTATAGTAAAGAACAAAATTGTCAGACACATAGATGAACATAATGTATTGGGGAAGAGTCAACATGGTTTTAGTAAAGGGAAATCATGCTTCACCAATCTACTGGAATTCTTTGAGGGCATCAACAAGCATATGGACAAGGGGGATCCAGTGGATATAGTGTACTTATCAGAAAGCCTTTGACAAGGTTCCTCCCTAAAGGCTCTTAAGCAAAGTAAGCTGTCATGGAATAAGAGGGAAGGTCGTCTCATGGATTGGTAACTGGTTAAAAGATAGGAAACAAAGGGTAGGATAAATGATCAGTTTTCAGAATGGAGAGAGGTAAATAGTGGTGTCCCGCAGGGATCTGTACTTGGCCCAGTTCTATTTAACATATTCATAAATGATCTGGAAAAAGGGGTAAACAGTGAGGTGGCAAAATTTGCAGATGATTCAAAAGTACTCAAGATAGTTAAGTCCCAGGCAGACTGCAAAGAGCTATAAAAGGATCTCTCAAAACCGGGTGACTGGGCAACAAAATGGCATATGAAATTCAGTGTTGATAAATGCAAAGTACGGTACATTGGAAAACATAATCCGAACTATACATATAAAATGATGGGGTCTAAATTAGCTGTTACCACTCAAGAAAGAGATCTTGGGAGTCACTGTGGATAGTTCTCTGAAAACATCCACTCAATGTGCAACAGCAGTCAAAAAAGCAAACAGAGTGTTGGGAATCATTAGGAAAGGGATAAATAATAAGACAGAAAATATTATATTCCCTCTATATAAATCCATGGTACGCCCACATCTTGAATACCATGTGCAGATGTAGTTGCCCCATCTCAAAAAAGCTATATTGGAATTGGAAAAGGTTCAGAAAAGGGCAACAAAAATGATTAGGAGTATGGAACAGCTTCCGTATGAGGAGAGATTAATAATATTGGGACTTTTCAGCTTGGAAAAGAGACGACTAAGTGGGGATATGATTGAGATCTATAAAATCATGACTGGTATGCAAAAAGTTAATAAAGAAGTATTACTTACTCCTTCTCATAACATAAGAACTAGGGGGTCACCAAATGAAATTAATAGACAACAGGTTTAAAACAAACAAAAGGAAGTATTTTTTCACACAGTGCACAGTCAACCTGTGGAACTCTTTGCCAGAGGATGTTGTGAAGGCCAAGACTATAATAGGGTACAAAAAAGAACTAGGTAAGTTCATGGAGGATAGGTCCATCAATGCCTATTAGCCAGGATGGGCAGGGGTGATGCCCCTAGCTTCTGTTTGCCAGAGTCTGGGAATGTGTGACAGGGAATGGATCACTTGATGATTACCTGTTCTGTTCATTCCCTCTGGGGCATCTGGCATTGGTCACTGTTGGAAGACAGGATACTGGGCTAGATGGGCCTTTGGTCTGACCCAGTATGGCTATTCTTATGAGGAGGCATATTCTCCAAGGACAATGCTTGTAACACAGAATTCCAGCCCGTGATGCAGCCATCCAGTCCACCAGTGGGGAAAAAGAACTGAGAGATGAGGGAATTGCTCTTTCCAGATGATGGCTCTTCTTCACAACTTACAATAAAATTCATTCATTTATTCAGGAGATCAAGGTTCTGTCTTACTCCTGCTAACATTTCTCACCACCTCAGGAATTAGCTAGCATTGTATCTCGAGAAAATGGGGTTTCTTTAATGCCTAAGTCTTTTTCTTCAGGATTGAAGGGGCAGGGGAATGAGTGGGTGATGGTGGTGGTAGCAGCAGCAGCAAGAGGGCCTCTCATAATAAGGGGGAAAAATCTGTTCAGTTTTCCTTTACCGGCCACTGGAGGCTCTCCAGGGGATACAGGCATCTCCTGCCCAGGGCTCTCTCTTGCTCTCAGAGAGCTCCTTGCATGTGCTCCCTGATTACTTCCCCTCCTCAGAAAGAGGGAAACTCCCTTACCTCAAATACTTGTAGCCTCTTACTGAGATCTCCTGCCCAGCTGGAGCCTGCCTCCTTCACTCACAGCAGTGTATACATGTGAGAGAAGACACCTGGCAACCCTCCTTTGCTTAGGAAAGGGATCAAATCCTCTGATTTTCCAGTATGGGATGGGGATAACCCCTGGGTACAATATCAAGGAATGTCTGTCAGAATACTGAAGGGAATTCAGAGAAAAGCAAAAAAGAGTGGTGGAAGCCTCATGACTTCAGTCATTTGAAACAGGTTTGGACAATGCCCAGAGGAATATATGGGGGGACCAATCCTGCACTGCGCAGAGGAGAGGACAAAGTTTAAGCTCCTTTCCATATCTAATCTCTGCTAGGTCACATCCTCAAATATTCTCTTCTCTCAAATCACATTGTGGCTCCACACACAGATTACAGCAGATCCACTTCTCAGCCTCACCTAGATTTTGCCACGCATCAGTCTTCTGTCACATCTGTCTTCTGTCGTTTAGGGAAAACAGCAGAAATGAGGGAGCTGTGGATTTCCTGGGGGAGTGATGGGTCATTTGACTTCATTCTCAGAGGGGTGAGGTAGGATTCCAAGCTCCACTTCAGAGCTAATAACTGGTCAAGGCTCAGAGGAACCAACACAACACTTAGATAGCAAAAGTGTATTTACAAACTAACAAATCTTTACAACTTCCCTGAGAGGCCAGTTAACACCACTTGAATGCCAAGGGAAGGAGCAGAGATGAAAAGAAATAGGAGGGGTTATATCAGCATACCAGAGGGGGGAAGAGAAGATTAAATTTAGTTATGCAGAGGGGTCAGAGCAATAGCTTTTCATCGCTGAAGACCTGGATTCAAATCCTGTCTCTGATAACCACTGAAGTTACATTAGCACAGAGGTTTTCAAACTGGTCTGCAGAGCCTTTCCTAGACATCTGCAGAATTCAGTATTTTCAGAACCATGCAGTAGGTGCATCTCTTCTGATAATCCAGCTGTTTAGACTGCAAGAATGCTGCACAATTAATTATACATCTCTGCTACAAAAGACCAAGTCTGTAAGTGCAAGGGGGTGCTGTTCATCAAGACTGAGATGTATTGGCAGAGGTGCATGAGGGTCCAGCTGTAAAAAAGCATTGGGTGCTGTAGGTCATCAGGACTGAAGCACACTAAGGACCAGAAAACAGAATAGCAGGGATGCTGCAGGCTGTCAGGACGAGATGAATACAGCTCTGCCAATCAGGGTCTAGGAATGGAATAGCAGAAATGCTGCTGGTCATCAGAATGAGGTGCATTGGCAGCGCTGTGGTAGAGAGGCGCTTGTACAGCACCTTTATGCACCTTCTGTCTCCAGCGCTTCGTTTTAAAAATAGAACAAAAACACTACATCACTGTCAATAAGAGTCCAGTTGAATGTGAGTCAGTGCAGGGTCATTTTTAGCCAGACAGCCTTCTCTGCTGATTTCCTTGGAAGTCCCTTTTCCCTTGAGTGTGTATTTAATAAATACAGAAACAACGCAGTGTCATACAGCTTTTCACTGTCACTCTCTCCCCATCCTTCCTCCTCCAGACACATAGACTAACACAAAATGACGGTTTCCTGAACAGACTGAATGAGCAAAGACCTCGCTCCTTTCTTAATTGTCTGCATTCTGCTCTCTCGCTCCAGTCATATTATATCACAAAACTCAAAGCAGCCCACCCACTGCCCCTTCTTTGTCCAAAATCTCAAATGAATGGCAAATTGGACACAGAAAAAACTGCTAAATGGAACTGCAAGTTAACCAGCCCCCAACCCCTTGTCATTTTGAGGCAGTTCTTTGCTGATGCACCTACATGCTATTTTGCTGTCATCAGTTAAAAAGATGGAGATATTAAAAAGAAGGAATCATGTATCACAGCTCTTGAGAATGTGACCCCGAGGCCCTGCCCTTCTCCCTCCTTATGTATACACCCACCACATTCAAATACCAGCGCCCCCCCACCCCCTTCTCCGGTACCACTCTGAACCTGCAAAGCACACGCACACACCAACCCAAAAAAAAAAAAAAAAAAAAAACCCACCACAGCCACAAACCCAATAACCCATTTATGTCGGTTTCAAAGCTAGAGACAGAATGCAAGGAACAGCCAGCAGCTGGGGCCTTTGAAATGGACAAGAAAGAAGCTCACTGTGACCAGCCAAATAGGACTCCAGCTGCGTTCCTCTGAGAAATGGTATTAAGCGGTTTCCCTGCCCCTACCCTGCATCCCTCACTGCCTCCCTCCCCACACACGCTATCAGAGAATGCACCGTACAGCCAGAGCGTCACTGGGTGGCACACACACTCGTGTGGTCTGCAAGATCTGGCCTCTGCAGGGCAATTTTACACTCTAAACTTTCAAGAAGAAGAGAAATAAAGCCAATTTACTGTACCTTGCTGGCATGATTCTCAGCTTTCCCTGCTGCTTCTCCCCACCCCCTTCCGATTTATCTCAGCTACTGGTTTTATAAACCAAGAGGGTGGGAGTAAAGAGGAGGGGGCTTTTTTCTCTTCTCTCAGCCCCGTCTGCACCTTCTGCCTGAGCCTGCAAGTGAAGTCACAAGGCTGAGTCTGTGACATCACATGGAGTCTACAAACACTGGATTGTGACTTCACTGCAGGCTAGAACAGGGAGGAATATGAGAGGGGAGGGGAAAAGGCTCTTATTCATTACACATATCTGCAATAGTAACAAAGGGAACAGACGAAATGGCTGGCCATGGAAATCACTTGTATCAAATGTGCTCTTTTTTTGTTTTTTAAATAAAGTTTGCTCCATAATGAAAAATATATTTTCAAGGTGATTTGAATGGGAGGGGGAGAAAAACTGGAAGTAGTAAGTGCTTAGACCAAAAGTGATCTTCCTGTGCCATGTACCCACCCTGGAAACCCTCTTAGGACTGAAGTAAATTGATAGAACTGCTTGTGGGGTACCAAGTCTGGATTAGGAGGAAAGTGCTATAGGTCATGATCAAGGTGCACTAGGGGGTAGTGAAAGCTCAGGGCTGGAATTCAGAGGGAGGAATTCTGGGGAAAAGCATAAGATTGGAATGGCAGGGGATACTGCAGGTCAGGACTGAGGTGCATTGGCAGAGCAGGGAGGGTCCTTGCAATGGTCTAACAGAGGATGCTGCAGGTTAGGATTGAAAGTGTAATAGCAAAGATGTTGTAGGAGTGGGCTATAGGTCCAGGCTGGAATAATATTAATTAGCATGTTTAGCTTCTTCCATCCGAAGAGCTGACTCACTTTACTCTTATTTACTGGAATACAGGGGGTGCTGCAGCTCAGACTGAGATGCATCCACACAGCTGTATGTGGGGTTAGGCCTGGGAGAAGCCAGTGGTAGTGCCAGAAGAGGATCTTGTTCCCTGCTTGAGGGGTAGGTGGAGAGGATGCAACTGAGATTAGAAAGGGCAAACAGCTTTAGCATATACACTTTTATAAATTCACATTCATGAACTATCCAAGGACCAAGTGGCACCAAAACTAGCTGTAAAACAGAGGTAGGAGCATGGAAGTTTTCAAGAGTTGCTTACCAAGTCAGTAATAAAATGTCAAAACTCAGTATGATTTCTGATATTTTCAAGAACCAACAAAATATGCATAAGTTGTTTTGCTTTATTTGTGCTTTAAATTTAAGCCTTCTCCTCCGGCATAGGAAACCCAGTCCCTCAATGGGCTAGTGCATGAGCATCAAGAGATTAAAGAGACTAGTTTGGAGTCACTGTTGAAGCCACGTGAAATGCAAAAATTAAACAACAATCACTGTATAAAATCATTTTATAAAATTCTTAGAGAAGGACAAGGTGGGTGAGGTAAGATCCTTTAATGGACCACCTTCTGTTGGTGAAAGAGAAGTTTTTGAGCTCCACAGAGCTCTTCCTCAGATCTTTTACTTTAAATGATAAAAGTGGGTTTGTAAACAGGTAAGGACATTTACAAAAAAAATGTTGCCCTAAACAGTCCAGGGTGAGTCTCAGTGTCCCCTCTTCCATTTTGCAGAGGAGCGGAAGATTGTCTCTCATGGAATAGGCTGTGGAGTACATCCCAGTCAGGGGTACCATACAGAAGCCATGTCCCTCAGTACTATATCTGGACCCTAGCAGCCCTCCTCTGCTTCTTGACTCTAGAGCCATGCAACCAGGGATTCCCTTTGGCTGCAGATGCCCCTGGGATCCTTGTGGAAAAAATAATATACTTCCAGGCTGTATTATCTTCTTTTGGAGCATCTCTGCAGGGCCAGAGGAGGGACAATATCTATGCGCCTCTTGACCTGCCCATTTATTTGCCCAGCCTACGGTCTCCACCCCTTCTCCAGTTCAGACCTCCACAGCACATTCCACAAGGTGTGGAGGGAAAGGGGTGGGGAGGGAGAAAAGATACTGCTGTAGAATTGTCTGACCCTCCCTAGAAGAATGTTAAAGTTTCTCCTGTGCTGTTAGAACAAAAGTGACAGTGTTTACAAGGGGAATACACAGACAATATAAAAAGTATAACAAATCCCTGCCACACTTCAGTGGGGAGGAGGAAGAGCAGGGCATGGAATGAGAAGTGGAAGAAAAACAATCCCCGAGTAGTGGGTGTATTCACCACTGACCAATATGGAATGGAATCTAAACTACTCAACTATCTCATTAGGACCTGTACTGCTAACAGCACAGAAAGGTGTAGCCCAGGAGAAGGGGGCATAAAGGTAGCTATAGGGTAACTTGTACACTCCTAGAATTCTAGACTGTAATGGAGACTGGTGTGGCCCCTTCGAACCAGAAGCTGCTCTCACTTATGGGAGCTTCTAGGCTGCTCCACATCTTGCAACAACTCAGAAACACTGCTACAGGGATTACTGCAGGAACTCTCAACTCCCATTCCAGGCATGGTCTTTGCCATGGGGAAATTCTTCCCCTGCTGGCAGTGGGTCTCTTATGACCCCTGTATGCCAGTGCAGTGTTAAATGGGCTGCAATGGGGGGAGGGAAGAGAACCCCACCTATCTCTAGTAGTGGGGGCTGTGATTTAGAAATAGAATGATCTGCTGTGTATCCCTACCATTACTATGCTGTTCTAAATGGCCTTTCAGCGGAAAGCCGACTGGTGCAGAGGAGCACAGGGTTTGGATGGAGACATCCCTTAGGGATGAATTTATTAAAGGGGGAACTCCAGATTCAGTAAAGAGGATAGGAAAGAAGTTGGTGAAGTACAGGAGTTAGTGAGGAACTGTCAAACGTAAAAGGAGTCCTATTTAAATATAACACATGAAGGCAAGCATGTGAATTTTGACAAATGCTAGAAGTTTATATACTAAAATGGGTGAATTAGAGTGCTTGGGATTAAATAAGGATATTGACATACTAGGCATCATGAAAACTTGGTGTAATGAGGATAACCAATGGGATGCAGTAATACCAGGGTGCAAAATATATATTAACAACAGAGTAGGCCACACTGGTGGAGGAGTGGCACTATATGGGAAAGAAAGCATAGAGTCAAATAAAGTAAAAATCTTAAATGAATCAATCTGTACCAGAGAATGTCTATGGATAGAAATACCATGCTTGAACAATAAGAGTACAGCAGTTGGAATATACTACTAATCAGTTGACTGGATAGTGACAGTGATTGTGAAATGCTCAGGAAGATTAGAGAAGCTGCAAAAGGCAGAAAATGCAATAATAATGGGAGATTTCAACTATCCTCATATTGACTCTGCATATATAACCTAAAGAAAGGATGCAGAGATAACATTTCTAGGCACATTAAATGGCTGATTCTTGGACCAGTTCTCCTGGAATCCACAAGGAGAAAGGCAATTCTTGATTTTGTCCTAAATGGAAAGAAGATTCTGGTCCAAGAGGTGAACATAACTGAACCACTTGGTGATAGCAACCATAATGTAATTAGAATTAACATCTGCGTTGGGGGAAAATGCCAAAAAACCCTACCACAGCAGCATTTAACTTCAGAAAGAGGGAACTACACAAAAATTCAGAAGCTAGTTAAACAGAAATTAGAAGGAACAGACACAAGGGTGAAATGCACAGAAACTGCATGGAGACTATTTTAAAACACCATAATAGCAACTAAAACTAAACAGATACCCACAAAAACAGTAGGAAGACAAATAAATGCCACCATGGCTAAACAGCAGAGCAAAAAAGAGATGGTTAAAGACAAAAAGGCATTCTTTAAAAAGTGGATGTCAAATCCTAGTGAGGAAAATAGAAAGGAGCATAAACTTGGTTATCAAGTATAAAAGTAAATAGCTAAGGACACAAAAACTAACAGCAAAAACAATATATATATATATATATATATATATTTTAACATACAATAGAAGCAGGAAGCCTGCCAAACAATCAGTGGGGCCACTGGACAATCAAGGTGCTCAAGGAGCACTCAAGGAAAACAAGTCCATTGTAGAGAAGCTAAATGAACAGAGCCCTGTGTGGATACAAAATTTGTATCCACATCCAATCCACAATCCGCAAACATGATCCGCAGATATAAAGTGGATATCCACAGATTTGCAGAGCTCTATAAATGAATTTTGCATGGATACAGGAGAGATTCCCCACATCTAAGCCATTCTTCTTAGGTGACAAATCTGAGAACTCTCCAAGGGCTGGTCTACACTATGGGGGAAAATCAATCTTAGATACGCAACTTCAGCTACGTGAATAACGTAGCTGAAGTCCAAGTATCTAAGATCGAATTACTCACCATCCTCACGGCGCGGGATCGATGTCCGCGGCTCCCCCTGTCGATTCCGCAACTCCATTCGGGTTGGTGGAGTTACGGAATCGATATAAGTGCGTTCGGGGATCGATATATCGCGTCTAATCTAGACGCGATATATCGATCCCCGAGCAATCGATTGCTACCTGCCGATACGGCGGGCAGTGAAGACGTACCCCGAGATTGAGCTGTCAGTAGAAGTTTTGGAACAAATCGATAAATTAAACAGTAATAAGTCACCAGGACCACATGGTATTCACCCAAGTTCCTTCAGAACTCAAATAGGAAATTGCAGAATTACTAACTGTGGTACAGAACCGATCACTTAAAACAGCCTCTGTACCAGATGACTGAAGGATAGCTAATGTGAGGCTGATTTTTTAAAAAGGCTCCAGAGGAGATCATGACAATTATAAGCTAATAAGCCTAACTTCAATACCAGGCAAATTGTTGAAACTACAGTAAAGAACAGAATAATCAAACAAACAATATGTTGGAGAAGAATCAACATGTCTTTTGTAAAGGGAAATCATGCCTCTCTAATCTAGCAGAGTAGGGTTCTCAAACTTCATTGCACCGCGACCCCCTTCTGACAAAAAGAATTACTACACAACCACAGGACGGGAGACCAATCAGAGCCAAAGCCCCACTGCCCTGGGCAGGAGGGCCAAAGACAAAGCCCAAGGGCTTCAACCCCAGGCGGCGGGGGCCTGTAACCTGCGCCTTGCCATCCAAGGCTGAAGCTCTTGGGCTTTGGCCTCAGGCCCCAGCAAATCTAACACCAGCTCTGGCAACCCAATTAAAATGAGGTCCTGACCCACTTTGGGGTCCAGATCCACAGTTTGAGAACCACTGTATTAGAATTATTTGAGGGAGTCAACAAGCATGTGGACAAGAGTGAGCCAGCTGATATAGTACACTTGGATTTTCAGAAAGCATTTGAAAAGGTCCCTTACTAAAGGCTCTTAAGCAAAGTAAACAGTCTGGGATAAGAGGGAAGGTCCTCTCATGGATCAGTAGCTAATTAAAGGTTGGGGGCGGGGGGGGGAAGAGTAGGAAAGGTCAGTTTTCAAAACGGAGAGAAGTAAATAGCGGAGTCCCCCAAGAATCTGTACTGGGACCTGTGCTACACAATATATTCATAAATGATCTGGAAAAAGGGAGAAACAGTGATGTGGAAAAATTTAGAGGCAATACAAAATTACTCAAAATAGTTAAGTCCAAAGCTGACTGTGAAGAGTTACAAAGGCAGCAATGTGGCACATGAAATTCAGTGTTGATAAATGAAAAGTAATGCATCTTGGAAAAACATAATCCAAACTATACATACAAAATGATGGAGTCTAAATTAGCTGTTACCACTCAAGAAAGAGATCTTGGAGTTACTGTGGGTAGTTTTCTGAAAACATCTGCTCAGTGTGCAGCGGCAGTCCAAAAAGCTAAGAGAATTTTATGAATCATTAGGAAATAGCAAATAACACAGCAAATATAATCCCATTATATAAATCCATGGTACACCCACACCTTGAATACTGTGTGTAGTTCTGGTTGCCCCATCTCAAAAAAGGTATATTAGAAATGGAAAAGGTACAGATAAGGGCACCAAAAATGATTTAGGGATATGGAACAGTTTCCATATGAGGCGAGATTAAAAAGACTGACTTTTCATCTTGGAAAAGAGATGACTAAGGGGTGGTTATGATAGAGGTCTATAAGATCATTAATATTGTGGAGAAAGTGAATAAAGAAGTGTTATTTACCCCCTTCACATAACACAAGAACCAGGGGTCACCCAATGAAATTAATAGTCAGCAGTTTTAAAACAAAAAAAAGGAAGTACTACTTCACATAAGGCACAGTCAAACTGTGGAACTCATTGTCATGGGATGTTGTAAAGGCCAAAAGTATAACTGGGTTCAAAAAAGAATTAGATATGTTCATGGAGGATAGGTTCATCAATGGTTTATTAGCCAAGATGGTCAGGTTTGCTCTGGGTGTCTTAAGCCACTAACTGCTGGAAGCTGGGAAAAGACAACAGCAGAAGGATCCCTCAATAATTGCCCTGTTCTGTTAATTCCTTCTGACGCAACTGGCATTGGCCACTATCATAAGACAGAATAGTGGGCTAGATGGACCATTGGTCTGACCCAGTATGGCCTTTCTTATAGAGACAACTGTCCAGTCCCATAGATATGTTATACTTTTTATATTGTCTGTATTCCCCTTGTAAACACTATCACTTTTGTTCTAACAGCATAGGAGAAGCCTTAACATTCTTCCAGCCCTTTCCCTCCTGAGGTTCACTGTCAGCCCATTCACCACAGATATGCAGCCAATGTTAGGGTGGCAACATGGCAGCCCTTCTGTGCCAATCATGCTATCCAATAGCATTAAGCAGGGGGAAATGAAGGAGAAATAAAAAAATAAAAATAAAAAACCAGAAATTAGAGCAGGGGTGCTTTAGGCTGGCCCAAAACGTACACAGCGGACTTGGAATTTGACCAGGATACTGGGGCTAAAGCCTCTCTACTCTTGTACAAAGTGCCATGGGAGCTAGTGGGATTGTGAGTATTCAGGGTATGTCTCATCCAAAAAAACAAGAGAGAGAGCAAGGAATCAATGGGTTTATTTTCTCACACTGTGATTGTTTTGTTGATGTGGAAAGGTAATTAAAAAAAAAAAAGTTCCAATTCTGAATGAGCCTGAGAATTCCCAGAGCCCGAAGGCTGCTGCTTAGAGGCAGATTAATCACATTGAATTCTCCATCTAGATGTTGCACGCACTCCAAACTCCCACCGCTAATAGCTCTAATATTCTCCTCAGCATGTGCATGCTGCTGGAGTTATGTTCCAGGAATATTAATTCCACAGCTCAAGATTCTCTCACTGGCACATGTACCCTGAAGGCTTGTTGTTGGGCTTCAGGAGATTATGAATAGGATGAGAAGAGGGAAAGAGAAAATATTGCTGGAAGGGGGAGGGGGAGCAAAGGAACTTGCTGAAAGTCACCCTAGACAGCCAATGAATGTTCCTCAGTAATGCCAGCAGCACAAACAATCAAATAAAGCCACTTGATGCCCAATCATTTAAACAAAAAGTAGCCAACTGCAGAGAAAGACTTCTTATTCCTAGTTTTAGGAGTACAGTACGGTAAGAGACAGCCTGGATCATCAAGTCTAGTCTACTGCTTTTGGAGGCAACCCTATCATTATCCTGTTCCTAAACTGATCAAGCTCTATCTTAAAACTAGTTAGGTTTCTTGGCCCATTACTCCTGTTGGAAGGCTGTTCCAGAACTTCACTCCTCTGCTGGTTAGAAACCATCTTCTAATTTCCAGCCTAAATTTACTCATGCCCAGTTTACATCAATTTGTTCTTGTGCCCAACGCTGTTGTTTAGCTTGGATAGCTCTTCACCCTCCCTATGTATTTAGAGAGAGCAATCATATCCCCTCTCAGCCTTCGTTCGCTAGGCTAACCAAGCCAAGGTGTTTTAGTCTCCTCTCATAGAATAGGCTCACTAGTTCCCCGATCATCCTAGTAGCTCTTCTCAGCATTGGTTCTAGTTTGAATTAATCTTTCTTGAACATGAGTGACCAAAACTGAACACGGTATTCTAGATGAGGTTTTACCTTGTACAATGGTGTTAATACTTCAGCAGGAAATACCTCACCTGATACATCCTGGGATTCATAGCCACATCACATTGGTGACTAACAGTCATCCTGCTGTCGACTAACAAAATCTCACCAGGTCTTTCTCTTCCTGTTGTTTCCAACTGATGAGCCCCCAGCTTATAGCTGAAATTCTTATTATTAGTCCTTAAGTAAATGACCTTGTACTTTGTACTATTAAATTTCATTCCATTTCTATAACTCCATCCCTCTAATAGAGGCACAGAGAGGTAAATAGACTTACCCAAGGTCACGCAACAGGTTAGTTGCACAGCCTGGAATAGAACCTATGTCTTCTGACGCCCAGCGTCCTATCCCTTAGACAACACTGCTGTGTGCCACCCCGTGCCCTCAAACTTGCCAAAATTTCAAATATCAGTTGTGAGATTTGACAGGGGCACATCTTTTAAGTCAACTGACATACATTAATAATACTGATATTAAGCATTTAGACTGCATTTCATCTAGAGACCTCAGAGCACTTTACAAGGGTGAGTAAGCATCCTTGTCCTCATTTTACAGATAGGGACATGGATAGGTTCATTGTGTAGTCTTGTCCTTGACTTTGTCACACAGAGGGTCAGAAGCACTTTTAAGAACAGAACCCAAATCTCCTGGCTCCCAGCACCGTACTTTATCTCAGATTATTAATGCCAGAGCAATGAGAAGTGAGGGGGGGAGGGGGAGAGAGAGAGTAGTACTCTCCTAAACTTCACCAGCAAAATAAGTTCTGACCATGTGAGTCACCAAAATGAGACACTGCTCACTGTAGATTGTGTGCAAATATGGTGTTCAAAATATGATTGCACGGTCTCTGATCTTTACTGGGTTCCTTGAGTTTGGCTCCTGCTTTGTAGAGCTTCAATATGCCCATTGCCTCTGCTAGGTCCCTTGGGCATGGTGCCTTCTTGAATGGGAGTGGGGAGAGGAGAGAAAGAAAAGGTACCATCTCCCAAATGTCATCTGCTTGTGCCACCATAATGAGCCATCATTCACTCTCCTCTCTTACAGGAAGAATTAAAGTTATTAATGCTGACATTTAAATCATCACTGGAGGTTTGACTTAACCACTCACCAAGATGAATGGGGCAGTTCACACCTCTCAGAGCTATTGCTCTCTGCAGACTCTCATAGACATCTATGTATTGGTTACACTATATTCACTTTTTGAGGTTTTTTTCACAACCGTAACAGCTAGAGAGATTTTTTTTTTTATTTAAATGAAAGCTGATATTCTGGGAAACAAGATAGCAGATCCAGAGAGGCACCATTACAGTGTATGGGCATGCATCACCAAGCCCTGATGCTGTGTTATGATGATAAATTCAGAATGCTGTAACTGCTGGATAGGGCTTTCAGGAGATTCCTGGCAGGGAGGAAAGAGGAATATATTGCACATTTTGGAAAGGGTGGCACTCTGTGATATAGGACGAGCTCTTAAAAACTTTTTCCAAGATTTTTTGTTTTAACTCAGACAGGTGAGGGCTATCCTCTGTCCACAACCTAATCTAATCCATCACTTTACAGGCCTATCCACTGTAACATGAGATGAGAGACTTCTTTATCTTTGGATGCAGCTCATATCCTCAACTCTCTTTTCAAACAGATGCCCTACCAAGCAAAAGATAGTGGGAAGGCTGAATTCTGCAGATGCTAGCCAGGATTTCAGTCTAGTCTTACCTTCTGATCTTTGCTGAACCCCACAGAAAGGGTCCCTGAATTTAGTAGTAGGATAATCACCGCGGATATAAGCAAGAATATAGCAAGACTTAGATTATAACATTAGCTCCATTTTCAGCAATGAGGCCTTGTAACATTGGAGTGAAGGGAACAGTGACTGAGGGTCCTGTTCTCCTCCCTTAAAAAGGAAAGCTACACTACAGTATTCTTAAGCAATGGTCAAAAATAGTATAGCGTTTCAGGCCATTTCTATAGAATACCATAGTACTGTTGGGGGTAATGATCATAGGTAGAATACAGTCATGTTTGAGGAAGCTGTTTTCCCCTTTTTGTTTGTATGGAGGAAGATATTCCGGAGAACCAAAAGTCTAATGATTAAATATATTTAATTATATATATTATATACGAGAATCATCTCTTTATCTTAGCATTCAGCAGAATTCAACTCCCCTACATAAGCACCCTCCCTCCACCCACTCACCTTGATATTCCTTTTCCCACCCATTAACCCAGTACCTGCAGTGCAGTGTTCAACTGGGACTGCAGGAGCTGCGGCTGCTGTTATCTCTTTGTAGCTGGCAGTCACCTGCCAATCTCGCCCCCACTTCCTCCTTCTCTTTCTCCTCCTCTCGCTTCCCCCACCCCTCATCAGTGCAGCTCTCTCTGGGGGCAGATCCATCTCTCTCTCTCCTCCCCCACCCTCCTCGCCTGACAAAATAACTAATGCTAACTCAATAAAATCCCCCCTCAAATGTTTTTAATTACCAGACAGTGCACAGTGCTGAAGACTCACACGTACAAAGTGAGAATGGGGACATAGGAGAGGCTAGCAACGGGGTAAGCACAGTTTGGATTGATGCAACTTTTATGCGGAGGAAGAGACTCATTTCCCCCACACAGTAGCCCCGGCACAGGGAGCCTGAACATTCCCACAGGACAGCGGTGCCCATGGAACCAGAAGGCACTTTGGTGTTACAGATATCTGGCAAACACAGGAGAAAGGAGACCTGTGCACTTTGGGCCCAAAAGCAACTGTCCAACAGAGAGCGGGAGGTGTGACATGCTAGCATGCAAGGTTGACATGCAATACAGTCCCAATTCAGGTGACATTTACATAGTATCTTTAATGGTGACTAGAAAAGGGGGGAAGAGGAGGGAGGCAAATAAATCGTGTTTCTTTTTTTGCTTCTTTATGATATGTAAAAATAAGATCTGGATGGATCTTTTTTTTCCTGCTTGCAGGAGACAAGTCTCTTCTTCCCTGTTTTTGCTGTAGGACTTCTTGGAAGATTCAGAGATGTGGACTGGGCATTTTCTTAGCCCAAAACTGAATGAGCAACGAGTGTTGAATCTTAAAAACAAACAAAAGCACTCACTCTCCCAAATGCTTGTTTTGTTGTTTGTTAATTATGTAAACTCCTCAGAGTTTTAAAGGGTCTGAATAAAAGTTATTTCACGTCAGTTAATGAAGTTTCATTGTATTATTTCCCTGATGTCAGAACCTACTAGTACTCAGGCCGTCCATCAAATCTTCCAAACAAGAGGGTAAACAAAACCTGAAATTTCTTTTGCACTGCAAATAACACACGGGGAGGGAAAAACTGAAAACAAAAAACCCAAAAGATCCATTAAAAGCCACAATTGCAAAGCATTTTTTCTCCTCCTTTGTGGATCACTCTTAATATGAAAACATTGATGCTCCAAGTCTTCATCTTCTTAAACCAGAGGGTAAGTTCAAAATCCAAACTGGTAATCGATGCCCCCATAGGGGCTAAGAAAGGAAAGGGCCCTTCTAGCTCCATGGGAAAATGTACTCTCGGCAATATGGCAAGGATTGACTATGTCTTGCCAGAGGGCTTATCTCCAAAGTTTTGATGGGGCAGAGGTAGAGGAATCACTCTTCAGGAAAGGAGACACTATTGATTAGGAGAAAGAGCATGCCTGTAGGGGCTGGGGAGTTGGTATAAAAACAAGATGGATAAAAACAGACTTTCTGATGGGAGTTGGGGAGAGGAGAAAAAACAGACACATGCACTGGGGAGAGGGGAACCAATGACAGTCGTCAATCACAGAGTGTTCCGATACAAATTCCCAAACCCTTTGGGAGGGTGTTTCAGAGAAGTTGGGATGGGGAAATGAGGTACACACAGCCTGTCAACCCTTTGGCAGCCACCCACCCCCACCAACGAATGCACTGGCAGTTGAGAGCACCTCCTACTCCACCAAAATAAACAGTGGCCTTCCCATCGCTTCATTAAACTAACACAGCTTCTCGCCATCGCCTCGGCAACCGCCACAGACCTCCTGCTCGCCAGCTGGGGGAATTAGAGGCAGCCTGGCAGCCAGTCCCCACTCTGTTATATTTGAAAGTTCACATTACACCAGAGAGCATCCTAGGCAGGTCAGGACAGCCTCAGAGGTGCCACCTTTCAAAGGAGAAATTATGTTAAATAGAGCTCCCCTCCACTCTGCTGTTGGCAGGCTGTCACCCAGAGGAGATTAAACATCCCAGAGGCTTTTTTCCTTACACGTGGGGATACCAATGCCCAGTCAAGTCTCCACCTCTCAGCAAACAGAGTTCTAATAATAGAGGCTGCACATGAGTGATCACTAAGCGCAGAAAACAGCCACTATGTTTGCTTTGTGCAGCCACTACCTCCAACCCACAGCTGCAAAAAAGTGCTTTTGTCTAGCTTCACACTTACCCTGCATTCCTCCTCATTGTATCTGAGCATCACTTGGGGACCCTATGATTGTAACAGGCACTACAGAAAAGCCAGTTTTGTTCCAGAGTGTCGGCGGTGGAGCAGTTGTTCCTCATAGTGACAACAGTACAGCCATAGAACACTCACAATCCCCACCCCCACACAACACTTTCCTCTTGCTCCCCAAAAGTAGACAAATGAGTGGGACAGAACCTCTTGTCTGCTGGGTGAAAAAGGCTATGGCAGCATTCCAGCCCTACTCCCTGCTTTCTCCATATTACTCTTTGCCTTTTGATTACAAAAGATGAAAAAAATAACTGCCCCTTTCTTGTTTTTCCTTAAGCCTCAGGAACACCCAGTCAAAAAGAGACCCTGGCAGCTCCACCGCCAAAAGTCTGGTTGGCGGCGCAGTGGGGCTAAAGCAGACTTCCTGCCTGCCCTGGCTCCGTGCGGCTCCCAGAAGTAACTGGTATGTCCATCTCAGAGGCGGCCACGGGGCCACAGTGTGCTGCCCCCGTCCCGAAAGCTCGCTCCACATCTCCCATTGGCCAGGAACCATGGAACCCCCTCTCACATCCAAACTCCCTCCCAGAGCCTGCACCTCAAACCCCCTCACGCACCCCAATCCCCTGCCCCAGCTCAGCGCCCCCTCCCACACTCAAATCCCTCCCAGAGCCCACTTCGCACACCCCAACACCCTGCCCCAGCCCTGAGTCCCCAACACCCAAACTCCCTCCCAGAGCCCACTCCTCATACCCCCTCTTGCACCTCAACCCCCTGCCCCAGCCCTGAGCCTCCTCCCACACCCAAACTCCCTCCCAGAGCCCACTCCCCACCCCAACCCCCTGCCCCAGCCGAGCCCCCCCACACCCAAACTCCCTCCCATAGCCCGCTCCCCACACCCCCTCCCGCATCCCAACCCCTGCCCCAGCCCTGAGCCCCCCCTCAAACTCCCTCCCACAGCCCGCTCCCCATACTCCCTCCTGCATCTCAACCCCCTGCCCCAGCCTGGAACCCCCTCCCACATCCTGAACTCCTAATTTCTGGCCCCACCCCAGAGCCCGCACCCCCAACCGGAGTCCTCACTCCCTCCTGCATCCCCAACCCCCTGCCCCAGCCCAGTGAAAGTGAGTGAGGGTGGGGGAGAGCGAGCGAAGGAAGGAAGGAAGGGGGATGGAGTGAGCAGGAGCAAGGCCTCGTGGAAGGAGCAGGGCAAGGGTGTTCAGTTTTGTGTGATAAGAAAGTTGGCAACCCTCCTCGGGTGTGCAGGCCCCCCTCCTCTGCTACTGCATGTTGCACAGCCTCTCACTTGGAACAGATAGAGGGCAGTGCAGAGAAACCCCTCCACATAGCCTCAGAGGAGCTGCTGCTCAGCTCACTCAAGTCCTCACTGCATCAAACATTAAAATGGTCAGCTCTTTTCAGGTGAGAGACGGAGAAATAAAAAGCTCCCTTATCCTACCTCGCTGATGGCACCACATCTCACCAAATACTACTCTAAACTAAGCAAAGGAAGAGCTAGACCTTTCCGATGACATATTGTCACCAGCAGGTGTTCCACCACATAGCTAACATGCTACAAGGACTGGGCCAACAGTATCTGGGTTTCCAGCACTGACTTGGCTCCCCCAGGCTTGCAACACTGGAAGAAGTTTGCTCATTTCCAGGACTGCCCCCTCACACAACAGCAGCTGATAAAGAAGCACTGTTGACTAGCTCAGGAGTCCAATCCTGTTTTGTGCTTTCTTCCATGACTACTGAGTGGAAGGCCTCAAAGGAAGGCGTATAAAGTGAAGGGGAGAGTATTTATTCCACTTCTCAGCCTCATCAAATTCTAATTTCACTAACACATTTCAATCCTGTCTGGAAGTACACCCTGCCTTTTTAATTCTGGGAGCCCCAAACAGCTCTGTCAACACGCAAGAGACAATGTGCACTGTTAAGGGCTCGCAAACAGCTTTACAGACCAGTGTATGTAACTGAGTAAAAAAAACACAGGACACAGCTTTCTTTCAGTTTGAAGCTCTTAAGCAAATGGTCATAAACAACAAAAGGGACATGGCTGGATTTTTTTCGTTTTGAGCACACTTTAACAGCATCCCTTGCAAACGACTAAGAGTTGATGAAAATGTTGCCTTAACCTTAAAGTAGGATGCAGCCTGCAGGGGAAGCCTTGCAGACATTTAAAGGGGGAATTCTGAGGGGAAAGGTGTATGCAGACAGTTGCAAGCCATGGGAACAAGGTAAGAGATAGCAGAAGCTGGTTAAATGTTGCAGCATTGCCATCTCTCAGGATTTTATCACAAGTCTCTGGATATTTGGTGTTTGTCATAGCCCCAGCTCCTGAAGCCCTGTGATTATGCAAGAATCTCAGCTTTCATTTAAAAAGTAAGTTTCTAGCTTTCATGGTTGTAGAGGAAATCTTGAAAATGTGAAGCCTAGAGTCTAACAACTTAAAAGGCAAATAAAAAGAACTAAAAAGTATTATTATTTTAAATCTCATGATTTTATGTTTGGATGCTTACAGTTTGCAATACGGAAGTGGTGGGAGACCTGCAGCGATCTTGGCTGTGCTGTGCCCTGTCTCCACCTTGCACGGGGAAACTCTCAGAACCTGCTCTTCAATATTTTTCTCTGCCCCCTCTTCAACCAGGTGGTTCTTCTCCCCTCACATGGACTATTCCAATGCATCTCTTTCACATGTTTTCCTCCCCAGGCCTAAGTTTCTAAATTTTAAAAACCTCAGAGCCTGAGCATGAAAAGGAAAACAACAGAATTAGTGTTGTCTAAATCTGGCTACTTCATCCTGCTCTCTTCCAGGGCTGGATTTCAGAACAGAAGGAAAAACCTCATCAGAGCTCAGACGGAGGGGCTCAGAGGCCGGGGAAGGTCTCTGTGTGCACACGCTGTATTCTTCTCTCCATACATGATTAATCACTTCTGAGACATGCCTGCTGCTCGCCTCTGGCTCTCAAACCACCACAACAGCAGCAGCGAAGAGCAAAGAAACCTCCTAAGGTTCCTGGCCCTGGCTTAGGGAGTGTGTCCCAGCTGAGGCTTCTGATCCTAGAATGATTCTCTTCCCCATTACACACACACCAGCCTGTCTCATTTCTTTCAATTAATCTATATCCCTCCTCCCACTTTCAAATTCAGCTCTGCTCCCACCTCACCCCCCCCCCCCCCGCATCCATCTCTGTTTAATTGGATTTCATCTGTACTCATTCTCTGGAAAACTTACCGGGAAGATGTCCAGAAGACTAGCACAAGCTTAAACATGCGCTTGACACAGGAGATGAGAAGCAGATCTCTTTGAATGAACCAATTTGCAGTCCAAGCAAATCCTCTACAGTTCACCTCTCCTCCTTCCGATATCCCCTTCTTTCACGTCACTCCCTGAATCACAAAATGGAATAAAATGCCTGCAAGGCCAGGAGGGGGGGGTGATAACCAAAATAGGAGCTGGGAGACATGGAGCATTGCCAAGAATGATTCCGAGTGGAACACAGAGTGGAACTGCCATGGGCAGAGGTGAGAATGCCCTGCTGCCCACTTCAAGTTTAACAGCAGGGGGCTCTGACCTCTCTGTCTGAACAACACATGTATGATTGTGGGAAGGCACAGTTCGGTCACCGAAACATGAGAGGTGGAAATCTGGGAGTACTATAAGAAACCAACAAGCTTCACAGGGCCCCTCACTGCCTCCTCTGAGACACTGCCCACATTTTCCCCAGGGCCACCCCATATTAGTTACTGATTACCTGTTCCAGTCCTGGAGATCCCCCTTCCCCAGTTCTGCCAGTTCACATCATACCTAATCTGCACCATCCCAGCTACACAGTCCTGGAAATCCCACCTTACCACCTCTGCCAGTGTTCATCAAACCCAACCAACAGCACCCCAGCTATTCCAGTCCTGGCACAGAGATGAGGGTCATATAAGCACCTAGACACAAACCCCTTGCCAGTGCACCTCAACTCTAACCTAACAAGACACCTCTAGAGTGGCATTCCTCCCTGATGCCCATTCGTTTGAAGAGGCTGTCACCACTGTTAGAATGGATGGCACAGGATTGTTGATGGACTGCAGAGACTCTCACTTATAGGTCACTACTTCAAACCCAGCCCCAGCTGGAAGCAAGCAAGAGTTGTTACTATCACTCTTCACAGTTTGGAGGGTCATGTAAACCAAGTCTAGTGGTTCTCAGCCCAGTTCCTCATGGACAAGTGACTGCAAACCACAAATGGTGCTGATTAGCATCCTTTTTAACGTTCACAGCAGAGGCCAATAATTGGATTGGCCACAGAACTCCACTTGCCCTCTTGCCTCTAAAGGTGTCCCACTCCATGTCAAGGTGTAGGCACACTGGTACGGAAGCTTTCACTGGCACTGCTCAGTCTGTACCATTTCAGTCTCCAGGGATTATCAACCTAGCATCTTTCAGTGGCACTAAGTCTTTATCAGAGAAAGAAGGTGCAGGAAGAGAAGAGAAACACACACGGACAAGCAATGTTTCTCTGATACTCAGCATAAAAATCTAATCAAAATTGTACCCCACTGGTGATATGAAAAGCACCCTGCCAAGTCAGTAATAAATATAAAATTCAAATATTACACTTCTACAGTGTATCTCCTCTCATCCCACAGCACTTTACACATTATTAGGAATGAGTTGAATCTCCAAATCAGAACAGATTTGTACATATAACTAACATTTTTGCTGGATTCATATTTATTCAAATTACATCCTTAGAAGCAAGTCAGATAACTTGCTTAAAATGGCCACAATAACATGGTGGCAGCCAATTTAAATAGACTGCAACTCCTTCCTTCTGCCTCTTTCCCTACAGCCTGTCTCCCAGAGAACACCATCTGTTCCATCTCTCCTCAACTACCGCACTCCACCCCATCCCTCTTTCTCTCCTTTTTCTGGGCAGGGCAAAGATGAACTGACATTTTTGGAGTGTTTAAACAGCTGCTCTGGCCTCCAGTGGGCTCCTATACCTAGTAGTGCAACTCCACTGAAGCCAAGGACATCTCCTTCCCTGGGACTCTTGGATGTGAGCAGGACTCAGTGGAAATGGCAACACAGCCCAAGATTGCATTGTCTCTTCTAGAGAATTACTGCAGAGGAGATGTTTCTTGTCCCCTCAGCTTCCCCGCACTTGCCCCCAGCCCATCCCTTCTCAATTCTCTGTATAGACCGTAGACCTACAGACCACACTGCATAGAGACAAGGAGGCAGCATGGGGGGAATTGGTTAGTGCAAAGTGACAACTGTCTCTCCCCTGCAACTCAAAGGGCGAGTGGAGGGGAAGATATCTATGTATATATCTTTGGGAATGGGGAAGACAAAGGTTGAGAGAGACAATCCAGCTTCTAATTTCCAACATCAGCAACCAGCTGCCCATGGCTCACAACCTGAATATCTCCCACTGAATCCAACACTGAGCGATCAGCATATTTTTGTGATCAATCTAGCAGAACCATTCAGCTGTGGAATTATTATAAGTACAATACTAACAATATGCCTGTACAGTACAAAATGCAAAAACAGAGCCCATCTCTGGACCAAAGAGCTCACAAGCTAAAAGTCAGATGCATAGAAGACAGGATGTATTAAGAAACAACTTCAGACTTATTCACAGCAGGGAGGTTTTGCAAATATTTCCCACCATTGCCAACAGTGGCTTAGTTCCATTAGTGTTAGCATTACTGGGAGCCCTGGTATAGAGGGGCTGCAGCCAGCCTTTCAAGCACCACATCATCTAACCCTGCTCAAGGTAGGTCTAAATGACACAGGGCTAAATTTTCAAAGAGCTCAAGAACAGAATTTTAAAATGCTCAGCACCCACAGTTGGAGCTGAGCTCTTGAAAATTCTGGCCACTGAATTAGAAAGGCAACACTCCATCTATCAACGTTGCTGGAAACCCTAACGGTGTTAGTAATAGCAGGAAATGCTTGGGAGTCACCTAATTGGAATTGATATGAGCAATCACTCGAAGAAAAAACGGTTACTCATCTTCTCATAACTGTTGTTCTTTGAGATGTGTTGCTCATATCCGTTCCAAACTCACCCGCCTTCCCCTCTGTCGGAGTAACTGGCAAGAAGGAACTGAGGAGGCACAGGGTCGGAAGGGTCATATATTGAGCGCCATGGAGGCACCACTCCAGGGGGCTCAACAGACCACCCGATGGGTACTGCTAGGTGAACAACTTTCTGACGACTGCGTATGCGGCGCGCACACATCTAATTGGAATGGATATGAGCAACACATCTCAAAGAACAACAGTAACGAGAAGGTGACTAACAAGGCTTCAGAGACTTGGAATTTTCATTAATTCATTTCTTGTGGGCACTGCAGAAGGAACGAGTGTTTAAAGTGCGAAGAACCCAGCGGTCCGATGTTATTTGGGACCATGCACGGTAGAAGTGGGACAGACAACTGAAAAAACATGGGGAAGGATCCAATGTTGAGACAGGTGCTTTGTCCTAGGGCACACCTTCAAAATGTCTGTTTTAAGCCCAATGTTGGGCTCTAGCCCTGTCCAGATCAGGGAGTGGAAGGGCTTGCACCTGCTATTCCCACCCTGCACCTGCAGAAATCCTGCCTCAGCCGAGAAGGATAAGACTGCTTTTGTGGTGGATGGGGCTTAAAGGGCTTTCATTGGGTTGCCAGGGTGTGCATACCCAAAGATTTCATTGTCGCCCTGGAGTCCTTGAGGCTATGCAGTCTGGAGTCCATCTGTTCAGCAAACAGATCCACCCCATCAAAGGGTAGGTCTTGCACAGTTTGCTGAACCTATGGCAGGAGCCCCGAGGCCTGCAGCCATGAGTTACGCCCTGAAGACAAGGTGCATGCTGCAGAGTCCACAGCATCTAGTGAGGCCTGAAATGAGGTCTGGGCCACCGCCTTGCCCTCTTCGACAATTGCCCCAAACTCCTCCCTGGACTCTGCTGATACCAGCTCCCTAAACTTCAGCATTGAGTTCCAGGAGTTAACTGTATCTGCTCAAGATTGCCTGCTGGTTGGCAATACTGAGTTGCAAGCCCCCCATGGAGTATATTTTGTGTCCAAATAAATCCAGTCGCTTGGCGTCCTTTGACTTTGGCAGTGGGGCTTGCTGTCCCTGCTTTTCCTTTTCATTCATCGCAGCCACTACCAATGAGCAATGCTGTGGGTGTGTGAACAGGCAGTCGAACCCCTTGGAGGGTACAAAGTACTTCCTCTCCACAACCTTTGCAGTGGGAGGGATGGAGGCCAGGGTCTGCCAAATGGTCTTTGCACTGGCTTATATAGTTTTGATGTGGGGTACAGCAACCCTGGATTGCCCTTCTGGTGCCAGGATGTCCACTACAGGGTCCTCTGACTCTACCATCTTCTCGGCCTGCAGGTTTATATTCCATGCCACCCTGTGCAGGAGTTCCTAGTGGGCACAGCTATCTATAGAGGACAGCCCCAAGACAGAGGTGCTTGCCACCACCTCGTCCAGGGAGGATGATGAGGATGCTAGGGCGGGAACTAGGTCCTCCTGACCCCCTTGGTCTTCATGGACCTCCTGCCCCACCTCTAGTTCCATGCCAGCCACTCCAGGGTCTGGCTCAGGAGCAGGGGTGGGTTCCAGGGGAGGTGGTGCAACCACTGACTCCTCTGCACCCCTAGGGATGGTACGACTGGCTGCTGCCTCCAGTCGCCTAAGTTCAGACATGACCTAGCGTGAAGCCTGGGACTGTGCGCCCTGGGCCTGGTGGTATGCCTACGGGGTCCAAATGGCCATGCCACTGCACTCATGTCCAGGCTGTCCTGCATTGACTTGTGCCGGGGCTGCTGAGAATGTTTGGACCCCGTCTCCAAGCCTGAAGATGGGGACCAAGACCGCAATGGCCACGGCAGTGCCAAGAGCAGCTGTGCTGGGGAGCAGTGCCTCGAGGATGGGGAGCGGTGCTGCAACCTGAATCAGTATTGTGATTTGGACTGGTCCTGCGAGCGGGGTCTGCGCATACAGCCAGATCGGTGCCAATATAAACAGAGCCGAGATTGGGACCTACTGCGTGAAAGCGATCAGCGTCGTGAGCAGGAGAACTGGAGGGACCTGGATCGGTGCCGCAAGTGGGAGTAGTGCCGAGACTCCGAGCGGTGCCAGGACTCCAAGCAGTACCTCGCTTCTGCAGTCTGAGTTGAGGGGCAGAGCATCACCGGCTTTCCTCTGGATGGTGCCACCACCCGTTGCAATATCAGAGGCTTAGCGTGGAGGGATGGAGACCTCCATGTCATCATCACAATGAGTTCTCTTGCAGCCTCCGGGGTAGAAGGCAGTTCTACCTCCTCCACCACCTGGCATGGGGAGTCCAACTGCACCAGACTCAACTGTCCCTGTCGCAGGACCGAAGTCAATGGTGCAGGCTCCAAAGTTTTCGACACTTGAGGGCTCTTCCCTGGGATGTGCCCCATTGGCCGCCTCCAAAGGGGTGGGTCCTGAAGTCGGGGAACCACTCCTTCCCTGCTTTCGGTGCCACTTCTGTGCTGGCAAATAGGATCTGTGCTGGGCCATTCCCGTAGGTTTCGGTGCCAAGGAGTGGCAGTGCTGCGGGTCTCGACCAGAGTCCTTCCACAGTGCCGCTTCTGCAACTACCGCCAGGCACTGCGCATTGAACTCGGTGCTGGGTCCTGTCCCAGTGCAGTTTGTGGTCTAAGTGCCATCTCCATAAAGAGCTGCTTCAGTCTAAAATCCCACTCCTTTTTGGTTCGGGGATGAAAACCCTTACAAATCCTGCACTTTTTGGACTGATGCCCTTCCCCCAGAAGCAAGCATCATGGGAGTCACTCGTTGGCATGGGCTTGTTGCAGGACTTGCAGGGCTTGAACCCCTGGGACTTAGACATGTAAGTCCCCCAGGGAGAACACAGTCAGGGTGGAAGGTAAACTCCTCAACCCAACAGCTAACTAACGAACTAGACCTACACTGACTACGAACTAATCAACTATGAAATACAAACAGTAGAAGCTAGGGAAAACATGGAGAGCTTGCAAAGCAAGATGCCACAATTCCAATAACCGTCACTGGCGCGAAGAAGGAACTGAGGCGGCACCAGGTCAGCAGGGTCATATATTGAGCACCATGGAGGTGCCACTCCAGGGGACTCCACAGCTGACCCAACGGGTGCGGATAGGGGAGAAACTTTCCAACAACTGCGCACACAGCGTATGCACACCCAATTGGAATCGATATGAGCAAGCACTCGAAAAAGAATGGTCTTTTCAGAAAGATGGACAAAATCCCACCACTTGGGACTTTTAAAACTGGACTGGAGAGAACACTAGAAAATTTATTACAAGGAGTATCATACAATTGCTAGTGTTTTGGCCATGAGATAAATCAGATAATCAGACAGGTCTTTTCCACCTCTGCCCAGGGCCAAAGAGATCAGGGGGGGAAGCCAGCCCTGCCTCTGCCTAATATCTCGGGAAAAGGGATATTCATTTCCACACTTGTACAATAGGAACATTAATTCTTCTATTCTTTCACTTTATCTTGTCTATTTAGATTGTAAACTCTTGGGGACAGAGACTGTCCCTTACTATGAGTATGTACAGCACATAATGCAATGGGACCACAGATCTCTACTGCAATTTTGACAATAATAAAACAATAATTGTTTAATCAGACTGGTTCTTCATTCTGGTGAAACCCACATAACTTAAGCGACTAATAGAGGATGCCTTTTTAAAAGATTCAACATCCTGACCCCTTCAATGAAGTTCTCACATTAATAAATTAATTTACTCCTCCCACAGTGACAGGAGACACCAGAGTTTACATTCCAGATACTGCTACAGTAAAAAAGAAGCAAAATAAAAAACAAAATCCCAAAAGCCTGTCAGGCCTATTTTATTCATCGAAAAATAGCAAAAAAAAGGAGAACCTCAATCATTTAAAAATAATTTGCAAGTTATCATTAATACTGTGTGAGTTACTGAGCACTCTTAGATTGAAGTAAGGTAGGACGCAACATCAGGCACAAAAACATAAGAAGATAACAAGAATGGAGTTCCAAGACTGGCTCTGAATTTTTTTCTTGCCTGTGCAGGTATGAGGGCCTTTTATCACAGTTACACTCCACAGAAAAATATAGGGTTAATAGTGGAAATGCAGAGAGAGAGGAGGAGGGAGGAGGAGAAATTCTCTGATTACCTGCAGAAGAATCCATATATTTATCATGCACATACTATGAATTCTTTCTGTGTACTCTAGAGAGAGAGAGAGAGAGAGAGAGAGAGACACCACTCTGCCACTGCAGGTTGTTAGAATATTTGCATATGTTAATTGCAGTGTCAGTATATTTGCATATGCTAATCACAGAAGCAATGTTTGTACCCACTGTGCTCACTTGTTTAGGGGGGAATGGCTGCATCTGACTATACCTGTACCACGCTGATGTCACATGGAGCTATTTCCAGCCCAGTTACCATGGAAACCACAAGGCCTCAGCACCAGTTAGCAGTTCAATATATAATTTACGTGTTTTTTTTCCCACTTAAGTGTTTGGGATTCAAACACATAAACTACTAAAATATAGATATCTATTAAATGCTCTTTTAAAATGCATATGACACATTTGAAGAACAACAATTTAATGGAAAATCCAGCTTTTTACAGAAATCAAACAAACAAAAAGAAACACTTCAAAGAGAAAAAGAGATGCTACAGTTTTAGGAGAATTTCACAGGTATGTCACCGTTTGAAGGAAATTAAGATACTCTTTTCGCCCAACATATCAGCCTAGAACAGAATAGTGGAGCTTTTGCAATGGATCAGGCCATTGGTTCACCTAGTCTGCTATCCCATCAACTGCAAGTGACTTGTATCTGATGCTTCAGAAGATATAATGCACCTGACCAACTGTGCAATGAGGGAAGGGAGCATGAAAGATCTTTCCTGGTCAGTTCATGCTCTGAAAGCACGAAATCTGAGCACCTTTCCATTATTAATGTTACCAGACATGACTACAAATGTTACTAGTCATCTTAAAGCTAATCAGCCTCCTTTTGAAAGTCAGCCACAGGATCTGTCTCCACGACCTTTTGCAACCATGAATTCTTCTGGGTGCCTACACACCGCATAAAGAATTACTGTTTTCTCAAAATCCTGTAGTTATGGACGAAATAACTTCCAGTTTTCAGATGCTTATATCTTTCTGGAAAAAAAACCCAAACACATTATTCTTTGGGCAGAAATTTGTGCCAAGTCCAAAGGTTATTTTAACAGTCTGGCAGACATTTTTGAGATATACAAGAGTGAGGGGAAAAGAGGGTATTTTTAATTAAGTATTTTTTCAGATGCTTTATCTATGTTCAGATAGCTTTAAAAATATATAATTCTTACCAGTGACTTAGTATTAGAAACAACAAATCTTTCTCTCTCACACACGCACACACTCCCCTCTCAGAAAGGGACAATTAACACCAAAGAAAAACCCAACCACAAGAGACACAAAGCAGTCATGCAGGATGGGGGAGAGAGGCTTGGTATTTTAAAAATTGCTTTTGGCAATTTAGAATCCTGAACTGGACAACAACAGCAGTTGGAACTGGTCAAAGAAACAACCTACTGCACAATTATTTCCATTTCCTTTGGATCTGAACAGGCAGATTTTTTTTTAAATTTCCACTTAATTTTTACCTTTTTTAAAATTTGAAGTTGCTAATTTTTGAAAATGAAATATTTGGACTCTGAAATGGAAATTTTTCAAAATCAAAGACTATTTTTGATTTTGAGAAAGCTTCTACCTTGCAGCTAAGCTAAGTATTCTAATGCAATGAATACAAAAAACAAACCCTAAAAGTTACAATCAATACCAAAATAAAATGAAATAAACCAATTGGTTAACTGGACTAGCTGCTCCCCACTCCCACAACCTATTCCACCCAAAACAAATGGGCCACCTGGTCCTCACAGATGTTCACAAGACAAACAATGACTGGAAACAAAGGGAAGGAAAACAACTACAGATAACTGACTAACAAGACTACCAAAAACAAGAAGCCACAAGCTAGATTTTTTAGTTACAGGTTTAGTCAAATATTTTCACAACAAAAAAATGTGAGTCACATTTTTGTGATTTTTTTTTTGAAAGGCTGTTTTTCTAATTTAAAATATTTTCATTTGAAAAATTTTGAGTAGCCCTACCACCAGGTAATGTTACTGCTTCAGGACAGACAGGCGCAGATCCTTTACCAACGTGACCAAAACAGCTGCACAGAATATCTGGAAGTGCTCCATGGACCACAATTTGAGAACCACCAGGTGTCCTGTGATGAAGCAAAGAAACCTCACACTAACACAAAAAAGGTTAAAGAGAGCGTATGGACTCAGCTAGCCTAGGGTTGCCAACAGTCCCTTATTACAAGGGATATCCCTTATTTTTTCCATCTCTTTACAACAAGATCAAGAATTACTGAGTGCTGCAAAAAGCAGCAAAAATAACCCAGGCAAATGTAGGTGAATACCTCTTAGTAATTATTATTAATTAATAATATCGGGAGGAGAGGTAGAGAATGGTGTCCCTAGCCTCTGTTCACCAGAGGATGGAGATGGATGGCAGGAGAGAGATCACTTAATCATTGCCTGTTAGCTTCACTCCCTCTGGGGCACCTGGTATTGGCCACTATCTGTAGACAGATACTGGGCTAAAGGGACCTTTGGTCTGACCCGGTACGGCCGTTCTTATGTTCTTAGAGCTGGGGTGCTAAGAAAACACTCTCTTATTTTTGAAATACAATGTTGGCAAGCCTTGCCCCACCCTGCAATACCTGCAGCAAATGTCAGGCCTAGAGGAGGAAGTAAAGGAGAGAACCTGGCTCAGTTCAGGGATGACTGGCAAAGAGGCAAGTCTGCCTCTCTACATGAGGGGAGCATCACTACAGGCCTGATCGTCAGGAAAGGTATGGGGAGAAACACTGCATCCCTGACCAAGAGAGACTGCTGAGGAGATTGGGGAGCATGCAGCAGTGAGTGAATTGTACTATTTGACTATAAATACACTGTGGGGTTAGGTCCCTCCTATCTTTTACCTGCCCAGAGGGACCTGAGGCCATGGCAGGGCACTGCAAAAGGTCTACAAGGGGGCACTACTCCAGGTAAGCCACTACAAACTGTTTAGCCTATAGGGGCCATTCCCCAAACTGAAGGGGTAGGAAGTAGCCCAGGGCAGTGGACTTAGACTATCTGCCAGGACAACCCCGCTGGTGCTGCTTCAATCAGGGCACTGGGCTGGAACCTGGTGGACAGTGAGGGCTTGGGCCCTTCAACCACACCATCTTCAGGTCTGATGCTCAGATGCATATGGAGGGTTCCTGGTGTAAGGTTAGGAACCAGGCATCTCTGACATGGAAGTAAGTGGCTGGAAGTCAAGTGTGCCAACTGCTAACCCGCCCTGCCCTCTGAGTACCCTATCACAGAATTGGTGGAGAATGCGGGCAGATACCCTAGTCCTAGCATAAGGGAGTCGGGTGGGGTGCGGGGGAATAATGGTCAAACAGCTGCAGCAGTTGATCTGTAATCTAGCAGCCCACTAGTAGCAGGAGCTGGCAAAATGGGTGATTATGATACTACTGCCGTCCATTACAGCAGAGCCAGCAAACCCTCAACCCAGTCCTGGTCAGTGCCCCTCTCAGGCTTACTAAGAGGATCCTAAAGCCTTCCTCAAAACCTCTGAGCAAGTGGCCATGGCAGCCCAGTGACCCCTAGACCAATGAACTATTTCGCTGGCCCCATACTTCACCAGGGTGGTGCAAACCACATATCACGCCTGGGACCCTGTTTTGGCCCAAGAGTATGCACAGGTCAAAACAGCCTTTCTTGATGTCTTGGACAGCTCAGAAGATACATTCCAGCAACACTTCTGTGACGAGCCCCACACAACCAAATGAGAAAGTGGGCCATTGAGCCCAACAACCTGAGGGGCTTCAACCCACTCCACTCTCACCTGGACTCAGGAGAGCCCAAGGATTGAGGAGCAGATGGATATCCCAGACCAAAAGTCCAGAGTGGTCGACCTGGAGCCCAGTCCAAGGGACCACCAACCCAATGAAGTTTAAGAAGCGAATATTGCTGGTTCCAAAACGAGGGGGGTCCCACATAGAGGAGACCTTCTGAACATCCAGAGAAGGGCTCGGTTGCAACAGCAAAGACCAAAACAGGTGTTTTGCATGTGGCCACCTGGGGCACTGGACCTTAAATTGCCTTGATATGGAGTGCAGCTTTGGCAAGATCTGGACCTCTGGGGCCTGCGCTTGACAAGGAAACCCTGCAAAATTGACCACCCCCATAAGGGTGAATGGTATAGAAGTGGTGGGGTTCATGGACTGATGGTGTTCTCAGACCCTGGTGCAGAGTTCTGTGGTCATTCAAGTGACTAACTGGATGAGCGTACAAAGTCTCTGATGGTTGGCCAGCCCCAACCATTACCTATCCTATTATTATTGGACAAGACTAGGATTATTTTGGGAAGTTGTTAAAAGTTTATGGGACACTCTCTGGACATGGCAGCCTCTGTACCTCCAGCCTCAGTTCTGCCTAGATTGGTGTACCTTGCAGGTGTGGGATCCTGCTCCAACCCAATGAGGAGGCCCCTCCTTAATGTGAATTGGAGATCCCAACCCAGTTCTCCAACTTTGTTGAAAAACAACAGGCAGATGATATGCTGAGCTGAGCATGCATCCAAGTGGCAGTGGTAAATGGAGAGTCCATCAAGCTGAACTGATCCCACACTTTGAAATTAAAGGCGACTGCTTATATTGCCTTGAGAAGGACAGCAGACCAAGGAAGTCCAAAACCAGATTCTGGTGCCCCCAGCTTATCAGAGGAGGTTATGTGGTTGACCCATGCCATATCCTTTGCAGGGAAGGAGAAGACGCTAATTTGAATGCTAGTCCATTTTGGGGAGTGGGGGCTGGAATCTATAAAGACATTCCGAATTTTTGTACCTCATGCCCTGGGTGTCAACTCACAGCTCCTCAACCAACGGAGAAAGCTCTCTTGGCTCCCTTTCGCTATTAAGCACACCCTTTGAGTGCACTGGACATAATCCGTTGCATGGAAAAGAGCACCACAGGCTACCACTTCATTTTAGTAGTGGTAGACTAAGTATACTCTGAGGCTATACCACTGTGCTCTATGAACTTATGGATACTGTGGGGAGATCTCAACAGATCAGGGAACAAATTTTGTCCCAGACAATGAGGCAACTGTGTCAGCTGTTGAAATTCAAGACCCACAGAACATTCATCCACCGGCCCCAGACAGAGAGTTTGGATTCAACAGAACACTGCAAAACTATGCTCAGAAGCTTTGTTCTTATGGATGTCTGACACTGGGACCAGTTGCTCCCCATCCTCCTATTCGCTGTATGAGAGATACCACAATCCTCCACTGGCTTCTCGATGTTCGAGCTGTTTCTACGGGAATCAACGACAAGAGATTTTAGACCTCACTTGAGAAATGTGGGAAGAACAACCACCTCGAGCCAATAACATGGTACAGTACGTCCTTAACTAGCAAGAGAAACTTGCAGCTTTACGCTCATTTGCCAAAGAGAGCCTCTTACACACCCAGAAAGCAGCCTATAATAAAAAGACCTGCCTCCGGATGTTTCAACCCAGTTGTCAGGTTCTATTGCCCAGCTGCGTATCAAAGCTGCTAGCCTGCTGGCAGGGACCATATGAGGTGATACAATGGGTGGAGCTGTTGAATTACAAAATTCCACAACCAGACAAGCAAAAGCTTCAACAATTTTACCATGTGAATCTTTTAAAACCATGGACAGCCCAAGAAAGCTTGCTTATAGTCTCTACCCACCAGAACCCAAATTAAGCCCTAGGCTGCTGAGACCTCAAAGCCAGGGATGGTCAAAATCAGAAGTAATTTAACTCAGAATAGAGGACCCAAGCCCAACAACTGATCACCACTTTCTCCCCAGTGTTCTCTACCCAACCTGTGTGGATCCATTTAAATGGCCCATAATTTTTCAGATTGAACCTGGATTTAAGGTCAGAGAAGACCCACTACTTCATCCCCAGAAATTGAGGGAAACCATGAAGTAGGAGCTCCAAATCGATGCTAGACTTGAGAGTAATCAAACAGCCTTTTAGCAACTAGAGAAGCTCAGTAGTGCTGGTCCCGATAGGCCCACCCATATTTGCATAGATTTCAGGGAAGTCAACGCGATATCAAAATTTGATAAGTACCCTATGCCTCGCACTGACGAACTACTTGACCAGCTAGGTGAGGCAGAGTACATTACCACCCTGGCTCTGACCAAGGGGTATTGGCAGATCCACCTCACATATGAATCCTGGGGGAAAGGGGTAGGGGGGAACCAGCTTTTCCACCCTCTTTGGTCTCTTCCAGTTCCAGATAATGGCCTTTGGGTTACATAGGCTCAGCTACATTCCAATGATTGAGCTGTACTCTCCAAACCCATAACCATTGCTTACCTAGACAATTTAATCTACAGTCTGAACGAACAAAACCACCTGAAACGTGTAACTGCTCCCCAAGGGAGCCAGCCTGACAGCAAACCCTGCTAAATGTCACCTGCCAAGAGTGAGACAACCTATCTCAGGTACACTTTGGGGAAAGATACTGTGAGAGTCCTGATGAGTAAGGTCCAGCCCTCCAGACATGTCCCATGCCTTCCTTGAGGAAATAGGTATGCTGGTTTTTAGGACTAGCAGGATACTACCACCGATTTATTCCTGGGTTCTTGACCATTGCAGCCCCTTTCGCAGATCTCCTTAAAAATAACAGCTGAAAGAAGATCCAGTGGAGCAAGACTTGTGAAGTGGCTTTTCAAATGCTGAAGGCCCAGCTCTGCCGAGAACCGGTCTTATATAGCCCTGATTTCACCACGGAATTCCTAGGACAGATTGATCCCTTGGATGTGGGATTAGGGGCTGTTTTATCCCAGGCAGTGGAAGCAATGAGCATGCCATGCTCTATATTAGACCAAAGTTGTTCCCAAGGGAGAGGACTTATTCAGTAATCCAGAAGGAGGCGTTGGCAGTGAAGTGGGCTATGGACTCACTTTGATACTACCTCACGGACACTCACTTCACCTTAGTCACAGGCCAGGCCTCACTATGGTGGTTTAATACCACTAACCCCCGAATTATGAGGTGGTACCTGTCCCTCCAGTCTTTCTCCTTCCATGTCCAACACCAGGTTGGAAGAGCCCACCTGAATGCAGATTTCTTTTTGCAAGATGGAGGAGAGCTTATGGGGTCAGGACATACCCCAACTGGGGTCATAAGTGGCGGGGGATGTGTGATGAAGAGAGAAACTTCATACCAGCACAAAAAGCGTTAAAGAGAGCCTATGGGCCCAGCCAGCCTCACCCTGCTATACCTGCAGCCAGTGCCAGGCCTGAAAGGGGAAGAAAAGGAGCTAATCTGGCTCAGTTTAGGGATGACTAGCAAAGGGGCAGGAGGCAGCTGAGGGGAGCGCGACTACAGGCCTGACAGCTAGAACAGCCACCAGGAAGAAGCAATGTGTCCCTGACAGAGACTGGGGAGCACCCAGCAGTGAATGAACTGCACCATTTGACTATGAAGACATTGTGGAGCTAGGCCCCCCCATCTTATACCTGCTCTGCCCAGAGGGACCTGAGGCCACAGCAGGATGCTGCAAAAGGCCTACAAGGGTGCACTACTCTAGGAAAGCCAGTACAGACTCTATGGACTGTAGATGCCATGACCCAAACTGAAGGGACATAGGTAGGAAGACTTAGACCAGTGGTCCCCAAACTTTTCATGGTTGCACTCCTCCTTACCCCATCCACGTGTCCATCCCCTCTTCCCCCAGCTGGGGCCTGGAATGGGGCCACAGCTGGGGGAGGAGTTGCACAGACAGGGGTAAAGGGGCAGAGGCTGGAGCAGCAGGTGGGAGCAGGTGTGGAGCCCAGAGTGGGGCTGGGAATGGAGCCGCCATCAGGGGCTGGGAGCAGAGCCATGGCCAGGGCAGGGGGCTGGCCACGAAGACGTGGCTGAAGCTGGGGCTGGGCGCAGAAGCCTGGGGCGAGGAACTGAGAGTCGTGGCTGGGGAGGGGCCGGTGGAGAGCTGGGGGCAGACCAGGGCTGGGTGACGCTCCCGTCCCTCTCCCCCGACTGTTCCTCCACACCCCCCTATGGAGGCGAGCCCCACAGTATGGGGACCTAGACTCTCTTCCAGGAGGACCCTGCCAGCATTGCTTCACACAGAGCCCTGGGCTGGGACCAGTGCCAGCTCCAGGCACCAGCACAGCAAGCAGGTGCTTGGCGCGGCCAACAGAGAGGGGCAGCATGTCCGGCTCTTTGGAAGCGGGTCCCTCTCTCCCTCTTGGAGGCAAGGACACGGCGGCGGTAGAGCTGCCGCCAAAGTGCCACCGATCACAGCTTTTTTTTTTTTTTTTTTTTTTGCCACTTGGGGCGGCCAAAATGCTGGAGCCAGCCCTGGCTGGGACCCCATGGAGAGAGAGGGCCTGGGCCTTTCTACCATGCTTCCTTAAAGGCTGAGGCCCAGATGCATGTGGAGGATGTAAGATCAGGAACCAGGCACCTCTGCCAAGGAAGCCAGGAGCTTGAAATCACTAGGTGCACTAACCTTTAGGCCACCCTGCCTGCAGAGCACCCTATCACAGGCCCGTGCAACATAATTAACATTTTAAAATTATTTAAGGGACTGTTCCTTAGAGAAATCATGGTGTCAGGGGGCCACTGGGCACCATCAAGAGGTAAATGTTAAGTTTTTTTCTTTTTTCCCTTTGAGTTATTTTATCTATAGAATTCAGCATAGCCAGTAATAGTAAGTATTTAAAATCCCATCATTTTGCCCCAGCCTTAGGACAACTTCTGGAAAAGTACAATAAAAGAAGTGTAATAAATTAAATAAAATTCACTAAATCTAAAAGTTGGGTTTCCCTTCTTCCATTTCTTCGGCTCATTCTACCACTCCCCAGACATTCTCATTTTTTCCCTTCTTTTCTTTGATAAGCAGCATCTCCTTTCCTTTTATTCTCTCATTCATACTCACACCCATTCTCTATTGCCCAACTCCTTGCTCTTTCCAGCATTACATGGGTTTATCTCTTCCTCTTTGTTCCTTGCTGCTACCTGTTCCCTTGCTCCCCTCACTCATCTCTTTATCACCCTTGCTCCCACTTGCATTGCACTGTCTCATTAAAATCCTCCCCTGGCTCTCTAATACTAATACCTGGCACATATATAGCACCCTGAGAAGATGAACTAATTAACAGCTACAGTACCTTGCTGAGATTAAAGTATTTTCCTCATGAGGAAATTGAGAGAGTGTCTGAATGACTGGGCCTAGACCATACAGAAAGTCAGTATCAGAGCCAGGAATAGAACACAAGTGTTCTCTAGGCTCTCATACAGTGCTTAATTCACTAGACCAGCTTCCTCCCTATCGGTCCTCACTTTATAGTCAGAAATCAAATTGGCTGCTCAGCAAATATAAAAGGCTTAGGCCAAGTCTATACTAGATATATTTGATGGTCCAGTAGTGTTAGAGATATAATTTTTATTTTTTTTAATAACATTTCTACACTGACAAAAGCCCTAGTGTAGAGGCAGTTATACCAGCATAAGAATGCTTTTGTTGGTAATAGTGTAGACCCCTAAGTGAAATAAACTAAGAGCATTTGTAGGTATAGCTATATCAGCAAACATTTTCTAGTGTAAGCTAAACCTTAGCCACAGGCAAGTGACTGGTAATCACTGGGGCCTGGATGGTCCTCCCTAAAACCATGAACGGGTCTGGCATCTCCTAAAACTCAAGAGAGCTGGAGCTGCCACCCAGGTGGCTGTACTGAAGATTGGGTGGCTCACGTATGTTTTTCTTCTGAAGGAGGTGGGACAGCAAGAATCAGTGAAATTCTCAGCCCTAGTGACCTGTTCATGTTGTCAAGTTTCCGCAAGGAAAAAAGTGGTTTTTTAAATATATATGTTTAAATTTGTTACATTAAAGGCAAGATTTCTCCTGGCATTTACAGGATTCCAAAATGAGGGGTGCACAGTGCTGGTAATATGATAAACAGTGTTTCTTCCCAAGCTATGGTTTGAATCCATCCCAGATAAGCAGTGACCCCAAATTGCCATCTGATGGCAAGTCCATATTCTTAAAACAATCTGCACATATGGAGATAACATGGAGGGGTAAGTTAGATACATCATGTCCTAACATGCAGCTGGAGCTCTACACTGTGAACGAAACACAGCTGCATTTGAATGTATGACCAAAGTCCTTTGCATTTACTCCCAGTTTAGGAAAACAAGTCCCTTCAGGAAACGGTTCAGAAAAATCCTACTTTATGAAGGAGAATTTACATACAAAAGAGTCATGGAATATAAGGCTGCCTTTCCCCACATTATCTATACTACAGCCACAATGTACATATACATCAAGGCATAAGAATATAACATTATACAAAATGTATGTGTAACGTGACCACGTTACTGTGGACACATTAAAATCTCCTGCTTTCTGTGAATCTAGTAATTGCCACCTAATAATGGCTATATTAATATAAGTGGGGTTTTTTTTAATATTGCAGCATTGAATTACAACTTACTCCTTAGACCAGTAAGTCCATCATTTTGCTGACCCACAACAGCAGTAACTCCCTTCAGGAAGAGCAGTTATTATAAACAGTTCCCCTCTTCATTCCTCTTTGGGTGGATGAAGCTATTCTCATCTCAACATCGCAAAGCACCTGAGGCATATGAGGATCCAGCATAGCCAGGCTGCTTGCAGTGCATTACTACCAATGCACACGTGTTCCTTGAACACGGCTTTATTCCCCTGTCTCCCGAGTGCATTTGTGCTTCTTTTCAGTTGCAGGTGAAATCTTCCCATCTCAAAAGAGTTTCTTAAGCCTCACCTAGGGCCTGGCAACAATCACCTCCTGGGATGGGAGTAAGGAGACAGAAGCACTAAGGGGTTAATAGCTTTTTAAACAAAAGTTAAAGTTTATGAAAGAGAAATTAACTAGAGGGTTGCACTTTGTAGCTTGCGTAGGCTGAGATCATTGCACCTGTCAGGGGCTCCTTGCATCCCCCATAAGCTCCCTGTGTGCTGTGTGCCATCCTCCCACCCCCTCTATTTCAGGAACTCTCTGAAACTCCTCCCACCCTTTCCCTCACTCCCAGGGCTGTATGTGAGTCCCCCCCGGCTTGCTCCTCTCCCATACTACTTGTCCCCCATTCTCTTCGCACACAGCAGAAGTTCTCTGTTAAGTCTCACTTCACTCAGCCAACTAGACACAACTTAGCCAGGCAGGACATGGGAAGGCACTGTGTACCACAGTGCATCTCACACCTGACCTTCGGGAACCCCAGCCATTCCAGGGCTGTCCCCTTCCCACACAGTTTAGTGCAACTTCATCTTGACCTGCAACAACTGCTCTTGTGCCACTCTTAAGGTCCTCCACAGCTTCACAAATACAGCTTAATACTCACCCACAGCTTAATAAATACTGCTCAGCCCTTCTACCACTAATCATGTTTTTCATGCTCTTCATACAACTTTTAATTAATAGGACAACTTGCTATTCAAATCATGTCCCCTCAGCTCTATCAATATACCTCAGTTCTGACCTGCAGCAGTACAATATTTTTTTTTTTTAAATCCTGGTACTTTTCTTAAAATTATATCCCACGGTGATTTCCAAAGTTTTTGAATTCATTTTCATTCTGATGTGACAAAACCTTTAGAAATGTTTTAATGTAATTAAATAAATTGAGACTCAACCCAGTGCTTGGTGGTTAGGTCTCCCACATCCCAGGCAAGTGCCCTAATCGCCAGGCTGCTGGCCATTGTAGACAGACATACACCCTTCCCAATTAAATTGTTATTGAAAGATCAAACATTTTGGTTTCGATGCATTGTTATTTACTGACAAAAAATGTTTAGTTGGAAGATTTCTAACCAGCTCTAAAACACACACACACACACACACACACACACACACACACACACACACAAACTCGCTCTCTCTCTAAAACAGGAAAGAGAGAGAGAAACTAAGAAAAAGAGAAAATGTTTTCAGATGAGGTTTGAAATACAAGGGAGACCCAACAAAGCAGAGAGACAGAAATTCTGTTCCAGAAAGCAGTGGCTGCAGAGAAGGCTTTTGTGCCAACAGAGGGGAGATTGCATTGCAAGGCAGAGAGGAGATCTGTGTGTGCTGGAGGGGGATAGACAGAAGAGGTGAACAATATCTATACTGTGGCCACACTGAAACTGGTTCACTATATGCTGTGCCTTAAGACACAAACCCGAACTGGATGGATGGACGGACAAGGGTTTCCCCATCCTACTCTCTAATTTCTCTGATTCTATCAGGAAATCTGGGACTCCTTGGCTGCTTGGGATATTAGAGACAAGCGAAATTCTATTAATGCAGGCACAGATCGGACCATCTGAGATGATGGCTCCAAGAACCAGAGTCTTGGTGGCCATAGGAGGTAGATGCACAGAATGATACAATGAATAACTTATACAATTGAGAAAAAAACAGGCCAGGATCTTAGCAGGATTAGATATTTATATGGCTAATGTAACATCCACAGTGACATTAGATAAGAAAAAAAATTATAAAGGGATATTAACCCTCATGTTTCAGGGTACAAACCAGCCACTAACCCGAGGGGTGTTAAGAAGAAACTTCCCTTCTGGGCTGGTTATGCCAAACTGTCCACTATGGGGTTTTCCTGCACCTACCTCTGAAGCATCTGGAACCAGCCACCGGGGACAGGATGCTGGGCTACATGGATCAATAGTCTGAGTACTATGGCAATTCTTATGTTCCTCAGATGTTTTCTGCTATGCTGTGCAGGAAACAAAGAAAGGTTTCTTCACCTTCACCATAGTAGCCAGAGTCCCAGTCATGGAAATGTTTTCAGGTGGTGAACAACCAGATTGATCCAAGCTCTTCGCATCCACTAACAGAGGCAAGCATCTCTCATCATGAGGCATTTTCTCAAGTCTTCCTTTTTCAAGCAAAGTCATTAAGAAGGGTGGAGTGAGACAATTCTGGCAGCATTTGGAGTTCTCAGATTTCCTGGGCCCCAGTCCACTTATTTTCAGGACTGAGCATAGTCTAGAGACTTTGCTGGTTAATGATTGCCTTCTAACAATAAATGAAAATCAAGTGTCCATGCTGATTATTTTAGATTGGTCACCTTCCCTCAATACTGTTGATTGGCTGTGGACTACAACACAGTCTGACAGACATGATCAAAGTGGTTCCATTCCATAAGAGAGTTAGCTAAGATTCCATACCCTCTGTGATGGGTTGCCTTCCTTTAAGATGCCACCTAATGTGCTGAGATACCACTGAGCCTGCCTGTTCTGACAGCCTGGGCACCCTTTTAACCTGTCTTACTGAGCCAGGAAAGCCTCCTCCAGCACACACACAGGTAGGGGCACATCAAACTGCAGAACAACACAGACATCAAGATCAGCTCTAGGAAGAATCAGCTTAAGGGACTTGCCCCAGCAGTCAGGTGTCCATCTCTCTTGGAGAGAAGACCCAAAAGTATAGTGCAAAATCCACCTCCTCCCTCAATGTGGAAGGAGGTACGTGTACACACACACACACACACACACACACACACACACACACACACACACACTATGAATTGCACAAACAGGGTTGTATGATAAATAAGAAATAAGTTTAACTACAAAAGGTGAATTTTAAGTGGTTAAAGAGATAGCAAACAGATCAAAGGAGATTACTAAGCAAATAAACAAAACACAGAAACTAAGCTCGTTTTACTAAAGAAACTGGTTACAAATAATAATTTCTCACCCTAGATATTGTTACAGGCAGATTGCAGAAAGTCTCAAAAGGCAGCTGCACCGGTCTGCAGCTTGAGACCTCAGGTATTATTACTCACAAGATAGACGCCCTTCCAGCTTGGGCTCAACCCTTCTCCCCCAGTTCAGTTCTTGCTTCAAGGTGTTTTTCAGTGTCTCTTTGGGTTGGAAGGCAGAGGAGAATCTTGGTGATGTCAGTCCCCTGTCTTATACAGCTCTTGTGTAAGGCAGGAACCCTTTGTCTCCCATTCGCTGGCATTCCAAAAGGGGGGGAGGGGTATCCAGTACCGGGTGACTCGGATCCATGTCTCTGCATGGCTGTGGCTGTCTCAAGCTTCCACAGGAAGACTAAGCTCTTTTAGTTAGGTTGGATATTAGGAAAAACTTTTTCACTCAGAGAGTGGTGAAGCACTGTGATGGGTTACCTAGGGAGGTGGTGGAATCTCCTTCCTTAGAGGTTTTTAAGGTCAGGCTTGACAAAGCCCTGGCTGGGATGATTTAGTTGGGAATTGGTCCTGCTTTGAGAAGGGGGTTGGACTAGATGACCTCCTGAGGTCCCTTCCAACCCTGACATTCTATGATTCTATACAGTCCACTGTCTTTGCTAATGGGCCATTAGCACTGTCTGGCTTTCTCATTGTTGTACCAGAAGGGCTAGTTGTGGGGTGACACCTAAAGTAACCCATTTGAAATACAGAAACATAGTTAATGCTCCTAACTTCAGATACAGAAATAATACAGGCATACACATTGGATAATTACATTCAGTAAATCATAACTCTTCCAATGATATCTTACATGAGCCATCTTGCCTAAAGTACATCTCAGTTATATCATAAGCATATTTTCATAAAGAATATGGAGTGTAATGTCGCACTCTGCTCATCACCATGGTATCTGATCCCAGAGAATAACACTGGGCAATTTCTAATCAGCATCATGGGATCTCCACAGGCACCCCTTCTGTTCAACATGGCCTCAAACATTAGATGGGTTAGAGAGGAGTTATGGGGATGTGGTGTCTTTCAGATATAGAGGACACCCAGCTCTGTTCTTCTTTATTCTATAGGAGCAAAATCATCACATCATGCTGGGAACATCCAATTTTGTGAGATATGAAGTTACATTTGGTGCTCGTTCTGCCTCTGCCCATGGTAAACTGCTTAGGATGCAGGACACGGCCATAAAAATTATGAGTTCCCTGCAAATCTCAGAATGGTTCTCCCCCTCCCCTTACTCAACATACTTACAGATCACTTCGGACAGAAATATGTGTTAGATCAAGATCCAGAAAAAAACAAAAGCAGAAATAGATGGAAAACCTAATGCTGCCTCCAAGACAGGATTCACAGGGAAATAAGGTACATGGCAGAAAGACGCCACTCTATCTAAAAAACAGCATGGTTCACATTCACCTGAATCCTTCACCCACAGCCTCAGGTCAACAAAAGCACTTGTTCCACTGACAAGATTTCTCCTTCTCCAAGGCTAGAGAAACAAGGGGCTGCAACAGGCACAAGAAGGTAAAAACAGATGGAACAAAGAGCCAAGGAAGATGGGCGATAAAGCTGCCTCTGGAACCTCTGCTCCCCCCTTGGAAGAGGTGAAAATCATCACTCAAAACAGGCGAATAAAAGGGTGGAGGGGTGTAAGAAAATGGGATCAACTTTCAGAACAAACATTTTAAACACAGAATATGAAAAGGGGCTGGCTTTAGGGTTAGCACTCTATACTGCCCGACAAGAGAATAGGTGAGGCAGGCAACCATTTAAAATTTACTAAGGAGAACAGCATTTTGGTTCTTTGCCAGGATATTTAAACACACTGCTAGATCTCTGTCTCACAGCATTCACTATGTTAGATCAGACTAATGACTTGTTGATTTGAGAGACTATGGTGACTCTGTTGACGCAGGGGGAGAGGAGAGGCAAGGAAGGAGAAGCTGTAATGTACCATCTAGCATGTGCACTCATTTCAGAGGCAGGGCTGGCTTTAGGAAGTGCGGGGCCCAATTCAGACAGTTTCGATGGGGCCCCGGCAGGGATGACTTAAAAAAAAAACACGTAAAAAAACACATGGGGCTTGTACTCACTGGGCGGTGCTCCGAGTCTTCAGCAGCACGTTCTTCACTCACTCCGTGTCTTCGGTGGTACTGAAGAACCCGCCGCCAAAGTGCCGCTGGAGACCCAGATTGCCGCTGGGTGAGTAAAAATTAAAAAGGCGCCTCTAGCCAGGGAAGGGATTCTCACAGGGCGCGGGCCCTCTTAGGCGCGGGGCCCGATTCGGGGGAATTGGTAGAATAGGTCTAAAGCCAGCCCTGTTCAGAGGACTAGCTACACTCCTGTGTGGGAGATGCACCTTTGACTCACAGTGGGACCAGCACTTGGGAGAACCTGCCCAGTAGTCTGTCAGTATTCTGTGCTTGCACGCAGAGGCTTGGGTCTGATTTCTGGTTTCACTCCCCTGGAGCAGCAGAGGCCAAGAGCACTATTCGAAAGGGGAGCCCAATCTGTCATTGGCAGGCCTGCAGCCATAACTTTGCATAATGGAGGAGGTAAACCCTGAGCGTTTTGACAGAGGTCTTACAAGCATGTTCTGTGTGTTTCTGAGGTGGATTCAGCCTCACACTGCCAGGCTGATAACTGTGCTTGCCTGCATTTCTCACTTCTGTATTTCATAGAGATAGTATCCTTTCCTTTCTTTGCTCCCAGGCATTGGCAAATGGGGAACAAAGGATGAAAGACAAATGCAGAGGGAGGGGGAACATTTGAGAGCTTGGGAGTGATCTTTAGCAGAAAAAGAGGGGGAGGAAGGAAGAGGAGAGGGAAGGAGGAAGAAGAGAAGAAAGAAGATGCAGAGGCTTGAAAACAACAATATGCAAATGAGGCACAGCAAAATAATCTGTTACTGAGAACTCAGAAGTCTGAGCGGGGGGGGGAGGGACTTTCTTCTCTCACTGGAATAAGAGAATGGTATGGAGATAAGGGACTCCCAAAACCTTTTCTACCAACCCACCTTGAACTCCACCAACACCCCTCTTCAGCATCTGGCCACAATATCCACCTTTTAGAGGAGTAATGGGGTAAGGAGGGGACCAAGCAAGCAGCAAACAATATCTGAGCTTTTTCACAGAGTTGTGGGCAAACAGAGCCAGCTGGGTGTTTCTAAAGTGGTGTTTGTAAAACAATCACATTTTGAGCCTCAAAGGAGTAGTCCACAGCCACTGCTTTTAGACTACTGTTGCACTTCTCACACCCCAGAATGGGTTGCATTTCCCCCAACCTTCTGATACGTCCATCGAGACACAACATCCCTGAAAATGAAGCCTCTCACTGGCCACAAGCAGACCCAGACCACATGAGTCCATGTTCTTCTCAGCCATCAAGCTAAGAATTAGGCTTGGTCATTACTTGAACTGGAGACTTCTAAGTGAAACCCAGCTTCTGCAGGAAGCTGTGATAGTGCCTCAACAGCTGACACTTGTGACCTGTGACACTGAACCCGTGGCTTTAGGGACACTACATTGCTGAAGGTGCAAACTTTCTTATGAAATATGAAGTTGAGACTCCGTTCACTTGCGTTCATTAGATATACCTTGGTACTTTTTGTAGGAGTGTCATGGCCAAATCCCCAGTTATGCTCTCTCTATTCAACAGGAAAGAGTAGCGGCTGCAACAGGGAACTAGGAGGTAGAATTTCTGACTTTCATCAACAGTTCTGCTGCTGACTCACCAGGTGATGAGTGAACATCACTTTTCAGTACCAGTTAGTGCTTTCTTTGTAAATAATACTTCCAAATAGCAGCTTCTCTTTTCCTGCTTTCTGTTGTCCTTCCTGCCTTCAGGCGCACTTTCCTTCCCAAAAAGTTGTCATTACTCATCATTTACTTGTCTAAGTAAGACTGTAAGTTCCTTGGGGCCAGGACTTTGTAACAGTGGTTGAATCTTAAAAACAAACAAACAAACAAAACCCTCATACCCTCATTCACTCCTCTGTTCTTCATTTACTCTCCAGCAAAATGAGTCATTATATTTACCTACCACAAAGGAGAACTGATAGATTTAATGTTTGTAAAGTACACAGAAACATAGACCTGTAAGCATTTCAGTGGTGGGTGAAGTAATTTCTGTATCAATGTTGTTTGCAAAGGGTTTGGGATTCAAGAAACAATATAAATGTAAGTTTTTGCTATTGTTGGGGGCAGGGAAATGATGGGGGTAAGATTGATGTGGGGGAGAGGGGGGGAGAGCTGGGATGACAGCTCCCACAAAGCAAAGAATCCGCTCCAGGTGTCCCTGTAATTGTTTGCTGGGTTCTTTTGCACTCACAGAGGTGAGTGGGTCAGTCTCTCTCTCACACACTCACAGCACAATTACATCAGCAGTTCTAGTTCTTTAGCTCCCTCACTCTCCAGAGTAATCCCCTGCCCCAGAGATCTGGGAAGAAAAAAAAAACATATCAGAGCTCAGTTCATTCATGAACCAGGTCTGTGTTATTAAGAACTATCAACATAATTGACATTATGACTCCCATATCCAGAGTTGGCTCCAGGGTTTTTGGTGTCCCAAGCAGCAAAAAGAAAAAAAAAAAGCCGTGATCGCGATCTGCAGCTCTGCAGCTTCAGTCTTCAGTGGCAATTCGGCGGCAGGTCTTTCACTCCCAGAAGGATTGAGGGACCCGACCCCAAATTACTGCCCAAGACACAGACGTGTCACCTCTCACTGTTGGCCACCCCAAGCAACTGCTTGCTGGGCTGGTGCCTGAAGCCAGCCCTGCCCATACCACAATACAGAGGTGGCAGAGATCATGTGGGCTATAGGTAAGGCTGCGAGTTTGTCACAGAAGTCACAGATTCCGTGACTTTCCGTGACCTCTGCAGTGGCTGGTGCACCTGGCTCAGGGGCAGCTCAGGCAGCCCCTGCATCAGTCGCACCAGCCACTGCTGGGGCAGTCTCAGGCCACCACACCCCTCGCCCAGCAGAGTTTGGGTGTGGGAGGAGGCAGGGAGTTGGGGCACGGGATGGGGCGAGGTGGGCTCTGGGCGACGCTTACCTGGGGAGCTCCCCGGAAGCAGCAACATCCCCCTCACTCAGCTCCTAGGTGGAGAAATGCCCAGGCAGCTCTGTGGTTCCCGGCCAATGGAACCTGCAAAGCGAGTGCTCTGGGCCTAGGCAGCGTGCAGAGCTGCCTGGGCATGCCTTCGCCTAGGAGCTGACTGAGGGGGACGTTGCTACTTCCGGGGAGCTCCCCAGGTAAGTGTTGCCCAGAACCCACCTCGCCCCATCCCGTGCCCCAGCTCCCTGCCTCCTCCCACACCCAAACTCTGCTGCTGTTGTGGGGGGAAGGAGGTGCGGAGCCAAGCAGAGAGCCTACCAGCCCTGCCAACTGCCTGCCCCCCCACCACCACGCACCAGCGGAGGTTCCAGGCTGTGCGCCACCGCCCACCCTCCCTATCACCCAGGCGACCCTCCCCTAGCACCCGCGGAACCCCCAGGCAGCCCACCCCCAAATTTTAGTAATGGATATTTTTAGTACAAATCATGGACAGGTCATGGGGTCTGAATTTTTGTTTACTGCCCATCACTGTCCGTGACTTTTACTAAAAATATCCATGACTAAAACATAGCCTTAGCCATAGATAATGAACCTCCCTCTCTGTGGTCCCCTCAAGTCAGGGTTTTGGTGCGCTGGCGGAGGTGGGGCGTGTGTAGCTTGCATTGCCAATGCATGTGTCAGGCCTGTTCCATGAATAGAGGACACCACAATCTAGAGCCATCAAGCCTGTATCTCTCACGGGAGGGGGGAGGGAAGGAGAGAAAGAGAGAACTACCAGCTTAAATCAGATTTTACTGCTAGAAGCCCCACTGCAATTCAATCTTCCATGGACTTTAGAGCTACTTACAACCAACAGCTAACATGGGTGTGCGCCCATGCACACGTGCACATGCCTGTGGTCTCATGCACAAACCCATACAATGATGAGGGTGGAGCTGGGGGAGAAACAGATTGTTTGAAGCTTTAAGGGGTTATTTATAAAATCAGTGTGGGCGAGGGAATAAAATGTAGGAAAAATTATTTGGTCTGTTAAAAAAAAAAATAAAAAAAATTTCCAGGAAGAATTATGCTGCTTGTGATAAATGCTCCTTTCTGGTTTTCTTAAAAACCTATATAATGGAGGTCTTTTCGATACAATTACTAGCACTTGTTTAGCGTGGCAGGGCACTGCACTGCCACTGGGCCAGCTCCTCTCTGCTCCCAATTAGCATGTTAAATACTCAAACCGCACACATGGGCATGCGGGTCACTGATTGGTGCAGAGGAACAGCAACCAACTATGCTTTCCTCCAATCAGAAGGCAGAAAGGGCTCTACTGCAAAGCTCCGGCTTCCATCATTTATATCCTCCCATCCCTATTACTCTCTTCCCCACCACCACCCCCGCTCCTCAGGGTGTCTCTGAGGGGAGTGATAAAAACCACAAACTCCCCCTTTCTCTCAGCTGGCCTCATTCACAGCTCATGGCAGACCCAGTTTCCTCAGGGGACCCACTAATGAAGACGGCCAACGTTAATCTTTTCCCCCCTTCCTGACAGGTCGATTTATAGTTCCACAGAGAGTCCTGGCTCCCAGCCAGAGAGCTTGACACATTCTTCTTATTCCGAGAGAGAGAGAGGGAAATAGAGACAGACTGACATACACACGCACACCCTTATAATTTGGGAGATTTAGGGGAGACCTGCTTTGAAACAGCAGCTGAAGGGAACAAGAGCAAACAGGGTTGGTTTGTTTTTTGTTTGTTTGTAATATAACAACGTACTGACGTTGCTATAGCAGCTGTTTCACCCAAAGACCGAATATAAAGGAATCACTCCCCTCATGTCTGTATTGAAAGGATGCATCAATTCTGTGCCAGAAACATTACACACTAGTGATTAGAAGGGGAAGTGAACAACTTCTCTAATATAAACTGCAGCAGGAATATTAGATGGGGAGAAAGTAATTAATTGGAACCTGGCCAGAACATAGGGGTCACTGCCCCCTAATCTTGTGAAAAGTGAAGTGGGATCCTTAATGATCAACTGATCAAGGCCTTGATTTTACCTCTCATCCATAAAATGGTACCATAAATAGTACAACTCCCCACCCCAAGCACCAGGTTGATGGATTGATTTACTAGTGATTCAGAAGTGTCCCTTATTAAGCCACCAACCCTGCTACACGACCTTGCCTATATTCGGATTTTTTCAGCCCTACAATTCCCAGGGCTGCTGCTACACTAGAAATTGTAGCATGGAAAAAGCTGAGATGTTTTTATCCTTGTGCCACATGAAAATTCCCTCCCATCTCCTCCATAATTTTGCCTTTTTCCATTTGGCAATTATGGCTATATTCGCACCATGTCCCCTAACTTCACATTATTTGTTTAGTTCACTTCTGTGTCCGTACAGCTGAATCACCAGCGATGACAGAACAGCTCCACTAACAGGGTCAGTCAGTGAGCTATTGCTACAGAACAGCAGGGGAACCCAAAACAAGAGCTTTATTCCTGCGAGACCTACACATTACCTCTTCGCCTCCACCGCTCAGAAACTAAGCAGTGCATTTAAAAGGGGCATGCACTGTCAAGTAGTTTTCTCCTGTAGCAAAATAATGGGCCTAAAGATCTTTCCAAAGACCAATATATGCACTTTCATTATATTTTTCATTCTAAAAGATTTTTATTTCAGTGTTATAAAACACAATGCAAAAAGCATCATGCTAGTATATGAGAAGCAGATATGAAACTGATGAGACAAGTTTCACTTGCCAGACTGGCTACAGACCAAAAATAGAAACATATATACACAACCATAGTATCTTACATTTCTATAGCACTTTTCATCCTGAAGGATCCCAGTATGCTTTATATAAACAACATATATAGAGGAAAGACTTGGAAATTTGACTTATCTATGAAGAAGAGGAAGATTTCTTAAGTCAGTGACATCAACTTCTACTGAACCTCAGCTTTCATTTTTAAAAAATGGTTCTAGAAAAAAATCACAATGTGAATAAAGCATAAACTGACACAGCACCATCTTCCTGAGTCTCCAGATAGACAGCCCCAATGCCTCTTCTGTTGCTCAGTTTTCCCAAGCTGCAGCAGAGTGAGAACTGACCAGTTATCAGTTTTCCATTGCTGATCTTCAGAATCCAACATGCAACAGTGAAACTGAAAACAGTCAGTTTTACTTTGCTGCTTCTTGGGAAGCTCTGAGCAACAGCAGAGGCAGCACCAGAGCTATCTATCTTATGTCCCCACTTACTACTCCTGGGGAAATTTTATGCCATTGTGCACGTGCAGAATTTATGTCCCCCACAGATTTCTTTGCTTCCCTGCAGAAAAAATGACTTTCTGATGCGGAAGCAAAGGGAAGCCACAAGTGCAGTCATGCGACTCTCCCAAGCAGTATGTTTTGGGTGCCCAGGTCAGCCGACAGAGAAGTAAACCACTGTGGGGCAGGGGGAGGGACTGGGGAAGTCCTGGCTGGTGGCTCATACCCTGCGCCGGGCTCAGCTCCTAGTCCCGGCTGGGCTGGAGAGGACGAGACTTTCTCATCCCCTGCATGGCATCCAGGGTCATATCAGACCCACTCTCAGATTTCTCCCCTGGATGTAGAAAGCTCTGCAAACTCCCCCACCTCCCCACACACACACACGCACACACACACACACACACACTTCCTGCACCCATCACTGCTCAGCTGTAGGTGGAGGGATCATTATACAGGGAGCTGTTCCCCCAAATGCCCAATCCCTGTGCATCCAGACCCCTTCATACCCAGACCCTCCTACCAAGCCTCATCCCCTGCACTCAGAACCCCACCTGATGAGCTCCACTCCTACTGCACCTGGACCACCCCAACGAGCCACCCACACCCAGATCCCCACCCTACCGAGCCCCAACCAGCTGCATATGGATCCCCATCCTACTGAGCCCCACTCCCCCAGCATCTGGATTCCCTTGCCGAGCTCTATTCCCCCCAAACCCAGGACCCCCTCACTGAGCCCCAAGCACCTTCACCTGCCCCCCTGCAGACTCCCATTACTGTTGCACCCAGAGCCCCCCCACACCCAGATCCCCCACTGAGCTGCCCGCACCCAGATTGCCCCACACAGAACCATCTCAACCCACACTAAGCCCTTTCACACTTGGAGCCTGCCTTGCTGAGCCTGCCTGCCCACACCTGGTGCACCTGGCATGGAGGGGCAGGGCCCTGGGTTGTTTCTCGGACAGGTCTGGTCCTTGCGCTGTGTCAGGGTTAGATGCAGCCTCACCGCTGAGTCCGTGTCCTGGGGGCCGGGGGGGAAGCTGCACAAGGATCTCCCACCTCTGTGCAGCCCGTGGCCTGTGCTCCCCAATGCCATGCTGGAGCCTCTACATTTATTTGACAAATAAAATTTGCAGAATTTTAAAATATTGTGCACAGAATTTTTAGGCGCAGAATGCCCTCAGGAGTACCTTACCAAAATAACTTTAATTACCCCCACAACACCTCTCCGTAGTATTATCCACATTTTACAGATAGTGCAGCTGACCAAGTAACTTGCCCAAGCTCAGACAGGAAACCTCTGTCAGCACAGGAAATTGAACCAATGTCTCTCAACACCCAGGCTAGTGCCCTAACCACTAGACCATCTTTCTGCTCCCTATTTACTGGGGACATGACGAGCATCCAAAAACAGAAGCTGCGTTGGGGTAGAGTAGCAAAGACCTACTACACATCTGTGCATCAGGCTTGATGCTCTGGGGTGGGAATGGGGCAAAAACAGAAAAAGAGTGCTCCTTCTCACAGGACCCTAGGGGCACGGAGAGGGTCCTTCAATTTTTTTCTGACACTTCTAGCTGGAAGCAATTTGACAAATGGAGTCCCTAGGCAGGCTCCAAGGATAGGACTCTAGTAAAATCCCCTGAACTCTCCTCTTTCCCAACAGCTGATGGGGAGGGAGAAGGACTTGGCGTCTTACTTGGGCATCGTTCCTGGACAGTGGGTCACACCCCCACTTCTCAGATCAGCCTTTGGTTAGGCAGTTTAGTCCTCTAGCCAATAAATATTTGTTAACACTTCTAAACTCTATGTCTAAGGGCACGTCTTCACTAGCAACATCAAAGCGCAGCCACAGCAGCGTTTAATGTGGTTGTGTAGTTGCGGCACCAACACTGGGAGAGAGTTCTCCCAGCACTATAAAACACCCACCTCAACGAGGTGGATAGCTACCAGCGCTGGTGCTCTGTCTACACTGCCACTTTACAGTGCTGAAACTTGCAGTGCTCGGGGGGGGGGGATTTTCACACCTCTGAACAAGAAAGTTGCAGCGCTGTAAAGTGCCAGTGTAGACAGCCCTAAGTGGCTTGGTGGAAAGAGGGAAGAAACGATGGAATAAATTAGCAAAGAGGAGAGACAGAGGAAACAGACACTGATGGCAATTCATAAAAAGATACACCATGATAGGAAAGAAAAAAAATGCACTGAAGTCAGAATGTAAAAGAAGATCTAACCAGAGCAGGAAAGATGTAGTAAGTGGGCTTTTTATTATTACTAAGCAGGAAGTTGACTAGCAATATATTACACTTACGTACAGTACACAACAATTTATTCCTGTAAACTTCAGGGGGCACGGTGCCATCTCTCTCTCTCTAGCCAGTTGCCTTCATCCTTGGACTAGTCGATGTTAGGTACATTTTTTAAGTCCTAATCACTTCACCCAGCAATACAGTGTAGCCACATTGTGGACTTGGTACAGACAAACAACCAGCATATGCCACTCTCAGAGAGGGGATGGGATTTTGCCATGGACACTGCAGCAACACCCCTATACTTACGAAAACTCCCATGGGATTTTTCATGTTCACAGAAAACTTCAGTTTCTAATAAGGTCACATCTGAAAGAGCCTCACATAATAAGCTGCATGGAAGTCAAGTTATCGACCTCAAGATGCACGGCTAAGTCAAGCCTGCTGGGATTCAAAGTTGTGATTGCAGGGAGTTTCTAGGTAAGGGATCAGCAACCTTCGGCCCGCGGCCCGCCAGGGTAAGCCCCCTGGCGGGCTAGGCCGTTTGTTTACCTGCCGCATCCACAGGTTCGGCTGATTGTGGCTCCCATTGGCCACAGTTCGCCATTCCAGGCCAATGGGGGCTGTGAGAAACCACAGCCAGCATATTCCCGCAGCTCCCATTGGCCCGGAATGGCAAACCGCGGCCAGTGGGAGCCACTATCGGCCGAACCTGTGGACACGGCAGTTAAACAAACTGGCCCAGCCCGCCAAGGGGCTTACTGAAGGCAGATGATCCCTGCTCTAGGTAATTCATACCTGATTCTGGAGGCCATCCCTCCATCTTATGGTGAAAAGCAAACAGGATTTTTAAAGTTTCCTTTGGCCTTACTCATCTAACATGCTATTCTGTAACTCAGAGAAGGACTGGTTCATACATATGTATGTACGTACATAGAGAGAGATTTTTATCTTGACAATATCCCTTTAAAAATGAATAGCACACTATTCAGTTCTGTTAGCTTCAAGACAGCAGGTGCTCAGCTGGCTGATTTAGCAACAGCAGCCACCGCCAGGTTGAGTTGCTGGATGCGATTTACCAACTACAATTCCCCACACCCCTCAACGGCACTTAAGAGACAGAAAGAGAGGGAAAAGACTAATAGGAGGGGGGAGGGAGTGCAGGGAGAAGCCTGGATGAAGGGTTATTAAGTTAACAAACTAATCTTATCACTACTTCAGTGGGATGCCCTTCCTAGACATCAAAAGGGGACACACACCAGTTGCCTTTCCCCACTCACTTGTTTCGCTTTCTATATACAGGAGTTACACCATCGAGGTCAGGAGACCCCCACAACTTTAATCTGCTTGCAGAGTTAGCAAGATACTTTTTTAGCTTTAAGAACACCCCAATATTTCCTTATAAATTAAATCAGCATCAGCAGGTCTGCCCGAGTAAAGAACCCAAAAAGCAAGAAAACAGTATGCACAGCCCTGTGCTTATAAAGTTATGAACAACAGAGTATAAACATTTTGATAAGGAAATAGATTTAAGTTCCCAAGAGGTTGTTATGGTGGAAGCCCCACTGTATGGGACTTTTAAAGGTCACCTGCAAAACAAATTGGGCTTATGTCCTTGTTTCCTTCTTTATTATATACTGTACACAGAAGGCCTTAAAGGCTTGTTTTGTTCTTTACAACATTTTTTCTGCTTGTTCCCCTGCACTAGAAACTCAGCTTCTGTCGAGGCTGGAAGAATTTGATAACTGAAAGATCAGTGAAATGGTGACCTCATAAAAGGAAAGAGATTGAAAGCTGAGCTATTAAAAAGGGAAGGAATTGTGTTCAGACTGTTTCCCTACTCTTCGTGTTTTTATTTGCTTTTGTTATCATCTACGCAGAGTCAATGCCCAGTTACTATTTTGAATCTAAAGACTGTCTTTATTCAACGCCCTCATGCTTTCAAAAAAGGGATTTAAAGCTCAGAAAAAAAACACCCATCAAACCTCCTCAGTGGTCCTCTAACAACGTCAGGTAAGACCAGAGTGGACATTCCCGATATTTCTAAGGTAAACAGAAAAAAATTAAAATCCTCTCAGGTTTCCTTTATCCATTGCAAAGACGCAAAGAAGGTACAAGCCCAATTTAAAAAAATCCCTCTGAACGTCATCTTCAAAACTATAAACTGGATAAGACACTAGAAAATGTATAGTATGGAACAGGAAGATGGCCTAGGTCTTTTCCATCTGATTTTATTATTATAAAACTAAGTAATATCAAAAGATTAGCCCTATTAGCTGGGTGCATTATAGATTCATAGACTCTAGGACTGGAAGGGACCTCGAGAGGTCATTGAGTCCAGTACCCTACCCTCGTGGCAGGACCAAATACTGTCTAGACCATCCCTGATAGACATTTATCTAACCTACTCTTAAATATCTCCAGAGATGGAGATTCCACAACCTCCCTAGGCAATTTATTCCAGTGTTTAACTACCCTGACACTTAGGAACTTTTTCCTAATGTCCACCCTAAATCTCCCTTGCTGCAGTTTAAGCCCATTGCTTCTTTTTCTAGCATTAGAGGCTAAGGTGAACAAGTTTTCTCCCTTCTCCTGATGACACCCTTTTAGATACCTGAAAACTGCTATCATGTCCCCTCTCAGTCTTCTCTTTTCCAAACTAAATAAACCCAATTCTTTCAGCCTTCCTTCATAGGTCATGTTCTCAAGACCTTTAATCATTCTTGTTGCTCTTCTCTGAACCCTCTCCAATTTCTCCACATCTTTCTTGAAATGCGGTGCCCAGAACTGGACACAATACTCCAGTTGAGGCCTAACCAGCACAGAGCAGAGTGGAAGAATGACTTCTCATGTCTTGTTTACAACACACCTGTTAATGCATCCCAGAATCACGTTTGCTTTTTTTGCAACAGTATCACACTGTTGACTCATATTTAGCTTGTGGTCCACTATGACCCCTAGATCTCTTTCTGCCATACTCCTTCCTAGACAGTCTCTTCCCATTCTGTATGTGTGAAACTGATTGTTCCTTCCTAAGCGGAGCGTTTTGCATTTGTCTTTATTGAACTTCATCCGGTTTATCTCAGATCATTTCTCCAATTTGTCCAGATCATCTTGAATTTTGACCCTGTCCTCCAAAGCAGTTGCAATCCCTCCCAGTTTGGTATCGTCTGCAAACTTAATAAACATACTTTCTATGCCAACATCTAAGTCGTTGATGAAGATATTGAACAGAGCCGATCCCAAAACAGACCCCTGCGGGTCATTATCCATGGCTGCTTGTGTTTGGGACAGTTAGGTAGTCCAGTGTTCACAAGGCTGGAAGCCAGGTGGATCTCCAGTTCTAATCCCATGCAGAATCACGTTTGCTTATGCTCTTAGGTACCTTCCAGTGCCTCCGTCAGGCCCAGCCAGAAAATTGGGTTAAAGAAGCAGGGGATCTCACTGAAACACAGATACTACCCTGGAACTGAGCTTCCTTGGGGAAGGGTGAAAAGGAATCTCCCAAACCTTCATTCTCCATGGTGTCCATCACTACTGGAGTGTAAACATGGGAACTGCACTCCTTCGGAAAACGTGATTACATCCCAAACATGTTTCATCAACCCAGCTGAGAAGGGATATGGCAACTTAACCAGGAAGAAAAAACAAACAAGTGAAGGAGTTACCTGCTATTAGCTAGGGCAAGCAAAAGTGAGCAGGTTTAGAAACAGGCTCCTCTTTGTCCCAGAGCATACAGTTGATTAAGAGACAATTATTTTGCTGCCATCTCATCCCTAATAATTTTCACTCCAGTGGATGGATGAGCTCTGCTCAAGAAGGGGCCCTTCATGGATCATGAGACCCCTATAGGAGAAAGAGAGGCTTGGATTCATCTGCAGCGCTATCCTTCCTCCTGAACCCAGTGGAGGGCTCTCTGTGCAGTCTGTGTGCAGGCAGGGGGCTGAAGTCAGAGCAGAGCCAAGGGAGATGCACATTCTCCACTTGCTCCAAACCCCATTCCACCACCATCCCCACTAGGAATGATTCAAGACAACCAAAATGAGAAATTTCTCACAGAGGTTTCCTCACAAACAGTCCCCCCCACCACCACCCCTTTTACAGTGCGTGGGGGACAATGTAGCCCCAGAGCAGGCAGGCAGCACATTGGCTGAGGGCAGGTTGTATGGGGCATCTTCCAGGGCTACCAGGACAGCATCTTTCCCTGGCGCTTACATTAACAAAAACAAAACAAACCTTATTGCTCTTGCTGGGGTGCCTCAGGCAGACCCAGGATGAGGCATCCTCAGAGGCAAAGAGAGAGAAGGACCACTCATCAAGAGCAGGGTGTGTTACAGAGTCCAAGCCATTCAAAGGCAACAAACCAAACCCCACATCCCCAGAGTCCTGCTAGCTGCCAGGATAACCTCAACAGTAGCGTGGCATGGGCTCAGAGAATCAAGGAGGCAACCAAAGCTCCTCCATCGCTCTCCCCACTGATTCACCATCACTTTTCTCTTTTTGAGAGCACAGGTGGCTCACAATAAGCAGATATGGTAATATGGCCAAGACTAGCAAATGCTTCCTATGCATTCGTTTCTTCAACTTGAGGGAGCAGCTTAAACAGCATGCTCAGGCGCAACATTAAGTGAACAGAGATTCCCTGTATCAGTTTCGGGGGAGGCACATAGACAGCTAAACCCACCACTGAACATCAGGGGCAAATACAGATGGGGAACAGCAGCTGCTCGCAGAGAAGCATGTGGTTGCCAGCAACAAGCAAGGAGGAATTTAGACTACACTTTAATTGCTTTCTACTTACCCCTCCCCCAGGATAGAGCACATTTATTATGAATTTTACAAGAGCAGGAGGGCGGTATCCTTCAATGCCAGCCACCACTCCCCCAATTATCCTATGGCTAGAGGGTTTTTCGGGGTTGTTTTGTTGTAAAACTGATCAATATCCCTTCCCCTACTATATCATAACGCCTTCCAGCCAACTGTCAGCGAGTCAACGAGGGCTGACCTCTCCTGGCAGCTCTATTTAATCAGCGCATGAGTGAGACAGGGCTTGTTGCCGTTTGCTCCCTCTCTCTGACACAGGTCATGCAGCATTAATTCTTCACAAGCTGATCTCATGCTCGTTGTGCGAGCTGCTCCACACAGCTCCACCAATGCACCTCAGTTCCAGCTTGGGAGTACCCTTCTGCCTTGCCTTTTGTGGACCCCACACAGATGTCTGCCAGTACAAGTCAGTCCTGACCTGAAGCTCTGCTGTTGCAGTTCTTGGCCTCTCAAGAGCACCATCAGCTTTCTACATGTGGCTAGCTGTCTCGCTAGCAGAAAAGCAGTTAAAAAACAAAAAAAGATTCTCTAGGCTCAGATCACCAAGCTTATTCTACCTGCAGCTTAAACAGTACATTAGTCTAGGAGACAAAAAGCTAACACACTGGGCGACCAAACCACTGGCACCCAGCATTAGAACACACACGCATTGAGTCTGTCCGCTCCCTCCCCCTCCTAGCTCTCAATTACAGCATGAATTCTTTTGTTTCACTTCAGAAATGCAGTAATTATTTTTAGAGAAGTCTCATCCCTCCATTGGTAGAAATGCTACAGTCTGAGACAGCAGCTCCCTTGATGATCACAGGCAGGGGAACATTCCAGAAGAGAGAGATTTTGGGGGTGGGTAGGGGAAGAGGCTCTCTAGAATCCTACCCACCCCTGGCAGGTATGAAACGGCAGATTTCATTTTTTACTGTCAGAGTTACTGGGAAATTCTCACCTGACAGCTTCCCCCCACCCCCTTATGCCAATTCCTGGCTGATTTCAGCCAAAGATGCATGAGTGGGCAGGGGGAAATTGCTCTGCTTCTCTCAAGATAGACAAGCAAGTGTTCCGATAGCCACATGCAAGCCATTAAAAATATATTAATATAGCCAGCACAGCCTGTCACTTTTTTTAAAATACAGAGAAGGAAGGAATCTTGATACAGTAACAAGAGGCTTTCATCAGGTCTCATTACCTAAAGCACAGCTACACACCACAGCTCCCACAGAGAACAACCTGCAGCTCCCGCTGTCATTAAAGAAATGAAGATATCAAAGAAAAATTAAACCCAGGATAGAATGTGCTTAGGAGTATATGAATGGGTAAGGCGAGGAAGGAGTGAGAGCAGAAAGGAAGGATGAGGGAAGGGAGGGGGAAAATGACCATTCAGGGACCCTTTCACCTCAATGGGTGACTCAAGAGAGATCATACAGGATAAATATGTCTTACAGATCATAGGATCAGGATATTTCAGTCATCAACTGACATGGTAAAGGGCACCACATTGTATCTCCAGGAGACTTGGTGGCTCAGTAATACTGCAGGCAGAGGTCCATCCCTGTACTTGTCATGCTTTAGGGCAAAATGTGATCCCATGGGATCAGGGAGACGTTTCCCCTGACTATGGTGCATTGCACACTTATGAGGATTTTCTCACCTTTCTCTGAAGTATTCAGCAATGGCCACTAAAACGGGGATTTCCAAAATAAGAGAAAAGCTAGTCAAAGAGGCCCTGAAGTCTAAATTAAGAAGTAAGTAATCCTTAAACTAGGCCTACCCTACAGACTTCGGCTAGCATAGCTATGTCGGTTGGGGTGTGAAGAGTTGTGATCCCTGACTGGTATAGCTATGCTGGCAGAAGTCCCTAGGGTGGGTGCAGCTATACCAGTAGAGTTGTCCTTTTACTAGTATGGCTTGTTTCACGTGTGGCACTCTGCACCTCAAAGCAGCACCCTGGAACCCTCATGTAGGATATCATATGTAACGTCACGATCTGCTGAAATCCATTGTTCTGTCAAAATACACATATCATTAGTGTGCATCAAGTTATGAGATTTTGCTATATGGTTGTTACTGAAATATGCTGTAAGTCTGCTGGGGGCATACAAGGAAGGCAAACCACTTCCAGGACGGGGCTCACTGCCCATTAATCAGCAGGGGAGTTTTAATCAAGGAATTTATAATTCAATGACAGTTGCACAAGACCACACCAGGGGGATTGCTCAACCCACCAGGACATGTCTGGCTAGTATTTTCCAGGCACATGGACTGAGGGTATAAAACAGGGGTGGTCAAACCTACTGACCCTCCGAGCTGCATATGACAATCTTCAGAAGTTCAAGAGCCGGGGCATGACTGCCAGGGCTCAGAGCTTCAGCGGAAGCCCCTAGATCCCCCCCAACACTGCTGGGCAGAAGCCAGAGGCGATGCATGTGAGGGGGTGTCATGTGCCCCCCCCCAGATTTTTGCCATAGTTTACTGGTCTTGCTCAGTCACATGATGCCGCCAGGCCCCCTCCCTGCACGGCAACAGCTGGAGCTGGCGAGCTGGGAGCTGTGGCCATGGGGAGAGGCAGCAGCAAACAGTTGGGAGCTGCTGCTTTTGCTGCGGCCTCTTCCCAACTAAAGCAGTGCCCCCTCCCTGCAGCTCCCAGCTGCTTGCTCCTGCTTCTCCAAGGTGAGCTAACAGCTGGGAGCTGCAAGGTGGGGAAGCTGAAGATAAGAGGGCAGGCATGACTCAAGATTTTGGGGGGGGATCTTTAAATTGAGTCCCCCCTGCTCTTAGCAGGCACCAGTCATCTCTGTCAGAAGCCCCTACCCCCACCACCCCACTGCAGGGCCACCTACCAGACTGGGGGCAGAGGGGGTGTGGAGAGCTCTGCAAGCCGCACTTTAACTGTAAAAGAGCCGCATGGTTTGGCCACCCCTGGTATAACATAAGGGACAGTGGCATTATACCTTGGCCTTTCTCCTCCCCCACTTACGCTAGAAACAACAAAAATGCTGGGAAGACAAAGACTTCAACTTAGGAGACTGGTCTCTGCCTTGAGAGAGAAGCCTGTGTATTACGACTGTTACATCCAGTAGGGTGAGAATCGCTTGATCTAAATACTGCCCAGTGGAATAAAGTTTAAGATTTAGACTGTCCACTTACCTTTTATTTTCTTTGGTAACTATCTCTGACCTTTTATGCCTACCATTTATAATCACTTAAAATCTACCTTTCTGTAGTCAATAAACCTGTTTTATATTTTACCTAAAACAGTGTGTTTTGGTTGAAGTGCTTCGGTATGTCCTCTCCACATTAAGGGAGAGGCAGACTGGGTAATACATTTACACTGATCAGGCTCCTGAGCAGGGCAAGACAGTACAGCTCTGGATGCAAGGCCGGGGAGCTGAGGAGAACTGGCTGGTACCTTTCTCTGTGTGATTCGTGAGTGGTTCTGGGAGCATTCAGGCAAGCTAGCTGGGTGTGGGGCTCCACTTGCTGTAATGCTAAGTGATAGCGCATGGAGGGGTTTGCTGCTTGTCACTAGCAAAGCATTGTGAGAGACAGCCCATACTAGAGAGTTAGGGGGCACAGTGGTACACCAGTTCCAGGCTGCACCCCGGAGATCCCGTCACAGGGTGGTTTTATTATAATGGTATGAAGCACAGCTTTGCTGGTTCAGCAACACCCACACTAGGAGCACTCTACTAGTACGCTATACTGATATTTCTCTACTAGTAAGGTGTTCCTAGCATAGTCATGTCACAGAAAGGCTACTTAAGTAACCCAAGCTGAGCCATAGAGGACATGCATGCCCCTAAACAACAACAAAGGTGGCAAGAAATGAACCTCGCTGTTTAGCCATCTGGTGTAAGAGATTACCTGAGCCAAACAGAAATCCTTCAGAAAGTGGAAATCCAAAGCCTAGCAACAGCACTGCCAAGTTCTGTGCATCTCCATGAGTGATGCTCACCAGTGAGAAACAGCCATTTATTTCCCTCTCAAGTGTGGTGGAAGGCAAAGCCTATCCCTTAGGCCCTGCAGAAACAGGGGGAGGGAGGTTGGGTACATCCAGGAGTGATTAGGGAGACTGGAGATGGAGGGAATCAGAGGTGGAGTATGGGAGAGGGAATCTAGGGGGGGAGGAAGAGGACAGGAGAGGGTGGGGATTGTTTGGGAAGGGAAAACAAGAGACTTACTGGCAGAGGGGTGAGGAGCAGAAGGGGGCCAGGGAACAGGCTGGGGAGGGATAGGAGCTGAGGGAGACAGGCTTGCTGGATAAGGATAGAAGAGGGTAAATGGGGGCAGGAACAGAATGGAGGTATTTGGAAGCAGAATGGAGGCTGCTCCAGGCCTGTCTAAAAAGATTCAGCACTTTTCTCCCCAAACAATCCCTACCCCAAGCTGCCTCCAGAAACGCAGCAGAGCTGCAGGAATATGGAATCTTAGTCATTCTAGTTAGGCAAAGCGCACACACTGGGAGGAGAGCCACTGCTTAAACTGGTACTAAGACTCCTCCTTATCCCACTCACTCACTCCCCATTTAGATTGGATCTTTCCAGCTGAGCTGGCTGGCTGCCTGCCTGCCTGCCTCTTCCACAGCCTCTCAGACACAGAGTTGCTGGTTTGCCCTCCCAACCCTCTCGGATTCAGATGACATTGTGCCTGGAACACAGCCCACAATACCAGTGACTTAAAGGGAACTGAGAACCCAGTTTTAGCCTGACTCTAGGGACATGCTTAGATCTTGTTCACACCACAGGCGATAACAGTGCTGCGATAAGGGGGACTACTGTGTGATAGCAGATTCCTCTCACTCAGTTGTATTTTTAGTACAGACATAGCCAAAAAGACAACACTGCATTGATTCAGATATGCTTCCCTGCTAACAGTCCCAAGTGTTACAATCCCGTCCTAGGTAACCAGTGCCCCAGGATTGCTGACTCGGGTCCTTGGTGAAGGCAGCCACCTCCCAGCTCTGTATCCCTGCAACTGCTTCTTGGAGCTGCACTAAGCTCAGCGGGGTTAAAGCAGAAAGCCAGCTACCTGCAGTTGAAATAGGCATCCAGCAGACGCCAAAGGAGCCTTGTTCGTGCCCTAAGCAATATTTGACAATATGGGAACTAGTCAGATTCAGAGGCCAAAGGAGGGAAATTCTGAACAGCTACTATAGGAGAAGAGCTTGTACTGGTGCAGGCTCAGACAGATAAGTCATCGCATGGGCCAGGAGTTTGATACCCAGGATTAAAGCACATTATCAGGAAATGTTTCCTGACAGTGAAGTCTATTAGACTGTGGTAGAGTCTCCTAAGGGAAGTGGTGAAAGCCCCAACCCTTGATTCCTTTAAAAAGCTGAACTAAGCAGTGAAGAACCTAGTGCAGGGCACTGAATAGGGTGAGGGTCAACATGATCCAGTACAGTAGTTCTTTCTCCCAGGCCTAATTTCTGTTCACAGAAAACAACATCTTAGGCCTGGACTGCTCATAGTTTTTGTGCTGGTATAACTCTTAATTAAGAGGGTGATTTTTGTACCAGTATGCATATACTGGTACACCCCTACATTAGGGTGACCCAAGGTCCGGTTTAAGACATGAACACCTGGTCGAAAAGGGACCCTGTTGACACTGGTCAGCACCGCCAACCAGGCCGTTAAAAAAGTCTGCTCAGTGGTGCTCCGGGGCTAAGGCAGGCTAGTCCCTACCTGTCCTGGGGCACCACGCTGTGCCCCAGAAGCAGCGTGCAGGTCTGGCTCTCAGGCCGGGGAGCCACAGAGCTCTATGCATTGCCCAAGCACCAGCTCCTGGCCAATGGGAGCTGGGGGGGGGGGGTGCCTGTGGGCAAGAGCAGTGTGTGCCACAGACCCTCCTGCTTCCCCTCGACCCGCCTAAGAGCCGGACCTGCTGGCTGCTTCCAGGGCCCAACTCAGAGCCAGGACTGACAGGCAGCCTGCCTTAGCCTCACTGCGCCACTGACCGGGAGCCACCCTAGGTAAGTCCACACGTCAACTCCGAGCCCCAATCCCCTGCCCCAGCCCTGAGCACCCCCAAACCCAGAGCCCCCTCCTGCACCCCAAACCCCTCACCCTCAGCCCAGATCCCATACCCCCTGCACCCCAACCCCCAGCCAAGACCCCCAAATCCAGACCCCCCTCCTGCACCCCAGAGCCCGCATCCCCTTCACTCCAACCCCCTGCCCCAGCCCATAGCCCCTCCCATACCCTGAACCCCTCATCCCCAGCCCCACCCCAGAGCCCTCACCCCTCTCACACCCCAACCCCCTGCCTCAACCCCCAGCCCCATCCCACATTCCGAATCCCTTGGCACCACCCCCAGCCTAGATCCCCCTCCTGCACCCCAAACCCCTCATTCCCTGCCCCACCCCAGAGCCCACAGCCCCAGCCGGAGCCCTCACCCCCATTCCCTGCCCCAGCCTAAAGCCCACTCCCTCATCCTGCACCTCTCATTTCCGGCCCTGCCCCAGAGCCCACATCCCCATATAGAGCCCTCACCCACTCCTGCCCCCCAACCCTCTGCCCCTCCCCAGCCCAGGGACAGTGAGTGAGGGTGGGGGAGAGCGAGCCACCAAGAGAGGGGGAATGTAGTGAGTGGGGGGCAAGGACTCAGGGAAGAGGTGGAGCAGGGGTGGGGCCTCAGGGCAGGGGTAGGGCTAGGGTGTTCGATTTTGTGCAATTAGAAAGTTGGCAACCCTACCCTAGTGCCTTATACTGGTACAACTTATACCTCTTCCCACATGGGAATAAACTGTAACTGGTATAAATGCACATTTATAACTGCATCCATAGTGTGGCATGGGGTGGGGGTTGTACCACTGTAACTATACCAGTACGGCTTGTGTGTTTACACAAAGCTTTACATGCACAGTAATAGCCTTCATTTACATCAGTTAGTTCATAGTTAAAAACCATCACAACGTATCTGACGTCAGGGGGTGTAAGAATTTGATCTGCAGGCTGAAAATGGCCAGAGATATGGGGCCACAGTGATTCAGTTTATACAAGCTCTTAAAATGTAAAAATTTGGAGAGTATTTGAATATTTATCTACTTCCCTTAACTGTTTGTTTCTATCCTTTTAACTGCAGTAGAGGTTGGTTTGAGGTTTTTAACTGTATCAGTCGTTGGAATGTGTAGTTAGCAGCAACCTAGAGCTAGTGAAGGTTTGTCTAATTTCTCTGTGTTTTTTAAAAAGAGAACTGCACGGGATCCTCAGTTCCCTGCACAGGATCCTCAGTTCCCTGCACCTGCCCTCGCAACTTGAGCCTAAGAAGCTTTGCAGGGCTTGTGGCTGCCCCTAGCTCATACCACCTTGCAGAGCTCTGCACGGTCGTGGGTTTCCCTCCGTAATCTTCTGAGCTCTAGAGCTTCACTTGTTCTCTAGATCCACAACTTCTCCTGCCCTGTACAATTTGGGAGTGATCTGCATTGTTCTGATTTCTCCTCTGCTTCTCTTTGCTGTGCACAGATTTGATTAAGTTCCCATCGGGATATCCATAAAGCACCCACTGCTGTAGCAAACTACAAGATTCAGGTTTGTTTTAATATTAGTCTATGCCCTCAAGGCCTCAGCCAGCACCATTCCACCATAATAATGACAGTACTGGCACCAAAGAACATATAAAAGTTTCAAACTTTACAATCAAGGAAGATCCCAAAATGTTGGGCACTGAACATGTCATTTTAAAGCATCCATGATGAGATAGCCTAATTTTGGCAATTGATCTTTGATTATCAGCAGATAAGTATGCCCAGTGGTCGGTGATGGGATGTTGGATGGGATGGGATCTGAGTTACTGCAGAGAATTCTTTTCTGAGTGCTGGCTGGTGAGTCTTGCCCTCATGCTCAGGGTTTAGCTGATCGCCATATTTGGGGTCGGGAAGGAATTTTCCTCCAGGGCAGATTGGCAGAGGCCCTGGAGGTTTTTCGCCTTCCTCTGCAGCGTGGGGCATGGGTCACTTGCTGGTGGATTCTCTGCAGCTTGAGGTCTTCAAACCACAATTTGAAGACTTCAATAACTCAGACATAGGTTAGGGGTTTGTTATAGAAGTGGATGGGTAGGGTTCTGTGGCCTGCTTTGTGCAGGGGGTCAGACTAGATGATCACATTGGTCCCTTCTGACTCTAGAATCTATGAATCTATGAAAATGGTTTGAACAATTACCTTCAAACTTTCCAAGAAAAAGTTCCAATGTAACCATAAAATAACCAGCATACTTCCTATGTTCAAAATTACAAAGGGAGAGAACAGACATCTTATAATAGAATTATGTTTGCAATCTAGTATCGGGGGTAGCCGTGTTAGTCTGGATCTGTAAAAGTAGCAAAGAATCCTGTGGCACCTTATAGACTAACAGACATTTTGGAGCATGAGCTTTCGTGGGTGAATATCCACTTCACTAGATGCATCTGACGAAGTGGGTATTCATCCACGAAAGCTCATGCTCCAAAACGTCTGTTTGCAATCTACTGAATAGTTCCATATTTAGAGTAACTTTTAAAAAAATGTCCCGCAATTCAGCTTCTTCCATTTTCTCCTTACTTTACAGAAGAAATCAGTGCCAGTCTACAACAAATCCATTGCTGCAGAAACACCTACATACTAGATGAAGCACACAAATCTGCAAAGCCAGGACTATAGGCACAGGAACTAGAGATGCCAGGGGTGCTGCAGCACCCTCAGGTTTTGCATGGGGTCCCGGCTGCCGGCCCCATGCCTAGAGATTCTGCTGCTGGCCCAGGTCCCAGCTGCCAGCCTGCATGCAGGGTCCTGGCTGCCAGTCCCACGCCTGAGGCTCCACACCCACTCCTGGCCCGGGCATCCACACCCACCTCCAGCTGTGGCCTCCAGACTCAGCCACTTTACCCTATTTGCATCCCCCCCTCCCAGAACCACGGCCCTGCTCCCAGCCCCAGCTCTAGGTGGCAGTCAGGGGCACGGATGAGGTGCGGGGGGGGGGGCGGCAGCTCTGCACCCCCACTGGCCAGGACTAAGACCCTGGTCCTTTATCTCCAGGATCTGAAGCTTTGAGGATGTTATGTTCTTTCTACCCTGTAACCAGCTACCAGAAGGCAACCTGCTCAAATACACACTTTTACCATTACAATTAGATACAACAATCATTACTGAGCTTAATTACCACTTGGTTTCTCAAATGTATGCATAGGTTTTCAAGGAGATTCAGCCATATGGACAGTTTAGAGAGATGGTAACATGCTGTATTTGTGATAAAGCAACACAAAAGCATTTCACAACATTCCAAATCTCAAATGAGGATAATTTGTAGTGACCTGTAACTCAAACAGTTTGACCGCCTTTCTTCAAAGTCTGCAGAAAAATTCTGTTTATCCTTCTGTGTAAAATTGGCATTTTTCAGGCCAAACTAGTTTTGCTCATCACTGTGTTTAAAAACATAGCTTCATAACAGTTTTTCCATAATGATTCTAGAGCAGTGGCTCTCAACCTTTCCAGACTACTGTACCCCTTTCAGGAGTCTGATTCGTCTTGTGTACGCCGTTTCACCTCCCTTAAGAACTACTTGCTTACAAAATCAGACATAAAAATACAAAAACGTTACAGCCACACTATTACTGAAAAACTGCTTACTTTCTCCTTTGGATCACACAAAATAAATTGGTTGGAATCAGTGTGCCCTCTAATTTTTCCCACACATGTGCGGAATTAATTTTGTTATGTGCACCAATATGGAGGTGATGTGTGACACAGCCCCTTCATATTGGTGCACATAACAAAATTCATGTGGGTGGGGCTGAGGGATTCAAAGTGTGGAAGGGGGCTCTGGGCTGGGGTAGAGGGTTGGGGTGAACAGGGTGAGGGCTCCAGCTGGGGTTGCGGGCTCTGGAGTGGGGTCAGGGATGAGGAGTGTGGAGTGCAGGACATTGCTCTGGGGCTACAGTGGGGAGATAGGACTCCTCCTAGCTCTCTCTCCCAGCACCTCGGCTGGGGGGGAGAGGGCCTCTCTCCTGGCCGCAGCAGGTTCAGGCTGGGGCTGGGTTGGGGCCAGGGAATGGGAGGGCTGCCCCAGCCGCGGCAGGTCCAGCACTGAGTTGGAGTCGGGGGAAGGGCACCCCATAGGCCCCGACTCCATGGGTGCTCCAGGGCTGGAGCACCCACAGAGAAAAATTTGCAGGTGCTGCTCAGCAGAACCCACTGGCAGCCAAGCTCCCCCAACCCTCCCCAGTGCCTTTCACCTGCCCGCGGACCTGCTGACCAACTCCTCCCGCCCACTGTGAACAGCAGTTTCGAGACATGTAGGAAGCTCCAGGAGGGAGGGGGAGGAGCAGGGATGGGGCATGCTCTTGGGAGGAGGCGGGGAAGAGGTAGGATGGGAAGAGGCAAGGTGGGGACTTAGGGGAAGGTGTGAAGAGGTGCGAGCATCCCCCAGCTTGAGGGGAAGGGGAAGGGATGGAGGGGGGGGTTCAGCACCCCCCAGCTTGAGGGGAAGTTGGCGCCTATGGCATGCCCCTTCCCTGGCCACGGCAGGCTAGGGGAGAAGCGCTCCTCCCCTGGCTGCAGCAGGTCAGCTGGGTGGGTTCCCTGAGTGCCTGCGTGGCGCTAAATAGGCTGCTGCGTGGCTGTGCAGCTTACAGGGAATTTAGGTGGGAATATAAATATTGTACTTATATTTCAGTGTGATATTTGAGCCTGTTTTTCACTAGTGAGCCTTGTCTGAAGCTTCAACCCCATGTGGTGGGACTGAAGCCCAAGCCCAGAAGCATGTAATTTAGTGTGGTGTTTAGATACAACACTTAGCTTCGCGGGGGGCCCTGTGGCAGGGGGCCTTGGGCAGTTGCCCTGTTTGCCACCCCCTAATGCCGGTCTTACACTTGTGACTCTGCTAAACTGGTCCTGTGATACCCCCGGGGGCTGCAAACCTCAGGTTGAGCAACACTGATCAAGATTAACTGAGTACCCTAGAAGACCTCTGCATATCCCCAGGGGTACACGTACCCCTGGCTGAAAAACACTGTTCTAGAGGACTCTCTCTTTAGCCATAACACAAAGAGTTTCTTTAGTGGATATAAATACCATTTGTTCTCCCTAGAACAATTGTAACACAGCTCACAACCCCACACAAAAGCACTCCAAACAGCTTACATGCTTGCTAAAGACAGTTTGGAGTAAACTGTGCTTCAGTAAGGTCAAATACTAATTTGACTTTGAATCACTTCAACGCTTGTGTGGATGCAGACTAGTTGAAATCTTCAACTAGCTCGCCCACAGTTCACCGGTGGCCTTTCAAAATCTCCCAGAATGCAGCGCGCTTTTGGGTGCTGTTCCAGGAACTGTGGGATAGTTACCCAGAAGGCGGTGCAATTGAAATGGTGTAGGACAGTGGACATAGCGCAAATCTGCAAGAGTTAAACAGCATGATTCAGCATGGCTAGAGTGCTTAAACTGGTGCAATACAACTTGTTCCATTCTCTAGCGTAGACAAGCCCCTACACTTATCCAGCTCTTCAGCCTTGTTCCCAGGGTCCCCTTTTCATTTTGATAAAGGAGTGTTCTCTCTCCTCTTCAATCCAAATCCACCTTCCCTTCCAACTGTTCAAGAACTGCTATGGGACAGGGTTGTGATGTGAACAAACCAAAACTACCCCATCACCTACCTTCATGGGAGTAGGGGAGGGGAAGTGAGGAGAGAGAAACAAGGAAATAAAGTTTAGTTTTGGAGAAAGCTTCATGCAGCTAGGGAACTGTAGAAACATAGGAACATTTGGGACACAAACACGCATGCTTGTTACATGCCAGGAAGGAACTCAGTTCTCCTTCAACACTTGCAAAGTTAGAAAGCTCTAAATATCTGACTGATGCTTGTAGAAGTGTCCTACATGAGTAAAATGAGTGCATAGCTCTGCAGTTATCATTACAATGAGACGCCATTGTGTTTCTCATATTAGTTCTGTGAATTTAGCACAGGTGAAAGATTCCAAGTTGACATTCCCTGGAGACTTAAGACCTGCACTTATTCCAGGAAGAGATGCACAGGCAGCAGCAGCTCATAACACACACATTCTTCCCCTGTACCTCTCAGCCTGCCAGGATTGAAATGCGTGGCAAAGACCCAAAACAAGGGGGACACAACAATTTTTCATGCAGGAAACTGAAACTGCTGTCAGGATTTCATTCCCAAGTGCATTCTCTCAAGAAACTCAGTTTAAGAGTCTTTCTGATACAAATAATTTTCAATAAAAGAAGCAAAAGGACACCAAAACTGTGTAGGACATACAGAACTTTGGGACTAAAATGAGTGAAGTTTGAGAGATACTGATTTCCTGCACCATCCTCAAACCTCACTCCTGACTTTGAAAGTCCACCCAACTTCTAGGAACAAGATAGGTGTTCTGTCTGTACAACCACTCTGCTGAAACTGCCAACCAGGGTACCAAATGATATCTATGCACTAGGAAATGGAATGATACCGCCAAGCCATTTCAGTTCACTGCTTGGATGGGAATCTGTGATTTAAAGGTGAAAGCCACCATCTTCCCATTCTCCAAGCCCGGCTAATTCCATTCCAATTCTTATACTGCATCTATCACCATGAGCCCCTTCCAGAACTACGCAGTGATGTCTGTAGGTGTTCTTAGGCCTGCTCCACATCTGGTTAGTAGCAAACCAACTTTATCTAAAACAACTTTAGCCATCCTTTGTTCTGAAAGAAGAGTGTCCACACACAGACTTGCACCAAAATATCTATATCAGTTTAATTCATAGTTTTTGAGATTTCAGTGCACATAAGACCAGCAAGACCTTAGATCCTGCCCCAACACCCGAGAAAGTTGTGTCTCCTGCATAGAAGACCTTTACTGTACTGGGAATTGTGTTATCGACCGCAGTCCTTGCCCTGCTACATTAGGCAATCTTTTAGGTACCCTAAGCACCATGACTTTGAATTTGACACGCTATTATATGTGGAGCTAATGTAATGAGTGGGGAGGGAAGTATGACAGGCTCACAGCAGACTGTGCTAATGGGAAAGTGCATTACTACAGTGTGTACTGTTAGTTTCCTCAGGATTGATGGTTTGCTACCCAAATACACTGCCTCTGTAGCTGACTCCACTAGGCTGGACAGCGAGGTATGAACCCTTGCCCATCAGCGCTAAAAACATGAACCTCTACCACTTGAGCCAAAGGATTAAAATCTATACATGAAAGCGGCAATACTCTTCTAAGCCTCTTATGTGGACCAGCCATTAAAGAGGTACAAAGTGGGTGGAGGTGGAAGTCTCTACTAGGCTCAATGGAACCTCAATAATCTCCGCCTCTCCACTTTTCTCTCTGCTATCAACACCTGCTCCTTTCTCAGGTACCACATAGTGAAGGCATAGACACATAGACTGATATTTGAATTACATGAAGGCTACTCAGTCTTACAAGGGTGGCAAGCAGGGGACCCTATTGAGCACAACTTGGCTCCACCAACGTGCTTATTACAAGGTTTTATATGAACATGAGTTATTGGGCTTAATACAGGGGTAACTGGGTGAAGGTCTATGACCTGTGTAATACATGAAGCCAGCCCAGGTGATCTAATGGTCCCCTTCAAACTCTACAAGAATATTCACATGCACTTTGGGGGAACTTTTTTAAGAAGCGCTGTACTTACCTTTCCCAACATTTCTCATTTTTTCCCCCATCTCTTTTGAAAATGGCTTCTGAAATTTTTCCTTCACCAAAAGATGAGTTTTCAGGGGTCTATGCTAGTGAGATTTGACATGTTAACCAGCGTGTGGGCTCCCTAAAACACCTGGAACGTGCCCCCAGCAACACGCAGGCATTACAGTCACCATTTAGATTACACTAGCTTGTCATGGATTCCAAGGCCAGAAGGGACCATTGTGATCATCTAGTCTGATTTCCTGTGTAACACAGGCCAGGGAACTTCCAAAAATGATTCCTAGAGCTGATTTTAGAAAAACATCCAAGCGTTATTTAAAAATTTCCAGTAATAGAGAATCCACCACAACCCTTGGTAAATTGTTGCAAGGGTTAATTAACCTCATGGTTAAAAATTTACACCTTGTTTCCAGTCTGAATGTGTCTAGCTTCAACTTCCAGACATTGGACTATGTCACACCTTTCTCTACTAGACTGAAGAGCCCATTGTTAAATATCTGTTCCCCGTGTAGATACTTTAAGATTGTAATCAACTCATCCGCTAACCTTCTTTTTTTTTAAGCTAAACAGATTGAGCTCTTTGAGTTTATCCCTACAAGGCATGTTTTCTGAACCTTAAATCATTTCTATACTCTTCTCTGAGCCCTTTCCAATTTATCAAAGGCTTTCCTGAATTGCGGACATCAGAACTGGACACTATATTCCAGTAGTGGTAGCACCAGTACCAAATACAGATGTGGAATAACTTCTCTATTTCCATTCAGGATTCCTCTATTTATGCATCCAAGTATCATATTAGCCCTTTTGGCCACAGCATCACACTGGGAGCTCACGTTCAGCTGATTATCGATCACAACCCCCAAATCTTTCTCAGAGTCACTGCTCCCCAGGATAGAGCCCACCATCATGTGAGCATGGCCTACATTGTTTGTTCCTAGATGTGTACATTTACATTTAGCTGTACTAAAATGCATATTATTTACTTCAGAGGTGGCCAACCTGAGCCTGAGAAGGAGCCAAAATTCACCAATGTACATTGCCAAAGAGCCATAGTAATACGTCAGCAGCCCCCCATCAGCTCCCCCCACAGTGCCTCCTCCCTCCCCGCACCTCCCAATCAGCTGTTTCATGGAGCGCAGGAGACTCTGGGGAGGAGGGGAGGAGCAAGGGCACAGCAGGCTCAGGGGAGGGGGCGGGAAAGGTTGGAGTGGAGGCAGAGCCAGGGGTTGAGCAATGAGCACCTACTGGCACACTGGAAAGCTGGCACCTGTAGCTCCAGCCCCGGAATCGGTGCCTATACAAGGAGCCGCATATTAACTTCTGAAGAGCCGCATGTGGCTCTGGAGCCACAGGGTGGCCACCCCTGGTTTACTTGCACCCAGCTTACCAAGCAATTCAGATCGCTCTGTATCAGTGACCTGTCCTCTTCATTATTTACCAATCCCCCAATTTTTGTGTCATCTGCAAACTTTATCAGTGATGATTTTATATTTTCTTCCAGATAACTGATAAAAATGTTAAATAGCATAAGGGAAAGAACTGATGCCCGTGGGACCCCACTAGAAACACACCCATTTAATGATTCCCCATTTAATGATACATTTTGAGACCTATTAGTTAGCCATGTTTTAATCCATTCAGTGTGTTCCATGTTGATTAAAGTGTCATGTGGTACCAATTCAAACACCTTACAGAAGTTTAAAAATATTAAATTAACACGATTGCCTTTATCAACCAAACTTAATCTCATTTTAAAAAGGTATCAACTTAGTTTGGCAGATTCTATTTTCCATAAACCAATGTTGATTAATTACATTACCTTCCTTTAATTCTTTATTAATTGAGTCCTGTATCAGCCGCTCCATTATCTTGCTGGGGGTCAATGCCATACTAACAGGCCTATACTTCCTCCGGTCATCCCATTTACCCTTTACAAATATTGACACACTAGCTTTCTTTCATTCTTCTGGAACTTCCATAGTGTCCCCAGACTTACTGAAAATCAACATTAGCAGTCCAGAAAGCCCCTCAGACAGTTCTTTTAAAACTCTTGGATGAGTTTATCAGGACAAGCTGATTTCAAAATGTCTAACTTTAGTAGCCACTGTTTAATATCCTCCTGACATACCAGTGGAATGGAAAGATTGATATGACTACATCATCTGTTCTTTTCCCCGAATACAGAACAAAAATATTTATTGAGTACTTCTGCCTCTTCTGCATTATTTTTGAGAATTCTACCATTTCCATCTAGTAAGGGACCAACATCTTTGTTAGGATTCTTTTTGTTCGTAACAGGGCCGCCCGGGGCGGGGGGGGGGGGCGCGGAATTTGCCCCAGGCCCTGCAGGGGCCCCCACAAGAGTTTTTCGGGGCCTCTGAAGCGGGGTCCTTCACTCACTCAGGGGGCCCCGGAAAACTCTCACAGGGCCCGGGCCTCCGGAGCTTCTTCTGTTCCGGGTCTTCGGCGGCAATTCGGCAGCCAGGTGTCCTTCCGCTCCAGGAAGACCCATGGCAGGGGGTCCTTCCACCCCAGGACCCGCCGCCGAAGTGTCGGGTCTTCGGCAGCACTTCAGTGGCGGCTCCCGGAGTGGAAATACCTCCCACTGCCAAATTACCGCTGAAATGAGGGCCCCCCATCACCGAAGACCCCAGGCCCCCTGAATCCTCTGGGCAGCCCTGGTTCGTAATATAGTTTAAAAACTCCTTATTGTCCTTCACAGTGCTGGCCACAGATTTCTCTGCCTTCACTTCTCCTCTAAACCAAGTTGGTTTTTAAACCAATATGGCCTTCTTCCTTGATTGTGGCTTCCCAATTTTCACTCACATTTTTCTGATTAAATTGTTCCTCCCAGCTGCTTTGACTCATAGTTGTTTTCAGCTTTGTGCAACTAGCCCTTTTAAAGCACCAACTGTGCCGGTTTGGACTTTTTAATGTGTAAACAGAATAAATGTATTAATTCATGATCACTTGTACCTAAGCTACCATTGATTTTTAGTTCTGTGATCAGTCTCTCTTTATCTGTCAAGACGAGGCCTAATATAGAATTCTCCCATACTGGCTGCAACACTTTTTGAGTTACGAAATTGTCATCTGTGGTATTTAGAATTAGAATATAGTATTTGCTTTAAGCAAGACCATGCAGTCCCTCACTGTGCCAGTCTCCACCAAAGCAGTCCCAGTGGGGATGAAGATGGCTGGCATAGCCCCAATGATGCAAACTTTCCACTACCAATCTATATCTGTCATTGTTTAGCTGGCCAGTCTGATCAGCTTTCTCCCCTCCACAACATAAGTGTCAAACTGGCTGTAAGCCAATCACCCGTATAAATAGCACTGCACAAACCATGGAGCTAAGATGTGCACTCTTTTCATAGTAACCAACATCATCTGGCAGAGATGGGCATCACCAAGAACACCACAAGGTCTTTAAGAAAACGAAAAAAGACTGGAGGTCCTGGGACAAAAAATGATCTGGTCACAGGAAGAAGACTTCCCCAGTTTTCTGATGAGCTGAACCAAATGCTCAAGACCCACCTTTCCATCCAGCCCATTGTGTTAATGCATTGCCCAGAAGTACCACATGGCTCAATAAAGAGGAAGAACAAAGGAGGAGGACCAGCAACTCCTTGAACCAGACAGCCACTGGGGAAGGAGCCAGACCCTTCTTTGGGATGTGGGGGGAGAGACAAGCAGGACAGCGTAGCAGAGGCAGTGGCCAAGTCAGCATGGCAGGAAAAGCCTTATGCCGCAGGTACACAGTTTTTATTGCAAGATGAACTGACGCAGGGCTGATTTTTAGGCAGAGGGAAAAATTGTGCAGGTTTCTATAAACTCCACAATTAGTGTTTTGGTTTGTGTTTTTTAAAACGGACAGAGTGTCACACAAGAGCAGCAGTGCCCATCTCTCATCCCTCCATTATTCCTCCCTCTCTCCGCCAGCACAGCATGAGCAGCAGCTGCTTCGCCTATTCTTGGGAATAATGAGGGAACCAAACTGGGATTCTCAAGTTGGCATCCCTTCCCCCTTCCTTTTGGCTGCAGGAGCCATTGTTTCCATTCAGGGTGGAAGCACCCAGCGGGGCTTGCATACCAGCTGGATGAGCTATGCCACGTGACCAGACTCAAAATGGCAGACAAGCAGGAAGGAGACAAATCAAAAAGTAAAACAGAAACTGCAATTTAAAAGGAAGCAGTTTCTATTACAAGAAATTACAAACTGGGCTCCATGGCCATGGCAGTTACGTTACATTGTATCTGTCAACACATATGCTTGGCTATGGTGCCTTAGTAGCATGGTGCTTTTATCTGCTTGCAATAACTCATTTAATGCATGAAAAGCATTGCTAATCAGATTCATTCTATTTCATATCCTCGAAGCAGGGCAAAGCATGTTTAGGAATTAAACTGATGCTCAACTAACACAGGCCATGAGTAAGGGGTGCAAAAATGACAATTGAACAGTCCTACTTATTAATTTTAGCCCTTATTCCCACCCACCCAACTCCTTAGCAATTGTGTCCAAAAGCGTCGGATAAAACCAAATGCTTAATCTTTGCAAACAAGTTTTGGAAATACATATATCCCTTCCCGTACCACATCTAGAAACTCTCACACCAGCTCCATTTGTGGAACTGGTCAAATAGTATATGTGCTAATAATTATAGTGCAAAACTTATCAGGCTTTCTTCTCATTCCCTTGAACAGTTCTTTCTTCCCTGGCTGGGAGCCTCCACAAAGAAATGTTCTTCTGAGGGCTTGTAATAAGCCATCTTTGTTACTCTATTGCAGTGATCACCATATGCTCCTCTCCTTCCATCTTCATCAGCCCCATTTTCACCTTAAAGTAATCCCCACCCTATCTTATTACTGTAATCTCTGTGACTTCTAATATATCCTTAGCATTTCTATGCCACTAACTAACAGAGTGGCTTAAAAGTAGGCACTGGAATTCAAAACTGAACTAAAACTGCTACTTTTATAGCATGTCTAAGTATTCCAAGAGATTGATGGAGCACTGCTACGATCAACACTGATTTCTTGTTTTTCACTGTATTGTGCATTCCAGCAATACGGATGTCCGAGAACAGGTAGGAAGGTATGCAGACTGACTCCAGGAAGAGGAAAAACTAAGAGAACCAGATGCAGAGCCTTTGTACCAGTTTAAAGAGCACAAGATGAGGATCACCTGTGAAAGACAACACTGAAAAGCTCATGGAGAGGCAGGACAACAAGGAAGTTATGCAGGAATCTATTCTAAAAGGAAGGAGATACAAATGGAGAACAGCCAATTCTAAAAGAATCTGTCTATGTAAAAGGCACAAGAAAAAGTTACTTTGACCCAGCAGCTGGCACCTGCTCCTGTATCCGCTCCACCTACCCAATACCCATGGCATCAATTAGGACAATAGTTCTTGGACTGCCTCCAACTCCCTCCCAATCATTTCCCAAGCATTCTTCTACCCACGTGCAAGAAGATGGAAAAGAAAATGTACATCCCAATGAAAGGCACTTCAAGTGCTAGTAAGAAAAGATCTGTATTGCCTCTACTCTTGTACTATTGTCATTTTATATATGTTATATTTTGCATGGCCTGTAAGCTTGTCAGCATGTAAAATAATTTATTGTTGAAATCAAAGGTTCTTTGTACTTTGAACATCAGTGATACTATTATTTAATATAATACATCATCAGTTCACTCCTCTATCATCTCTCTCACTATTAGCACACAAAACCCTTGTAAAGCCATCTGCAGTATAATCCTGCCACCTGAAAAGCAAAGCACTGCAATAATCCACTCTTCCATAAACCTCCTCACCATACAAAGAAAGAGAATTTAGGTCTCACACATTAAAAGAAACACAGCTGCATCACAGCATGAAATGATTCACTATACACTACAAATCCCAAGTTATATTCACTTCACTGTTCCATACTCAATTCCCCATCACCAGTTTGAAAGTGGGTATATGGAGCATTTCTAATTTATGCAGCATGGCAATTGAAGCCTACGCTAACAGCCTCAGGTGTGACCACTTGTCTGTCCAGATGTGCATAAGTTAATTCCAGCCCAATCGCCTTAGCACTTCACTGTTCATTGACATCATCATCTTTGCTTTCACTTTATGCAAAATGCAGCAGGAAAATACAAATAATCACGACGTTAGCCACTGAACATTCATTGCAGGTCAAACACTTCCACCATGGTTCCCGACTCCCAAATGCACACTCTAACCTACCATCTTCCTGAACGACTCAAGTATATGGTTTAATCTCTGTCTCGTTTCATCAGGCAGAGGTTTATTTAGCCATCCTAAAGAGAGTACAAAGGGTCAGACAGAGCCAAGTGGGGACAGAAATACCACCACCATCAGAGCTGTTCAGTGGGAATAAAGTTCTGCTTTGTCTGCCATTCCTACATAGACATCCATGAATACCCAATGATTCAGAAAGGCCTTTATGTCCACTGAGGAGCACCCTTTCTGTCAACGTACTCCTGGGCAAGAAAGACAACACAAAATGTGCACATAGGTTCCATTTACACCTCCTGCGCTGCTTAACTTACTTAGTGAGCTCCAGCACATTAATCATTTTGATTGTGTCCCCCACACCCAAGAACTCACTGCTGATACATACTGCCCTGCAAACCTCTGTCACAACAGCACACCGATGGACTTCTCAACCCCACGATGATGCCTAATAATTACCCAGGGCAGACAGCCACCACAGGGCAACCACCACTTGCTTTTCAATGACAAGGAGAGCTTATCCTTGCAGTCTGGAACTGCCATTTCAGGGCTAGCTCACCAGAGAGATCCAGAAAAATTGTCTTCTTCATCCTTAACGTATGCTGCTTTTGCTGTTCTTGAGACCTGGGATGAACAATCTAGTCCCACCAGGCTGTGGCCATGGTCCAGACACAAAGCACCACTCCACCTGGTGATCAGCTGCAAGCACAGCAAAGAGTCACCTACTCAGGCAGTTTGGGAATGGTTTTGACTGTTGCATGCTGAACACCATGAACTTCTAGTCTTGGTCTGAGTCTCTCAACAGGTACTGCCTGGACACCCTACCACTACATCCTCACAACTGCTTTTCAAACACTACAGCAGAAACACAGGAGCAAGGGACAAGCTTTTATCCTGGCCTCCATTTTGAAAAAGAGCCTAGGAACTTATGGTGGTCATTGAGAGTTTATGGGATTTACTGGGAAATTATGGAAGTTTGACCTCTTCTCTCATAATTGTACTGGGCTCTCAGACAGTCTGTCAAAATATTTCAGAAGCTACTGCTTCAGGTGGCTACAAAAGGAACTATAGGAGAGGCACCCAGAAGACCGTGTAACACAGCAGTAGTGTAAATGTGGGGTAAAACTGCTATCAGCTTGCACCCCAAACAGCACTGCTAGTGTGGACTCGCAGCATTATTGGTACCTACACTTGCGCATTGCTTCAATTACCAACAGTTCCGTTCTCTAGTTTAAATAGGCTTTTGCTTTCAAACACAGGGTGTGAAGGAGAAAACGTATGGCTTAAGGGGTTTCCCCTTGTCTGCGCTAGAAAATTAAGTCATGTTAGAACATGAGCTACACAGACTGAAAAGTCATATTTAACAGTGTTAACAAGGTTGTGCTTTAATATGACTTAATTTTCCAGTGAGGGCAAGAAAAAGGAAACCCGCTCTCAAGTTGCTTAGTCCTGCGAACTTTGCAGTGAGAAGAATTAAAATGTGAATTTTTTTGTTTGTTTTTAAGGTTTAACTACTGTTGGCACTGCTGAAGGCAACCATCTGGTTGAAAAGTTATGCAGGCTGAAGGCTCAAAGAGAATGTAAACTAGTGGCACCTGTGATTTAATCATAACCATAAGTATTTTTTTAATCTCATTTGGGCTCTCCAGCTAGTGGTGTCACATTATACTACTTTTACTATTTTTCAACAAAATGGCTACCATCAGAACTATGTTCAGAAATGCCAGTTATAGTTACAAACTTAAAAATACATTTTACAGTCAGCATATTAATGGTGACAAACTTTTCTTACCCTGTGAACATTACCCTGTGATAGGCTTAGAAAAAATAGGCAGCTCTTTTCACAGGGGAAAAATAGTCTATTTAGAAAAAACATCCATAGTACTACGTTCTCCATTTTCTGTCCCTCCTTCCCTTGTTCTTTATCCCTAGAAGCAATTTACAGACAATCAATTTATCTCCACAGCAACCCTGTAAGGTACCTTCCCCTATTTTATAGATGACAAAACAGTCTGTGCAGAAATTAAGGCTGATGTTACTAGAGTGGATTTCTGCCTCCAGGTGTGGGTAAGCAACAGGAGCAGATGAACTCTTATGGCACAAAGACCACACATGTACGCAAATAACACTCATAATAAAGAATGAGGGATGTTACAATCTGAACGTGAACTGAGTGTGTCATTTTAAAATGCAATAATGCACTTTAAGTGACTAAAATGGCATCTTGAGGTTTCATGTTTATCTTTCAATGACTTCTACATCAATTTTGCCTAGTTTACTAGTTTAAGAAAAATAGTGCATCTAACTGCCAGCCTTGCAAATTCAGCTGGGGTCATTCCAGTGTGCACCATCACGAGAAATAATGATTCTGCAACTGGAATTTTGCTGATAATTTTGTTGATGATAATGAACAAGCCAAAAGAGAATCCAATTCCCTCTGTCATAGCTGTGTGGGCTCTGCAGGGCTAACAGGAGCAAAAACCTACTTCTGTCATTAAAGTCAGCACCTACGTATGACTCTGAATATGCACAGGAAGCAGCTCTGCTGAATAAGACGGTCTAGTTTCATAGTCACTTTTCTGACCATATCGGCTCCTGGAAGTTCTCTTCTTTCACATTAGTGCAATCCAGAGAAGAACATATCTATTAGTTACATGGTTCGAAAAGGCAGATTAAACCATGTCCAGTTCCTACTACAGACAGTACAAAAGAGACACCACTTAGCCTGATAATTAAGCCACTTGGAATGTCTTCTAAGGGAAAATAATTCCACAGAAAAGGGGGTGGGGAGTACGTAGCAATGCTGTGATACCGTCCGCTCCAGCTGCACCTATTTTGATAGTTCAGTGCTAGTTTTTCCAGGCCTGATACCAATTCACCTGACTTCCAGCATCCTCCTACCTCCCCTAACAGAAGTTCCCTTACCTTGCCATTTCCTCTCTTACTGCCAATGCCCCCCATCATTCCCTTTACACTTCCTCTGCCCTGGCTACCACAAAGTATTATTTGCATTACAGTAGTGCCCTGAGAATCCATTTAGGATTAGGGCCCTATTGTGTTAAACTGTGTAAAAATAAATTAGAGCACTCAAAATCTCAGGACACCCCAGTCTTGCACTCTGTGACTTGCTTAAATCTGAAGGGATCCACTTCTCACTCAGCTATATCTGGAGTTGCCAACTTTGTAATACAGTATTTAAATACCAGACACTCCAGAAGGAATGCCACAACCTCCTCCGTCCCACCTCTTCCCCCCAAGACCCCGCCTCTGCCCCACCTCTTCCCCTGGGGCCCTACCCTTGCCCCACCTCTTCCCCCAAGGTCACATACACCCATTTGCTTCTCTTCCCTTCTCCACCAGTCAGTCGCTGCTTTTCCCCTCTCCCTACCACTCTCCTCCGCTGGGTCAGGAGGGACTTGCCTGCAGTGCCGGGGCTGGGAGCTGCAGGTAGAAAGTGACACTAGCTGAGTATGGGCTGGCGTGGTGATGACCTGGTGCCTCCCCACCTCCCTCGCCCGTAGTAACCAGACTTTGGATGTCCGGTCAGTAGATCTGATCAGACACTGTCAGGTCACTTTTTCAACCAGACTTTCCAGTTGAAAACCTGACACCTGGCCAGCCTAGATATATCACTCTAAGGCCATGTCTACGCTAGGAGCACTTCACTGATACACTACAGCAGTGGTTCTCAAACTTACTTGATTGCGGCCCCCCCTTCTTTGTATCTGTAGTAGTTTACATCCCGCCCCCCACCGGCGCCTGGCCAGCAGCTGTCACTCTCCAGCCACCCAGCTCTGAAAGTAAAGCGGAGAGCAGCAGCCGCTGGCAGGATGCCCAGCTCTGAAAGCAGCACCACTGCCAGCAGCAGCGGAGAAGTAAGGGCTGATTGGTATGTAGAGCCCTGCAGATATTTGTGCTCAAATTAGAGCTCTTTTGCTGCCCAATCCTGAAGTGATCTTATAGTTCAGTGCTACTCCCTGAAGACTTTTTAGAACTGCAACTGGTGCAAACTGCAGCTGCTCACCTGATAAGCAGGATATTGTGCAGGGAGCACATGAATGACATCCATTGTCCATGATCTACAGTGGCTTCTCCTGGTGAAGTTCAAGATGTTGATGCTTACCTACAAAGCCCTGAATGGTCTGTGTCCTGGCTACCTTAGAAACCACATTAACTACTGAAGAACACCACAGATCAGCTGACATGCCAGAGCTAACAGCTCCCTGCTTCAAATAGGCAGCCTGACATTTTCAGTGAAGTTTTTTGGGACACCAGAACTCACCTTCAAGCACTTCCCCAGATTTCTTGAACTTCAGGATATGCTATCAGATGCCATAGGTGCCGTCTTCCCTCTTTCCTGTGGATGCTCGACCAATCACCTCCACCCCAGGCCCCACCCCTTCCATGAGAGCCCGCCCCTGCCCCACTTCTTCCCACCCCTTCCCTGCCCCTATTCCAACCCCTTCACCAAATCCCTACCCTGGCCCCACCTCTTCCCCGCCTCCTCCCCTGAGAGCATGCCACATTCCCGCTCCTCTCATCACCCCACGAGCATGCTAACGCTGCCGAACAGCTGTTTGGCGGCAGCTGGGTGGGAAGCGCTGCAACATAGGCGAAGGAGCAGGGACCCAGCGCGCTCAAGGGAGGAGTTGGGGCATGGGGTGAGAGGAGCTTGGCTGCCAGTGGGTGCAGAGCACTCACTAGTTTCCCTGGGTGTGCTCCAGCCCTGGAGCACCCACAGAGTCAGCGCCTATGTCAGGTGCTCTTTTCCTAGATTTTTCCAGAGAGGATGAGTCCAACTGGAGAGGAACAGGTTGAGAGAGAAAAAAATTTATTTGTGGGTGTAGCAGCACTGCCAACCTGGTCTGGCTTCAGGCTAGCTACTGCCTCAGTTTCTCCTCACTCAGGTTGGATCACCTGACCTTCCAGCTTGGACTGGTTGCTGCAGTGATTCCACCAAGCAGCTACTCCCAGGATGTCCTACTGGAGCTTCCCTTCTCCCCCTCCAATTCTACTCAGAATTTGGTCTTATCTCCACCCCAGAAGATCTGATGTCGCCACATGACTGGCTTGTCATGTGACTTTGCTCATTTATTCAGTGTTGCCAACTCTTGTGATTTTATCCTGGCTCTGGAGACTTTGGGGTGTTTTTTTGCCTGACTCACAAATCTTCCCTCATTCAAAATGGCTACCATCCTCTGTTACCATCAGTGGGGCTGACGCCAGCAAAATGGATGCCATTTCCCTACAGTCTACATGCATGTGACAACAAAGCTGCCCTTAATAAAGGTGGCTGCCACCTCCTCCTGTTTCCAGTGAGATTGGAGCCATGCCCACAGGCAAATGGCTGCCACTCTGTGGGCCAGGAGCTGGACGGGACAAGGGGACTGAGAGGTGCAGCAGGGATACTGTAAAAGATGGATGGGGAGGGTGAAGGGAAGCAGATTTAGGAGTTACAGGAGAATGGGGTGCAGGGGGAAGGATGGATTCTTGCAAAAGGCTAAACCAATTCCATATTGTTTTTACTGTGACATTATGGCTTATATGAATGATTGATATAAGTTTAAAGTTCTTTGATATGTATATCTGTAACTCATCAACTCTAAAAAGTAAATTAAGTTCTATCTGCAAGCGTGACCCATGATGCATTAATTAGCTCAGCTGTTCTTGAACTACTTATTTTCTTTGATTAAAAATGGGTGGTAAACTAGGAGGGGAGGGAGTCAAGACACTAATAGAAAATGGATGGCAGTTCCCCACTCTTAGGGGGGAGAAAATGGTAAATGGAGCCTCCATCAGAGCAGCCAGGGAGAGGTTGGCATTTAAGGTTGACTTTTCAACCTGAAATTATCACACACATGTTGGCAGATGAGTAAAGAGTATTTAAAAATATGATGTGATGGGTTTTTAAATCTCATGATTGATGATCTCTTGAGGTTAGCAATACTGTGCTCTCCACCTGTACAAGCAAACTAAATATGTCACAATTGGGACTGGACCCATCTCCCTTTAAAGAGTCAGTCACCCAGTGACAGAATATATAAGATACCTAGAATTTGAAAGCTGCTTTTTAATTAAATTTAAATAAGTAAATCACTGCCTGTTGCCATAGAGAATGAACGTGATGTCACAGACTCAGCCTCCTGGCTTCAGGGCAAGATCAAGCAGGAGAAGACAAGGCTGTGAAATTAAAAACACCTATTTTAAAGCAAATGGGTTTGATAATTAGAAAAAAGTGTGGCATAGGGAAATGATTAGGCCATATGGTGGGAAGCGATTTTAAAGGTGAACTGCAAAGCTGTTTTAAATAAATGAAGAAACTACTTAAAATCCCAGATCGTTAACAGAATGGTATATGTGGAATTAACTATTTTGTTTTAAAACTGTGCAAAAAAAGAATTCATTCTCCTTCGACTTATTTGCCAAGTCATTGAATGGGGGGAGGTTAAAAAAAGTTGTTTGTAATGTTATTAATGAGAAGAGTCAAACTTCTAACACATTTTATGATGCTTTGCAATTTGCCTTAAAAGGGAGATCTATTTATGGGATACAGAACCTTTCCCCTCTAGATCACTGATGTCAAGCAGTCCTGTCTGAGTCAGCAGTGACCAACAGTTCATTACTGATGCTGTGTCACTCTTATAACTCTCATAACAAATGGACATCTAGGGATTTTTCCAGTAGAAAGTCAATGGGTCACAATCTGCACTGTACAGGAGTCAAAGCTAATTCTGGTCTTCTCTGCGGGCTATTATGGCCCCCAATGCAAGCTGAGCTAACGGCAGCCTTGCATGGCTCTCTTAAGGGGTGCTCTGAAGCCTAGAATAGCCAGATTATATCAGCCATTCCTGCCGTCTGCCCACATCTATCTCATCACATCCCTATATCAGAGACAATGCAGAAAGCTGCCTGTATCAGCCCTATGCTGCCTCTGTACTGACAGAATTCCCAGGGGACTGTTCCACCACTTATAAGGCCCCTTTAAGGCCCTAGAACAGTGGAAGAGGGCTGCAGCAAGGAGACTCTCCCATTATCTTTGTTAGCTCAGCTAAACCAGCTCTGAAGAAGACTCCACTATGATTTTTTTTTTTTACAAGTTTGTGGCCAGTGAACTAAGTAATAAGTTTATAAATCGTTTAATTAAAAAAACCCCAGAAATATTACTTTTGTGTGTTCCCCATCCCCATCTCCAGGACTTTTCTCTCATTTTCTGCAAAGATAAATAACCAGCCATAGTCATTAGATTCTCATGGTTCTTTAGTAGCCTGTGTAAAGTGAGCTAGGGGCATCTCAGTCCAGACCCTGGCAACATAACTGCTTACATCAAAAAGCCATAATCACAGTTGGTACCAATCTGCAGACACAGAATTGGCTGGGGAGTGTGAATTCTCTTCTCCCCCAAAGAGAGCCCCTTCCAGGCAGGGCTGAGAGTGTAGGAAGCTAGCAAGAAGGAGGAGAGAGAAAAAAAAATCAGTATTGCCGGCTCTCACGATTTTATCCTGAGTCTTCCAATATTTGCTGTTTCACCTGGAGCCATGTTGCCTGAGAATCTCAGCTTTCATAAAAAAAAATTACCTTTCCAGCCCTCCAGTTGCAGAGAAAAGCTTGAAAATGTGAGTCATAAAGGCTCACTCAGAAGACAAAAAGAACTCCAAAATCATTCTCATTTAAAGTGTCAGCATTTTAAAGCCAGTCATGATTTTTGGCGAGGAGGGGGGCTGACTCACATTCTTTGAACACTTGGTGTTGATAATACCAAGTAATCTCTCATTTTGCACCCCCAAATCTCCAGCCTGAAGAGCTGTGAAACATGCAGGGAGATGTTATAATATGAGAAGGTACTAGCCACCCTGGGCTTCCCCTCTTCTCACTGTCTTCCCCTTGTGTGAGAGCAATCTTCTATCACCAAAAATGGCCATCCATTTTGGTCCATTTCCTGCATTTAAAGAGGGAGGGGGACAGAGGAAGGGGCCTTAACCCTATCTCCTGGGTTTATTTATTTATTATTTTTATTTAAAAATAAGAGATAAAGCCCATCCAGGTCCAGTTCAGCATCTTCTTGCGGAAGGGAACTGAGGCTCCCTCTCTCTCCTGCCTTGAATATTCCAAAGTAACACACACACACACAGCAGAGGAAAAGCTCCTGCAGCCCAGAAACACTCCTAGTTGGACAGAGCTGGGATAATCAGGCTGTTTTGTTAAGAATCAGCAAAGGTGACTACTTGGTGTGTCAAGGAAGATGCCCAGGAGCAAGTTATCTTCATACAGTACACAAGGCTTTAAGATAATGCAGAGAGAGCGAGAGCTGGAAGAGAACACTAACAATTTTCCACAAGACTTGATGCCCTCCCCAAGGCTTCCTATAAACCCCCCCCCCCCCCCACACACACACACACCTTACTTCCATAAAGCTCTGTAACCTCTGCTACAAACTCTGCCCTCTTTCTTTACTGGCAATCACAAATTGCCCACAGGCCCATCTTCACCAGCCTACCTCCCTACAGTCCCCTCTTCCTACCCACAAACTCCACATAACCCTCTTCACCACACCCACAAGCTCTCACAAAATTTCCTGTGCAAATTCTGCTGAGATATTTTCAGACCACCGTGGGTCAGACCACCCTGTTATCCCCATCTGCAGCAGAGGTCCAGTCATAAACCTTCAACATAGGATTAGGCTGAGCCCAGGGAATGTGTCACACATGTACACCCACCACTTGTCTATCAACTTCAAAATCACAGTGGGCAAAGGGAGGACAGCCTACAGCCAGCAGCGATGTGGCTCTGGGTATGTCTACGCTACTGTGGCACAGCTAGGGTGCTGCAGCTGTAGCACCAGAGTAGAAATGCTTCCTACTGCAGCAAGAAGGGTTTTTTCCTTTGATTTAGGTCAGTGGTTTTAAACCTTTTTCATGTGTGGACGCCTTTAGAAATTAGACATAGTCTGTGGACCCGGCAGAGGTCTGTGAACCACCGGTTGAAAACCACGAATTTAGGTAACCACCTCTCCAAGAGGCAGATCTATTCTAGGTTGATAGAACAATCCTGCTGTCAACCTAGCTGCTTTTATACCAGGGGGTTAAGTTGACCTAACTACAGCACTAAGGGCACAAGATTTTTCACAGCCCTGAATGACACAGCTAGGTGGACCTGAAAATTGTAGGTGTTGATCAGGGCTCAGAGACAGTTTTTAATCTGGACTAAGCTTTAAAAAGAAGAGAGAATTGCCACGCAATCCTTTGCAAAATTCAGAAAAGCATGACATTTTGGTTTGTAAAAGCCTTTTGGGTGCAGCAAAAATAAAAATAAAAATAAAAAGGCAAATCACAAACACAAAAATATAAGAGCTAGGTACTAAATATTATTATTAAGCTTTAAGTGTTTGTTGATCATTACAAAATTTTAAGTAACAAATGGAGGTTGAAGGCTGTTGAATGCAGAGACACCCAGTAGCCACATGACTGACAGGAATCCATGCAAGAGGAGTGGAACCATATGGAAAATATCAAGGGAAGGAAAAAAATGTCATCCAGCTCTTTGCATAGCTTTCAGCAGCCAGTTTTCCCTCTTACTGTATAGAAACTGCCCTGATTCAAACTTTCTCTCCCTATGCCCCTTGTAAAACAGATAGCATTGTCTCTCCCCGCCCTCCATTCCTCCCCTTCTCTTTCTCTGTTGGGGAGCAGGATTATGACTTTTTAAAAAAACAAACGGTAAGAAGAAGAAAGATTAATTCCAAAGGGTTAACTGTACTGGGGCCTGCTTTTCTAAAAACCTCTGGTTTGTGTGCATATGTATCCGTACACACTTAAGAAAAGGGAAGGTTGCTAAAGAATGTGAAATGTGAGAGCTACAGATTCCCCCATCACCACATCCCTTCTCCTGCCTTCAATAATACATTTCAGCAAACAGTCATTTTTCAAACCCCTTTCTCAGGGGGAGGAGATGAAGAGCTCAGGTTACATTTGGGATTTTTTTAAAAACCACAATAAACACCACACAACGAAAATTCAAAGAAAAAAAAAAGCCAGACCTGCTGTTTCCTTTTACAAGCCCTTTATTTAAAACAAACACACAAATTAATGCAGTTTCCCCTTCCTCCAAGCTGTTAAAATCTGACAAAAAAAACTTACATATCTAAAGAGCTTTAGTTGTTTTAACTATTTCCAGCTTAACCTACCCTCCACCCCACCCCCAACTGATGTTGTTTTCCCCTAGAAACTAGCTTTTAATAGCTCCCATTTCCTCCAGTACAACATCAAAGGCAATATATTTGGGGCAAGGGTTGTAGTATATTCCTAAAAAATATGAAGGCTGCACATCTACTTTTCCAAACGGTTAGGAACATACACACACTAACATGTCCTCAGTAGCGCTATGGGGGACAGAAAAATCAGGACAAGCAGAATTTAAAAAATAAAGAATTGGAGAAGCACCAGCGCAATCTCCTTCCTGCGTTAGTCACTTTTCCTCTGCTGATGACCCTTGGCAAAGCAGCAGCCATGTGAAATTAAACAAGTCCCCCCGGCAGAGTGGTGGAGCCTGAAATGAACACCTCCCCCTACCCTAGAAAGTCACAGCCTTTCTTTGAAAAGGATCTTACCTTGCAAGGCTTCCTTATTGTCCCATTTTAGCTCCTTTCCTTTTGTGGGGCTTTAGTATATGTATTTAACATTCTTTGTGGCACAAAAAGAAATGGTTACAAATCCTGTCAGGTCATGTGATTGAGTGAGTGATTTTTTTTTTTTCTCTCTCTTCTTTTTTTTTTTTTTTTTTCCTCCCCTTTCCTCTCTCTCTCTCTCTTTCTGCTTTTAGGACAATACTCAGCAGCCCGGGCTCAATGTGTCAGGCCAGACTGGCTGATGACAGAGAGGAGGAGGAGCTGCTGCTGGCAGGGCCTGGCTTTCATGGCAGCTGGGGCTGGGAGGATGGGGCCTGGAGCTGGTGTTGATTAGGGTTCTGACATCTCATAGTGATGCCTTGAGGAGTAGGAGGAGAGTGTTTTGTCTGATTTCTTTTTCTTTGCATCCTCTCTTTTCACCTCCTCCCCCTCTCAGCCCCTCTCTCCTGCTTCCTTCCCATCCTGGGACCAGAAGGAGAAGGACTGTGCTTTGGTGGGGGACCCTGGCAGGCTCCTCATAAGCAGCTGAGATCTAGTTCTCTTCTACACAGCTGAAACCTGTAGTATGAACACCACAGGCTGAATCAGACTTTTCCCAGCCTCACCAATGGGGCCACTTCCCTCAGTTCTGCTAAGCCTCCCGAGGGCCCTTGGTTTTTCAAATCCTAGGGAAAATGACCAGATTTCAAAGAATGGCAAAGATCTCTGTGAATAGAAACATCTTAGTGATTCAGCTAAAGTGAACTAATCTGCAGCCCTTCTCTGAAAAAGTGCCCAGGTTTTAAACATCTTTTCATTCTTTTGTCACAGTCGCCTTCACAGATATGATAGGTTCTGTACTCCTAAGTGGGGGCAGCACTGAGCCAAAACAGAATGTAGGTTTTGGGGGGGTGAAAGCCCACTAGGGTCAGTGGCTATGCTTCTCAGAGTCTCATCTGAGCTGAGGATAATTCAAGGAAACCGAAAGCCTCCTACCTGCACCTGAGTCTAGTTGTGACCAGTGTCTACAAAGAGTGGAGCTTTCAGTAGGCTGCTGGCCTAAAAGAAAGAGCAGGACTTTTTAGACCAGGGGTCGGCAACCTGTGGTCGCTCAGCCCGCTGCCGGTCTGGGGTCCTGGCCGCTGGCCCCACACAGCCCTCTGCCTGTCTGGTGTTCTGGCTGCTGGACCCTTGCAGCCAGGGTCCCAGGCGCAGCCCCACTTAGACCGCTGCCGGCCTAGGTGAACAGAACCCCAGACCAGCAGCGGCCTGAGCGGGCCAGCAGCGCAAGAGCAACATTTTAATTTAATTTTAAATGAAGCTTCTTAAACATTTTGAAAACCTTGTTTATTTTACCATACAACAATAGTTTAGTTATATAATATCTAGACTTATAGAGAGAGACCTTCTAAAAAGAATTAAAATATATTACGAGCACGTGAAACCTTAAAGTGAATAAATGAAGACTCGGAACACTGCTTCTGAAAGGTTGCCGACCCCTGTTTTAGACATACTGTTGCTGCTGATTTTGTATTGGCATGGTGTTTAAACACTGCTCGGCGGCATGAAGGGAGTGTGAGCAAAGACTTTGCTAGTCTGTCTTTATTTTGGTTGCACCAGAGAAACCTGAAACCCTTGAAGAGGGTTTCCCTGCTGCTTTACATAAGAGTGCTGCTGTGCTTCAGTCCTGCTTCATGCGCCTGGACTCTGCCAGAGACCATAAAACCAAATACCACTATAATGTAAATAAAGCACAATTACATCTTCCAATGGGGAATGGTAAAAAAAAAAAAAAAAAATTTTCTCTCAAACACCATCATAACTGAGCACAGTGAAACCTAAATGAGAGAGAAAGAAAACACTTTCTTCTGCCTTTTAATGATTTGGCCATTTTAACTGATCCTGCCAGATTCCCTCAGCTATGGAATGGAACTCTGTTCTAGTCTATAAAGATTTTTACAGCGCCCTCATTCCATTGTATCTGAGAAACTTTCAGTAGTGTATTAAGTGATATGATTAACAAAAGAAGAGCTCTATTTAAGCTTGAAAATTTGTCTCTCTCACCAACAGAAGTTAGTCCAGTAAAAGATATTATCTCACCCACCTTGTGTCTCTAGTATCCCGGGACCAATATGGCTACAGCAACACTGCATACTGACTAATGTAAGGAGACTATTGGTCCCTTACTAAGAGTACGTCTTCACTACCCGCCGGACCGGTGGGTAGTGATCGATCTATTGAGGGTCAATGTATCGCGTCTCGTCTAGATGCGATACATCGATCCCCGAACGCACTCCTCATGGACTCCGGAACTCCACCAGCGTGAGAGGCAGAAGCGGAGTCAATGGGGGAGCAACGGCCATCGATCCCATGCCGTAAGGACGCAAAGTAAGTCAATCTAAGTCAATCTAAGATACATCGGTTTCAGCTATGTTATTCGCATAGCTGAAGTTGCATATCTTAGATTGATCCTCCCCCTCCCTCCCAGTGTAGACCAGGTCTAAAACTTAGTGGGGGGGTTTGGTTGACTAGCTCCCAGTACAAAAGGCAAAGGTCAAGGGCAATCGGAACCCTGAGACTGACAGTCCCCAGGGGCAATGGGGAGAGTCCAGTACTCCAGGTAAGCTTGATTGACAGGGTGGGCAGGCTAATGAGGGGGTCAGGAGTCCAGGGGAGTCCCATCCTCCATGTGAGCTGGAACTGCCTGGGACAGAGTCGGGTGAGCTAAAGAGAGAGTAGGAGCCTAAGCTGAGGAGCAAATCTGTGGCAACTGGAGCCAGACAAAACCAGAGAAGCCGACTGAGCAAGGGAGAGCATCAGCAAGAGCCAGAGAAACAGCCCAGGGAGCAGACCTGTGCTGGGAGGAGAGCTGCAGCAACCAGAACCATAGAGGCCAGAAGAGCAGCCCAGGAAGATGGAAGCAGACAGAGCCAGCTCCAGGTTTTCTGCTGCCCCCAGCGGAAAAAAATAAAAAGCAGAGCAGCAGCACTTCAGCGGTAGCACAATCACACCGCTCCATTCTTCGGCAGCAGTTAGGCGGCAGGTCCTTCGCTCCCTCTCTTCCTCTTCGGCAGCAGCTCAAAGAAGAAGAGAGGGACTGACGGACCCGCCACCGAATTCCCACCGAAGACCTGGATATGCCGCCCCAATAGCGGATGGAGTGCCGCCCCTTTGTATGGCCATTCCAAGAACCTGCTTCCTTAGCTGGTGGCTGGAGCCAGCCCTGGAAGCAGAGCAGCAGCAGTGCTGAGGCTGGGGCTGGGGCTGAAGCACTCTGGAGCTACATGCGGTGAGCAGCTGGGGAGAGCAAAGGGAACCCTGGGCAGGGCCCAGTGCAGGGCAACACCTTCAGCCAAGAGGCCTTGCAGGCCAGACTTGGAGAAGGGATCATAACCCTGACAGAGGGGGCAGGAGACTGACACTGGGAAGAAGGTCCTGCCACCTAGACCCTGAAGCTGTGTGGCCACCTCCAGAGCAAGTGTCTGACCTGCAGCACAGCCAGGGCCTGGGCAGGAGGCCTGGGTGTGAGGAACAGACCATGAACTTCCCTTACATTCCAGAGACACTGGTTGTGATGTCCCCGTGCCACAGGGCAGGGTTATGTTTTTTCCTTTAACCTTTCCCATTTTTTCTTATTTTTTAAATTGATTGCTGTTTAATAAATTGTATTTGCTTTTAACTGTATGTAATGATCAGTGGGTTAGCCTCCAGACGCCCTGGAGTGGGGACACGCTAGCCCCTGTCCTAAGTGACTAGGACAAGATTGGGGTAAAGCCCCCAGGAATCCTGGGCCCAACCTTGTTGAAGTTACAGAGACTCTACCACACAGGAGAATTGCGGGGAGTCCTCGAGGTCAGGCAGGCCTCTGAGTAAAGGAAGGAAGGGGTAGCGAGGACTCAGATCCTTTCATTAGCCAGTTCCACTAGGGTAGTGTATAAGCCAGGTAAGTTCCTCACAATTGATAGTGGGACCAATCCCACTAACATATGTCACAGGTGGTTCATTTTCTTTCTCGTCCTCTCCCAAGAGGGAGAACTGTGTGTAGAGTGGTGTGTTTTGTTTTGGTAAAGGTGTGGGTTTTCTTCCAAATGTACATGCAGATTTGTGTTTAGGTTAGAGCAGGTTAGGTGGAAGCAATGCACCTTGTGCTTGAAGCAGAAGGTAGTAAGGTCTGTGATGGTCCTTAGTTCCTGGAGGAGTTAATTTCACAGTCTTGGGCTGGCCCCTGAGAAAGCACAAACAAGTTTTTCGTTGTGGCACCCACCCGTCATTTTCAACTTGGAGGAACTTGTCTGCATTCCTGACAACTGAGATAAAACATTTGTGAGGAAATATTCACCCTTTCCATTCTCCAGAAAGAGAGTTTCAACACCCTCAGCCCTGCTATGTGAGGCTTAAAACCTCCTGTTACAGACTAAGAACATACGGGCCGGTGTTTGAACATTTGGGGACATAGAAATACACTTTTTAATAGTATTGAACTTCAGTGGAGTAGGAAAGCTTGGAGGGACAGAGTGGAAAAAAAGATATTTTGTTAAAAAAAAAAGGGGGGGGGAGAGTTGGCTCATATATATAAAGTGTCACTGATGGACCCCCAAAGGGGAGTCCTAGCCAATCCAATTTGACTGAAAGGATGGTAGATGCAACATATGAGCCATTAAAGAGAGGAGCAGGGGAATGGGAAGGAATAGTATGGACTCCAGTAGCAGAAGCAGTAAAACCAAAGGACCTAAGGGAAACAGTGAATTTAATATATTTTTGCAATTTGATACAGCAGCAAAAACTATTCAGCTAATTTAATTTGAGGCTGTAAATGCAGAGGCCTCTTCTCAGAGACATAGGAAATAGTCCAGGTTTTTACAACACGGTTGAGACCACAGTTTGAGGATGTGTTCAGTTCAGGACAGCTCAGTACCACTAAGATGTTGACAAGTTGGACGGAATGAAAAGAAGAGCAACGTACAAGGATAAAAAGGCTGGAAAGGATTAATTTATGCAGAAAGCCTGGGTATGTACAGGTTGGCCAAATGAGAACTAAGAAGCAGCAGGATAACTGTGGATAAATATTTCAAGGGTGCAGAAACATCAGGAAGAGTTGTATAGGGTGAAGCCAAGCAAAGGAAACAGTCTATTGGGCTGTAAAATAGCATCCCTAAGGAAGTGGTGGAAGCTCCATCACTTGACTCATCTAAAATTGAATTGAGCAAAGCACCGGAGAAAATGATTAAAAAACAATCACATGGTGACAGCTCAATCGTGGGTGGCCAGACTCAGTAGTCAGAGCCAGAGTCGACAGTCACAAGACAGGAATCAGCTGGATCAGGATACCAGGAGGTTAGAAACAGGAGACAAACTGGAGGTCAGAACCACAAATCACATAACAGGAGTCACCAGTTCAGGATGCCAGGAAATCAAGCCAAAGGAGGGGGAGGCACACAGTCCAGAACAGGGTAGAACCAAGTTGTTCAAACAGCTTTCTGTTCCTGCTTCTGGCTGAAGAAAGGCCAGCAGGCCAATCAGCTGCTCTGGGACTCCACCAATAGGACTGCAGCAGCAGAGTCTCAAACTGGGGCTGGGCTTCATTGGTCCCAGGTAAACAAGCCTAGTTTCCAGGAGGGTCTGTCCATGCAGATGTATTCTGTTGAAAACCACACCTTTTGTTGTACTGAGTAGGTGGGTCCCAGTTGTCTATGTTTGTCCTCGTGTATTTAGAAGTCCTCCTTTGCTTTTTCAAGGTGTCTCTTCACCTCCTCTTGGATGTGATGGATCTGTTCTACTAGGTCCGAGGCAGATGGATCAGGGGAGGATATGGGTAGTTGTGGGTGGAATCTGGGGTGCTACCCATAGTTGATAAAGAAAGGACTGTGGCCTGTGGATGTGTGGGCCTCATTATTGTATGAGAACTCTGTATATGATAACAGTGAAGACCAGTCATCCTGGTGATAGCTGACGTAGCATCATAATTATTGTTCAAGGATCTGATTGCTTCTGTTGATGGTAAGCAGAGAACAGGTGTACATGACCCCTAATAAACATAGGGCCTTGTGCCAGAAGAGGGCAGTAAACTGTGGTCCCCAGTCAGGGGCACCGGAATAGGGGGGCCAGAGGGTCATAGCCCCTCCACTTTTTACCAGCCATAAGGATGAATGATGGGGGAAGGGTCTTGAGGGGAAGAGGCAGTGTGAGGGCAGAGCCTCAAGGGAAGGGATAGCACAAGGATAGGATCTTAGGAGGGAAGGGGTGGCATGGGGTGCATGGTTTGGGCACCAGTGGCCCCCCACTGTTAGGAAGCTTCCTCTCCCCAGTCGGAGGTGATATGATGCGGGAGGCCATGAAGACAGACTACATTGTTTATCCAGACCCAGGCACTTTCCTTCTCAGAAGGTAAACCTGTGCAGGGAATAAAGAGTGAGCCATTTAAAAAAACAATCTACCACTGTCAGGATGGTAACAGAACCACTGGATTCTGATAGTTCCATCACAAAGTCCAAGGAAATGACTTCCCAGGGCCAATATGGGGTCTCCAGAGGTTGGAGGAAACTGCAGAGTTTCTGGCAAGGGAGCTCGGTGAGGGAACACACCTGGCAGGAAGCTATGAAGATCTTGGAGTGCATTCAGGGCCATCAGAAGAAACCAGACATTCATTGTTGGGTTTTATATCACCCTAAGTGTCTTGCTAAGTTGGAGTCATGGCAGAGTTGGAGAACCGCCACCATCACAGGTCTGGGGGGACCAACACAGGTCTGGGGGGAACATGGTCCTTCACAGACATATTTCCCCTCCCCACCCACAGCTGTCATGCATGGGTTGACAATGGCCAACTTGGATGGCTTTCTGGTGATGGCAGTGAGTTGCATTAAGTAAGTTATGGGATTTGAAAATGTGGGCTGGTTCCAGACTGGGGCCTTGTGGGTCAGAGCCGTATCTTCGGAACAAGGCATCGGTCTTGCCGTTCCTGGTTCCAGGGTGGTAGGCCAGGGTAAAGTTGAATCAAGAGAAGAATAGGGCCCATCAGGGCCTTGGCCATAGGCAGGTACTCCAGGTTCTTGTGGTCCATAAACAATTGGACTGGATGATAGGCCCCTTCTAAGTAATGTTGCTACTCTTCAAAGGCAGTCTTAATTGCCAGGAGCTCCTGACCCAGGGTCTCATAGTTTTGCTCAGCAGGTGTGAGCTTCCCTGAGTAGTAGGCAATAGTATGCTGTATTTGCTCAGGAGAGGACTGTCCTGATCACTGTATCAGAGGTGTTGGCTTCCACAACAAAAGTTTGTTCCAAGACAGGGTGGGCCAATACTGGAGTGGTGGTGAAGGCAAGCTTCAGTTGCTCAAATGCATGCTGGGCCTCAGATGATCAGTGGAACTTGGCATTTTTTTGGAGTAGGGCAGTGAGGGGTTTGGCTTGTTTCGGAAAATCCAAAATGCACCTCCAGTAGCAGTTCACAAAGCCTAAAAAGTGTTATAGGTCATGCACATTGCAGGGGACTGCCTAGTCGCAGACAGCCTGGAACTTGTGCAGATCCATCTTGATGCCTTTTGGGTAAAGGATGAAACCCAGAAACCTATTGAGTTTGGATCAAATACATACTTCTCTATCTTAGTGTAGAAACCGCATTGTCGTAGTCTCTTCAGGACTGTGCAGATGTGTGTGGTGTGGTCCAGATCATCCAAGTATATCAATAGATCATCTAAGTACACTACCACAAACTAGTCCACTAGATCTTGTAGCACATCATTAATGAAATGCTGGAATGTTGCTGGAGCCTTATTCAATATGAATGGCATAACTAAATATTCAAAGTGGCTGTAGTGGGTCTGAAAGACCATCTTCCATTTGTCACCTTCTTGGATATAGATGAGATTGTAAGCTCCCCAGGGATCCAGTTTCATGAATATACAGGCAGCCTCCACATGGTCCAACAGCTCAGGGATCAGAGGTAGCAAGTAACAGTTCCAGATTGTTATCTGATTTAGGGCTCAATAATCAACAGAGGTGGAGACTGACATTCTTTTTTACGCAGAGGAGTAGGGCACCAGCTGTTGAAGTTGATTTGTGGATGAACCCATAGGCCAAGTTCTCTTGGAGATATTCTCGCAGTGCCACCAGTCAGACTCCAACATTGCATATATCCACTCAGATGGTATCTTTGCACCTGGCTGAAGTTCTATAGGACAGTCGTAGTCCTGATGTTGGAGGGGGGAGGTTTTCTGAATTCTTCTTCTCAAAGATATCAGTGTAGTCATATTACTTGGGGGGAAATTCCACAGTTCCCCCAGTAGGTGTATATTGCGGGCAACTACCCCTGCTTGAGCCTTCTTGGGTCTGGGTGCAATGTTGGCTGGTCCCTGGCCATGCTGTTGGCAGAGTTCAGACAGGAAGATGACTTTCTGTTCTCACCAGTGAATGAGAGGGTCATGAAGGGTCAGCCAGGAGATCCCAAGGATCAAGGGGAAATGTGGAGAATGGATCACACCAAATTGTATCATTTCTCTGTGTTCCCATCTCTGACTGATTCAGGTGACCATTCTTCCTCTTGCCAAATGGAATGCTTAACGAGCTGTATACCTCAGTCCTATACACACCTCAAGATACCACTGTATGTCACTAGTCAGGGTGATTACCCAAAATAACCATTCAGGGCATACAGAATGCCTACACAAAGCACAAGGTAATTGGACTACATACCATGCTTAATGTAAACTGTCAGACATGGACAAAGTAAAGTACCCAACGCTTAGGAGGCAGAAAGCTGTAACCACAAAGTATGCCAAAAACCTCTTTCACCATTTTTTCCTCTTCTTTCGTATGGAATTTGAAAAGCAACTGGCTGGAATTATAATTAAATCTTAGGATTTGAAAGCCATTTGTATGCTTCTGGGGTAGCTGATGGATCCCCCTTGTGTCACCACAGTCAGCATGAATGGGGCAATTGTCCATGATGTGTCACATGGTTTGTACTTCACCACAGTCACAATTTGGTGATTCTCTGATTTTTCCATTTCTATAAGAGAGAGCCACACCTTCTTTGTGTTGTCCGAACACAGCTGGGTGCAGTTCACTGCCTATGAGGGAGGCAGAATCCTTGGACTTCTTTCATTAGATCTTCAAGCCATCTTTGTTTGGGACATCACAAGGAGCCCATGATTCGAGCCAGCAAGTGGTGATGTCCTTTCCATTGGCCTGTAGCATTGATGCATGGATCCAAAAAGGCTTCCTGGATTTGAGTCAGCAGAGTGGCAGTGAATTGAAGTCTTGGTGTATCAGCAGGTCCAGACTGGACAGGATATTGTTATACTCCCGGACCACAGCAGCATCTTGCCTGAGGTTGCGTGATGCTCACCAAAACTGGAAGCCAAGGTATTCGTGTTGATTTGAGATACCTGCTAACAGCCCTGAGCATGGCATTAATTTCAGTGTCAATGAGATTGGTGTGGGAGTTGTTGCACCAATCTGATGCGCAATACTCTGCTGTTGGCAAGACCAGGATTTGAGCTAATGCTTGAAGTGTGGGTGCATCATATTTCCAGGATGTGCCAGTGAGTTTCTGAATGATGTTAACCTTTGTCTTTATCTTCTTTTTGGTATTGTCAAGGTGTTGGCGATAGCTCAGCCTCTGATTGAGGGTAACTCCAATGCACCGTGGATTATGGTCCTATGAAAGGCAGATCACACAAGTCCACTTTCAGCTGTGCTTTGGCCTCATGGTTATTCGAGTGGAAGGCAGAGACAAGTGTTTTTGAAGTGTTGGATTTCAGTTGCCAAGTTTTGAAATACGTCTCAAGTGTGCTGAGGTCATTGTTCTTGACCTTTTCTGTGATCTTCAGAGAGGAAGCGTGCATTGCTAGCATAATGTCATCTGCATAGATGAATTTACAGCATGATGTGATCAGAATGTAGCTGGTTTAGAGAATGAACAGTGAGGACGCTAAAATGGATCCCTAGGGGAGGCCATTGTTCAATCTCCATGATTTACTGGCAGATTCGCCAACGTGTATGGTGAATCTTCTGTTACTCAACATTTTGGTGATGAATCTGGTGGGTGACTGGCATGAGAAAGCAAATGATATCTTCAGCAGGAGATCTTTGCGTCATACAGTATCATATGCAGAAGAAAGCTCAGTGAATGCTGCCGTTGTTTTTAATTTTCACTGGTAGCCAGATTCTATGTTGCTTGTGACCAGATGCTGGCCTTAACCTTTTATTGCCAAAGTTCCCCTTTGAGGTCACCAACCCTCCCCCTAGCGTGAGCAGCAATAATGGAATGAGTAACCTCCCCAACCTTTTATTCTTGTTGCTGTGATGCTCACTCTGAATCCACAGACCATGAAACACAAATCCTAGGATAATATTTGGACTTCACTCACCTCTGACAAACAATTCATTGCATCCACGTAAGAGCCTTTGGTGAGGGACCTTGTCAAAGGCTTTCTGGAAATATAAGCACACTATGTCCACTAATATTCTCTAGTTAAAGCTATAACATAAAGATGTCTTTTTTTAAAAAATACTTGTGTAAGTAATAAAGCCACCCTGAACTCATACTAATAGCCCATTTATACCTCACCACACCACTATATATTCTTACTTGTATATAACACGTGCAGGAAAATACATGATGCTGTGGGGTATCCATTGTGTGCTTCAAAAAACACACCACACCACATCAATGGTTGCTCTATGTATGCCACACACTGAAGAAAAAATATTCTACAAATGTATTCTACAGAGATTTTAAAAGTTTATTTTTATTGATATATATATTTATATAGAGACTTCTAAAGTCAGTTGCATTGGTTATCATTAGTCTAACCGCATAGGGTTTAGGTGGAGGCATAACTATCCCTAAAATAGCTTTTCTATACATAAAAGTCATAATTTTAAGGACTGATATCTTAAACTCTTCCAGGAGCTGATTTATTGATTTAGATGTATCATATGGCTCTCACTACCCTCTACATATATAAGCATGCCAACATATGGAACAGAGATGGCCAAATGATAAATTACAGGGCCATGCGATATATTTAACTTATCACATGGTTCCACAATTTATCATGCACCTTTGGCTACCTCATATGCACTCTGCCCACTTGTTCATCTTCCACAGACTACTAACATTCCAAGCCCTTCAGCAATCTCAAACAGGTGCCTTTGTTTAATAAAATAATCAATCTGCTATAAAAAGGTTTTTTTCTTGCTCGTGAATGTGACCTCTTCCCATCTCTAGTCTGAGTACTAGGATGGGACGTATTCAGGTCTGGATGTTCAAGACTAGTCACACATTCAAGGGCTTATCTCTTGTGACCCACCATAACTAGAAATGGGAGATTTATGTTATTGGAACAGAGATATAACCCCCTTTCCAGGGAGATTCTACATTTATTCTTCTAATACGCCTGTTCTGCCATGGGAGTCTTGAGAAGTTTGGACCACGCTTCATCTGGAACCTCACCTCAGAACTGTTCACCAAGAGTGACCCTACCAGTAGTTTAAGACTCCAAACTACATAGTTTTGAGGGTCATTCGGATATACAAGCCTCTCCACAACAACAAGATAGCAGGCCAAGGAGAGCATCCGGAGTGGTACCAACATGTTGCCTTAGGAAGATTCTCCGTATCAGATGGGAAGATTGTCGTACCCATGCCAGCATTCTCTTTGCAGCTAACATCAGCAGTGTTGAGGTGAAGATTATGAAACATCAACTTTTCTGGGCTGGTCATTGTGTGTGGGTAGTTGATACTCATTTTATGAAGCAAGTCCTCTTTTCTCAACATAGTCATGGTAAGCGGAATTGTGGGAGACAGAGGAAACGCTACAAGGACATTCTGATAGTATATCTTAAGAAGGGAGGCATTGACCTGATGAATTGTTAAGAGCTAGCTGGCATTAGACTGCAAAGGCATCATATCATACATCAAGTCTCACCCCATTTTGAAGAGAATCGCCTTGCTCAAGAGGCTGAGAAATGGCAGAGGAGGAAGGAAAGTGTACAGCCTCCCAACCAGCAGTTGTGCTGTCTCCAAGCAACCAAAGGTGCTGTAACTGAGGGTGGTGCAGGAATCCTAGGCTTGAAGTGGTTTCCATTATATACAGGGTTTACAGTTTGGTTGAATGGCTGTCAGCACCCCTCCTCCCTCACCTCCCATAACAATTATTCTAGCACCCCTGCAAGAAACCATCTGTCATATATGTGGAAAAATCTGTAGAGCATGGATTGAACTCTTCAGCCATCATGTCTCATCAGTGACGTTTTTTCCCCTGGCAGACATCATCCTCGTATCCAGGGATAGCCACTGACGACATTCATTCTAGGCCTGGATAAGTCCAAGATATCTGACCTTGGGATTGTGATTTCTGTGGACAGAAAAGCAATTTAAAGTTATTTTTAGTGGGGTTATAGCTCCCTCTGTTAAAATGGATTTCATTTTGAAATCTAGTGTTTGCTTTTTGCATTTTACTCAGGTAAGAGAGTGAAACCAGACTGAAAAGATTTACTTTCTATTTTTCATCCACTAGCGTAGTGCTATTGTGTTTGGGTAACCAACCTGGCAGAAGGATTTACTGCACCTTGAAATTGTGGTTTCCTTTATGTGTTACTTTAAAAAAATGTAATAAACATTTCCACACCCATTAGATCTGTAAAACACCTCCTTTCCCCTTTTTTTTTTTTTAAGAATCTAAATTTGGAATTAAAAAGACACCTCTACCCCAATATAACATGACCTGATATAACACGAATTCAGATATAATGCAGTAAAGCAGTGCTTTGGGTGGCGCTGCACATTCTGGCAGATCAAAGCAAGTTCATTATAAAACGGTTTCACCTATAACGCGGTAAGATTTTTTGGCTCCCGAGGACAGTGTTATATCGGGGTAGAGGTGTACTTGACAGTGTTCCCTTTAAATGAGCAGATGGTGAAAGTGTGACTGAAAAGCAGACATTTGTTTACAATTACTGTCGACATTTTCTTTGACTAACACTCTTTGCATGTTAGGGGACTGCCTCACAATCAAGGGGATTTGTGGGGGATGCATACTAGAATTCATCTTGTTCTCTCCAAACCCATGTGTATTTATTTGGGGAATTACACCATGCGTATTTGAACCTCCGTGGAAATTTTGGCTCTTTTCCTCAAGGCCAAGCCACCAAATCCTCCAGCAGAGGAAATCTGTCTCTTTACCTGCAGCTACACTACCTCAGCAGGTGATCCTTACAAATCTAAGATAAGTAGAATTGATCCCAATCAATATTTTAATTAGAAACCAAAAAGGGAAAGCAAAGTTTTGTAAGGACTGACATGGGCCATTCAGCAAGGAAAAATACCTCCTTTTAAGCCAATAGGAGGCAGCATAGTCTAGTTATTAGCACAGGGGAATGAGGGTCAGACAACCTGGGTTCTGTTCCCCACTCTGCCTCTCAGTTCTGTTCCCAGTGTACAATTTTGGGAACATTTCACTGCCTTGTGATTCAGTTTCCACAGCTATGAAACTGAAATAACACCTACCCAATTTTGTAGAACAGCTTAGATGAAATATGTTGCATCTGTAAAGTACCAAACAGTATTACTGAACTAAGGCCCTAATACTGTGTTAGAGATGCTTTAGGTGCCAGCTCAGAGACCATGGTGTTGAGGGTGGTAAAAAATCCTAGCTATACAGATGGAATATAAAACTGAGGCCCTGACACTTCTTGGTCATTCAAAGATCCAACTTTTTCCAAAGTAGTGGTGTTAGCGCTACTTTGCTGGCCATATTCCTGTTTGGGCAATTACATTATGACTCCTTAAAGTTTCCCCCAGCATTTCAATTACCTATGATATTCTCAGATTTGAAGGCCAGAAGGATCATTTGATAATCTAGTCTGACAACCCTCCCACATAATAAAGGCCACCTTCATGTAGCCCTACAACTTGTATTCCTTCTTCACTTCCTGTTGTAAACTCTAATGTAGCAACGCTGTGCATTGTTAAACAGCAATCATGCTCCACCCCAGAGGTGGCTTCTGCATTTCAGTAGCAGGTAATACAAGCCCTGCCATATATCATTTGTAATGTCTGCCTGGCACTTTGGAATCATGAAAGACACTATAGAAATGTGGGATGCGTCTGACGAAGTGGGTATTCACTCATGCTCCAATACATCTGTTAGTCTATAAGGTGCCACAGGACTCTTTGTTGCTTCTTACTATAGAAATATTAGTCATTAATGACAATCTGTGTTAGTATTTCATCTCTAAAAAAAAGCAGCAATTACTCATTCTCTTTCTGACAGTAAGTAGGGATTCGTTTGCCCCAGTCCCAGGCATGTTTTAATATCAACACCTGGAAAAGGAAGAACATTGCTCCTGGGAGAATTCAGGTTCAGACCCTTTTCTTCTAGGTGGACAGCAGGGTCCAGGGTCCTTGCTGTTGCTTTTTATTTTGCATGCCCCCCTTTTTATTCAGTGCATGTTAGCTCAGTGAAGATCCTGCAAGAAGGGCCAATCTTGGCCGTCAAACAACCACAGAGGACAGAGATCTCAATAACTGGGTTTTCTGGCTAGGCCCAAGCAGAAAAACCACTCAGATTGGAAAGGACTTTCCTTGTAGTCTGTACAGCAGACACACGGAGGACATTTTCTGTTCCTATATCCTGCCTCACAACAATGGTTCCAAGCCTAGGACAAGACATCCCTTCCTCTCCTCTACACTCACCAGCCATGATCCTAGGACCAGTGAAGGGACCTGGCTGCAGCTCTCTTTGGACTTTCGTGCCCCGCTGGTTTTGCATTTCAGTCGCCAGTTTGTCATAATGATGCTATCAGTAAGAAATCTCCCCACCCCCCATCACTTACCCCATTTCCATAGGACAGACAATGCAGTGCCAAGGTGCACTTGGCCTGTGGTTGATGATGATGTTGCTGGTACGTGATGGTTCTGAAGAAGGTGAACCTGTGTAGTCCTGCCCCCCTGCTAGCTTACACACACCCAGCATCCAGACAAATGTACAATGCTATCCATAGTATGGGTGGGTGGTGGGAATTCCTTTCTGACCCCGCATTCGTTTGTTATTCTGCAGGTTGAAGCATGGAGTTTGGTTAACCTCCTATTACTGTCCTTACTGTGATTGTTATTTCTGGTAATGAAATTCCAACCACAGAAGTTGACTCAGTTTCCTGGTCGCCCAAAAACATAATTTTACTACTGGAGATAGTGAAGTGGGGCCATAGGAGGGTAAAGAAAGATAAAGGGGATGGACAGGAGATGCACTGAGGGCCAAGGGCACCATCTGGTAGCTTGAGGTATAGCTATTCCTAAATCCCCTTTTCTGTGAGGGTCAGTGAAAGTCTGGAAAAAAAATGTGCCTGTTAAACACACAAACCAAAAGGGGATAAGAGAGTCTCGACCCCCAGCCCAGGTGGGTAGCAAGATGTGCGCCAATAAATACAGATGGGAAAAGCAGTCCAGACCACACAGCCTGCCTTTGCTCTATTCAGACTGGATGTAGGGATGGTCAGCATATTCAAGTCGCTCATTGCACTAAGCTAAAAGGAATAGAGAGACACAGAAAGTCTCAAAGGCAGACAGGTCCCATCATACATACGCCTTTAAATTCTAAGCCTGAATCTCATTCACCAAACAATAGGCAGCTAGTGCAACTCATGGCTGGCAGGGGTCATTGTCTTGTGGGGGCGAACACATGGATTTATACTGCCACAGACACAGCATTGGGTGCAACCTGTTGATGGTATTCAAGGATGCCTTCAGCCTGGAGGTCACAAAGCCATGAATCACTGTACTCAACCATCACCCACAGGAGAATACAGTTTCCCATCAACGGCCCTCAGCCTGCAAGCTTCTCACAGAGTGTGCCCAGTATCTTGAAGGAGTGGGGCTAAACGTGCCTAACAGTAAAATCTATTTGTTTCTTTGGGATATTGTTTGACAGAGCATCTACCACAGAACAACCGCAATCCTGACTGAGACATCTAGGTGCTATGGTAAAATGGGTGTTGTCAAAGAAGAAGAAGAGAAAAGGGGAAAAAAACCCTACACCTTAGACCTTCCATTTTATCATAGTTATTTGTGACTTGTGTTTATTGATTACAGGTAAAGGGCAAAGTAAAAACATATTACTGTAGAGCTTGTTAAAAGATGGTACAGTAAAAAGATTTGTACACTGCAGAAAAAGAAAAAAGTAATACCAAAAATATATCCAGTCTCTACATTGTCAAACTGGAATTTGTTGCAGAAGGTCACTGAAAGGGGTTGTGGCAGGATTTTTAAACAGGGGGTAGATAATTTTAGCACCATTAACAAAATGCGTAGCTATGCAGGCTAAGACAATGATATAAAGGCAATCAAAGCACATGCTTCAGGACATAAGGTGACCATTTGTTGATGGTTCACTCGTGAGGGTGGGGAAGGGCAATATTACCTCCAACATGACTAGAGCTCATACAGGGCAGTCATTCTCCCTTTATGAAGAAGGCGGGGAGTGCAGCTCCTACTGAATCTAGTACTCAGTTTGACATGAGATTTCCCCACCTTCTCTCTGCAATTCCCCAGCCGCAAACAGAGCCTTACCCTCAAGTGTTCCTAGTACTGGGGAACCAAAATGCACATGCTTGTCATAAACTAAATGCAGATGCATATTACTGTTATGGCTACGGAAAAGATCACAGCTCCCACCAACAATCCCTGGCCTCGAGACATGTTTTGGAAGGGAAAACAATCATTTAATTTAGAGCAAAAATGTGTGTGGAAGAAGCACAACAAGCCAATAAAACCAGATTCTGGGAGGCTGACAGCTCTGTTTCTTTATTTCATTTGTTTTAGCTGTCTGACAGTTACTAAAAACGAACTTATTTCCTACTGTGGAATACAGGCAAAAATATTAATCCCCTGCACCCACTGCCTGGGCCAGACAGTTAAGTACAAATACAAAACCAAATAATTACTGATTTTCTCTGCACCACATTCATCACACCAATGCTATTTAAATGCTCTTTAATAACCTTTCTTTCCCTTGGTGGGTGGCCTTTCTTTACAGGTCTCCCTGGTAAATGTCTGTGTCTTAAACACTACTTACCCCACACACTCTTCTCCTTATCCATTCTTCCCTCTGACACTCTGATTCCATGGGGTGTCTCATTCTCTTGATAGTGGGTGATGCTAAAGGGGTATTTCTGGCTTGCAGCTACACATCTTCATAATGATCTCTCCTTTTTTGCACAATCCTCTACTCTCAATGGGCCAATCCACAACACAATGAAATCAAAGGAAGGACTCCAATTGACTTCAGTGGGTTTTGGATCAGGCTTAAACTGCATAGATCTTCCATCTTTTCTCTGGAATTCAGACTGTCTTTCTTAACTAGTCAGAATCTGTCATTGTGCCTCTAACCTGTTGCCTACCATCTTCCCACTATAGTACAGAACGAGGGAATTACGCTCTCCTACAGCCCTTTAGTTCAATTACTTTATAATTTTTGATAACCCCAAGTATATAATATATATAGTTGGTCAGATATAAATACAGTGAATTAGAGGGAAAAAAGCATAAAAGAAAATGACGAACAAGAGGCTGACCAGAGAGCAGTTATCAACACTGCATTAGAGGGTCTTTTCAAGAAATTTCCAGTTGTACATAAAGCATTTAGCACTTATAAAATGCCATATTTAAAACAAAATTACAGATGTTTTTTATTTTGGTAAATGTTAACTCCATCTAATCTATCAGCTTGTTGTAAAGATTTTCTAGCCACATTGTAATCAATTAAAATATATCATTTATCACCAACATTACTCAAAACTTGGCAAGGAATTTTTTTTTTTACTGTAATTGCACCAATTTTGCAAATTTTTTAAGTCTGAACCTTTTTTTTCCTAACTTGTGTTTCCCATGTCAACTCAGGAAACATTAAAACCTGGTGACCCCAAAAACATTTGTTTTAAAATACTATCTCAGAATGATCACAAGCATTTACAAATGGAAAAACAATTTTACTGAGTCCTTGCATCAATGAATTTCTAGACATTGGTAAGAGAAAAGTAGTTATCATTAAGGAAAGTACAGATTCCACATTTGAAATTTCTTCTAATAAATGAGCAAAGCAATAAGAAGATTATCTCTTAAAACATAGTATAGGAAGACCTGGAGGCCCTGGAAACACTTTCCATAGCCTCCCATCTTTGACGTAGAGCAACGTTACCTACAACTGGAGAGGATCCTGTGACCTTCAGATCAGTTTTAATTTGATTTTCTTCTTTAGAGAGATTTGCATGATTCCTTTCAGCTTATTCTACAGATTCTTGTTTTGTTTTTAGAAAAGCTGAGGTACAACATCTTCAGCTCTTTGATCCATTGTTTTGATCAAGTTATACAATATAGTTAATGTCACTCCTTTCCTATCAGAACTACAATGAGTGTAAGTTCAGCTGATAGGCTAGATCAGGGGTGGCTAACCTGTGGCTCTGGAGTCACATGTGGCTCTTCAGAGGTTAATATGCAGCTCCCATAGGCACTGACTCTGGGGCTGGAGCTACAGTCACCAACTTTCCAATGTACTGGAGGGTGATCACTGCTCAACCCCCTGCTCTGCCCCAGGCCCTGCCCCCACTCCACCCCTTCCCCCAATGCCCTTGCCCCTTCCCCTGAATGTGCTGTGCCCTCCCTCCTCCTCCCTACCTCCCAGAGCCTCCTGCACATGCAAAACAGCTGATCACAGCAGGCGGGAGCCATGGGGTGGAGGGGGAGGCACTAGGGGCTGAAGTGGGGGGAGTTGATGTGGGGCTGCTGACATATTACTGTGACTCTTTGGCAATGTACATTGGTAAATTCTGGCTCCTTCTCAGGCTCAGGGTGGCCACTCCTGGGCTAGATCCATGTGATGGCAAGGATAAGAGCTTGGATGGAAAATTCACAAACAGGGCCTCTACTCCATATATTGTGAGTCTGATAAACTGGTGTAGCTGCACTTTTTAAAATACCACTCTAAACACCAGGAGTGATATCCTGGCCCCACTGAAATAAATGGCAAAACTTCTACTGACTTCAATGAGGTGAAAATTTCTCCCCAAGATATTACATCTGCCCACGCCAGAGCTTAAAAAAACCAATTACACTGTATAACAAATACCTATTAAAAAGAAGAGTGTTAACGTTCCCTCTAAACACTCTTCCTGGAAGGGACATCAGCCTGGGATAGCGTTATAAACAGGACAGAGTCCAGCAGGGCAGCTGCTTTCACAAGCCCTGTCTCCAAATAGTTTATCATGGAAGGAACATCACCAATGAGACATGTCCACAGGCAGGGAAGACTCCTGCTTCATTTTCTGCATCTCTTTTCTTGCTGCCTCTCCCCACCATATTCCGCTGGTTGCATTCTAAGGAAAATATTCACCCTGCAGAATCCGACAGACTGTTTCAGAGCAGCACAGGGCTGTATTATATATCTGCAGTTACAGTACAGGGCTAGCAGGTCAGTTTGCTTTACGCATCAGCATGTTTCAGCTTGAAGTTGTTGAGAAAGGGAAGGCGGCAACAGGGGTCCTTGGCTCCCAATCAGGTCCTCAATAGACATATATCAAGTTCATATTGGCATGACAGGAGAGAGCTAGGAGTGGGATAGCATGGGCTGCAGGTCAGGACTGAGGTGCACTGTCAAATAAAGTAGTGAAGTCCCTGTATTGTACAACAAGTGCTAGAGATCAAGACTCAAATGCATCACCAGAGCTGGATGAGGGAAACTTGCACAGATCCTGACTAAAACAATCGCTAAAAGTCAGATTTATAAATAACTGAAAGCAATATCCTCTGCAGGCGCGCCCATGCAGCCTGGGCCACCCTGAGAGCAGAACAGAGGAATTCTGAGGTCCATAAAGAACAGGTTAGAGACAGACCAGGGTGGGGCTCTGCCATCAGTGTGCCATGAGTCTCTGGAGAATTCAGATGGATACTAAAGATGTGAGGGGCAGTTGCCTCATACTCAGAGATGTGTAGTCCAAGCATGATCAGTCTTTCCCCTTAGATATTCTCATACAGGGTATCAAAGGGTTCTTCCAGAGTTTCTTGCTGAGATTTCTACAAAATGGTAAACAGAAAAAAAGAAATGGAGGGAAATTATTCAAAAAGTCAGATTGATTCTTAAGAAGTATTCTCTGCAACTCTTTCCACTGGCAATGGCCACTAGTGATCCACAGAATGCAATTAACTCAGCCAGAGGAATGCCGCTGTCCCGGAGATGAACATTAATAACCCTGCTCCAGGCATAAAGGTGCTTCCTATTTTCCACTGTTCCAAAAAAGCAATCCACCTGGGAAGGGGGATTGATCTTGGTTATTCCAAAAGTAAAAAATAAATCAGTTTGGATTCTGTGAAAGAGGAATTCCCTGACCTTCCGAATTCTGTTTCTTCAATAGCTGAATCTTTTCTGCACCACTGTATCTTGCAGAGACAAGGCACTGACAGACATGGACATTTTAAGCACTGGGTCACATACTCCTGCTGTTGCTATGAGCAAGATTAGACAACTGAGTAGTTGAAATGCCAGTGGCTGCACGAAGCCCTGTCTATACTAGCAATTCCTCCGTGGCATCAGAAGGAAACATTTTACAAAAAACGCCAATTGTGGACTCTCCAAAGGGCGCTCGTACATCAAAGACCATTCATTACTAGCTGAACTAGTAGATATTGCAGTGGTGCAGTGCACCCACACCAGCCTTCCAGTTATGGGTGCATTCATGCCCCGCATCCACATATGGCATTCCTTGCAAACACAGCCACTGTGCCGGGGATAGCAACAGTGAGAACACTGGTCTAAATCAATCACTGTCATTTTATCATCAGGTTGCCTAGGACTACTGTGAGCAGAATTATCGGAAAGGGTGGCAAAAATCACTGGCACCTACTCTCTACTAGCCTTCTCACTATTACTAGCATCGGTGAAACGGCACCAGTGCTAGTGCCATGGTGGGTGAATCTAAGAATCCTCAGTGTCTATGCAGCAACAGTGGCCAACCTTGCTCAAAGCAAGTCCCATTCTAATAGTAGCGTGAATACTTGTGGGGTATTGATTGTAATTTTATGTGTGGGCATATGATGTGTTACAGGTGAGCTAAGGACTGCAGTGGCAGGCAGCACATCAAAATTCTCTAGCACAGGGAAGGCCATGGACCTTTTGGGCCAAATTTATCCTCACTGACTTTGATGGAATTACACCACAGATTAATCTGGCCCACCATGTTTATCATGACATTCCTGTTTTCAATCACTCTGTGTTCACTGCAGACAGAGGCTGGCATGGGAGCTGCCTAATGCAAACCTTCCCATTCTATTACTAACACTGCACCTGCTAGAGAACCTCCCCTCCATCCCTGTCCCCTCACAGAGCTGAGTCTGGGCATGGGACACGTGGTAAGTGAGGGTGACATTTTAAACATCACTACAATGCTCAGTTCTTTACTTTCTGAATGATTTGATCAGCTGAACACAAGGTATGAGGCTGCTTTTTACGGCAGAGTTGTAGAAGGCTCTTACCATTTCTTTCTTCTTTTTCTTCTTCCCTGTTTTCCCACAGTCTTCATTTCTATCTTCAACCCCGTCTGGCTGTGAGATGTTCATGTCTTGAGGCTATAAGAGACGTACCCACATCACTCAGTAACAGGTCACTTTGCCCTAGCATCCACTCTCCAAACACTCTAACCTCCAAATGAACTGGCTCGCTTGTGGCAGTACCAGGGTTCTGATAACGTGCTGAGTGCTCCATATTTTGTGAAGAGCAACATCATGTGTACACAGCATCTCAGCTCACCAGCTGAATTGCTCAGATTGCCCAAAGAAGAATGGTCATGATTAAAGTCTAACAAAGAATGAATGGGATAAAAGGCCAGTTTGGAATCTCCTGTATTTCTGGTCTCCGAACACAAGAACAAGAGGCCTCCAATGAAACTGAAAGGTGGTAAAAATGTAAAAGTGATAAAAGGAGATACTTTTTCACACAGTGCACAGTTGGTCTGTGGAGCTCACTGCCACAAGATATCACCGAGGCTAAGAGCTTGGCATGATTCCAAAAAGTACCAGACATTTCTATGGATAACCGGACTATTCAATGTTATAATAGTTAATATATTTTTAAAGTAAACAAGAGTTTTGGAAGGGATGTGACCACTCAGGCTTTGGGACATATGCCAATCTCTAACTATCTGGGGAGAGGAGGAAACTTTCCCATAACTGCCTACTGCAGGGTTTCTTCCTCCGAAGCTGCTGCTGCTGCTCATTGGAGACAAGATACTGGACTAGATGGACGATTGGTCTGATCCAATATAGTAACTCTTGTTATGCCATGTTCTAAAGACAATATGCAGTTGGAGGGCCACACTCAGAGAAGCTGCTGAACTTGAATTAATATGCAAACTAGGTACCATTAACTTAGGTTTGAACAGAGACTGGGAATGGCTCAGTCATTACACTAGTTGAATCTATTTCCTCATGTTAAAGTATCCTCACACTTTCGTGTCAAACTGTCCGAAATGGACCATCTTGATTATCACTTCTAAAGATTTTCTCCCCTGCTGATAATAGCTTCTTTTAATTAATTAGCCTCTTACAATTGGCATGTGTACTTCCACCTTTTCATGTTCTCTATATGTATACATTTCTTCTCACTGTATGTTCTATTCTATGCATCCAATGAAGTGGGCTGTAGCCCATAAAAGCTTATGCTCAAATAAATTTGTTAGTCTCTAAGGTGCCAAAGTACTCCTCTTCTTTTTGCTCATACAGACTAACATGGCTGCTATTCCGAAACACTCAGAGTTGCATCCGCTTATGCTGGCAGTGGATTCAGCCCCTAGGCACTGTCCACACTACACCCTTCAGCTTGCCAAGAAGGTTCAAGCCTAAAAGGTTTAATAAGACAACAGAATATGAATAGAAATGCTTCTGTCACAATAATAATTTTAATAACATTAAGGAGTCGGGGGGATGTTGTTTTTTATAACCAAAAACTTTCCCTCCTCTCTTTGCAACCCAAACAGACCAGTGCCAAGTTTAAGAACCGTGGTGAAGGTGTGTGTGGACACAGCACCTGAAATGCCCAGCAGATTCTGGACACCGAGTTCCAAAGAGTTTGGCAGTGGAAAACAATTAGCGTTAACTGGATTCTGAAGTTAGAAATGGATCAGACTGGAGGTAGTTTGTCAACAAGAGCCCTCTCACTGTGCTAACATGATTTATTTTTGTTGTTCCTTTCTGTCCTTGTCCTTGTTGTTCTACTATTGTAGGTAATGTGAGACATTATTTACTTATTGGATCCTGGACATATAATATTCACAAGAAGCAGAAAGTGAAACCAGCTATAGAAATGAGGCAAAACTCACCAAACCTTGTTTTACTCTCCAAATTGAGAGCAAAAGGTAATTGTGATGGGGTGGACAAACCTCACGCTGGAAAGAGATAGGGGTACAGGAATAACTCTGGGCCCAGGAATCCCCACCCCAGCAGACCTGCTGGGCATGCTCCGTTTGGAGGAGGGCCTTAAGAGAGAGTCTCTTCAGCACAATAGGCTGGTGGGTGGAGAGAGAGGTGGGGTGCAGCCACTGTGATGGAGAGACTGTGCTAGGAAGGTATCTCAGGAGGAGAGTGGTTGCATGAAGGTGTGACTCCTTAGCTTGCAAAGGCCCACAGACCAAGTTACAGAGATAACTGCAAGCCATGACACACCCCAAGGAGGGACAAAGTGGTAGGAAGAGACCCAGGGAGGGGTGTTAACTGGACCACACAATGTGACTGCCTTCCCTGTGGTGCCCAAGAATGTCCTAGGTCAGAACCTGGTGAAGTGGGAGGGCCTGGGTTCACCTACCCCTAACCACTAGGCAAGTCTGCCACCAGAGATTCTAACCGCTAGGCACGGGTCCCACCCCGCTCACAATAATAAACAGCAATAACTGGGAAAGTCATTGAATCCAAAGTGTTTGTAACCCCCCTACCTCAAAATAACAAAACCGAACAAACCCACACAGTACAGGGAAACCTGCACAGAAGTCCACCTAAGAGAGGCACAGTCTCACTCTGAGAGTGCTCCAAAATGTCCCCTACCATATAGGGCACAATTCTGCTCTGCTTTTATTAGCCCATCACTTCTGTTAAGCAGCTGACTCTTGTCGATCTCTTGAACAGTTGCTCCAGAAGCATTTCACTCAATATGGTTTTCATCTTGACAGTAGGGGAAAAACACAAATTATATATAGGGCTCAGAACACCCCAAGCCCAGTTTCCAAGGCTGGCTGACCTGAACTCAGTGTAGGACCAGAATGCAGAGGAGGCTAAACATGGCTGTGCATTCCCTTTCCCTGATCCCCACAGCTGTCAGGGATTGCATCAACCCTGGCAGAAGTTAGAGCAGTCTCAGAGCTGCTTTAAACTTTTGGCCCATGGTAATGGCCCTGAGGGGGCAGTTATGCCAGTTGGGGATGGCTGGGTTCAGCAGTGTCCCAGCCATGCCCATATTCAAGGACTTCTCCATGCTGGACAACTCTTCAGCTGCCTGATCTTTGCACTGCCTGAGCAGTCCAAAAGGGCCATATTGGAGGCCAGGACCAGCCCATATTCCAAGAAGCCCTGGTCTGGTCTGCACACATGGAAGTTTCCACTGCCAGAAATGATCTCAAATCTCCCACCATGCCTCAGAGCAAATCTCACATCGCAGCACCTATATCAACCAGGCCTCCCCGAACTAATAATGTTTGACAAAACAACTGTTTAACCAGAGAGAAGAAAGATTCAACATTTATAAGCCCAGCCTAGGGGCGGGAGGAATCCAGCCTTTCCTTTTCTGGGTGGGAGGAGTGGAAGCAGCGGTTAGATTTACTGCCTTTGTACAGGCATAGCAGCTCTGTGGTGGTTTCAATGCCAGGCCCAATTTCAAAGGGAACCCCCAGCAGGACAGTGTCAGGATTACTTGAGAGGAGACTTACTGTAGCAGTGGGATTCTTCTCAAGCGACAAGCTGTTCGTGTTATCCTCAAGGACAGAATAGACCTCAGCTTGGTGGGATTCTAGACACTGGAGCGGAGAGAGGAAAGAGGGCTTGTGTCACATCACAAACACGCAGTGCATAGAGGTGAAAAAATGCAGTGGCCTGCTGTGGTCAGGAACTGCCATCCATCCTAAATCTGAGTTTTGACGAGCCTAAAACCTGCGTCCCCAAAGTCTGCAAAAGTCCTGGAAACTGCTTCATGCCCTAACTGCACAGGGCAGCCCCGTCCTTGTCGTGATTTTGAATCATGGAGACATGATGAGATTTTTTTCTCCCTAGGATATAAATCTAAGAAAGCAGGGCCCCTCCTACCTGCCTCCATCAACTCCAAATTCTTCACACAGTGCAGAATAAGACCCTCCTCTATAGGGGACATTCACTGCTCAGTGGGACAGGAGGTGAACCTGCAAACAAGATGAGCTCTGAATGGTACAATTTGGCACTAGTGTGCACATCACTCCCATGTTCCAGTCACAATCACGCTGGGCATTTGGTAATGGAAAGAGTGGCTGAGCTGATGTCCTGATGCCCAACAGCACAGAAAAAGGTGGGAACTTCATAGTCACTTATAATAGGGACAATTTGCATTTCTTTTTTAAACCGGGAACTATTTTTCCTCCTTAGAATGCAGAAATATAGGAACTCTCTCTCTCTCTGTCTCTCACACACACACATACACACAGTCTAGCTCACACATATACTCTAAATCACACATATACTCTAAATCACACTTATATACATACATCCACACACTTCCCCTGAATCAGGGCTTAAATTCAGCCAGAGCTGTCCAGAGTGGAGTTCCAGTAAATATTTTCAAACCTCTAGGGAGCTGCAAGCTGGATCTGTGGCTGAAGCCTGGAGCCCAAGCCCCAACACAGGTGACCCACAGGGCAGAAGCCCTGAGCCCTGGGTGCCCCGCAGGGTAGAAGCCCTGAGTCCTAGGGCACCCCATGGGACAGAAGCCCTGAGCCCTAGGGCGCTGCCTCCACTCCATGAGGCTAAAGCCCTGAAAACTCCCTGCCCCGCAGCTGAAGCTGGAGACCTGAATGGGGGGAGGGCTGGGGGGCCTCCAGGAAATACGCTATAAGAATTGTATCAGAGGGGCAGCCATCTTAGTCTGGATCTGTAAAAGCAGCAAAGAATCCTGTGGCACCTTACAGACTAACAGACGTTTTGGAGCATGAGCTTTCGTGGGTGAATACCCACTTCGTCGGATGCATGTAGTATTCACCCACGAAAGCTCATGCTCCAAAACGTCTGTTAGTCTATAAGGTGCCACAGGACTCTTCGCTGCTATAGGAATTTAAGCTCTGCCCTGAATGCTCACGCACAGGTACATACAGAAACACACACACACTTCCTACACATGTGAGCATCTCCTTGTCCCTCGGATAATCTTGTCACTAGAGATGCATGTCAGATTGAATGATGCTCCAGATCTGCCCAGAGGATCTAATAAAACAATCAGGAGGACTTTTCCATGTGTATTTCAAGGATGACAGCAGGTTGCCAAGGTGGCTGTTTCTCTGGCAACAAGAAGATGGGAGGAGCTTAGGCAGGCAAGAGGGGCAGGTGCTCTTAGAGAGGGATTGCAAAGTGAATGAGACTGTCATGTCTCCTAATATAGCAAGAGAAAAAACAAGTGACTGGGTTTGATCCTGGGAGATGCTGAGCATCTATCACCCCCCCCATTTGTTTCCCTGGGAATTACAAGTGTTCAGGCTCAAAGTGATCATGATTTAAAAAAGAGCAGAACGTGTTGGGACTGGAGGGGGATGAACAGCCTGCCTAGGGGCCTTGAGACAGACGGGGCAGCCAAAATGAGTAGAGTATCATGTGGTTCCTACCCCCACTCGCCCCTTAAAAAGGCAAACATTAACAGTTATTTCATCTGGCCACTCATTCGGAACACAGCCCACACAGCACGCACACAGAACTCTCCTCTCATCTTCCTTGCTCTCCGTTCCTTTCCTGCTGCTGGTCACAGAGCATCTCTTACCCTGTGCATTTTTCTCCCAGCAACAACGCAGTGGTGGATTAGCCATTGGACCAATGGGGCCCATGCCCAGGGGCCCTAGCCAATTAGGGGGAACCTGGAAATATGGGTGCCCCCATGCCCCAACCCGTTCTACCAGCCCAGTGATCCTGTGGGGAAGTAGGGGAAGCCCCCGCTCCCTGGCAGGGGTCCCGGGCTGGCAGGGCAGGGCAAGCCCCTGTACCCCAACCCCATTTCCCCAGCAGGAGCTCCTGGCGGGCAGGGGAAGCCCTCGTGCCCTGACCCAGCTCCCTGTCAGGGGGGAGGACAATGGGGAGACTGCAGGCGGAAAAGGTGGAGAAAGGCCCCCACATACTCTGGCCCAGGGCCCCACAAACCCCTAATCCAACAGAGAAATCAGGCTGTGTGTGCTACGGTATGGTAAGCAGCTCCAGCACCCAGGAGCGGCGCCAGGGTTTCTGACGCCCTAGGCGGACGGCCATTTCGCCGCCCCCCGCAGGTCAGGTGGACTTACCGCAGTGATGCCGGCGGACGGTCCGCTGCTGGAAAGGCTCCAGTGGAGCTGCCGCAGTGATGCCGGCGGGCAGTCCGCTGGTCTAAAGGTCCACTGGAGCCTTTAGACCAGTGCACCGTCTGCCAAAATGACTGTGGCAGCTCCACCGGAGCCTTTCCAGCAGCGGACCGTCCGCCGGCATCACTGCGGTAAGTCCACCAGACCCGCATGCTGCCCCCCCCCCGGCAAAATAGCGCCCCCAAAAAGTTCTGGCACCCTAGGCCATTGCCTAGGTCGCCTAAATGGTAGTGCCGGCCCTGCCAGCACCACACTAGCGTCTCATAGTGTAGATGGGACCAAAGGAGGGTCCCATCTACACTATGGGCCCACAACATTCCTTTTTACCTTGTCCTGTTAGATCAGCTAGATTCACACCCACAGGCACCGGGGAACAGGAATGCAATCTGCACTCTTGGGTAACTAGGCTGAGAGGCTTTCATCCCAGTGAATGGCACCTTTACTTTCTTGCCAGGGTTCCCTAGGAACCTCAGCAGCTAACGTTTCCCAAGAGACACTAAATGAGTGCGTCCCCCAGGGAAATTAGCCGTGCCACATTCCAAGATAATACCACCTATATTTTGGGGACCACCCCGGCCGGTTCCTAGCCCCAATGGAGAAAGAGCAGCGTAGGGGGGTTGCACCATCAAGTCCACCAGGGCACTTGCCAGGGGCATTTTCACAAACCTGACCTAGGGTTTATAACATTGTTATTTTAAACTTCAGGTAGACACCTCAAACAAGGCAACATGACAGAACGTGTAATTAAGATGAAGCAGAGGATGCATGGCAACACTGACTGAGCGAGAACTGGATTGGAATTTTTTTTAACCTCCTTGCAGAAATCATCCACTTTTACAGAAAAACTCTCCATGTTTACTAAAAAGTTGAATAAAAAATAAATTTCTGAAAGTAAAAGATTTATCAAATTAATTCCCCTCCCCCGGATTATTACTCTGGTATTTCCAGCTGCTTTTTTTAAAAACCTCAGTTCCAAAAATTAAAAAACTAAACCAAACCAAACCCTACTGGCCTCATAAGAACTCGTGAAGTTTAAGCTAGAAAAGACCTAGTCCATCCTCCTGTCCACATCAGCATCCCACCTCTCTCAGCAGTGCATTGGCATTCCCTACAGTACATTCTCCAGATTTTTGTCCAGTCACAAATGATTCATGCAACTGAGCTTCCATCTCTCCCCTTGTGAGACTTTTCCACTCCATTATAGATCTCATGCTCAGAAAAGGTTTCCTGATGTTCAGCCAATATTCTTCTCTGCTTTCACCCTTTTACTCCCTTCCACATTTGCCCTGCTGCCCAACTTAAGCAATTCCTCCCCCTCCTTGGGTAAACAGAGGCATTGCCACCACCACGCTAGGGGAATGGAAACAGCTGCCATGGGCCAGGGTCAGGAGTGGTAAAAGGATGTTAGTTTTATTCTGAACAGAAGGCAAAAGTTATAGAGAGGAGACGGCATAAGCAGATGCCTCACCTTCTCGCCAACTCACTCTTTGGAATCAAATCCTTCCTTATACTGAAGGAATAGACTACATTGTCTCTTTCCTCCACCCCCTAGATCACCCTGTTTTTACATGGTGCCATGCTGGTGTACACATGGAGGTCCAGCAGTAGGCCACACTGGGGATGAGGGTAGTTCTGGTGGTACTCACAGTGTAGATGGAGCCAGATGGTTCTGAGCTTCCTGAAGGGGCTTGGGCTTCCGTGCTTAGGTCTGGGCATCTCTGGAGGACATCTGGGCATCTCCCAGGACACACCACCAACTTAGGACAAGACACTAAATGACAGATCTGTTGTAAACACACGACATTCCAAAATGTGAAATAAATGTTTGCATGCATCTTGTACTTAACACATGATCAGTGATAACTAGTGAATCACATTTCTATAGCACTTTCATCACAAAAGACCACTTTGAAAACAGTGGGCTCGACCCTCCTCTCACACCAGTGTAAACCAGTGAAAACAGCTGGGTTAAAGTTGGTGTAAAACTGTGTGAACCAGACTCTATGTTTACACAAAAATGACTTCTACAATACAGACATCTCTGAGGAGGAGCTTGCACCTATTTAACAGCACGTAGCAATGCTGTAGCACAAGAAATAAAGACAGCCCTATCCAGCTGCAACTCTGGGGGAATGTTAGCAGCGCAGAATGCAATTACTCAAAATGGGACTTGGCCAGGAAACTGGTGCTAACATCACAACCCTTGAGAGGAGTACCAAGAGACCTTTTATTGGTCAGTAATACACTGAGGCACTGGTCCAATACTGACTTAAAGGAAGATGACCTCTTCTGGAATCACCAACACCATTTCCTTCAGCAAATGAGTTTTCTGTAGAGCTCTTCCATTCAACTACAGATCAAATCTAACCCTGCTTAGCTTGTGAGATCTGACAAGGTCATCACCCCCTCCCAGGTTGTGTATACAAAGGACAGAAACGTAAGGTGCAGCATAAAACAAGGCAATATTAATTCACTTGATTCATGACTTTGTGGAGGGGTTTTCCTTTTGTGAAGGAGAGCGTCGCTCTAACAACATGGGGGAGGGAATCCAATACCACCACAAGGACTCTTCTGACTGAGGAAAATTGTTAATAACAATGCAGAAAATGCAGAAGTATTTGAAAAGTATTTCTGTCCTGTATCTGAAAAGAAGCAGGATGACATCAGTCTCATATTACATGAGGATGATGAACTACTACTTTCCAATCCATTAGTAATTAGGGATAAACATTTAAATCTTCAAACCTAAATAACTTGCATTAAAAAATTCTATGGTGTTAAAAAAAATATCTGTGGGTCAACTCAAAATCTGGAGATATCAGCCAGTCTTGAAATTCCTCCCTCCCCGCCCCGCTTCCCCCCGGAAGATATCTGGCTAAACTCTCTGGAGTAAGGGGAAGGGGCTTGTCCTCAGCCTTGGTGCTAGTGCAACCTGTGCTTATTTTCCCTTCATTTGGTTAACCATTTTGGTTTTGATGTGGACACAGCATTTTTCCTGCTAAGGAGGAAGGGCACTGTCTGCATTTCACATCAATTCACAGTCACTACCTCTATGGGTATGTGTCCACAATGCAATTAAACACCATCAGCTGGCCTGTGTCAGCTGACTTGGGCTCGCAGGGCTCAGGCTACGGGGCTGTTTAACTGTGGTGAAGACATTTGGGTTCAAGCTGGACCCTGGGCTCTGAGACCCTCTGGGCTCCAGTCCAAGCCCAAACGTCTGCACCACAATTAAACAGCTCCGTAGCCTGAGCCCTGTGAGCCTGAGACAGCTGACACGGGCCAGCCGATGGTGTTTAGTTGCAGTATAGACATAGCTTATGAGGTGAGGCCCCAGGGTAAGGAGGGGTCAGCAGGCCTGTAACTAGACAAACTAAAGCGGGGAGTCAATATAGATTTGAATGAGAGGTCTGGAATCACCTGTCAAGTCATGGCATTTTAGTCAAAGAGAAGCCAAAGCAAAAGGAGAAAAAAGCCTACCCGCTATTTATTTGAAATTCTACAATAATTTGCAAGTTGCCAAACAAATACCTACAAATATACACAAAACCCCTCATTTAGTTCTCATAAGGCACAAAACACAGAACAAATTGTGATTGAAAAACCCAGCATCAGCACTGCTTTGATACGTTTTGGGGTTTATTTTTAAAAAAACAGGTTAGCTCCTTCTCCATACACACTATAAAGATGATAAGCTTCCATGCCCACTACTATCTGGCATTCACAAGATTGATAGTTGTGGCTGTACCAAAAGTCCTGAGTGCCTGAACAATCTCCCAAGGGACTGAAGTTCAGACCAAAGGCCTGTAGTTTGGCAGGTGTGTGGGAGAGAGAGTGATTAATCAGATTAAAGTCAGGGCTGCAGACCCAGAGGACACAGGGAAAGGCAGTGATTTTACAGGGGCCTGGAACAAATTGGCAGCCTCACAGTACATGGTAGGCAAGAGCGACAGAGATATCATAGAGGCCTGAGCTAGGTGAGCACCCTGCCGAAGCACAGGGTGCAAGGCTGTAATCTCACACAGGCTGCTCCCCAGCTTCAGGCCCCACAGGACACGGTGGGGGAGGGGGTGGGAGAGATTGTGACTTTAGAGAGTTGCCAGCAATCACATTTTTGTTGTGAGACTCATGTTGGGTATTTTGACTTGAAGCCTCTTGTGATGTAGGGATGAACAGGAGCACCTTCGCCAAGTTTTGCCCTTTCCCAAAATGGCTACCATTTCCCATACCCCATTAGTGGGCCTGATGCCAGGCTGCTCTTAATTAAGATGGCTACCATTTCCCGACAGCCTGTGCAGGTGGCAGTCAGGTTGCCCCTAGAAAAGAGGGCCACCACCTCCCAGTGTCTCCAAGGAGACTTAAAGTCAGGCTACATTTTAGCAAAGGTGTGTGCTGTCAGGAGGCAGGGAGGGGCCATGCAAAGAGGAGGTGATTACGGGACACAGGCAAGGACACTGGCAGGTGGGATGTAGGTGGAGTAGGTGAATATAGGAGGACAGGGCAATCTAGAGAGCTAAGGAAGGAGAGTCGTAGCAGCAGAGGGACTGAGGGGAAAGTAAAGGAGACTGTGGGAGAAGCAGAGAGCAGGAAGGAACCTGAGATAAAATGGTAGGGTAGGAATTGGAAAGATTGGGGAGGTGACTGGGGGGATGGATGCAGTGTTGCCATTTTATTGCAAGTCTCATGCTGTTTGGAGTTTTTCCAAAAGCCCCAGCTACTGAAGTCATGTGAATACACCACAATCTCAGCTTTCATTAAAAAAAAAAGCAAACAAACAAACAAACAAAAAAACAACGGACGTGTCTAGCCCTCACAGGTATAGAGAAAAACTCAGAAGTGTGAATACAAATGGCACAAAACGTAGAAGACAAATAAAAAAGAGTCCCAGCTTTATCATTTTTAGAAATCTCATTATCTAAGCCAATCTCACTTGGGGGGGCCTGACTCATTATATTTGACTGTTTTGGGGCAGGCAATACTGGGATTAGGAAATTGTGACCAGAGAAAGGTAAGTAATGAGTGCTGAGGAGAACAGAAGTAGGAAAGAATGACATCTCTCCCACCCCAAGATAGAGAGGAGAGAAAGTGAAATCTCCTTAGAAGGGAAGGGGGTGAGTGGCCAACCTTCCAGGATTGGCTGGAGTCTCCAGAATTAAAGATTAATCTTTAATTGAATATCAAGACATGCGATGGAACTTCCAGGAACATCTCCAACCAAAATTGGCAATCGTGTGTGTGTGTGAGTTGCATTTTAGGTTGAATTTTCAACTTGACATGATCTCATGTATGGACTGCCACCAGGCAGCTTACCTAAAGCTTAAACCACATTGCCAACCCCAAGTGCTCAGAAAGATGAGACTGGTTTAAAAATCATGAGATTAAAAATAATAAAAATGTTGGTTCTTTTGGTTTCCACATTTTCAAACACCACAACCTTTGAGGCCTAGAAACTTACTTTTTTTAAAAAAGAAAAAAGTGAAAGCTGAGATTCTCTTGTAATCACATAACTCCAGGAGCGGAGGTTTTAAGCAAGGCACCGCATATTGCAAGATTCACAATAAAATCTGTGAATTAGCAACATGGGAATAATCAGAAGACAAATAAAAATATTAATCTATTTTTTCCCATCTCAAACCCATGATTTTTTGAGGGGGAAGGAGGTATCTCATGATGTTTGAACATTTGAGATAGGTAGTACTGCAGAGTCCTGAGGCAGAGGAGCAGCCCCACAAGATAAAGAGGGTCAAACATACTTGCCTACTATGGAAAATGAAAAGCCTGACCATTTTCCTAAATGCTGATCCCTGAGCTCCCTCCTGCACTGACTTGGAGTTTGTGATGCTTGCCTACAGGGGAGTTATTCCAGAATAGCTATTCCTGATTAACACCATGTGTGGATACTCTTATTCCAGAATGAGTGTCTTACTCCTAATTAGCTTAATCCATTTTGGAGTCATATTTTACCTTATTCCAGATTAATTTTCAAGTGTAGACAAACTTTAAAAGGCACAGCACAGAACTCTCAGCCTTCCCAGTGCTCTGGGGACTGGAGAGGCTGGGAGCCTCCTGGAAAGCTGCCTGTCACCTCCTGAATGCTATGCAAAGCTGCATGCTACAGTCCTGCCTCTGCCATGCCCTGCCCTCTACCAACCCCATGCCAGCATGGGTGTCCTAGGACGACGTGTGTAGCTGTCTTCTGCAGTTCCTGCCCTGGGGAAATCCTGCCCTGACTGGAACCGGGACTGTTAGTGTCCCTTTAGTCACTCCAGTCCCTTTACTGGGCTGAAGGAGGAGAGAGGTTCTCTCCCTGATTTCTCTCTCCTATTAATGTCTAATAATTGTAATTTTTTAAAATCAGAAAAATAATCTGTCTTTGACTGCATTATGACAAGAGTGGTGCTCCAGGATTCAAGAGCTGTTGCCTTGGCAGCCTGTCTTGGCCAGCTCTTCATTCCTCCTGTAATTTATTTGATGCCATGTTCATAAGAGCTTATGAATAAGAACATAAGAAAAGCCATACTGTGTCAGACCAACGGTCCATCTAGCTCAGTGTCCTGTCTTCCAACAATGGCCAATGGCAGGCAGGACCGGCGCTAGTGTTTTTTAGCGCCCTAGGCGCACGGCCATTTCGCTGCCCTGCGCGCTGGTCCACGGCTCCGGTGGAGCTGCCGCAGGCATTCCTGCGGAGAGGGTCCGCTGGTCTGCGGCTCCAGTGGAGCTGCTGCAGCCGTGCCTGCAGGAGGTCCACTGGAGCCATGGGAGCAATGGACCGTCTGCAGGAATACCTGTGGCAGCTCCACTGGAGCCGCGGGACCAGGAGACCCTCCGCAGGCACAACTGCGGCAGGTCCACCGGAGCCGCCTGCTGCCCCCCGCCGGCAAAATGCCGTCCCCCAATAATCCTGGCGCCCTAGGCGATTGCCGAGGCAGCCTAAATGGATGCGCCGGCCCTGATGGCAGGTGCTTCAGAGAGAATGAACAAAACAGGCCAATAATCAAGTGATCCATCCCCTGTCGCCCATTCCCAGGTTCCAGTGATCAGAGACTAGGACACCCAGAGCAGGGGTTGCATCCTTGACCATCTTGGCTAATAGCTGTTGAGGGATCTATCCTCCATGAATGGATCTAATTATTTTTTGAACCGAGCTATAGTTTTGGCCTTCACAACATCCCTTGGCAACAAGTTCTACAGGTTGACTGCGTTGTGTGAAAAAGTTCTTCCTTTTGTTTGTTTTAAACCTGCCACCTATTAACTTCATTGGGTGATCCCAGATTCTCGTGTTATGTGAAGGAAGGAGTAAATAACACTTTCTCCACACAGTCACGATTTTATAGATCTCTATCTTATTCCCCCTTCAGTCGTTTCTTTTCCAAGCTGAAAAGTCCCAGTCTTTTTAATCTTGTCTCATATGGAAGCTGTTCCATACCTCTAATAATTTTTGTTGACCTTCTCTGTACCTTTTCCATATCTAACATATCTCTTTTAAGACGGGGCAACCAGAACTATATGCAGTATTCCTGGTGTTAGTGTACAATGGATTTACATAAGGGCATTATGATATTTGCTGTCTTATTATCTACCCCATTTCTAAAGGTTCCTAACATTCTGTTTGCTTTTTTGACTACGGCTGCACATTGAATGGATGTTTTCAGAGAACTATCCTCAATGACTCCAAGATTTCTTGCTCGAGTAGTAACAGCTAGTTTAGACCCCATCATTTTGTACGTATAATTTGGATTATGCTTTCCAATATGCATTACTTTGCATTATGAACGTTGAATTGCAGCTTCCAGTTTGTTGCTCAGTCACCCAGTTTAGTGCGATCCCTTTGTAACTCTTCACAGTCTGCTTTGGATTTAACCATCTTGAGTAATTTTGTATCATCTGCAAATTTTGCCACCTCACTATTTACCCTTTTTCCAGATCATTTATAAATACACTGAACAGCACTGGTCCCAGTACTGATCCCTGGGGAACACTGCTATTTACCTCTCTCCATTCTGAAAACTAGCCATTTATTCCTACCCTTTGTTTCCCGTCTTTTAACCAGTTTCTGATCCAGCAGAGAACCTTCCCTCTTATCTCATGACTGCTTATTTAAGAGCCTTTGGTGAGGGAAATTGTCAAAGTCTTTCTGAAAGTCTAAGTACACTACACCCACTAAATCATCTTTGTCCATCCCCTCAAAGTTTATAATAGATTGGTGAGGCATGATTTCCCTCTGCAAAAGCCATGTTGACTCTTCCCCAGCAAATCATGTTCATCTATGTGTCTGACAATTCTGTTCTTTACTATTGTTTCAACCAGTTGGCCTCCTACTGAAGTTAGACTTACTTACTTACAATTGCCAGGATCACCTCTGGAGATTCTGTTTAAAAATTGGCATCACATTAGCTATCTTCCACACTAGCTATTGGTACAGAAGCTGATTTAAGTAATAGGTTACATACCACATTAGTAGTTCAGTAATTTCTTGAGTTCCTTCAGAACTCTTGGGTGAATATCAGAGAAGGGCATGCCTAGTAATTAATGTGGGGCAGGAGAGTTGGGTCTCCAACCAACCAGCATTCACAGCCAGGGTCCAGAAGGTTAAGAGCCAAGGGTCATATACCAGGAATCACAGGTGCCGGCTTCCAAGTTTCCCTGGGGGCGCTCAACCCCCACTCCACCCCAGGTCCTGCCCCATCTCCACCCCTTCACCCAAACCCAACCCCTGCCCTACCCTGCCTCTTCCTGCCCCCACTCCACCTCAGGCCCTGCCCCTACTCCACCCCTTCGCCTAAGCCCTGTAAACTGGAGCACTCACAGAGTTGGTGCCTATGCCAAGAATCATGCTGTGTCAGGAAACCAGGAGGTCAGGACCAGGAGACAAGAGCAGGTAGTACAGGGGGAGGCACCCAAAGCAGGGTGGAGACCAGTTGTACCAGCAAGTTCCTGTTCTTCCTTCTGGTTTAAGTAGGGAGAGTAGGCCAATCAGGAGGCCCAGCGTTCTATCAATTGGGGCTCAGAGTGGAGCCTCCTAGATGAGCTGGGCTTCAAGGACAGATGGATCTAGCTAATCCCAGCAAGCTGATAAATGGAGGGTTGGAGAGTGATGACCTCCCTGTAGACCTGGGTTCAGGACTTGGGTCATGACAGTATAGTTATAAATGCCACAGAAAAGTCCATAAGGAAATTAATAATTCATCTGCAGAGCGGTGTTTGAGTGGTGGCAGTAAATAAGGCCTAGGGCCACACCTTGAACAATGCCGAGAAACCAAAATATTCAATAGTTGCTCATTAAGTAAGTACTGTCCATCCTGTGCTGAGATGAGGCAGAGGTCCAATGGAAAAAATAGTGTGTAATCATGTAACTAAAGATGCTATTATAAGGCACACACATAAGAGGCCCAACTCAAGGATGCATAGGAAAACTTAATTCTGGCATTTCCTAAGTTTTAAATGCTTGACTTTGCAACATTAATAATGATTTTACTAATAGGTTTTTGTATGTAACATCCCAGGTTTTTAAAAATAGCAAAGTGGAAAACCAGAAATTGACACCCACATGGTTTATCAGAAAAACTGGAAATAGTAAGTCCACAGTACAGATCTTTGCTGCTTGAGTTAGCGGTGGCACTGAATGCAGTAGTAGATTGCCATCCCCTATGTAGATCAGCCACCAGAGGTGGATGAAACATACACTTTGCCAGTGGATTACATAGATATTTGCTGGCAGCAGAGGAATGTTGAGATTCAGGAATCCTAGGTTCCATTCTAGGTTCTGGAGAGTAATGTGCATCAATGAGCACAGACTCTTATGCCCCTGCTTCCCCTAGACCTGACCTCTTCTGCCCTGACCCCACTAGTCTGTTCCTGTCCCGGCCCTGACTCCTCCTCTCCCCTTGCTCCACATCCCAGTTTCCTCCTGTTCCCAGCTCTTCATCCTAGTCCCAGTCTTCTCCTTGGAGTTCCACTCTTCCCTGACCTTAGCTGCCAGTCCCAGTCTCCTTCCCCGGGCTTCTCATCTCAGTCTCCCCTCGTTCTCTTTGCCCCAGTTTCCTTGCCCAACTAGTTCCTGTATCCCACTCCCTGCCCCACAGTGTCCCTTGTCCATTCTGTTTCCTCTACTGCACACCTTCCCCAGGGGTCTAGCTCCTGCCCTTCTGCATTCCAGACTGGCTGCTTCTCCTCCACACTGCCTGGGCACCAGCAGTGAGGGAGCATTGGGACCATAGAAGAGAGAGTTTTTGGCCCTGAGTTCCTGCGCCTGGTGACACAGCCACCCTCAGCTGCTGTGAGAAGCGATTGCAGGGGCAGGCAGCCCTGGGCTACAGCATGCTCAGTTGCTCTTTGGGGATAGTGCACACACAATCTGGTTGACACAAGGAGCTTTTAACATGAACAAAACAATATATTTTTTCCCTTTATCTTGTTCTCTGATATGGCTGAACCATTTTTGCTGAAACTTAAAAAAAAACCCAACAGTCTAAGGTAGACTTTCAGCATGGAAAATTTCAGTCCAAACACTTAAAGTTTGGTAAAGTTACTAACTACTGAAAACAGGGTCTTATAATGGGAAGTGTTAAGAAACCTTAGCCACAGGCATCGTTACCAGCTCCACCTGTAATACTTATCTTAGGACTTGCCTTTCTCTTCCACAGCAGCAGAGCTGTTTCAGTGATGCTCAGTATGGTGAGGATACTGGTAAGAGCGATGAGAAATTTCCACATGCTCGGGGAGGGCTCTCTGTACCCTGTGTCTGTGAGGAGGAAGGCAAATGATTCATGGCACGAGCGGAGATGAGAACCCACTGTTCATTTTTACCCCCAAGTTTTCCATTCAATAGCTGTCAGAGGGCTAAAACTCACAAGCAGAGCTGAAGAACATATCTTTTAATATATGTTTTCTTTTAAATCGCATCCTGGGTGAATGTGAAAGGTCTCAAAACAAAGACTGATAGTGAGGGACAGAACCAGGTACAGGTAGGTCCTTGCAAGTTTTCCCAACGCCTCCAACTTTGCCACTGTACCTCGCGCCTGACACCTCACCTTCTGCTGCTCCAGTCCTGAACCCATCCCCATCCCCTCCACACACACACATTCAGTACAAGACCCTGTGGGAGAAGTAGACTGGGGAAGACATGCGCGGTACGGTGGAGCGCAGGAAACAGGGACATATGACAGATGCGGATAAGCAGGGCATGGCAAAGCCATGAAAGGGACTTGAAAGTGAGGGCTAAAAGAATGAGTTTGATATGGTATAAGATAGGGAGCCAGTGGAGAGATCCAAAGAGGAGGTTATGTGATCAGAACAGCAGGCAAAGAAGATGATATTTGCAGTTGCATTTTGTATGGATTAGAGTAAGGTGGCACTCCTAGCCAACATAGCTATGTTGGCAACACTTCGTAGTGTAAACCAGGCCTTAGCCTCTCTGTTCCTCCATTTCCCCAACTGTAAGATAGGGATAATGCTATTTACCTCCTTTGTAAAACACTTTGACATCTGTGGATGAAAAGTGCTACCCAAGTGCTAGGTATTACTCGTTTCTACCTTGTTTTGAGGTAAAGAAAAAAAGGGCCAAAAAAAAATCACCCCTTTATGGGGAAACTCCAGTCAGATTTTGCCTTTCAAACCTCTTCTTCTGATCTCTCATTGGCTAGGTGATGCGCAGTGGGAGCTTACCTCTAACAAGGATGAATACCCCATTTCCTGTTTCTGTTTTGCTTCTCCAGTTGGCCTTGCAGTAGTAGGTGCCAGTAGCAGGGGGGTTTTCTGGTGTCCCAACTGTATGTGGGTAATCCTTCTCTGTTGTCTGGTTCATCTGTCCAGTGGGGATTGTTTCAGATACGGAATAATTGTTGATGGTGACTATCTTGCCTTCTGAGTTCACCCAGTAATAATCGATTGTGAAGGTGGTATATTCATTCATGTAGGGGTAGCTGACCAGGCACTTCATAGATACTTTTTCATTGGCAAAAGCAACCTGGATCAGGGGGGTTTGTTTTACTGAGACTTTCTGTCCACCAACCTGCCATCCTAGACAATAGGAGATAATCTTTAGCATTTATATAACACCCCCAAACACACACTTGCTCTCTCTCACACACACACAATTAGATGCATTATCATGGGGGTTGCACCCAGCTTTGCAGCATCCAGGATTGGCTATTGTCAGAGACAGGATGATACTGGACTACATGGATCACTCGTATGTTTTGGCAAGGCAACTCCTGTGTGGTCTATACAGTCCATTAGATAAATATTTTGTGGTTTTAAATACACTTGCAATCCAGGCTTCCGCTTTTTCTTTGTGAGTTCTTCTCTAAAACTCTAGCATGCTGAAAGGGGGACGAAGGGAGGAAGTGGACTGATTATCAGTGTGTGAGAATATGTTATGGCTGACAAAAGTGGTAATTAACTCTGGTTTGATGTTTTGTATAATACCTCCTCTAAAATTCCATGCCTCTGTGTCAGTGTGCAAATGTGTGTGTCAGTGTAACTGTGTATTTAGGTACATGGGGTGTGAGAGTGAGGAAGGAAATTGCACACACTGTGCATGCCAGTATTGAGACCGTGAAAAATATTAAGAGGATGCAGCTTCACCACTCAAAACTTTTGCCACTCTAAACAGCAAAGCAAAGGGCGAGTCAGCACATAAGGTACAGGAACTATTGGCTGAACTGTGAAGACCTGAAGTAGCCATGCGTGACAATATCTCTTTAAGAGAGAGGCAAAATAGTTCCCGTGATTGTTGTCAGGCAATTGGAAGGATATTTGCTTCTGCAATTCACCAAGTGGTGATATATAGGAAGTTACAACAGAGGCTGCAGAAGCAAAGAGGAGATGCTGCCTCTAGGCTTGTTCTCTTTTTTGTTTAGCATTAAGAACAAAAAAGCGCAAGGAGAAGACCGTATATTGTGAAAATGCTGATCGAAAGCCCATTTCACAGGGTATATGCCCCCGTCCCTTTGACATCACGAGTCAAGTTCTAAACTCTAGACAACCTTTGATCTGTTTATGTTAGCACTTGCAATTCCCATCTCAAAGCACCTAACATAATAATGAATAGAGAACAATAGGAGCGGAGGAGTAGCAAAAGCATTTTAAAAGTTATCAGAAAATCATCAGAGCAACTTCAGCCAACTGCTTTTTCTTTCCATTTGCCAGTGGAGCTAATTTTCTGTCACTGTTCCCATGATAAGTGCGGGGGAAGGAGAGACCTCAGTCACCACTGTACTTGGACTCTATGGATAGATCAACTTGAAATTGGCCCATCAAGATTCAGGACAGCTGCTACCCTTTCCTCTACAGACAAATTACATCATCTTTCAAACGACCTGACCTTTACTGGCCTAGAAAGAGAAGAGGCGCTGTGAATCCCATACCTCAGTGCTCTTCCCTCATTAGGACAGTGAGTCAGAACCTTATGGACAAGTCTCTCTATACAACAGGAATTTTGATTCTTTCAGTGATACATGAATTGAAGGCCAGAGATACAAAGAGAAAGGTGGCGTGGTCATCTTTCCTGGTCTTGAGGGGATTCTCTGAAATCTTGCATTCTACAAACAGGGTCACTGCGGAACCCTAAAAGAGCCCCATAATGTAATCTGAGCTTAGTGTGACATCATCATGTTATGACACCTTATTGTGACACAAACATCACAATTACCTAACAACCACAGTTCAGAAGCGACAACCCAAAATGAAAGGAGCTAAATACAAACTTTTGAGAAGAGTTCTGGGATGGTGTGACAGAGGGAGAACATGGTCATGGTCTACAAACAACTTCAAGGTAATCATGCCAATGAAAGAAAGGCCTCTGCACATGTCATAACAAGGAGTGATAAGCTGAAAAGTTTAGGTTACAGCACTGGGAACAGTTTTTAACCATAAAAAATGTAGTGAGGGATCATCCAAAATGCAGTGGTGGTATGGGAGGACCAATGATCTGGGTGGTCTCTGGCCCCACTCTCGAGTTTAGGGCATGATCATTCATCATCCTCATCTCCAGTTCACCCTGTATAACAATGCCAAGGTATACATTAACCTGGCTTTCACACAAGCCATTACAAAGTACCACTGTCACAATGCAGGGCCGACACCAATACCTATTCTCCTGGTAATCCCTGGAGCCATTAACTTGAGAAGAACTTGCCACAGAGGACCTGAACCATTTAATATAGGTTACACGGCACTACTTCCATATTCCCCCTCCATTCTGGATTTTCTTTATGAGTTCTTAAAAGACAGAATGTTTAGAAGACAGAAATAGCAGGAATGTGCAAGTTCCTAGAGGGGGCTCTCTGGACATTAACAAAAGACACCAGCTGAAAAAATGCCATAATGGACCAAATGAGAGCATAAACAAAAGGAACAAAAAGCACTTTTTACCTCCACGCTGAAGGAGCCAGAGAAGAAGGAAGATGGCATTGAGACTGGAGGCCATGATAGGGTCAAAGACTGTAAGAAAACAACCAGATCTGACACGCCAACGGACGAGAGATGGTTTTGGTCAGGTATCTCCACAGCTGAGATGTCGTTTCTCCCTTCCCTTTTGCAAGGGAAGAGGCGGGGAGGCAGTGGGGTGGGAAACACAATGCAATAGGCAGACTGTTCCTGGTAGACACAGCTGCCTTCTGCTTTTCGGCTGGACTCCTCCCTGCCTCTGAGGTTGTTGTTAAGTGCTAGACTGGTGTTACATCAGTCAATTGATGGTCACACTATATATAGCCCTCGGCTCGCTAGGATTGTGTATTGGTTGGAGCAGGTGATGGGGAAGCAGAGTGTGCTTTGCATGCTGGATGGGGCACTGGCAATACATAGGAAGGCAGATGTCGCTGTGGATATACTATGTATTGTCTTTACAGGTCATGTTATTGATTTTGAGGGGTTGCGTTAGTGAGATTTGCTCTTAAGCACCCTTTATTTTAGCAACATACTGTGCCCAACCCTGCACAGCTGCAAAAAAGGAAAGAGTCTCCCTCCCGAGTTGAGCACCCACACAGGGAGCAGGCCCAGTAGCAATCACTGCACTCCCCCGAGTACAAAGATTTCTCCTGGGTAGCACTTAGAGCCCTTGACAGATGGGGAGGGGGGAAAGCAATGACCTAACATACTCTTCAAGGCTGGTGCAGCAGCTGCACTCCTCCAGGGGAGATTCGGTTCAGATTAGCCAGAACGAAGGCCCCTTTCCCCCCACCCCATGAGCTGAAAGGAGCTGCACTGGGCTGGTGTCAGCTGGAAATCACTCTTCAGAGGTCTTACAGCTGAGCAGCAAGGACAATCAAGAGTAGTGACAAGGCACTTGGGGCCCATTTGGTATTTCTGATATGCAGGCAGGGATTGGGCAGCACCAGCCCTGTGCAGATGTGGGGTCAGAGTGACACTTGACAACGTCTGTCCAGCCTGAAGCAAGTCCTGAGATTGTTGGTTGGGGAGGGAGTGTGACACCTCCTCAGGGAAGACTTTGCTGCCCCAACTGAATAGCAGTGGCTTTCTGTTATCTTTATCCTCACGATACCCCGCGTACTTTTGCGTATTCCAGTGTTGATGTGTTTCTGGAGGACAGTGTATGCTGCTTCTATGATGTGTTTTAACTCTGATCAGCATTTATGGATTTCAGGAATTCAGAGTGACGAGTAAATTAAGTAGAGTGGGTTTGTGGGGTGGCTAGGACAACATCCTTTCACACACACACCCCTGTCTACAAACAAGTTCTTTGCCACCCTAAATGTGCAGTCCTAGAAATATCACTATGTGGAATTTTGAAATATATATATTTATATCTGCCATTTCAAAAGAGCTTGCACATGAGAATTATCTGGGGGATTTAGAGGCACTCCAGGCCAGAAATAAATTCCTTGCTGCAATTTGCTATGGTACAGCTTTCTGAAAACAAATGGCTTTGAAATGACTACCAGCAGCTAATAACTGCAAGGTAACACTCTATTCCTTCGAGCACCAAAGGAGCCTGAACCTTTGAATGTTATACACAAGTTCAATTTGCTTCTGGAATTTTGGAGTAGGCTGTAAATGCAGCAATGAGTCCTGTGGCACCTTATAGACTAACAGACGTTTGGAGCATGAGCTTTCGTGGGTGAATACCCACTTCGTCGGATACATGTGAGTATTCACCCACGAAAGCTCATGCTCCAATATGTCTGTTAGTCTATAAGGTGCCACAGGATTCTTTGCTGCTTTTACAGATCCAGACTAACATGGCTACCCCTCTGATACTGGACTAGGCTGTAGCCCTGGAGATTTAAATGGGTGTTGGGGGGAATAGGGGATTCTTGTGCTTTTGTATCAGGCCAGCGGTGGGTGTGAGGTTATACAGTATGGTTCCCCCTAAACCTCCTGTGGAACCCACTTAGGAAGGCTCTGCTAACAGAAGATTGTACCCAGACAGCACAATCCAAAATTTCTAAGTGCTGAGTAATGTTGTTAGCATCAATGATACGTGAAGCTCTGTAGGTAACAGAGCAGCAGCCGTGTTAGTCTGTATCTGCAAAAAGAACAGGAGTACTTGTGGCACCTTAGAGACTACCATCACTCTTGTTATAGTGTGTATGGCAACACCCATTGTTTCATGTTCTCTGTGTATATATATAACTTCCTACTGTATTTTCCACTGCATGCATCCGATGAAGTGGGCTGTAGCCCACGAAAGTTTATGCCCCAATAAATCTGTTAGTCTCTAAGGTGCCGCAAGTAGTCCTGTTCTTTTTTTCTGTAGGTAAGATACCCTTCAGAGTGTGAGCTGGACAGCTGTAGTGTGATTAGGAAGCAACCACTCTTCCCCCAGCCCCTGTGATACAGCATTACAGATTGGCCAGCTACATTATAGGTTTGTTTTTCTTCTGAAGCATCGGGTATCAGCCACTTCCTGAAACACAACCCAGGACTGGCCCAATGGTCCAGACTGATATGGTGCTGTTTCTGTGCATAGCTCTAATGGATCCAGGATTGTTGGAATGACAGGGACCTGCTGTCCCCATAGTAAAAAAGCATTAGCAGAAAGGCATGTTGTATTGCAGATCAAGGACAACATCTTTTCTGTGCAAGATCTGAGCCCCTTAGAATTTCCTGTTCCTAGCTGAATCTGATGTACATGCACCAGCAAGTATATACACACCTTTCCAGGTGAAGTCGTTTATTCAAGTGATCAGTTGAACACTAGCAAAATCAGCTCTGCAGAGACCACAACAAAGTCTCTTTATTGCAGTCGCATTTAACACCACAATGAACTGAAGCAACTATTGGTGTAAGGAGGAGAGAGAACAGCTCAACAAGCTTGATTACAGATTCTGGCTGATAACATTTCAGAAGGCTTTCCAAAACAGCCACAGCCTAGCTTTACTGTAATTTCACAAACCAGCTAGATTCCGCATCCCTCTAAACCTGGGCCCGAGACCATGCCTGCGTCTCAATGCATTCAGATTATTGCAGACCTTTTCTACACTAGACTTTATTGCTTAAAGCTTTCCTGTGGTGGCAGCCATGGTGCATGTGCCAGTATAGACATGGTCCAGGCTACTGCTGGCATTTTTACCACCACGTTATCTCGGCTCTGGGCAGGGTGCGATGACTGTAAAAACACCAGTGTCCTGTCTACACTAGCACTACCACCAGCAACCATGGAAAATGTAAAGACAAAAAGCAGCAGACACTGCCTACAAAAGGGAGGATGCAGTTCCGTAATCTTCTTAGCTAGCAAAATGAGTCTCTCAGAAATTTCCCACGCTGGTTCCTTCTGTTTTGATCCACTGAAAAGGCTCCTGGCGCGTGAATCATCATCATGTAGCCTCAGGGGTTCCTTTTCACCACCCTTGCTACCATCCCTCACTCTCACATCATTCCCCCTGGAGCTTCCCTCAGGAATCTTCCTGGTGTAGCCTGCGTGTGCCAAATGGAGAACATAGCATTACTTCTCTCACTTTACCGGCGGACGTCTTCCAGCGATGGTTCTGTCGGCATTAGCCCCAGAATCCACAAGGATAATGGGAAACAGAGAGGTTGGTGAGCTTTGTTATACTGATGCAGGAGGAAGGTACCTTGACACTACTTCCGTAGCTGCCCTAGAATGATCTACAGGAAACAATTATACAGAGTATTAGTGTGAGGCTGAATATTGTCCATGTGTTTAATGTTTTTGTTCTTGCCCTTCTGTTTGCTTGCCCCAATTAGCTACTCTTCACTTAAAAAAATGGTTTGACAGCTCATTCCCTCTGATCTGGAACATCACCAGTTGGCACAGAGTGTGATCAAACCTTATGCTTCAGGGCATTAACTGCTCTGCAGGGAGATCAGGAAGGAAAGGTTACCCCTCCTGTGTTGGAAAGCATTGCATAAATTAGCCAGCTGTATTATGGATTTTTCCTTCCCCTTCCTCTGAAGCATTAGGTAGAGCCTTTGCTGGATGCTGGACTAGATGAACAGTGATCAGTTCTAGGTAGACAATTTAGAAACTTCCATGTAAAAATTACATAGTCCACAATGTAGTCAAATGCGGAGTGCTTGATCAGCTTACTGTCAGTTGTGACCATAAGGAAGTGATGGAAACCTCGTGGCACGGGATGTTTAAAACAGACCTGGATAAAAACACTGCTCTTATTATCATCATCATTTACCCTAAGGCCCCAAATCAGATAGGGACCCCGTTGTTCAGAGCCCTGTATAAACATGCACGCACAATCCCTGCCCCAAAGAGGTTATAGTATTATTTGGAACAAGATGCAGTGAGTAACAAACAACAGGAGGGAAAGGTGGAAATGAGCTAGAGAGAACAATCTTGCATGGCAGAGACCAGACGAGGCTTTTTGCATCTCTCTGAGTGGTGCACATTGAACCACCAGGTGGTGCCCCATTACAGAATGTGTCCTTCTTCCTTTGTGCATCTGTTAGTTCTGGGGGTGGAGAGAGCTGTATAAATATACCACTTTCTCCCTTCCTATCTTAGTCACCTCTGCAAAAACATGGTTCATTTAGTCAGTGGTCCCTTTTCTCTAAGCCTCAATATGGTTACATGAACAAAATATGAAATTACACCATGTGGCATTATAGAAAGTGAGTCCTAGCCAGGGCACTGCAGGGTAAGGTGATCAGATGTCCCAATTTTATGGGGACAGTCCTGGTATTTGGGGCTTTTTTTTATATCGTCTCCTATTACCCTCCCACCTCTGTCCCAATTTTTCACTCTAGCTATCTGGTCACCCTACTGCAGGGAGATGATGTTACACGCACACACTCTATCCTTTGTTTATTTATCAAACAGCAAAGATTCCTCACCCAGCCTACCTTTGGACCTGGGGAAAAAAACTACAGTTGCCCTTCTCTTTCCTCATGTTATAATGAATCTTGGGGGAATTATTCTTTGCGAGGATAATTCTGCCTCTGGTCTTCTTGTTTCACTAATGTCAGGGCTAAGGGAGGGGTGGATGAGATGACATGACACATACACACACATATCCCTTTCCAAGGCTATTCAACCATCTTTCTCTGAAAAGACAAACAGCAGAGTTACAGTCAAACACTTTGTGGTATTGTTCTTACAGCCCGGCCCCTGGCTCCTGGAGACAAGTGATTACATGAGAAGCTCAGTTTTCGTTTACAAAAAAAGGATGTTTTTAGCTTTCACAGTTACAGGAAGAAGATTATAAATGTGATCCAGAACTTGCACATTAAAGGCTCAGAAACCAGAAGACAAGTCAGAATGCATATTGCCTTAAAAATCATGAGAGAGTTTTTTGTTTGTGATGTTTTTTAATTCATGATTTTTTTAAAAACTTTTTGGGTTAGAAATATTGTAAACAGCAAGAGAAAAACAGGAAGGCTTATGAAGACCGCACTAAAACCAGAGAAACTCCATTTAACCTGCATGCAGCACAAGCGCTGTAGAGAAAGAGGAGCAGAAATGCCAATTAGTATCTGGTATTTATTGCGCTGAGTGCCTTCACTGTGTAGGTTCTCTGGTGTTTCATGAGACCTCCCTCTGCAAATGAAATAGCACTTCCTATTGGCTTTTAAATTTTGCCTCTTTGTTTCTTTTAATATTATAAACAATTTATATCCTATGTAGTAAATAGAATAGAATTTTTTTCACCTCAGGACAGATTAACATTAAGCTTCTACTTTCACACACGAAAGCATTTTCTATTAATACAATAAAAAGCTTTGTACCTTGCACAGTATCTGGATTTCATGCAAGGTAAAACACCAAACTCACAGAGGTCAAGTGGGAGAAAAAAGCTTTTATAAAGTACAGGCTATGCTGATTTCCCTCTCCCTTCCCCTCCTCCCCCAGTTCCCATCATCTTGCTTTGGCAGAATTATATAAACCAGGATGTAAGATGTGACATCTGTATTTTGTATTCTACAGTCAAAGTTCTATGTGAATTGAACAGCTCTTCCACTTACCAGCACCAGAGCTATAACCCCAGAGAAAAAGAGCACAACTAGAATACGCTTAAGGCAAAAAATAATGCTAATGAACTGTAATCAACAATTTAAAGAACAAAAATTTGTACTTCTCAAGCTGTAGATGTTACTGCAATGGTTCACACATTACACAAAACATGGGAAATAGAAGAGGAAAAACACTTTTCTCACTCATTCCAGGTCAGGTCTGTGCTAGAAATTTTTGCCAGTATAGCAGTATTAGTTAGGGATATGATTTTTATGACATTTTTATACTGATAAAGCTTTTTAGTGTAGATGAGGCCCTAGTCACAAATTCCCCTGGTTGTTATCAAGGCATGGCAGGCAAGGGAAAATTAGAAGATCTGCTTTACTGATATGTTTACTTGAAGAAGGAATTGATGGTAAAAGCTGATTAAACATTCCTTATTACTCCCAAAGCCAACACCATATTCTGGAATTAAGAAAGGATACCAGAGTTAACCAATAGCACTGTGCAAACAACCTATTTCCTTAACTGATAAACTGAGGCCTAGTCTTCACTGGATAGTTACCTTGATTGTATTTAACTTAATTTAGTGATTTAGTGTTCTCACATTACTGGCTGAGAGGCCAGCTGGGTGATACTGGGCAGGAAGAGAGGACACGCCACTGTGAGCTAGATTTTTAAAGGTAATGGGGTTCCTAGATATACAGATAAATGCCTAGTGGGATTTTCAAAAACACCTGGACACCAAATTCCCATTGAAGCCCAGGGGGCACCTATCTACATCTTTAGGTTACTATTACCTTTGAGAATCTGGCCCTGAGTGAATGGCTGTATGGTCTCCTGGTGGAAGAAGTGTATGTGGCAGGGCAGTGCTGTGGGGGCGAGCTGGGTGTTGATCCTGAAGAGGGCAGACAGAGTTGCATGTATAAACACAAGTTGTCAAAAGGATGCAAGGGAGCCAGAGATCCCAATTCTACATTACTAACAGTCCAGCTCTGTATCTCATCTACACAAGAAAGTTGAATTGATTTAACAAATCATGTTTTCAACCAATTTAGTTAAACTGCTGCAAAGCCCTGTGTAAACACACATTTTGGTTTAGCTTAAACAGATTCCTAACTGATTTAAACTAAATGGAACTAAAATTCCACCTCCCTCTAGACTTTTGCTTAACTAAATCAATATAAAACACCACCTTAAATTAAAATGGTGCAAATTTCTCATCTGTAAGAGCCCTAAATCACTTCTCTCTGGTTAATCTCATCCGCAAAACACAAATTCAACTACCTGCTGACAACTCACTGATGTAGCTTTGTACTCCACACCTGTCTCCTTCTGTCCAAAGTAAAATCTAAGCCTCTCTCTCTGATATCTCCTAATGGATGTCTAGCCATCAGCTCAACCTCAACATGGCTAAAAAAAAGGCCCCTAAGCACCTCCCGCCCCAGCCACTACCTCCTTTCTCAATTACCGTGGACAATACCATCATCCTACCTGCCACTAGGGTTGCCAACCCTCCAGGATTGTCCGGGAGTCTCCAGGAATAAAAGATTAATCTTTAATTGAAGGTTATGTAATCTGATGAAAGCTCCAGGAATACCTCCAACCAAACTTGGCAACCCTACCATTCACTCAGGTCCATAACTTGGGCATCATTGACTCAGAGCTCTCTCTGGGCCCTCACAGCTGGGCTATGTCTCTAAATCAGTATTTCTCAAATGTGGCCACTGTGGCCACATGCAGCCACCAGGGGCTTTACTTGAGGCCATGACAGCCACCTGGGCTGTGAGTAGAAGGGGGTAGGGAGGGCAAAGTAGTGCCTCCTCCCCCTCCCTGGTGCTCCTGGATGCACTGCCACCTTGGTGTTGGTTGCTGGGGCCACCCTCTGGAGTCACCTGGGGGCGGGCACAACGCTGTAGGAGCAGGCAGCCGGTGAGTTCCCCATCTTCCCAGGGGTGGTAGGGCACTGGCTTTGGGCTTCAGCTCAGAGGTGTCAGGGCAGCAGGCTCTGGCTGCAGGACTTCAGCCTTTACCCCTGGGCACTGGCAGCAAGCCCCAGGATCCAGTCCATTGGCTTCAGGCTTCATCCTCTGGCTCTGTCCTCCAGCTGCCGGACTTTGGGCTGTGAGTGCCCATCTCAGGAAGCAAGAGACAAGGGCTGGGAATGGAAGCCAGGTTTTCCAGAAGGCAGTGCAGAGCACTAACCACTAAGCAAGCAGACCAGGCAAGCAAAGGGGATTTTGACTTTTAGTATCTTCTGGTGTCTAGGAGTAAAAAAGTATCAGAATACAGTGAACAAATATGTCTGACCTTATCCAATCAAATGAGTCTCTTGAATTTTAAATGGCTTCTATTGTTAGATATAAAATCCAATAGTGTTTGAAATAGCAAATAAGTGTTGTAGTGGGTGAGGCAGAGCGCTTTTTCATACAGAGAAATAGCATCACCAAGAAAGGGTGCATGGAGGGATTGTTCCTTACCAGGATTCAAACCCCTGCCACAATATTTTTATGCATACCAAACTTTTGGTAAGACTTTGCTTTCACTAACCTTTCTCCCCCAGCCTCACAGCCCCATATTCAGATCCTCCTCCCATCTCATCTCATCCTTCTACAGCCCCACGAGAACCCTCCTGTCAGCTCCTAGCTCTCTGGGGACATTCCTCCTCACCCCCATCAGTATGTCCTTCATTAGCTCTGCCCAGCTGTGGTTTATAAATTGTTTAAATCTTTTCTAGGTACAGATAACGATCACAATTACCCAGAATACAAAAACACAGTCAGCTCAAAGTGTGGTTAGGCTCTGCCCTACTTTCATTGACTTAAGATGAAAATGCTCTGTTCGAGGGGTGGGGGAGGGGGGAGAGATAGAGAAGAAACCCACTTCGAGAAATACAACTGCATTTGTTCAAACCGCATAGCCCTTTCCTGCTGTCCTGCTTTGGACCTTATGTGAATAGAACAAAATGCTTTTGAGATGTGAAACCTGAGACAGAGGCTCAGATTCAGCATAGCACTTAAGCACTTTTCTGAACAAGGATAGACTTATGTACTTTTCTGCATCAGGGTCAGAGAGAGGCCCAGATCCTAGAAAGTATTTAAGCACCTAACTTCCAAGGCCAGAATGATTATAGAACATGGCAGGTGCTGCAGAAAAGGACTCAGATGCATTGGCAGAGTACCTCCCACAGTGCTTAATATATTAACCCATGTACCCAGTGAGGTCTTTCATCATATTAAGTTAGTCAGTGGCCATGTCCAGAGAAGTGGGGTAGAAAAGAGCCCTGGACTTTCCTTGCTGTGACAAAACCCCTCTATGGGAAGCCCGCCTTTAGTTATAGAGGTAGCAAGTAGCCGTGTTTGTCCTAAAAACATCAAAGTAATTGTACACCTACATTGCAATGTCTGCATCCTTATAGCATGACACAGCAACAATTAGCAGTGATCAAAAATCATTATTACTGAAATAAACGTGGGAGACCCTTTAACTTCCCTGCATGGAATAGGCTCACACAGAGTAGAATGGACGTCCACGTTTCAGCAGCAAGGATGATGCCCAGATATATATGACCCTAGACTTGAATGTGCAGTTGCTAAACTTCTCTATATTGTGTTTTTTTTCAGGACTTTCACCTCTGGAAACTGTAAAGGACAGCTGAGGTTTCACATCTCTGGGTCTATGACCTTGCCTAAGATAAGAAATATTTGCTGAATTCGCTCACCTTTTCAACCCCATCAGTGGTAGCAATGTTGGGGGAATATTAGCATACACAAGAGAGCAGCCACTTGCACTTAAAGCACAGGGTTGTGTGGCTCTCCGGTGAGCAGGGTTAGACAACACAGAAGTAAAACAGCAGCAGCACTGTATTTACACTAGTACTCCCACTGGTGGAGTTGAACTAGTGGTAGCAACAATAGCAAATTTCAGGGGAAAAGGTCTATTGTAGTGAAGACCAAGGAGAGACTAAGAGGATATAGTGTGAAATATGATGCACTCACGGATGATAGTTATTAACACCGTTGACAAGGCACAGCTCATACAGCCTAGGAAGTGTGAGTGACAGAATACCCAGAAAACACATTAGAAAATTCTGGTAAGAAGTTTTTCATGCTACTGGAAAAATGTTATAAAGAGAAGAGACAGTAACAATAATGCACTGCAGTTATACTTAGTGCATCTATAGCACCTTGCCTCAGGACTTTAAAGCACATTACTGCTATTATTAGCTTTGCCCCTAATGGATAACATATGAATGATTTGTCTGTGTGGCTTATTTTTAAGGAAGGTAACTATATCAACATACAAGTCAGATGCTGCATTTATTTTTGGCATATTCCCTGCAAGGTTCAGTGGTGGTGGGAAAACATCTGGGCTTCCTTACTTCCCTGTCTCCAGTTCATCCCTTCCTTATGCATGATCCCGAGCCTGCAGGGATGGTGTCACCCCCGCAGCACACAGATCTATTATTTATTTTTGCTTGGGAGTCCAAGAATCCAGATACTTACAATATGACTGGATTTATGTACAGATCTAAGCAGAGATGGGACATATCCCTAGTACTAAGCTGTTGTATAATATTACGGTTCACAATCTGCTGTCAAAACAGCTACCACCTTTTTAGGTTTATACATTCTTTGATCTAAATGTAGAAGTAAAAAGTGAACCATCTTGTCCATTTAGAAATAATTGTGTGCATCATCACATTTGTTGGGAAGCCTTCTGCCTTGAGAATCTGCAGCTGAAGGAACTTTAAAGAGACTGTCTTGTACAGACAGGTTCATATGCTGCACTTACTGTAAAGAAGTAACCAGCATAGCAGCATAGAAAGTGAAAGCTGAAAATGAAGTTAATTCAAGAACATCTTAGTCTATCCCCAGCTGGTAGGTAAGCTCTAGCAGACGCATTCAGCACTAATCATTTCAGAGGTATAAAACAGGACTCAAAGAAAGAGATGAGGGATCTGGTGTGTGTGGATCCTTCTGGATGAAACAGGAACCACTTTAGATGTATTTCTCATCTGAGTTAGGTTGGCTTGTTCCTGCGATAGGTCCCAATTCAGCAAAATACTTAAATACATGGGGAGTTTTATTAAAGTCAATGGCATCATTGATTTGAATGGAATTCCTTGTATGCTTATGTACCTTATTGAGTCAGGGCCATAATGAGGTGGATTCAGTTCTGACTTATTCTCATGAAATTTAAGAGACAAATGCAAACATTGAGTGTTTTTTTTTAATGAAAGAGGATTTTTATTAATTTTAAAAATATAGAAAATATAGTTTATACAAACTGAACTGTTTTCAGCCCAGAGTTCATAGCATCACATTCATTAGCTTACATCATAGGAAAGTGTCCTTTCAGATTTAATTCATACAAAAGATAGAGAGACTGGTCTTATCTTTTAAGTGAATTGGTGCAGGAATCTTCTCTATGCCCACCAGGTATAGTTCAGTGACTGTTCTAACCCCTCCTCCTCCCCCACACTGTATCTCTGCACCACCATGCCTCAGCATTGATGTAAACAGCCACCTCTAGGGAAGATAAGTTGCAGTGGCCCATTCAATCCTTGGCCGCTCTACTGGACTATCAAGAGTGGGGTCGTTAACTGCCATCTGTGATTATGAGTTGCCTGATGTGTACATAGGCTGGGGAAAAAATTCTGTTCACTTGGCTACATGCAGATAAGATTTCAAAAGCTGGTTGCCTGACTAGAAAATGGGTTGTCCAGTTTCCAAGTTGTGGGCTCGTTCTCTTGAGTAAGTTATGTTGAAATACTGGTCCTGCTGTGATTGGCTAAAGGCTTTTCTCTGTATTGCACTTGTTCTGCTTTGGAATATTATGCCCAGGTTTCCGACTTCTATTCTCTAGTTTTTAGAGCCTACATTTTCCTTGAGAAAGGCATATCCCAATGGACTTCAGAGCCTAAGTCACTTGGGCATGTCTGAAAATGTTACCATGTCCATGTTTTGCTCCTGGTCCTCTCCCACCCTTAAAGCCAGAAGAGAATAACCTGAGGGGATTTGAAAGCATCTACATGAGACCTATTCATGTATAAATCCATCAATTCCACAAGTGCAATTTGTTATTCATAACAGTGCGAGTATGGGCTTGTTTTGATTAAATGTATGATGGAAAACCCACTTTCTACCACCACTGTCTTATTGCGAAGTGCGCCTGATCCAAAGATCATTGAAATCAATGACAGTCCTTCCATTGATTTCAATGAGATCTGCATCAAGCCAAAATCTAAAGTATTGCCACCAAGAACAATATCCTGAAAGGCAGGCAGTTAAAAGCTTTGTTAAAACATGCATGTGCTGTCATTTATTCTGGATCTGATGCATTAGTGCTTTTTGAGAGCAAACCACTTCTCCTCCACACTTTTGTCAAGCCTTCGAGCTTTACTGTGGTTGACATTAATTAGGCCCATTCTTCTCCCCTCTGACTGGCACAGATGAAAGCTGCTGCTCCTGAAGTTACTCAGCCTGCCACCAGCCTTCCTTGTTGTCTGGGTCTAACAGATAGGAAGCTTGACTCTGTCTGTCCCAGGCAATATGATTTTTCCCCAGCCTAGGTCCATGCTTGTCTACTAGGAACTAGACCGAAACCCCCACATCTCAATTCAGAAAAGTAGATGGTAACAACTTTTGGTCACTGTGGACCTGGAGCTGGAATCAATTCAATCAGTGACAGAGGGAAAGGGCTAGGAGTCACATCTGCAATTCTTTTGTGCCATCTAGTTCCTTCCCATCTGAACAAATTCAAGGGAAGTCACGTATGGAATTAAACTATTTAGCTTGAATCAAAATTAGATTTTTCTGACAATAGTGCTACTAGATGTAGTGGCCCAAAAGCTCAGACAACTCTCCAGAAAGGAATCGTGAGTCAGAATGGCTCTCTTGGCTCCCGTTTTTGTCTTTCTTTATGACACCTATTCTCTCCTTTCCACATCCTCCCTAATCTGTCCCATCTTCCTGTAAGGCAATTACATGATACAACCAGAAGATTCCATCAATCTACATATACAAATATACAACATTCATGGGGTTATACATCAAAAGAATTGGCATATTTGGTATAGTCTAGTACCTGAGTTTATCCTGGTAAATTATCAATTCTAGCAAATTATAAGGCAATACTGATGCAAACATAGTTTTGGTAACATCATCAGAGGTCAAATCTGAGACATTATTGCATGTATAGGGAAAATTATATTTGGAATTCTGATAAAGTAGAGGGGCCATTCAGAAATCCAAACATTCATCATGCTCTAATACTATGCAATATATGAGATGTGGGAGTTTGTGCAAGCTCCACCTAGAAACATGGAGTGTGATCTGGTGAAGCAGGTTCATAATGTACACAGACCCTTTTCTCAGAGGTAGTGATAACATAAAAGCCATCAGCTGGGGGGCCCCGCTGCACATGTGCATACTGAGAAGCAACTAACAAATTTCAGCCAAGGACTCTGGAAAAAATACGACATGACTAGTTAAGACACAAGAGCATTATGAAGAGAGCTGGTGAGAGTCAAGTCAGTAATCCCATCTGTTAGGAACTTCCAGTTTCTTATGCTGCACTTGTTGCTTGTTGGGATTAAAACTCGAGCTCTTTAAGACTTGATATACAGAACCTCTTATGAGTCCAATCAACTTTTAACTTTTACTATTAGCAAGAATACATTAAGAATCCATATGTGCGCTTGTATAATTCCCTCAGCAAACCGAGGTGTGCCAGTCAGAGACCTGAACCAACCTTGTTTTCCTATTCCCTGAACAGGGTGTTGAGGGCAGTAGATGATAAGAATGCTATAAAGAAATTACAGACCTGCAGACCTCCAAAGAGGCACTAGGGTACATGTCAGGAGACGTTTTCTCCTTCTTGGGGTGGGGATGGACAAATCTACATTCAAGGTGTCTTACAGAAATATCTCCCACTGAGTGTCAGCAGCAAAATCCTTCTTAACAGAACATACTTTACAGAGAGAGAGATTTAAACACTCCCACAAGCTAACAATTATGGTTTTACTTAGTCCATATTTTTCCAGAAGTTTTAAAAAGTATTTCCATAATCCTGGGCAGGTGGGGGGAGGGAAAGCACCATCTCCAAAACCCTTTACATCCAAATTGCCACAATACTTTTCCACACCATAGTTCTCCCAAAATTGGTTTCTTTGTCCCACTCTTTGTCTGAGAGACCCTGAGAGACCTTTGTCTTTGTATTAATTGGGACAAACGTGCATATCATCCTTGTTTTAGAAATTAATAAAACAATACTTAGCACTTATATATTAGTTGTCATTCTTTAGAGCTCAAACCAATTTCCTATGGAGTGCGCACCAATTAAGCTATTTATAATACAGCATGTTAAGCATGTGCTGTGTGGTTTAGGTATAGAGCACGAACATTAAAACTAACTAAAAGATCCCTCTATTAGGAGCTAGAGTATTTTATTTATCCTTAATGTAATTTTCAAAGAGAGCAATCGTGACCATTAACAATGGAATGATTCAAGAGCTGTTAGCTACACAACCCAAGGTGCTTATTTTTAGGCCAAATAATCAGATAAGAACAGTTCACAGCTGGGTCAAAGCAATGGAATGAGATGGCTCTTCCCTCTGTGTGTTACACAACCATCGTAAAACAGAGCCATTCCTGAGCACAGCTGTGAACCTTTAAGAAATAAGTCAGTTCCTTTTGCTATTGCACGGAGTAAATAGAGGAATGTAGCGAGCATACTTCAGGTGTTGCATTTGCAGTGGGGCAAGGGTGGGAGGGAGTGAAATGCCATGTAGGTAGGGAGGACTATGTCCCACCTATCTTCCAGAGATAGGATAAGTAAGGGAGTGCACAGCACAGAGTGGAGCAGGCAGGTGGCATTCATAGTTGAGGAAGGAGCTCAGGGACAGTGGTTTTGCAGCAATGCACAGAAATAAAGAGTGTCTGATCTTCGCCTACAGGCTGGAAACACTGATGAAGTTCAAAATTGCACAAAATATTGCTGTCACTGACTGCCTCCTGTTGACCCACCTGCCTCTCCATCTACTTTGCCGTCAGTCCCACCTAGGCGGTATGACAGAGTACTTTGGTTGTGCTGTTGAGGAGCTTGTCATGCCAATTTCATTGAATAAATTTCTTTTAAAAATATCCTTGTAGGGCCTGGGGCAAGGCCTATTTCCTCTTTTCACTTTGAAGTGGGCAGCAGCCCAGGACTCTCACTATTTAGAGCTAGTGCCAGAAAAAAAATTTGCAAGCTATTAATCAGAGGAACACCTTGCCTCTCTGCTGCCTGAGACATTAAAAAGAAAAGAGATGTGCCTGAAAAGGTACCAAGAACATACAGTCTACTTGTCTGCACAAACTTGGTTATTTAACTTTGTACGTGTGCTAATGAGGCAATTTAAGTTGGTTTCTCTTTTAAAAGGAAACTGTTCCAATATAAGTTATGGACCAAATTTTCAAACATTTGCTCTGAAGTTACACACTCACAATGCCACCTGTGCACAGAAACATCTGTTTTCTTAGGACATTTTTAGGGACACTGCTTAAATACTGATGTCAGTCAGATGAACCCAATCTTTATAGAACCTTATTTTCATAATTCTGTTTAATCCCCATGTCCGTTCCCACCCTCACCAGCTGTGACATCTATGTGTATTCTTTGCATCAGGACCTTGTATAACTAGCTGTTCTTTGAGGCACCTAGTATACTATTCAATGCAATACAAATACAATATTTGAAATTTAGATCTTATATACTGAGACAGTATCCTCCTTGTGGTACCTATATTTTTAGATTAATACACTAAAAAAAAATGAAATGAAATTTACTGTTCCTAACTAATCCTTTTTTCCTTTTTCACTTCACTCAGCATGGTCAGTGAATCTTTGATTTACATGTACTGGCCCAATGCCAGTTTGTTTGGTTTTCCAGCACTGCAGGACAATTATTACTTTTTTTGAAAGCTCCTTTCGAAAACATTTTTATTAGTAGTAACTTTTATAATGCACTTCTCTGTCCCTTTTAGACAAAAACCTAACTTTTTAGAGAGTTCCTTTAATGATGATCTGCAGGGGGCAGCAGCATACTGCCAGATGACCGTACGTGATGGTGCTTTATACACATCCGCTGATACAATCAATAACAGAATTGACTCTCCAAACCAAGACTTGGTTGGCTGAAATATTATATTATCCCATTACAGTATGGCCCAGCTGCCCATAAAAAAATGAAGCTATGCAGTCCAGCTTCCAATAAAAGCAATGCAGAAGCTGGTGGAACTGTATTATTACACATGCCTGCAACTGTTTCCTCCAGTGCAAATATTATACAGTCATTTCTTGTATTTCTGAAGTGGCATGTTATGTATTTCCATGGTACAGGGAAGTGAAGGTTGCTGGTTGTGAAATCTTTCTCTCTCTCAACACACACACACACACACACACACACACACTGACCCATCCACCTTTGGTATCAGAGAACAGTGTACAATTCCTGATGACATTGAATCAGAGCTTGTCAAAGTCTTTGAAATTCAACTGGTCCTTTTCACAAGGAGAGATTTTTCAGCAAGAAATAGCTTAGGCACTTTAGAATACAGGGAGAAGAGGAGTGTGCTGGGAGGACAGGCAATGCCCATGTTTCTGAAGCTTATGCATCACAACTGGAATAAAAAGTGCTGCATTGGGGCAGTTCTACTCTGCCACAGGGAGAAACTATGCACCTTTACCTCAGGAGGACATGGCTCCCCTAGTCAGCAGGTTTCAGTTATCCCCCCACCCCTACCCCAAGGAAAAGTACAACCTAACGGCAGTGGCACATTCAGTTAGCGTGTCACACTCACTCAGTTTTGCCTGCCACATGTATGCAGCTGTCTCCCTCTCTGTATAGGCAGTGGATTCCAAGTGATATTATGCCTTGTTCCTTTCCACACTGAAAAGTAACTGCCGCTCCCATGTACCTCTTCCAATCTCTGACCTTCCTCCCTTGTCCCATTGTAAGCTCCCAGGCTTTGACGCAAAGTTCCTACAACTTGGGAACAACCCTGTGGTTCCTGCAGAGGGGTTCAGAGAACACCAAGGGGGTTCCCCCCATTTCATCACAGTGGATGGGGTTGGCCTGGGTTCCTGCCACCACCATCTCCAGCAGCCTAACTACGCAGTCCGAGAACCAGTCCTTCAGCCAGAAGTAGCCCTCCCGGAAGGAGATCCGGAGGCTGACTGGGCCTGTTGGCATCCGAACACTCACACTGAAGAGGCAGTTCCCCTGAGAGCTGTCCCGCACCAGATAGGTCCCCACTGGCTCCTGCTGTAGCTTTGCGTGTGCTTCACTCACAGATAAGGGACCCCAGTAGAAGCCACTGGCCTGCAGGATATTAAGCGATCGCTCCACTACCTCCCACTCACAGCTGCGGAAGGCCCGGTAATGAGTGGGTAAACTGGATGGAACTGGAGCATGGGGAGTTCTCCGTTGCTGCCTTTGTGGAAGAAAAAGGTTATTGTGTGCGTTCAGTAGATCATCCGGCCTCCCTCTGATCATCTCTCAAAAGGCCCATGGATCCCAGAAAGATGTTATCTTTAATACACTTTCTTCTTTGCATTCAGCCTGGGGAAGAGAATGAAAGTGAGGCAGGCAGATAGGAGTTTTAGTATCTTTCTAATTGGATAAACAAAGTGTCACACAAAGAAAGCTGGGGAGCAAGGACACTACCGGGAGGAAAAGGTACACAGAATTTATACAGCTGCAGAAATCAGTGATAAAAAAATTGTTCAGTAACTCATATTCTCTCCACCCTGGCTCTCACCTCAGCCAATGCAGGATTATTCCTTGTAACGGTCTGCTTATTCTAGTCTTAAATGACTCCAGCAAAGGGGCTTTCACCACATCCTTCGGCAGATTATCTTAATCTAATAAAGCACACTGCTGGGAATTTCCCAACACATTCCCACAAGTTAGAGAATAAGATAGGATCTTTCCTTGCCAGGAAATCTTGTTCATTATCATTTAATGACTGATCAAAGGATTTCTCATATCTGCCTCCACTCTCTTCTTTGAGGACAAATATGGCTATGAAGAAACAGATGCTGGGAAGGACTAATTGCCACCAATACCCACATGCTCCTGTAATCAGTGATTCAATTATAGAATAGCTCTCCTCAATGCAACAGAAGAAGGTGAAGCTCTCTGCCCCAGTCTCCAACAATATCTCCCATATCTGATGATCTGTTTAACCCTGAGCATGTGGGTCAGAATCACCATGAGTTAGATTTTAATCCCATTTATACAGATAGGTACTGTTGAAGTCCAAGTAGTGATCTTCTCCTTAACCTCAGCCCCTTACCACTGAGAGTCTCCTGTATCACAGCCTTCTGGGTGTCTCTCCCCTGTGCTCCATGAATCCTGTTGAATAATTCCAGACTATATGCTTCTTCCCTAACAAGTTATATCCTGACAATCTATTGCTAATTGTCTGCCTGTTACTCCTCCTGCCTCTGTTCACAAGCTGGAATAAGAATACTCCTCTTTCTAACTGTCACGGTCCCTTTCTCTGTTTCTGTGTTCCTACCAGGTTCCCTATATTTAGCAGTGTTGATTCCTGCACCCGGACCTGCTGCTGCAGACATCAATCCATCTAAGTTATTACAATTTATATATATACACACACACATACACATATATAAACATAAAAACCACAGCCCGAGCCAGAGGCTTCTTCTGTATGAGAAGCCTGAGCTGTTACATACCACTTCCCCGGCGTACGAGTCAGTAACTCACCGCCAAAACCTTGCCCTCAATCCTCTGACATGCTCCATTAACCCAGTCACTCTCTCTTTTTCTGACAGAACATGAGGGGGAGAAGGCAAGCATGCGAGCAGACTGAACTGCCCCCAAGCAGCCTATAGACTGGGGAAGAGACATGCTTCAGTTTCCTCTTACTTCACCTTGGGAAACTTCATAGCTTATCTCAGGCATACCACAGTACTACAGCAACAAAAACCAATGTCCACATTCCTTCAGTCAAAAGACAGGGATTTTCCATTCCCTCAGACTGGTCAGGCAAGCCAAACCCCAACAGAACCCCTGTGAAGCCTGCTACAGCAGTCACTGTTCTAAAGCTCAACTAATCACATCACTCAATTTGCTCATTATTTTGAAGCTTCCTTTAATTTATTTAGTTTGGTACTTGCACCAGATTGACTGCTCTGTAGCCTGAAGTCCTCCAATGGTGGGGAAGGTATAACACAGGCAGAGGGAGCCAAGCTTCTTTCACATGGCCCTGCTAACAGGTGTTACCCCTTACCTAAGAGTGGGCTTTGGAGGAGGGTACAGGAGTTCAGTCTCCATCATCCATTGTCCTTCTGCTGAATCTACCAACAAAGGACTAAGGCCAGTTGTCATGGTGATTTTGGGGATTTGGACACTGGTCAACTAAGGCCCCATCTTTGCTAGCCTTTTCCCCCACTAATGTTTCTCATTATGGTTAATAATGACACAGCAGCAGCACCACCAGTGGCACTAACAAAGGGAACTTTTCTAGACATAGAACTGTGACTATACCGTCTGATCTCTCATTGGGAAACTTTTACAGTGGCAGAAAGCTTCACTTTCTAGTCCTGAAAGCTTATGGGACACAGAACCTTTAACCCATCACTGGGAGGATAAGGAGAAGTCAGCCACTGGCAGGTTGATTTTTATTTATTTATTAAATAAAGCCAGCTGTTGGAAGCTGCTCTGGAGATTTGGAATGTCAGAATAAATCCCAGGGGAGATTGATCAGTGGGCAGAAAGCAAGTAACAGTCGAAAGTGCATTATAACTGCAATTTATCACAGAACTCACCACCTCAGATGAGAGAAAGTAAACACACACACACACACACACACACACACACAGAGTTAAATGGATATACCCAGCCTGTAAAGTGCTTTGAGATCAAAGGTACTATAGAAATGTATTATTACCACTATTGCTTCCCAGGATGTAGCTACAGCACTGAGTTGAGGAGGCAGGTCCAAAACCTCACTTCTTTCAATTGCGCCCCTTTTGGCCAAATCAAGACATCCAAATAGCAGTTTAGCCAAGTCAGCTCAGCTATGACATGTGACCTCAAGGGTATAGGTTGTAAAGCAAAGAAAATTGCAGCTTCAGGCATATAGATCTGATTTTTCTGCACCTTTGCATCCAAACTCCCCAAAAGGCTTACCTCTTTCAATTTGCCATCCATCGGGATAAGCTTTTGGACATAAGGCCCAGGAATATCCATTTCCAAGAGTTCCAGAACAGCACTTCCTAACTTTTGCAAAGCCCCAAGCAAGAATAGCTTCTCACCTTGAAAAGTAAGAGACATCAGTTAAACTGGTGAGCAAGTCCATCAATAAAATACAGTGGGCCCCAAGTTTGCCCATCTTGATCTATATCAGCCCAGACACATTTGCTCGGCAGTACATTTCAGATGGTGTGTGACGGAATGTACCCATGTCCACACCTTACACACGATTGTAATAATCTTTGTACAAAGTATACCTTGTGAGATATCATTCAAAAACTCAATTTTCTGATAAATAACATCATGGAAAAACACATACAACACTGTTACATGCAAAGTTATAAACATAAGCTGAGACCATTACTTAGGCCTGGTAAATACTGGGGTGAGGGGGGGGAGAAATCGATCTAAGTTACCCAACTTCAGCTATGTGAATAATGTAGCTGAAGTCGAAGTACTTAGATCGACTTACCGTGGTGTCTTCATCGTGGTGAGTCGACTGCTGCCGCTCCCCCCGTTGACTCTGCCTGCGCCTCTCGCCAAGCTGGAGTACAGGAGTCGATGGGAGAGCACTCGGGGGAGTCGATTTATCGCGATAAATTGATCCCTGCTGGATCAATTGCTGCCCGCCGATCCGGCAGGTAGTGTAGACATAACCTAAGACTGTGACTACACTAGCACTTTTGTCAGTATAACTTATGTCACTCAGGGGTGTGAAAAAAACAACACCCCTCTCAGTGACATAAATTACACCTACAGAAGCTCCAGTACTGACATCACTATGCAGCGGGAGATACTCTCCTGACAACATAGCTACTGTCGCTTTTTGGGGGTAGTCTAATTATGTCAACGGGAGAACTCTCTCCCACTGGCATAGAGCAGTTAGACAGGAGATCTTACAGAGGTGCAATTGCCTTGGTACAGGTGTCTGGTGTAGACATATCCTAAAAGTATGTTTTCCAGAGAAGACTTGGGAATGGCCAAACCAGTTCCTCAGAGGCAAAGGGCAAGCTGATGCCTCAGCCAGGTGTGAACAAGGCTGATGGAGCATTACCCGTGAAGCGGCCATTCTTTGGGCTTGGTTACACTTGCGAGTTACAGCGCAATAAAGGAGCTCCGGGTGCCCAAGCTCACTACCTGTCCACACTGGCAAGGCATGTAGACCGCTTTGACTCCGCGGCTACAGCACTGCTGGTACTCCACCTCGCTGAATGGAATAATGTTTGCTCCACCCCCACTGGAGCGCCGCGGCACCAGTGTGGACGAAGTGTTGCATTACATTGTAGCCTCCGGAAATGTCCCATAATCCCCTTAAGTCAAGTGGCCGCTCTTGTCATTGCTTTGTAATCATTGCAGGAATGCAGATATGTCCTTTGAAAGACAGCCGGCTCCTTATCTGCTTTGAGACAAAGCAACCATTACTGTGGAATGCTGTGTGACAGAGAGAGAGAGAGAGAGAGGCGGAGGGGGGGGTCTGTTGCTGTCTGAACTTACAAGACAGCATGCTGACATGTTCTCAGTCCCCCAAAAACCCACCCTCTTCCCCCCCCACATACACACAACACATTCCCTGTCACACTCCACCCCCAGTGGTTTCCCCAGGAATTGAAATTGGGGGGTGTTCAAATTTACAGGTGGGGTGTCAGGAGCAATGAGATAAATAAAAGAGATATGAATAAAGTAAATGTTTTGTTAGGATTATGCAAATTTAACATAAGAATAATGCAAGTTACACCAAAACACATAACAGGTCTAGATTTCTAAAAAATATATACATTTAAAAAAATGTATTTAATTTAAATTGACTTTTGAAAAGTAAGCCATCATGGGATAAGAGGGCAGTCCTCTCATGGATCAGTAACTGGTTAAAAGATGGGAAACAAAGGGTCGGAATAAATTATCAGTTGTCAGAATGGAGAGAGATAAATAGTGGTATCCCTGAGGGGTTGGTACTGGGACTAATACTGTTCAACATATTCATAAATGATCTGGAAAAATGGGTAAACAGTAAGGTGGCAAAATTTGCAGAAGATACAGAACTATTCAAGATAGTTATGTCCCAGGCAGACTGTGAAGAGCTACAAAGGGATCTCACAAAACTGGGTGACTGGGCAACGAAATGGCAAATGAAATTCAATGTTGATAAATGCAAAGTAATGCACATTGGAAAGCAATCTCAACGATACATACAAAATGATGGCATCTGAATTAGCTGTTATCACTCATGAAAGAGATCTTGGAGTCATTGTGGATAGTTCTCTGAAAACATCCACTCAATGTGCAACAGCAGTCACAAAAGCAAGCAATGTTGGGAATCATTAAGAAAGGGATAGATAATAAGACAGAAAATATCATATTGCTTCTATATAAATCCATGGTACATGTACACCTTGAATACTGTGTGCAGATCTGGTCACCCATCCTAAAAATATATATATTGGAATTGGAAAAGGTACAGAGATAGGCAACTAAAATAATCAGGGGTATGAAACAGGAGGAGAGATTAAAATGACTGGGAATTTTCAGCTTAGAAAAGAGATGACTAATGGGGATATGATAGAGGTCTACAAAATCTTAACTGGTGCGAAGAAAGTGAATAAGGAAATTTTATTTAATCCTTCACATAACAGAAGAACTAGCAGTCACCCAATGAAATTAATAGGCAGCAGGTTTTAAAAAAACAAAAGGAAGTACTTCTTCACACAATATAAAGTCAACCCAGGGAACTCTTTGCCAGGGGATGCTGTGAAGACCAAAACTATAACAAGATTATAAAAAGAACTAGATAAATTCCTGGAGAACAGGTCCATCTGTGGCTATTAGCCGGGATGGGGAGGGATGCAACACCATGCTCTGAGTGTCCTAGCCTGTTTGCCAGCAGCTGGGAATGGGCAACAGGGGATGGTCACTTGATGATTACCTGTTCTGTTCATTACCTCTGAAGCACCTGGCCTTGACCACTGTTGTAAGACAAGGTACTGGGCTATATGGACCATTGGTCTGACCTAGTATGACCATTCTTATGAAAAAATTAATTATAATAATAAAAATGTTTAGTTCAGAAACTCCCCAACATAATGACCTCCCAAGATAGCAACAATGTGAGATAACAACCTTGGCAAATAATGCATTTTAAAAATCTTGGCCTACTAGGAAACATATTTATATAAGTGTCCATTCCCAGGCCTTGGCTACACTGGCGCTTTACAGAGCTGCAACTTTCTCGCTCAGAGATGTGAAAAAAAACACACCCCTGAGCACTGCAATATACAGCGCTGTAAAACGCCAGTATAAACAGTGCCGCGGCGCTGGGAGCGCGGCTCCCAGCACTGTAAGCTAATCCCCACAGGGAGGTGGAGTACATACAGTGCTGGGAGAGCTCTCTCCCAGCGCTGGTGCTGCGACCACACTTGCACTTCAAAGCGCTGCGTGCTCACACGGCAGCGCTTTGAAGTTCCGAGCGTAGCCAAGCCCTCAGTCACAAATCTAGCATTCTGGAGCAAAGTGACTAAAATATAGTCCAACAAACAAATGTTTATTTAACATGCCCCTCACTTTCCCCTCCACCGCACTCCACTCATCGGTGTTGTCCGTGGTCAGTGGAAACTCAGAGTTCAGAGGTGCTTTCACGTGAGTACACCTCCCAGGTGGGGGACAAGAAGGCACCTTGCTTGTTCCTCCAGCTGCTCAATGTTCGCTCTGGCCACATCTGTTCGTCGTGCCACCGTACACTCCACTGCTCTGTTGCCAATGGCCCTGCACAGTCACCTTCTGCTGCCACCTGCCACTGTGACCTCTGCAAGTTGGTCTTTGAGGTTCCATCAGCTCTCAGTTATTTCATCTGAGCTCTCACTGGGGGAACCTCGCTTGCTGCTAGTGCAGTCTGGGCTGTCTCCTCCACAAAAACGCTGTCCCACAGGAATACTGTTCCCACAACAGGACTAAGCACTTAGACCTGATTGTCAGTGATTTCAGCTGCAGTGGTCACTTCACAGAACAAAAGACTCTCTATGGAGCCTAATCAGCTCTGTCTTTAAACAGTGGAGAGGGACAGATCCCCACCTTCTCTCTTGATGCCTTCAAATCATCACAGGCTAAGTACAGTTCTACTGCCCTTTACTCATACAATAGGTACAACATTTCATCCCCCATTCCCCCCACATTCAAGTGGTTTGTAACCCAACCCCAGCCAAAATCTATCACTTGGACAACACAGATCTGTTTGCTGGATACCTAGGTACATTAGGTGTGAATGTAAATATAATCTGGTCCCACAGCCCCAGCTCATCACTAGCTGTCACGGAGAGCTCATTTAGACTTCGCTTACAAATCATCATTTGATATTATTAGGTTGGCCAACATCATGAATGCACTGACATCAAAAAAAACAACAGCTGTATAAGGAAGCAAGGAAGCTGGTCTATGTTCATACTTTTCAAATCTAGTATACTTTTTCAGATACAGATATTTTATCATACACTATATAAGCTTTTAAGTGTGTATTAATGTTTCAGTTTAAATTCAGATTTCCAAACAGTCACTAAATTGGTATGTAACTAGCTCACAAAACTAGAGGGGGTGTTGGGGAAATTCAGGGAGGGTGTATACCCCCCCTGGGGGAGGGTCTAGGGAAATCCCTGCCCACCCCCCATTTGAAAAGCATGTTGCAGCCACTTGCATGCTGAGATAGCTACCACAATGCACTGCTCTCTGTGGCTGTTGCAAGAGCTGCTAATGTGGCCACGCCAGTGCGCTAGCAGCTGTCAACGTGGACAGATTGCAGCACTTGCCCTACTGCGCTCTACAAAGGCTGGTTTAACTCAAAGCGCTCTATGTCTGGAAGTGTAGCCATGCCCTTTGGCAGGAAAAAAGGGCATCTACATCTTGGCAAAGAAACAATATGAAGTTCCCTTCCCCACAGACTGCCTGTCACCTTGCTCCCAGCTGGAAATGCTTTGAATTTAACATAGTTTGTTAAGTTAGGCACCGGTTGCATTTTATTTTTATTTTTCTTGCAACCATTTCTGACTTTTATATTCTATTGCTTGTACTCACTTAAAACCTCTTTGTAGTTAATTAACTTGTTTTATTGTTTTATCTAATCCAGTGTGTTTGAACTGAAGTGTCTGGGAAACTCCATTTGGGGTGGCAAGCTATGTGCACATTATTTCTATTAAAGGAATAACTGACTTTATATAATTTGGATTGTCCAGAAGAAGGCTAGACAGTACAGGACATACATTTTCGGGAGGAAGTCTAGGACCTGGAGTGGGTTGGGTTGGGGTCACCCTGCATAACCAAGGCTGGCAAGAGCCCAGATGTGGCTGGCTGGCTGCAGCACACACAGACACAGCTAGGAGTGACTTGCCTGCTGGAGAGTGTTTGTGAGCAGTCCAGCAGCCAGGCACTGTAAAGGGCACCCCAGGTTAGAAGGCAGGGGTGAGACAACTACTCCTTAGTCTGGATTGTACCCTGGGTATGTCACTTGCCGACAGTCAAAGGATAGCTTTATTATCACTGCCTTCAATGCTCTGGCCTGAGTAGCAACCCCGTGTACATGGTGGATACCTCAAAAACAGCTCTCAGTTGCCTCAGAAGCATCAGGAAGAACTTTGAAATTGTCATGGTCTTTTGGAATTTTAACAGTGAAAACTGAAAATGTCTTCAAACTAATTTTAAAAACTGTTCGGGATCTCAAAGATTCTGCTTCCCACAACAACAAGCTCAAGATAGCGATTGATACAGTGCCTAACAAGAGAAGCATCTTGTTTACATTTGTTCTGTGTGTCATTTGAACAGCCCATATTCACTATTGAACCATCTGAATGCAGCCCCAATCAATTTTGATTTGAGCTCTTCTGCCTTGATTCCAACAACCTCTACAGCTGCCTTTTATTCCTTCTGCTGGCCCAGTTACCAAGGCTGCTATGTCAGCAAAGAGAGCACACGTCCCAAAAATACAATGTACAACGACTTGTTCAGCTACAGACCGGTTAGTGGATTCATCAATAGGCAGAAAAATAAACCTAGCTTTCTATACATATTTCGGGGGCACTTCCCTAAGACCTTGTCTACACTACAGAGTTTCATTATTTCTATTTAACTGGACTGCTTTGCAATGTTTATAGTCCACGCCATGAAGTGCAACCATACAAGGGAGGTGTATTTAGCTGATTTGTAGTTCTGCCACATGTCCACAAAATCAGTGTAGCTGCAGTGCTTTCTGGGTATCTTTTCCTGAGTTCTCAGAGCAGCTCCAGGCTGAACTCTGGGCAATTCTGAAAGGCCTCAATATATTTGTGGGAGGAGGGGTCAACACTCCCACAACTCACTGGGGAAATTCTCTGCTTCCCATGAGGTATCCCATAAGTCCCCTGGAGCACAGCAACATATTACAAAGAATTTCATGCAATCTGGAGTCCAGTCAGAATGCTGAGCTTGCACTTTTGTATCAGCAGCAAAGGTTATAATTGGATCTTATAAAAGTGTATCATGAGTCATGCAAGGTGGCGGCAGTGAGAGGGTGAGGAGTGTTCCAAAAGAGAGCCCAAGAGTGAAGCTGGAAAGGAGTCCTATCTGTATACTTTAATGGTTACCACATGCTCCATCCACATTAATGCTAACCTTATTTAAGCTGTTACCAGAATACTGTAGTATCTCCTTTGTCCACACCAGCACTAAACACAACTGAGTCTCAATCAAGGTTGGTTCTAGGGAGGAACAAACAAACCTAGGCTGAATAGTACACAAAGAGGCTTGCCTGTAGATGAAGGTGCTACTGTTATGTTAACAGTGTCAACTGCCATTCATTTCTTTAAGACAGTTGCAAAGTCTCAGGCCACGTCCAGACTAGGAATTAAAATCGATTTTAGATACGCAACTTCAGCTACGTGAATAACGTAGCTGAAGTCGAATTTCTAAAATCGAGGTACTCACCAGTCTGGACGGCGCTGCATCGATGTCCGCGGCTCTCCGTGTCGATTCCGGAACTCCGTTCGGATTGATGGAGTTCCGGAATCGATGTAAGCGCGCTCGGGGATCGATACACTGCGTCCAGACTAGACGCGATATATCGATCCCCGAGCAATCGATTTTAACCCGCCGATGCCGCGGGTTAGTCTGGACGAGGGCTCAGGCCTGTTCCTTCTCTATCCTTCACTCTGTGGATATAAACATAGGTTGATTCAAGAACGAGGCCATTTATTTATTGTTTGTTGATTAAGCCCATTATGATTGGCAAGTTACAGGGTATTTGGAAAAACTCAAAACTGAAATTGCATCTACTGATTGTACAAACCAGTGTTCAGCAAGGAAGCAAATGTATAGCTCTCCTTATACTGCAATCTAGTAACAGAAGCCACATGTAGAGAGAGTGACATTTCCTGCTTCCATGTATTGTATATCAGCAGCAGAACAATCATGTACACGGAAGGAATCAGTTCTACAGGCCTTGCAAAAGGATTGCTCTTATCAGACAGCTTTTCATTAAGCTGCTTGGCTCTAGCAGCAACAGCCAGGTTCATTACAGCCCTGCAACTGCAAAATATCAGAGAGGCCGTTGCTCTCCTAAAAGCCAAAACATGTTTTGCAAGAGCTGTAAGTAACCAGTTGCAGTTTAGTTACTACAAACCTGCTCTGGTTTGCTTGTCTAATTTAATTATCAGGTGGCAAAAATAACTACTACTGAACTCTGGCCTACAGCTTGGAATTATTTTTCTCCCTCTTAAACAGTCAAACTGTTTTGCAGCAGCCATATTGGCTGATGCTAAGTTTAGGAGACTTTAACAGCTGCTATTTAGCCTACTCGAGCCTGACTAAAAAACTGAATTGTTGCTTGCCTTTCTGGTCATTGGCCTGCCTTTGGTGGTCATTGGCCAGCTGTAGTGTTGTCAAAATCATGATTTTATCTTGTGATGCAAGAAGCTCCAACCTTCACACAAATCTCAGCCCTGCTGGAGGAAAACCCTTGACTCGTGGTCTTCCCCACCTCCTGGAGAAGAGCAGCTGATAGAGCTGCTGCAGGAATAGCTCTTCCCCCTCCTCCTGGGAGCACAGGGACGTTTTTTTGGGTGGAGGATGGGGAGATGGGGAGCGGCTGAAACCATTCTCGCAAGAGAGGAGGAGGAAGCAGAAACAACCCAGAAGCTCAGGGTGGCTTGGCTCCCCCTCTCCATTGAAAAAAGGAGCAGCTTCCTCCTCTTCCCATTTCCCTCTGCAACATCAGGCCTGGGAAGGTGAAGCGGGGGGAAGGGGGGGAGGGCGGGGAAGCATAAGCCCTGGATCTGCCTCCTACCCGCCCCCTCCTCCCCCTCCCCCCCCAGGCTGGTAGAGGGGGTGAAGAGCCACTGGAGATGCAGGAAAAAGAACAGGAGTACTTGTGGCACCTTAGAGACTAACAAATTTATTTCAGCATGAGCTTTCATGGGCTACAGCTCACTTCTTCAGATGCACAGAATGGAACATAGAGACAGGAGATATTTATACATACAGAGAACATGAAAAGGTGGAAGTATGCATACCAACTGGAAGAGTCTAATCAATTGAGATGAGCTATCGTCAGCAGGGGAAAACACTTTTGAACTGATAATGAGATAAAGAGATGCAGGGGAAGCAGAGGTGCACTGAGGGGTAAGGGGCAGATGTGGGACAGGGGTGGTTTGTTATTAATTGATGGACTGGAGGATGGATAGATGCAGGGTGGGAGGGCACAGAATTAATTAACATTTTGGGGAGAAGTTGGCTGCCTCCTTGTACAGAGTTTACAGTAGACCTCTCATAGCAGGGCCCAAAACCCATTTTATAAATCTAGAAGAGCTGCCAGTTGTGTGTCTGTCTGTGTCATATTTACAGCCACCACAGACCAGATCAGAACACTAACAGACAACACACTCAGACTTAGGCATGTTCAGCAGTGCATTTTTCCTTGGTCTCATCCCATCCCCAGTGCAGTACTTCTATGAATAACATCATTTACGTCCATTCACCTGCCTTCTGACTGCCAGACTCTCCTCAACCCCTTCTCCTTCCCTTTTCCCTGATGCAGCTCAATCCTCTTTACTTCAGCCCCACGCAGGCACCATCCCCATCTCACTGGGGCTCAGTTGCTGCTGTGCCAGGTTGAGACTACAGAAATAACTTCTCCAGAAGTAACAAGCTGTCAGTGGTTTCAACGTGGTGAGACGACTGGCCCACTGATCAGAAAAAGGATATTGAGTGAATGGTGCTGAGGAAGATCTAAGAGGTAACCAGTCATAATGGATAGTTTCAACTACCCGGGTACAAAACTGGTCAAGTGTTACAATGGGAAAGGTTTCGAGAAAATTTCTTGACACTTAAATGGTTGCTTCTTGGAACAGTTAGTCCTACAAGCACACAGGAAGAGAGGATATCCTTAACTTAGTCCTAAGTAACCCACAGGAGTTGATTGAAGAAGAAACAATAGTCAGGCCCCTAAATAACAGTGATCACAATATAATTAAGGTCAATATCCTCAAAGGACGGATCGTATAAAAAAATTGCATTGACACACTAAGCATTAGAAAGGGGGATTCCTGCCACCTGCCCTCTCCATGAAAAGGAAGCTAGAAAAAAAAAGCCCTGAAAGTCAAAGTCACCACAGAGGTTACTTAAGCAACCCTAACACAGTCACAAATGTATGCAAACAAGGAAGCAAGAAAGGAACCAAAATGGCTAAAAGGCAAGGTACAAGAGGCCATTCAAGCCAAACAGGTATTATTTGCATTGTGGTAGCACCTAAGAGCCCCCGTCACTGATCAGGACCCCACAAGCCTAGGCAATGTACTAAACATGCAACAAAAAGATCGCTCCTACCCGAATGTGCTCACAATGGAAGTAATCTTTAAGAAGATGGCATCTAACCCTAGTGAAGCCAATAAACTACAGAAGGTAATAAGTACATTGAGGTTAGGATGGTTATGATGAGATTGGGTCAGCAAATAGCAAAGATATATATAAAAACTAAAGTGTTTTTCCATAGATCAGGAAACTTGTGAGAAAATAATCCGGTCTACTAGACTACTAGTAAGTAAAAGGCACAATTAAGGAGAATAAGGACATTGCTGAAAAGCTAAATACATCAGTCTTCACTATCAAGGATGTAAAAGAGATATCTCCCCCAGATCTATTATTTTCCAGTTATTAAGGTTAGGCACTATCAGACTTAAAGGTATCAAGAGAGAAGATGCTGAGAAAAACTGATAAAAAAAAAACAACAAGTCATGAAGACCAGATGGTCTACACCTAAGGATTCTGAAGGAACTAGTGGAGGAACTGGCTGCAAACAAAAACCGGCAATCTCATTAAAATCAGCTATTCTATCAAAGGATTGGAAGATAGCAAATATTATCTTTTTTAAAAGGCACTACTACAGAAGAGTAAGCCTCATCTCAGTATCAGATAAATTTATTGAGAAATCTATTGTAATTCTATGTCAACAAGATAGTGGATAAAGGAGAACCAGCTGACATAATTTATTTTAACTTTTACAAAGTTTTGGTTGAAGTCCCTCACCAGAGGCTACTGGAGAAAATAAAGCAGTCATGGGGTGAGCGTTAAAGTATATCATCACCGATTACAGACAGGCCAAGACAGAAAACAAAGAGTAGGAATAAGTAGTCAATCTGCAATATGGAAAAAGGTTAACAGCAGTTAGCCTCAGGCCCCAAGGTTCCATACTGTTTAATATATTTATTAATTATCTGGAAAAGCAGGTGAACAGTGAGGTGGCAAACAGTGCAGATGACAAAATTATTTAGCTTAGTTAAAAACATTGAAGAGAGGAACTTCGGAAGGGTCAAGCAAAGCTAGGTAAATTGGCGACACAAGGTCAGACTAAATTCAGACTAAATTCAGTGTTGATAAATACAAGGTAATGCAATTTGAACTACTCATACAATTTACAAGATTCTAAATTAATTGTAATAACTCAGGAAAGATCTGGACAACACTGTAGACATGGGATGGGCAAACTTTTTGGTCTGAAGGCCACATCTGGGTATGGAAATTGTGTGGTGGGCCATGAATGCTCATAAAATTGGGGGTTGGGGTGCAGGAGGGGATGAAGGCTCCAGCTGGGGTTGTGGGCTCTGGGGTGGGGCCAGAAATCAGGAGTTCAGGGTGTGGGAGGAGGCTCTGGGGTGGGGCAGGGGGTTGGGGTGGAGGGGTGGGAGGGTGAGGGCTCCGGCTGCGGATGGGGCTGGAGATGAGGGGTTGAGGGTGCAGGAAAGTGCTCTGGGCTGGGACTAAGGGGTTCAGAGGGCAGGAGGGGGAATCAGTGCTGGGGCAGGGGGTTGGGGCGCTAGAGGGGATCAGAGGTGCAGGCTCTGGACAGGCAGCTCTGTGCGCTGCCCTGTCTGCAGGCACCATCCCTGCAGCTCCCATTGGCTGTGGTTCCCGGCCAATGGGAGCTGCAGGGGTGGCACTTGGGGTGGGGGCAGCATGCAGAGCCCCCTGGCTGCCCCGACACATAGGAGCCAGAGAGGGGATATGCCGCTGCTTCCGGGAGCCCCAGCACATGCGGAGCAGTGCAAGCCCCCGACCTCGCTCCCCGGTGAGAGCCTAAGGTCCAAATTAAAATGTCTGAAGGGCTGGATGGGACCCCTGGGCCATAGTTTGCCCACCTCTGCTGTAGACAGCTCAATGAAACAAGAGTCTGCTTGATGTGCAGAGGCAGTCAGAAAAGCAAACAAAAATGTTAGGATGCATAATAAATAGAATGGAAAATAAAAATGAGGACGTAATGACATTAAGAAAGTCAGTAATATGCCCTCACCTCTCACCTGGAATGCTATGTTCAGTTCTGGTAAAAAAATGGATACAGAAGAGAGAAGGGGGTTCAGAGACTGGGGATGAAGAGGCACAGAAAAGACTAGTACTGTTTAGAAGAGACAGGTGAGAAGAGCATGAAGGAAATATCAAGACAATGAATGTATAAAGTCAATCCAGCAGTTCTTTCTCTACGCTCTCATAATACAACAAGAAGAGGACAGTCAATGAAGTTGAAAGGTAAACTAAAAATTGACAGAAGAACTGCTCTCCCCGTGCATACTTTACTTTTGGCGCAGTCCCCAACATTCTAATTTCTTCATTGCTTGTCCTGCACAAACTCTATTAAATACTCATCAGCCTGTGAAGACTTCATAAAGCACACCTCACTATACCAATCCCTAACGCCAGTATTTGTGCCTTTGTTTAGGTAACAAATTTTTTATTGGTCAGTTTATGCCCTGGTTTAAAAGTATTTAGCTGTAAGTACAGAAGTTTTTAAATCAAGTGATTTTAAAGCAGAGCGGACTAGAGACTCCACAGTGAGTCATTTTAAAGTATCACTTTTAAGCAACCATCACTTAAACATTCAAACTTCCCATAAGAATTCCATTGTGCTCTGATAATCATCACAAACATACTTTTCCTTTGCAAAGTTAAGAACGTGAATACAGGTCTTATAAAGGAGCCCTTATGTCAATCTCAATTATGGAGCTGCTACTGAATAGCTCTATATCAATAACTTAGACTACTTTTCTTCATACTATCGCAAAAGAAAAGTTATGTACCATTCTACAGTGAATCAGTTGTTACAAACAAAAACACAATCATACCTCTCCAACATTTTGAGGGGCAGCACTTTGGTCCTGTTGTACATTACATTCCACACAAATCTTGGGTCTCATCACTTACTTTCAAAAGTTGCTTACAACAAAAATAATCATGATGCTGATGTTATTGAAAGTCATTTACATTAAAGGGATATAAATCTCACAGTACTTTCAGTTTCTTGCATTCATATATTTATGTCCTCCTCACTTTGGTTCCTGGTCACACATTGTCTCCTGTATGTGGGCCCTAGAAGGTTGAGAAATATGCACAAAATTACTAGATAAGTGACTTAGTCCAAAGCTGGAGCTAGAACACTGTTCCTTTAGTGCCAAAAAACACAGACTTCTACCATTTGAGAATAAGGGGAAAATCTCTGTTACGCTGATGAATAAGAGAACCATTACTGTTCTCTCCAAAAGTGTAAGAGCACACATACAGGCTATGGCCCCAGTCCTGCAACTGGATCCTCAAGGGCAGATCCATGCACCCATGTTCAACCCCACTGACTTCAGTGAGACTCCATGCACGTGGAAGCATCCCCCTATGCAGTTCAAACTGTAAGAACAGGGGCCTACAACAATTACAATTAAACATAATTTGAGTACATTTGCTTAATTATAATCTATTTTCTTTTACTATAGGTGGGACATAAGTTTTCAATATAATTTAATTATGTGGAAAGTATGACAGCTATTTTTGAGCTAGAGAATCACAAAGTGTTGGACAAGTCAAAATTCGAGATCAGGCTTACAGAAAAGCCTTCAGAGTAATTTTTGATCTAGCCCAATTTTGCTAACAAAAATTCTAGGGGAGCTAATACAAAGCTAAAGGAACCTGGCTGCAACCTTAACCATGGAAAGATGATCCTCTATGTAGTACATTACATATGTTTATGAGTATGAGAGAGCATAAGAGAACTGTTCGGGGGAGGGCAGGAAGGGGGAACACAGAAAATGAGCGTTACCAAAATACCTTGAGAGTAGTTCTTGGAAATGTGCAGTCTGCAAATTTGTATCAGACTTCATTTCCTGTGAAGTGTACACTGACTTTTTCATCTCTCCACCAAAGGAAAGGAAAATGAACACGCTTTAAAGGGGCTGCTGTGCACTCTCCAAAGGCAACACAGCAAATGTTGCCATTAAATGAAATGCAAGCAAATTTTGCCATTAAATAACACACACAAAAATTGACATCTTTTGCTCATTTAATCTAGTTTACAAGAACTGAACTATTATGATTCTGGTACAGAACAACTGGATATAACCTACGATTCAAAGTAGTATTGATTATACCTTCTTAAACCTTTCGCTTCTGGAGACTTGGGTTCAAATCCTGGGTTTGGTCATGGATGTAAATGAGTTTGAAAGGTCTCATCTTGGTCATTTTGGGACACTTATTCACAATACAAAATAAACAGGGACCAGTTGTGCCAGACATCTTTGCTTTAAGAAAGGCCCAAAACTGAATTAATAGATGGGTCTGATCAGAAATAAGGCAGAATTGTACAAATGTAGGGCTGGAAGGGAGCTCGAGAAATAATCTAGTCCAGCCCCCATGCCAAGTAAACCATCCTAGTCTAACCCTGACAGCTGTTTGTCTAATCTGTGCTTAAATACCTTCAATGACAGGGATTCCACATCCTCCCTTGGTTCCAGTTCTAACAATAAGGATAGTTAAGCAAGTTTGTCCCTAACATCTATCCTAAATGTCTTTTGCTGCAAATGAAGCAGTTTAGTTCTTACCCTACCTTTCATGGACATGAAGAACAATTGACCACCATCCTCAACAAAACTCTGCAACCACATTAAGGGCTGTTATCAGGTCCCCCCAGGGTCTTCTTTTTCAAGACCAAACATGCTGACTTTTTTTTAATCTTTCCTCAGAGGTCAGGTTTTCTAAACCTTTTATCATTTTTGTTGCTCTCCTCTGGACTCTTTCCAGTTTGTCCACATCTTTCTTAAAGGATTGTGACCAAAACTGGACACACGCTCCACCTGTGATCTCATCGGTGCTGAATAAAGCAGAACAATTACCACCCATATCTTACATATGACACTCCTGTTAATACATCCCAGAATCATATTAGCCTTTTTTGCACCTGCACCACACTATGGATCATGTTCAGTTTGTGATCCACTATAACCCCCAGGCCTTTGCAGTATTACTACCACCTAGCCAGTTATTCCCCATTTTGTAGTTGTGTGTTTTATTTTTTCTGTCTAAGCATGGTACCTTCCACTTGTTAATTTCAGACCAACTCTCTAATTCAGCAGTTCTCATACTGTGGGTCAGGTCCTTGTTTTAATGGGGTCACCAGGGTTGGCTTAGACTTGCTGGAGCCTGAGGCTGAAGCCTGAACTCCACTGTGTGGGGCCAAGGCTGAAGCTCAAGGGCTTCAGCCTTGGGCAGCAAGGCTCAGGTTACAGGCCTCTCGCCCAGGGCTGAAGCCATTGGGATTTGGATTTGGCCCTCACTGCGGCAGTGGGGGTTGGGTGGGCTCAGGCTTCGGTCCTCCCTCCTGGATCGTGTAGTAATTGTTGTTGTCAGAAGGGACTTGCGGTGCAATGAAGTTTGATAACCCCTGCTCTAATTTGTCACTGTCATTTTGAATTCTAATCTGTCCTCCAAAGTGCTTGGTGTCATCTGCAAATTTTATAAGCATACTGTCCATTCCATTATCCAAGTCATTAATGAAAACACTGAAGAGTACCAGACCCAAGACTGAGTCCCGTGGGACCACACTAGATATGCCCTCCCAGTTCAACCATGAACCACTGATAACTACTATTTGAGTATGGTCTTTCAACCATTTGTGTACCCACCTTATAGTCCTTTCATCTAGACCACATTCTCATAAGCAAACGAGGGCAATTTCATGTGGGACTGTGTCAAAAGCCTTACTAAAATCAAAATACATCACGTCTACTGCTTCCTCCCTATCCACTAGGCCAATAACTCCATCAAAGGAGGAAATGAGGTTGGTTTGGTGTGATTTGTTCTTGACTATTGGCTATTATTTATCACCCTACTATCTTCTAAGGCTCAGATTTTTTTAAGACATTTAGGCATTGCAACACCTATCTGATTTAGGAGCCTAAATATCATTTTAAAAGGGATGTAGGCACTTAGGGGGGCTTAAATCCCATTGGCAGTTGAAATCTTTTTTGAAAATTAGATTTAGGCTCCTAAATCAGTTAGGCATTGCAATGCTGAGTATAACAATGCCTAAATACATTTAAAAATCTGGGCCTAGGTGATTGCAAGTTGATTAGTTAATAATTTGTTCCATTATATTTCCAGGTATAAAAGTTAGGCTGACTGGTCTATAATTCCTTAGGTCCTCTTAGTTCCCTTTTTTAAAGATTGGTACTATGTTTGCCCTTCTCCCTCTTCTGGGACCTCCCCTGTCCTCCATGAATTCTCAAAGATAATTGTTAATGGTTCCGAGATTGCTTCAGCGAGGTCTTTAAGTACCCTAGTATGAATTTCATCAGGCCCTGCTAACTTGAATACATCTAATTTATCTAAATATTCTTTAACCTGTTCTCTGGCTTGTGTTCCTTCCCCCTTGTTAATATTAATTGTGCTAAGCATCTGATCACAATTAACCTCTTTAGTGAAAACTAAAGCAAAATAGGCATTAAATACCTCAGTCTTCTTGATGTCATGAGTTATTAGCTCTTCTTCCCTGCTAACTAGTGGACTTAGGGCAGGCCTAAACTACAAACTTTCATCGATGCAGCTGCTGTAGCACTCCTGGTGAAGACACTTTAAGCCGACAGGAGAGAGCTCTCCTGTTGGATTAATAAGTCCACCTCCGTGATAGGCGGAAGCTTCTCCCACTGACACAGCGCTGTCTACATGGAAGGGTTAAGGTTAGTATACCCATCGCACGGGGTGTGGATTTTTCACATCCCTGAGCAACATAGTTATACTAAAGTGTGTAGTGTAGACCTGGCCTTACCCTTTCCTTTGTCTTTCTTTCACTCCTAATGTATTTGTAGACCCTTTTCTGAATGTCCTTTATGTCCCTTGCTAGGTGTAACTCGGTTTGTTCCTTAGGTCTGGGTCTACACTCAGTGGCGGCTCCAGGCACCAGCGCTCCAAGCATGTAAGCCACAGGGGGTGCCCTGCCAGTCCCTGCAAGGGCGACAGTCAGTCAGCCTTCAGCGGCTTGCCTGTGGGAGGTCCACCAGTCCCATGGAGTCGGCGGCGGGTACGCCGAAGCCGCTGCCTGTCTGCCGTGCTTGGGGCAGCACAAAAGCTAGAGCCGCCCCTGTCTACACTACAGGTTTAGGTTGACATAAGTTGCCTTGCATCAACCTAGCTGTGGAAATGTCTTCATATAAATTTGGCTCCCACTTCTCTATGCTGATTTAGTAACACCATCTTCCCAAGTGGCGTAGAGTGATGGTAGACATAATTAGGTCAATGCTGTGTCACTGTAGACACGGTGTTGCTCACATCAACTGTTACTGGCTTTCAAGAGCTATCCCACAATGCCCCACACTGACAATACAATCAGCATAAGCGCTCCTGGTGAGGACACACACTGCTGACAGAAGGAGCCAAGTGTGCACATACACAAGCGATTTAATAACTGTGGTGGGTATATGCTGATGTAAGTTAAGTCGACATAATTTTGTAGTGTAGACATGGCCTTAGTCTTTCTGATTTTGTCTCAACATGCTTGTGCTATTCTTTTGAACTCATCCGTAGCAATCTGCCCATATTTCTACTTCTGGTTGGATACATTTTTGATTTCCAGGCAATTAAAGAGTTCCTGATGGAGCCATATTGGCTTCTTACTATTCTTCCTGTCTTTCCTTTGCATTGAGATAATTTGCTGTAGTGCCTTTAATATTGCCTCCTTGAGACACTGCCAATTCTCCTTTACTCCTTAGTAGTATTAGCAATAGTTGAGATGCTGCATGTCAGCAGTGATGTACATGGGCAGACTGGTAGTAAGAACCAATATTCTAGCTTTAACTTATGCCTTTAGTCACATGCATTCATGTATCAAATGAATATATAATTTCAGCATGGTCTTGTAAGTAAATATTCATTTATAAAAGTACTCCTTATACAGCAGAAGTGTCTACCATCTGATATTTATGTGGCCCGCATGACATATTCAGATTCCACACAATCTAAGCTTTCATTTAAAAAAATACATTTCCAGCCCTCATGGTTTACAAACACTAACCAAGTGTAACTGAAGCAAAGCTGTCTGTTAAGTCTGCAGAGCTCCGGAAATAATGGTTGACAAAATGTGACCTCCTTAATTAATCCAACTGAGGTGGTGATCTTGGAGTCTAATTATTACATTTAATATCAGCAATATCTATTTTATTGCTAACCAAGATGAGATGGGAATGGGTGAGAGAAAAGAATGGGTGAAAGAGGGAGTGTGTGGTAGTAGGGGGGACTGGGAGTTACTGGTGGGAAAGAAATGCAGATAGAAGAAAGATGGAGACAAACAGAGAAAGAAAAATTGAAAAGGAGAGAAACATAGGGCAGAAATAGTGGCATAAAGGTGGGAATATTTTCTGTGAGTAATATTGAAGCCACATTCAGTATCAATGAGATAACTAACATTTCAGTTACAAGCTATATTCTACCTTAGATCTTTGTGCAAATATCCCATTGACACCTGCAAGAAATTCCCAGTGGATTAAGGATGGTACATACTCCAACATGTTGACTCCAATCCATAATTTAGAAATAGAATTTGGCCCTCTCCAAAATGAGTTTGACAACACTGTTACAGAAGCAGAGATATGTATATTTGGAGGTTTGCATGAGATCAACTTTTTTTTTGGTGGGGACAGAGGCACAGGTGTTCTTTCATGTCTGCTTTTCAAGACACAAAGGTTCAATAGTTGTGACATAGACTCCTGAGCCTTGGGAGAAGACTGCAGTTTATGCATTGCTTCTAGAACAGCCTAAAATTACTCCTGGGGGAATTCTGCACCACTGCATGTGTGCAGAAATCACGTCTCCCACTGATTTCTTTGCTTCCCAGCAGAAAAACGACTTTTTGACAGGGAAGCTGCAAGAGCAGTCATACACTAGTCCCTAGCAGCGCAGGTACATCATTTCAGCCACCTGGAGCAGCCGGCGGAGAGGTAAATCACCATGGGGCTGGGGACACCCCAGCCAATGGCTCCTACCCTGAGCCAGGATCAACTGCTAGTCCTGGCTGGGCTGGAGGCAGGAGAGGATGGGACTTCCTCTTCCCCTGCAAGGAATAGTTGGGGCTGTGTCAAACTCACCCCCAGAAACCTCCCCCAGGAAGTTCAGCATCCTCCCATGCTTCCTGCCCCCATCGTTCCTCAGCTGTGGGGCAAGGGGTCACTGTATGAGGAGCTGCTCCCCCATTCATCCAACCCCCGTGCATCTGGACCTCCCATACTCAGACACCCCTGCTAAGCCTCACCCCATACACCCAGAAACCCCCTAACCCTCCATACCCAAATCTCACCCAACTGAACCTCAACTCCTGCATCTGGATCCCCCCTGCACTCAGCCCCCTGCCTCTGAACCCCCACCCTTGCACCCAGACCACCCCCCACTGAGCTCCCTGCACTCAAACCCCCACCCTGATGCCCCACCCTCTGCACCACCTTGAATCCCCACATCTAGACCCCCACACCACTGACCCCCACCTAGCTGCACCCAGACCCCCAACCCCATCAAGCCCCACTCCCCCAGCGCCGACCCCCCCCCCAACATCCCATGCCCAGACCTCTCTGTTGAGCCCCAACCACCTTCACCTGGAAGCCTCTGTAGTGGGGGTTCAGGGGCAATGGGACACAACAAGCCTCTGTTCATCCAGATCCCCCCACACCTACACCCCCCGCCACCGAGCTGCCTGCACCCAGATTTTCCCACACAGAATCATCTCACCCCACACCTGGATCCCCTGAGCTCCTCCACACTTGGATCCTGCCTGCCCCACACCTGGTGCACCTGGTGCAGGCGGGCAGGGCGGCCCCAGGGTGTTTCTGGGGCAGGTCCAGGCCTTGTGTCAGGGTTAAGTGCAGCCTCACTCGGGTGTCTCAAGGCTGGGGGGAGGGGGGCTCAGAGTGATTTCCCACCTTTCTGCAGCCAGTGGCCTATGCTCCCCACTGCCATGCTGGAGCCTCTGCATTTATTTATTCACATATAAAACTTGCATAATTTTAAAATATTGTGCACAGAATTTTTAGGTGCAGACTTTTTAATTTTTTTGGTGTAGAATGCCCTTAGGAGTATTACATGAAAGACTGCATACATTTCAAATCAACAATATACAAGGTCAGTTACGGATGAGCCGGGTTATTTAATCATATCACTCGGACAGTGATGAGCAGCATAAAAATGAATCAGTGCCTATTGATCTGGAGAAGGTCAAAACAATACTTAAAAATCATTCCTGAAGCCAAATATCCAACTGAGGAAGACAATTAACAAAAACAGAAATGCTTATAAACACAGTTTGGCTTCATCCACAATGGCTAGCCAAATCTTATTAGAACGCAGGTCAACATTTATACTTAAATGTTTTGCGCGGCAAACATTAAACACATATGCTTAACTTTAAACATACATATAGTCCCTTTCACCTCAAAAAGATTAAACATGCTTAAAGCATGCGTGCTCAGTGTTTGCAGAATCCAGGCTACAACCAGGATTGTTTTGGTAATGTAGACAGGACTGTGTCCTCTCTTCTGACAGACTGGCATTAAAGGGGAAGTGTCAGAAAACTGTAGTTATATTTGATCTCATCACATCTCAGGAACTAAACAGGGTTGGACCTGATCAATATGTGATTGGATTCTCCTTTAAATTCCCCAGAGTGCTGCAAGGAGCGAAACTGGCAATACAAGAAATTATGCTGTTCCCTTTAAATTAGTAATGAACTAATAATCCCAAAATGGTAGCAGGCTGAATTGGCAACCATAAAAATTAAAAAATCACAAGTCAAACACCCTCCAAAAATCACAAGACTAGCTTTTAAATCATGAGTTTTTATTTATAAAAAATAATAAAATGTTGGATTATTTTCATTTGCCTTCAGGGTTCATCCAGGTCCTGTTTTCAAGCTTTTCTTTGAAGCAGGGCTTTTTTATTTATGTATTTATTTTTAGATAAAAGCTGTGATTCTCAAGTCTGAGTTCTTGGAAGCATTTAATTAAGTAAAAAATAAATATAGTGAAATTCACAATAAAAGCGCAAGGAGGGTGACTAGAGTAAGGAACCCGATATTGCTGTAAAGTGCCATTTTTCATATAAATTACAGAACCAAGGTATTGGTTATGACATCTTTTTGCAAGTGTAGGGATGTCATCATCATCCCTGGTGTGCTAAGCAAATTCCAATTTAAAATTACAATCTACATTTATATAGGAAGAATTTCCAGTTGGCAAATTATTCAAGTCCTACATTGTGTACTGTTACATTACACTTACCATTCCAGAGGTGAATGCACCTCCGTGCCAACAAAAATGATCCTGCTGTTTAAAATTTGTAAAGTTGGTAAAATATTTTATATTCTTTGGATGAAAGAAACCAATTCTCAATATTTTATTTCTGAGTCTTCTGAGATTTGATATTTTTCTTATAGCCACAGCTCCTGCATTTGAATTACCATCAGTTTTCTTTTTTCTACATTGAATTTCCAGCCCTTGTGGTTCTGGGGGGAAACTTGAAAACGTGACCTGAGTGAGCCCAAAATACTCAAAAAGCAGAAAGCAAAGAAGAAGAACCCAAGATTCATTATTGTTTGAAAAATCTGATTATTTTTAGAGGTCTGACTCATGATTTTTTGAATGCTTGGTGTTTGCAATGCTTTTATACCAATTATTCAGGTCCTCTACCAAACCCACACCAAAGAACACACATTCATTGAAGCATTTTCTAATTTTCAAATCTAGTTCCAATCCACAAATTCACCCCAATTTTAAATCTTTAGTTTAGAATAAAATCAACCGCTACTTTACTAAGAAACAAAAAATAAACCAAAATCAGTAGCCACCTATAGTAGCAGTAACAGTAGCTGCACCTACCACCTGTGTTCTAGCATGTAGCAACAAACAAGAGGACTGTCCAAGTGAGCTAACAAACCTGACAGCTAGAATTTGGGACAGAGCAAGTGGTGACATAAGATAATAAAACAGCTTTTAAGAGGCTGCCTTTATCTTCCCCTTTCTTTTTTTTTTTTTAAAGAAATTTCAGTGCTGGTTAAAGATGACAGATTGGTTTCTTGTGTCTCCACCTGCGCTGGTACCCTCAGACCAAAGCTGTAGCATCAGGATGGTTGAGTGGCTGTAGCTGGCATTGCCAGTGCCTGTGCTAACTTGCTCTCCAGGGCTGCTCATCTAACAACTAGCGCTAAATTGTTTCAGCAGAGAAGCTGGGGGGAAGCCCATTGTGTGGCATCCATCTTTGGCCAGGTTGGCGACTTCAGTGACTCGAGCCTGCTTGAATCAGGAAGGGATAACAGCAGAGAGCACATCTTTCCCGAGGAAGAGGTGGGGGGGAGGGAACCCTTCCACTTTCTAGGTTGCCGCAGTCCAGATGGACTCAAAGGAGCGACCCTCTGATGACTAGCCCCCGAGGATAGGACCTGCCCGCGATCTACGCTCTTTGGGGCTAGCTACTTCGGACACCGTCCGCTGCAGCGTGGGGCTCTGCTCCTACGTGGATTTGCAGGCTGGAGAAGGAGTTTTGTGTGCTGGGGGATCAAGGCAGGAAGCGGCTGCTAACTGGCTTTAATTTTAGGACAATCGGTGCAACTTTCCAGGCGGAGAAGCAGCACCGGACCCTGCAGTTCAGCCAAGAGTTTGCCTCTCCACCCCAAGGAGCCGGGTTTCATCCACAATCTCCCGCTAACTCAATGAAGCGCCCACCCCAAAACGTTCCTCCCTCCTCCCTCTCTCGAAGAGAGCCCCCCTTCCAGCCACTCGAAAGTAACAAAGGAGGCTTTGCGTTACTTACTGGAGGCGGGGGCCAGCCCGTGCACTCGGGCCAGGGATGCACGCCAAATCCTCCTGCTGGCTCGCCCGTGCCGGGGGCCGGGAGGAGGGATGGGGGCTAGGGCGCCTCGGGTTTGCAAACAAGGGAAGAAGATGCTCTGTTCAGGACAAGAGGCGGAGGGGGTGTCCCTCTCTCCCGCCCCCGTTTCCTAAGTAGGTCCCAAATAGTTGCCCAGGTGCAAAAGTGCGGCTGGAAACCCCCCGAAGGAGCAGCTCGGAGCCGAGCCCTCTAGCAAAGTTGCTCTGAGCTCAGAGGGGAGAGAGCGAGGAACGCGGGGCTGAGTCACGGGAAGGCGGCGGCGGCGGCGGCTGCTGCTTGGCGCGTCCCGCCTGCTTGGAGAGGGGGGGCGGGGGGCAGAGCGAGACTCCCAACAGCAGCAGCAGCAGCAGCCTCCCTGGGCTGCCGGCCGGCGCGCGCCAGCCTCCCCCGCACGCGCGCCTGCCTCGGGTACCGGCAGCTGGGTCGCGCGCCTGGCTGGCTGCGCGCCGCTCGCAGCCCTTCGCTTTCGTTGGTTCCAAGGAGGCCGCGCGCACCAAGGGACCGCCGGCAAGTGCGAGCCCCGCTGACAAACGAAAAAGCCCCCCCTGCGCTGGGGCGAGGCGAACCCCTCTCCGCTCTGCTGCCCGCCCGCGCCAAGCAGCAGGGCCGCGGCCAGGGAAGGGCAGGAGCGAGGGGGAGGCTGGGAGGTGACTGACCCCTGCCCTTCCTGCGCAGGGGGGTGAGCCAGGGCTCGCTGCACAGGCCAAGCCTGGGCAGACGCTGGCCCCGCTGCTGGGATCGCAGACGGTAATTCCCCCTCCAGAGACTCCTAGGAGGGGGTCAAAATAGATGCCCCCTGCGGTGGCCGGGAGCCAGCAGCGTCCAGCCATCCTCCTTCCCAGCCAGCCTGCAGCATTTAACCGTGGGGCAATCGGTGGGTCTCTTGTGGCTGCAGGCAGTGCGGGCTCAGGAGCACACAGACAGAGGGAATGGTGACCCCTGCCCACCTCATGCATGGTAGCCCGGCATCCTGCTCCCAGGCCTGCTCTACACCCAAAACTTGTACCGACCTACGCCATGGTTCAGGGCTGCGGAACGTTTCGCACCCGCGGCACCGCAGTTAGGTCGATCCAACCCCTGCTGCAGATGCAGCCAGGTCGATGGAAGAATTATTCCATCAGCCCTGCCATGGCCTGTCGAGGGGGTGGATTTAGTACAGTGATGAAAAAACTGCCTCTGTCGCTGTAGTTAGCATCTACACTGCGGCGCTACAGCTGTGCCACTGTATTGCTTTTAGTGTAGATATACCCCAACTCAACAAAGGACACTCTGTCCTCCCTCTCAACAGCATCCTTGCAAAGGATCCTGTGCTGTGATTTTGAATAGAAGAACACTGTGGGGTAGTGCCAATAAACTTTGCCCTCTATTTTACATAGTTATTTCAGTTAAATATTGGTGGCCCCCTAAACACAGAGCTGCTGTGATATCAGCTCTACTTGAGCCTTGGCCTGCTAAACCCAGGGTTGTAAGTTCAATCCTTGAGGGGGCCATTTAGGGATCTGGGGCAAAAAGCTGTCTGGGGATTGGTCCTGCTTTGAACAGGGGTTTGGACTAGATGACCTCCTGAGGTCCCTTCTAACCCTGATATTCTATGATACTTGTCACAGTTGCAGAAAGAAAATGAGGGCAAACTATACCAAGCACAATGGGGGGTTTAAGGAGAGGCTGTCCCTTCAATTCTCTTTCATCATGGCAAATCCCAGAGGGATGTGACCTCTTTTTGTGCCCTGTGCCATCCCCCTCCCCCCATTGGTCTCTAGCTATGTTCTTAAGGTGGTCTGGATGGCTATTCGGTTTATGTCCTTCACTGGCAATCTTATTGCACCCCTGAACATCTGGTATTCACACGAGTCAGTCTCCTGCATGTTGGTGGCAAATGTAGGATTGGAACCTGGAATGTTTGAGTGTTGTCCTAAAGAGCTAAAACTGTTCTTGTCAACTGATTGAAAAGCCTGAACATTGAGACCTTTGCTTTATCTGAAGTGCACTGGCCAGAAAGCAGTGAAAAGACAATTGAGGCCTGTACATTCTTGTTCTTGGGCTTCCCTAATGGATTGCTCCAGCAAGGGGTGGCCATTGTACTTTCACCCAGTGCCCCATGGGCATTGTAGGGTTGGTGGGTGATTAATGAGCAACTTATCAGTGCCCAATTCTGTACCAGCCATGGCCATCTTACCATGATCACAGTGCATGGTACCACCAAGGCCAATGATCAATAATGCAGCTGCAGTTAATTTTTACTAGCAACTGCAGTCAGTCCTTAATGAAACTCTGAGAGGATCATGATCCTGAGCAACTTTAATGCATGGGGAAGAAAGGATAATGACACCTGGACATGAACACTCAGAAAGTTTGATATCAGGCAGAAGAACAGGAACAGACAGCAATTGCTCGAATTTACAGCTGCCAGTTTAATGGTGATTGCTGATTTGCTCTTCTGCCATCCAAAGACCAGGGCCAGCACTTCCATTTAGGCGACCTAGGCAATTGCCTAGGGTGCCAGGATTATTGGGGGGCGGCAGGCGTGCCTGTGGAGGGTCCGCTAGTCCCGCGGCTTGGCTCTGATGGACCTGCCTCAGGCGTTCCTGCGGACGGTCCGCTGGTCCCGCGGCTCCGGTGGACCTCCCGGAGGTGTGCCTGCGGCAGGTCCACCGGAGTCGCGAGAGCAACGTGCGGGGCGGAGAAATGGCCATGCGTCTAGGGTGCCAAAAACACTCGCACCGGTCCTGCCAAAGACTCACAAGCAGACCTTGTACAGCTCCTGCGGTTTCACTCTTTCTTCTCTGGGTTTCTCCAAATTCAGCTCTTCCTTTGGCCAGTCACTGTGGTGTCCTGTGATTGCATTGCACTAACAATGTGCTCTTGGTCTGAAGTAAGGTTATTGGCAGAGCTGTGTGGAATCTAAAACCATTATAAGAGTGAGTGCTGCAGGTAACAGTTACAGTGCACTGACAGAGCAAGCCCCTTCAAAAAGTTTGTTTTTTTCCACCTGGGGAGAAACAAACACTAAAAAGAGTGGGGGGAAAACCCAGAGAAAACCCACAAATATTTTATAACATTAAACATAAACAGCATACCATGTGATTCATTTCATAAATGTCTGTTCCTCAAAAATAAAAAGGTACATGTTATTTTTGTCTCAGCAAGGTTGAAATAGTGCGCTGAGCACCAGCCATTAGAAGTTTAAGATGACTACACTTTAAGAAGGTCTCATCTTTTTCATGTGAATTTTATTTGTCTGCGCAAATAGGGGAGACTTGCTTATCATAGTTTTCTCTGCATTCTTGGATGACATCTTCAGCAAGTTGGGCATAGTATTCTGTGCTTTCCAAATGCAAAATTGAAGAGTGGTCAAGAGGAGAGTTTTTCGTCTGTGGATAGTTGTAGCCATTTCTGCGTGATTTCTCAGATTATACCAGCCACCCTGCATTAACGTTAATGTTGATTCTTCTAATTCTTCCTTTAAGTTTTCCTCTATTTCTTTACTTGCAACATCTAGCAGTGAATCTCACTTTCTTACCACTACTGCAGCTCACTCATTCTAGCGCTGAGCTAACCACCACATAAAAGCTATCTCTGGGACACCCTGCAGCAGTCTACCTCATAAGCAATAAAGGCCCATCAGACATATCACATCTGTGTTTTGACTCCATTTGCTCCACATATTTCGAAAAACTGGCTATAATCTATGTCATGGTACAATTCCCCACTCTGAACCTTAGCATCCAAAAGGTGGGGTACTAGCATGAATCCCTCTAAGCTCAATTACCAGCTTAGAACCTGTAGCGCTGCCACCAACCAGGAATTTCAGTGCCTGGTACATTCTGGTCCCCCCAAAACCTTGCCCAGGGACCCGCAAGACCCAGACCCTCTAGATCTTAACACAAGGAAAGTAAACCCTTTCCCTCACCGTTGCCTCTCCCAGGCTTCCCCTCCCTGGGTTACCCTGGAAGATCACTGTGATTCAAACTCCTTGAATCTTAAAACAGAGAGGAAAATGCACCTTCCCCCCTCCCTCTCTCTTCCCCTCCCAGATTCTCCCTGAGAGAGACAGTAATCCTACCACAGAGAGAAATTAGCCTCTCTCTCCCCATTCCCTCCTTTCTCCTCACCAATTCCTTGGTGAATCCAGACCCCGTCCCCTGGGATCTCACACCAGAATAAAAAAAACAATCAGGTTCTTAAACAAGAAACTTTTAATTAAAGTGAGAAAAACAGTAAAAATTATCTTTGTAAATTTAAAATGGAATAGGTACAGGGTCTTTCAGCTATAGACACTGGGAATACCCTCCCAGCCTAAGTATTCAAGTACAAATTAAAATCCTTTCAGCAAAATATAAATTTGAACTCCTTCCAGCCAAATACACATTTGCAAATAAAGAAAAACAAACATAAACCTAACTCGCCTTATCACCTAGTACTTACTATTTTGAATCTATAAGAACCTGTATCAGGGAGATTGGAGAGAAACCTGGTTGCACGTCTGGTCCCTCTGAGCCCCCAGAGTGAACAACCTCCAAAAACTAACAGCACACACAAAAACTTCCCTCCCTCAAGATTTGAAAGTATCCTGTCTCTTGATTGGTCCTCTGGTCAGGTGACAGCCAGGCTCACTGAACTTAACCCTTTACAGGCAAAAGAGACATGAAGTACTTCTGTTCCATTAACTCTTAACTATCCATTTATGACAATCTACAAGGACCATAATGTGTTGGGGTCTGGGTACCTCAGAGATTACCTCATTATATGCTCTCCAGTGGGATGCTACAGCTGGAGGGACCCAGAATAAGGCTCTAGGTGTAGGGGACAGAGCATTCTTAGCACTGGATCCACTGTTATGGAACCCCTTTCTTGTCACAGGAGAGTTGACTGAGACCAAGCCTGACTGTCCAGACTGAAATGTAAGATTTACTTTTAAAGTATTCCCCAAGTAATAATTTACTTTAAAAAAAAAGAAAAAGAGGGACACTAACCAAACAACACTCCCTGAAACCAGGAGACCACGTTCGAGGCTTGTGCTTTTTACAGAACTCTTTTCAGTGTTTAGGTACCAAGATGAAAGGCACCTTGGAAATACAATAGGCCCTTGTTACTGCCATGTGTGACCCCTTTTAACTCCAACCCAACACTGCACCTTTGGAGAATGCACATGCATCCTGAGAGTAAGGTATTCTGGGATGTTCAGGGTAGCGATGAAAAGCTGCTTATGCAAAAGGGTTAGTTCAACAAAAACTCGGGCCTGCATCATCCTCTATTTTCAGTAATAAAATAGCTTCTCCGAGACACCAGACCAAGACCATACCATTCCATGGCATGCTGCAGGTTTGGGGGATTAATTCCCACTATTCCTGAAACATTCTAAAATAGAATACAAGAAAAATATATCCTCCCCAGGAGAAGCCTTAGGTCTTAGGTCCAAAGGGTTTTATTGAAATCAGACTGCTGATTGCAATAGCTCTAAATTCACTGTGTTTTTGGCTGAGCAAAGTGAGGTCCTACATTCAAGTTGCACAGAGACCTGGGCATGTGGGGGAAGGGTGGAATGGGGGTCACACAGAGCCCCTGATGTGTGGTAAACGGAGAAATGGGGTGGAAATGGGGAATGGGGAGCACACAGAGGTGAATAAAGGGAACCTGGGGGTCATGGGAGAAGAAATGGAGAAGCAATGGGGGAAATGGGGGGCACACAGAGCCCTGGCCATGGAGAAGAGGAAATGTGGGATAATGGAATGGGTGCAGGGGGATGTGGGGAATACACAGAGCCTCTGGCATGTGGCAGAAGGGGGCATGGAGGAATAGAGAACTGCTGCCATGGGGGAGGGGAATGAGGAGTTGCAGGGAGTCACTGAAATAGACAGGGATGGGAGAGTGGCACAGGCAGCTTGCAGGAGGTGGAATGGAGAGATACAAGGAGCCCCTGGTGAATGCAACGAGCTCGGCCTATCCAAACTAGGAAATGTGTGACTACAAACCCCAGTGTGAAGACGACAGCTTAGATCCTTTTCCCAGTAAGATACCTTCCCCTACAGGGTCCCCTCTCTGATGCTGCCTTGCACAACCTCCTCTGAGGGATGTTCACAGTTCAAAGAATGAAGCATCAGGAAAAGAAGAGGACAAATCTTTGTGGCTGCAAGCAAACTGAGGCTGAATTAGTTCTACTCTTGCAGGAATCGCTGGCACATTTCATTGGCCCCTTTCAGTGAAGCTGCAGCCTGGCCCAACCCCTCCCACTCCAGGAGTAGGTCACTTCTCAGTAACAAAAAGAGACATGCTTTCCAGGAAAGTGAAGGCTGCTTGCATGCCGCCCACAGTGCAGTGACCCAGTGAGGGATGCCAGAAACACGTTGTGCACTTCCATTCTCACACTGCAAGAATTGGGCAAGAGACTGATTCCGTCTATGAATGTAAGACAGTGCTAAACAGCATCATAGAGCATCCAGGATCACTTACAAGGCGGGTTAGGAAGAAGAAGAAACGTTAAGGGGCTGTACAAAGGTAATGGGGGAGGCTGCTCTTCTGAAGGCTCCCACATGATAAGCACTACCAATTCATCTCACTTCTGTCCTGCAATAACCCCTGCTAGTCCACTCTTCCCCCTAGTCCCAGCACACAGCTCTGCCAAGGCATCTCAACAGTTTCCTAGAGAACCCCCTGCTTTTCCATTCTGGGCCCCATGCATGTATATGGGGATCCTTTAATGGACTTGTAAAGGTATTTTCCCCCCAGTTTGAACTTTAGCGTCCAAAAGTGGGGACCTGCATGTACCTTTCTAAGCTTAATTCCTAGCTTAGACCTGATAGCACCGCCACCAGCCAAAATATAGTGTTTGGCACACTTTCTGTTCCCCCCAAAACCTTCCCTGGGGAACCCAAGACCCAAACCCCTTGGGTCTTAAAACAAGGAGAAATAAGCCATCCCCCCTCCTTTCCCGCTCCCAGACTTTCCCCTCCCTGGGCTACCCTGAGAGACTACACTGATCCAAACTCCTTGGATCTTAAAACAGAAAGGAATTAAAATCCCCCCCCACCTCCTTTCCCCCACCAATCCCTGGTGAGTTCAGACCCAATCCCCCTGGGTTTTAAACAAGAAAAAAAAATCAATCAGGTTCTTAAAAAAGAAAGCTTTTAATAAAAGAAGAAAAAGTAAAAATTATCTCTGTAAACTCAGGATGGAAAATGTTTACAGGGTATTCAGCTCATATAGACTAGAGGGACTTCCTTCCCCTTAGCCTGAGATTAAAAAAGTTACAGCAAACAGAGGTAAAACTCCTTCCAGCAAAATACACATTCACAAGTTAAGAAAACAAACATAAGACTAATCCGCCTTTTCTAGCTAGTACTTACTGTTTTGAACATGAGAGACTGTTTCAGAAAGATTGGGGAAACCTGGGGTGCACGTCTGGTCCCTCTTAGCCCCAAGAGTGAACAAGGAACAAAACAAACAACACAAACAAAGACTTCCCTCCACCTAGATTTGAAAGTATCTTGTCCCCCGATTGGTCCTCTGGTCAGGTGTCAGCCAGGTTCACTGAGCTTCTTAACCCTTTACAGGTAAAAGAGACATTAACTCTTAACTATCTGTTTATGACAGGACCTCAGTCCTGATCTGCAGCACCTCCTTTCATATGGAATGGCAGACAGTGAGGACTTGTCTTCACTGAAGGGTGAGCTTGTAGTAGAACTCACATGTTGCCCCTAACCTGACTCCCATCCACACACACATTCTCTAAAATGAGTTAAATGGTGCTTTAAACTCAAACTAGCTGGCTTGCCAGGGGATATATTTTGAAGCTCAAGTGTTCCTGACACCCAAACTAGTGATGTAGTAGGACTCAGCCAATCTTTGCTGCTAATCCCATTGCTCTGCGCTGCCCGGTGTTGGTTTGCACCATGGCCTTTCTCAAGATAGGCTAACTTGAGTGTGGGTAACTTGAGTTGACTCTGGAGTGAAGACATAGCCTGAGAGAGCTACCAAAGTGGGTGCTGACTGGAGCTGTGCAGATAGCTAAGGGTTAATGTCTTTTTCACCTGAAGCACCTGACCAGAGGACCAATCAGGAAACCGGATTTTTTCAACTTTGGGTGGAGGGAACTGAGTGTTTTTGTCTTTGTTTTCTGGCTGCCTGCTTGCTCTGAGCTTTGGAGAAGTAGTTCTACTTTCTAGTTTTCTGTTTCCAAGTGTAAGGACAAAGAGATCAGATAGTAAGTTATATGGTTTCTTTTCTTTGGGATTTGCATGAATATAAGTGCTGGAGTGCTTTGATTTGTATTCTTTTGGAATAAGGCTGTTTATTCAATATTCTTTTAAGCAATTGACCCTGTGTTGTATCATCTAATACAGAGAGAACATTTGTACTTATTTTTCTTTCTTTTTATATAAAGCTTTCTTTTAAGACCTGTTGGAGTTTTTCTTTACTTCAGGGAAATTGAGTCTGTACTCACCAGGGAATTGGTGGGAGGAAGGAATCGGGGAGATCTGTGTGTTGGATTGCTAGCCTGATGTTGCATTCCCTCTGGGGGAATAGGAAAGTACTTTTTGTTTCCAGGATTGGGAACAGAGAGGGAGATTCACTCTGTTTGGGTTCACAGAGCTTGTGTCTGTGTATCTCTCCAGGAGCACCTGGAGGGGGGAAGGGAAAAAGAATTATTTCCCTTTGTTGTGAGACTCAAGGGATTTGGGTCTTGGGGTCCCCAGGGAAGGTTTTTCAGGGGGACCAGAGTGCCCCAAAACACTCTAATTTTTTGGGTGGTGGCAGCAGGTACCAGGTCCAAGCTGGTAACTAAGCTTGGAGGTTTTCATGCTAACCCCCATATTTGGGACGCTAAGGTCCAAATCTGGGGCTAAGGTTATTACATGAGTGGCAGCTGGTGGGAGACAGAATCCAGAAGCCAGTAGAAATATTATATTTTTCTTTTCTCTGCTAAGGGCTTTTTAGCAGAGAGAAGCAGTTGGTTTTAAAAGGGAACCAGAGAGAATTTTTTTTTCTGCTCTCTCTCGCAGTTTGTGGCTTGCATGTTAAGGGTCTTTTGTCATGCAATAGCCCTCCCATTAGGAGTCAAGTACCAGCACTTATAGGCATGCAAATAAAGTGGTTTTTCTGGTTTCCCTTCATTGAACATTAGCTAGAGAGAGAAAAGGAAAATTAGCTAAAGGCACTGTTGCTAGGCAGACTTCAGGAGGCAACAGAGAACCTGCAGTGCAGAAGATAAACACCGGAGGGCACCCCAACACAAGAAAACAGGAATCATGACTTCTAAGGCAAAAATTGAGGCCGAAGAGCAAATCAAAGAAGCTGAACACAGGCGACAACTGGAAATAAAACAAAAAAAGATGGAGATGAAAGAAAGAGAAGAACAGATCAAAGAGGCAGCCTTCCAAAGAGAACAGGCAGCCCAAGAGGCAGCACACAAAAGAAAACTAGAAGAAGAAGAGGTGGCCCACCGCCGAGAAATGGAAAAGCACCAAAAAGAAATGGAAAAACAACAAAAATAAAATAAATAAAAAGGAAAAACAAAAAAAAAATGAACTGGAGTTGACAAAAGCTGGGCTGCATGTGCCAGCCAACCCTAACAACCCGGCGCCCATTATTGCTCCACAGCACAGGAAATTTCCCACCTACAAGGCAGGTGATGACACCGAGGCCTTCTTGGAAAATTTTGAAACAGCTTGTCTTGGGTACAAGATTCCCGAAGACCAGTACATGGTAGAATTGAGGTCACAGCTCAGTGGACCTTTAGCAGAGGTGGCAGCTGAAATGCCTAAGCACCAAATAAATGACTATAAACTTTTTCTAACCAAGGCCAGATACAGGATGGGGATAACCCCAGATCATGCCCGTCGGCGCTTCAGAACCCAAAAGTGGAAACCCGAGGTGTCATTTCCCAAACACGCCTACTACATTGCAAAAAACTATGAGGCCTGGCTAACAGGAAACAACATTCAAACCTTGGAAGAACTGAACCTCCTCATACAAATGTAGCAGTTCTTGGATGGTGTTCCTGAAGACATCACGCGGTACATACAAGATGGAAACCCCAAGAATATCGCTGAGGCGGGGGAGATTGGAGCCAAATGGATGGAACTGGCAGAAAGCAAGAAAGCTACTGTCAAGGGGAACGATTACCCCAGGGGGCACACAGACCATAAACCCTACCACCGAGGACAGCCAAAGACCCCACATACCACCCAAGTAAAGCCACAGATACCCTACCCTTCAACCTCACCAGTCTCCAGTAACTCACCTCGGCCCAGTGACCCATCAGATGGAAGATGCTTTAAGTGTAATGAACTGGGACATATCAAGGCCAACTGTCCCAAGAACACCATGCGAGTGCAATTCATTACACCACCATCACACCAAAGATCCCCAGGCCCGGATGCCTCTCAAATACCCTTGGAGCGAAGGGAAAATTTGAGAGTGGGCGGAAAGAAGGTTACTGCGTGGAGAGACACGGGGGCACAAGTGTCAGCTATCCACCAATCCTTCGTTGACCCCAAATTCATCAACCCAAAGGCCAAAGTTACAATTTACCCCTTCATGTCACAAGCTGTAGACTTGCCTACAGCTCAACTGCCTGTCCAGTACAAAGGCTGGTCAGGAATGTGGACTTTTGCAGTCTATGACAATTATCCTATCCCCATGCTACTGGGGGAAGACTTGGCCAACCAGGTGAGGCGGGCCAAGAGAGTGGGAATGGTTACACGTAGCCAAACCAGGCAAGCTTCCAGACCCATTCCTGTTCCTGAGCCGTCCACAGAGGCCCCGTCTGTGTTACCAGAGACCCAGACAGAGGTAGTGGACCCGGATTCCATGCCAACCACTGAAACAGCCACAGCACCTCCAGTCCCAGGCCCGGAACTGGAACAGCAACCAGCACCAGCAAGTGCAACTACATCTTCAAACTCAACGCCAGAGGGCGCCAGCGAGCCAAAACTGGCAGAAGCACAAGACAGCCATACCCAAAAGGCTCAGCCAGAGCCTGAAATACCCTCAGGTGCACCAGCGGAGAGCGGTACACCAGCAACGGAAACAACCCCATCACCTACATCGCTTCCAGAGGGACCAAGCCCAAGTCCACAGTCTGAGGAAGAACTGGTGACCCCAGCCTCAAGGGAACAGTTCCAGGCTGAGCAGGAAGCGGATGACAGCCTTCAGAAAGCTTGGGCAGCGGCACGGAGCACCCCACCGCCTCTCAGCTCTTCTAATCGATCCCGGTTTGTTATAGACCAAGGACTTTTATAAAAGGAAATTCTTTCTGGTGGACACCGGGAAGAATGGCAGCTGCAAAAACAGTTGGTGGTTCCAACTAAGTACCGGGGGAAGCTCTTAAGCTTAGCCCATGATCATCCCAGTGGCCATGCTGGGGTGAACAGAACCAAGGACCGGTTGGGGAAGTCCTTCCACTGGGAGGGGATGGGCAAGGACGTTGCCAAGTATGTCCGGTCTTGTGAGGTATGCCAAAGAGTGGGAAAGCCTCAAGACCAGGTCAAGGCCCCTCTCCAGCCACTCCCCATAATTGAGGTCCCATTTCAGCGAGTAGCTGTGGATATTCTGGGCCCTTTCCCAAAAAAGACGCCCAGAGGAAAGCAGTACGTACTGACTTTAGTGGACTTTGCTACCCGATGGCCAGAAGCAGTCGCTCTAGGCAACACCAGGGCTAACACTGTGTGCCTGGCCCTAACAGACATCTTTGCCAGGGTAGGTTGGCCCTCTGACATCCTTACAGATTCAGGGTCTAATTTCCTGGCAGGGACCATGGAAAAACTGTGGGAAACTCATGGGGTGAATCACTTGGTTGCCACCCCGTACCACCATCAAACCAATGGCCTGGTTGAAAGGTTCAATGGAACTTTGGGGGCCATGATACGAAAATTCATCAACGAATTCTCCAATAATTGGGACCTAGTGTTGCAGCAGTTGCTGTTTGCCTACAGGGCTGTACCACATCCCAGTTTAGGGTTTTCACCATTTGAACTTGTGTATGGTCACGAGGTTAAGGGGCCATTACAGTTGGTAAAGCAGCAATGGGAGGGGTTTACGCCTTCTCCAGGAACTAACATTCTGGACTTTGTAAGCAACCTACAAAGCACCCTCCGACACTCTTTAGCCCTTGCTAGAGAGAATCTAAAGGATGCTCAGGAAGAGCAAAAGGCCTGGTATGACAGACATGCCAGAGATCGGTCCTTCAAGGTAGGAGACCAGGTTATGGTCTTAAAGGCGCAACAGGCCCATAAGATGGAAGCATCATGGGAAGGGCCCTTCACGGTCCAAGAGCGCCTGGGAGCTGTAAACTACCTCATAGCATTTCCCAATTCCTCACTAAAGCCTAAAGTGTACCATGTTAATTCTCTCAAGCCTTTCTATTCCAGAGACTTACAGGTTTGTCAGTTTACAGTCCAGGGAGATGATGCTGAGTGGCCTGACGGTGTCTACTACGACGGGAAAAAAGACGGTGGCGTGGAAGAGGTCAACCTCTCAACCACCCTGGAACGTCTGCAGCGGCAACAAATCAAGGAGCTGTGCACTAGCTTCGCCCCACTGTTCTCAGCCACCCCAGGACGGACTGAACGGGCATACCACTCCATTGATACAGGTAATGCTCACCCAATCAGAACCCCACCCTACCGAGTGTCTCCTCATGCCCAAGCCGCTATAGAACGGGAGATCCAGAACATGCTACAGATGGGTATAATCCGCTCATCTACCAGTGCATGGGCATCTCCAGTGGTTCTGGTACCCAAACCAGATGGGGAAATACGCTTTTGCGTGGACTACCGTAAGCTAAATGCTGTAACTCGTCCGGACAACTATCCAATGCCACGTACCAATGAGCTATTGGAGAAGTTGGGACGTGCCCAGTTCATCTCTACAATAGACTTAACCAAGGGGTACTGGCAAGTACCGCTAGATGAACCTGCCAAGGAGAGGTCAGCATTCGTCACCCATGCGGGGGTGTATGAATTCAATGTCCTTCCTTTCGGCCTTCGAAATGCACCCGCAACCTTCCAGAGGCTGGTAGATGGTCTACTAGCTGGACTGGGAGAATTTGCAGTTGCCTACCTCGATGATGTGGCCATTTTTTCAGACTCCTGGCCCGAACACCTACTACACCTGGAAAAGGTCTTTGAGCGCATCAGGCAGGCAGGACTAACTGTTAAGGCCAAAAAGTGTCAAATAGGCCAAAACAGAGTGACTTACCTGGGGCACCAGGTGGGTCGAGGAACCATAAACCCCCTACAGGCCAAGGTGGATGCTATCCAAAAGTGGCCTGTCCCACGGTCCAAGACGCAGGTCCAATCCTTCTTAGGCTTGGCCGGATACTACAGGCGATTTGTACCCCACTACAGCCAAATTGCTGCCCCACTGACCGACCTGACCAAAAAGACCCAGCCAAATGCAGTTAAGTGGACTGATGAGTGTCAAAAGGCCTTTACCCAACTTAAGGCAATGCTCATGTCTGACCCTGTGCTCAGGGCCCCGGACTTTGACAAGCCATTCCTAGTAACCACAAATGCATCTGAGCGTGGTATAGGAGCAGTGCTCATGCAGGAAGCAACAGATCACAACTTCCATCCTGTCGTGTTTCTCAGTAAGAAACTGTCTGAAAGGGAAAGTCACTGGTCAGTCAGTGAAAAGTAATGCTATGCCATTGTGTACGCCCTGGAAAAGCTACGCCCATATGTTTGGGGACGGCGGTTCCAACTACAAACTGACCATGCTGCACTAAAGTGGCTTCATACTGCCAAGGGGAACAACAAGAAACTTCTTCGTTGGAGTTTAGCTCTCCAAAATTTTGATTTTGAAATTCAACACATCACAGGAGCTTCTAATAAAGTTGCTGATGCACTCTCCCGTGAGAGTTTCCCATAATTCAGTAGTTAAAAAGTGTTCTTAAAATGTAAAAGTCTGTTAGTTATATACTTAGGAGTATATGTAAAGGTGTATGTGTTGTATTAATCTGTTTATTTTCAAGTTCTAGAAGGAAATCGCCGCCAGTGAGCTTCCCCACTGTCTGCAATTTGGGGGGCGTGTCATAAACAGATAGCTAAGGGTTAATGTCTCTTTCACCTGAAGCACCTGACCAGAGGACCAATCAGGAAACCGGATTTTTTCAACTTTGGGTGGAGGGAACTGAGTGTTTTTGTCTTTGTTTTCTGGCTGCCTGCTTGCTCTGAGCTTTGGAGAAGTAGTTCTACTTTCTAGTCTTCTGTTTCCAAGTGTAAGGACAAAGAGATCAGATAGTAAGTTATATGGTTTCTTTTCTTTGGGATTTGCATGAATATAAGTGCTGGAGTGCTTTGATTTGTATTCTTTTGGAATAAGGCTGTTTATTCAATATTCTTTTAAGCAATTGACCCTGTGTTGTATCATCTAATACAGAGAGAACATTTGTACTTATTTTTCTTTCTTTTTATATAAAGCTTTCTTTTAAGACCTGTTGGAGTTTTTCTTTACTTCAGGGAAATTGAGTCTGTACTCACCAGGGAATTGGTGGGAGGAAGGAATCGGGGAGATCTGTGTGTTGGATTGCTAGCCTGATGTTGCATTCCCTCTGGGGGAATAGGAAAGTACTTTTTGTTTCCAGGATTGGGAACAGAGAGGGAGATTCACTCTGTTTGGGTTCACAGAGCTTGTGTCTGTGTATCTCTCCAGGAGCACCTGGAGGGGGGAAGGGAAAAAGAATTATTTCCCTTTGTTGTGAGACTCAAGGGATTTGGGTCTTGGGGTCCCCAGGGAAGGTTTTTCAGGGGGACCAGAGTGCCCCAAAACACTCTAATTTTTTGGGTGGTGGCAGCAGGTACCAGGTCCAAGCTGGTAACTAAGCTTGGAGGTTTTCATGCTAACCCCCATATTTGGGACGCTAAGGTCCAAATCTGGGACTAAGGTTATTACATGAGTGGCAGCTGGTGGGAGACAGAATCCAGAAGCCAGTAGAAATATTATATTTTTCTTTTCTCTGCTAAGGGCTTTTTAGCAGAGAGAAGCAGTTGGTTTTAAAAGGGAACCAGAGAGAATTTTTTTTTCTGCTCTCTCTCGCAGTTTGTGGCTTGCATGTTAAGGGTCTTTTGTCATGCAATAGCCCTCCCATTAGGAGTCAAGTACCAGCACTTATAGGCATGCAAATAAAGTGGTTTTTCTGGTTTCCCTTCATTGAACATTAGCTAGAGAGAGAAAAGGAAAATTAGCTAAAGGCACTGTTGCTAGGCAGACTTCAGGAGGCAACAGAGAACCTGCAGTGCAGAAGATAAACACCGGAGGGCACCCCAACACAAGAAAACAGGAATCATGACTTCTAAGGCAAAAATTGAGGCCGAAGAGCAAATCAAAGAAGCTGAACACAGGCGACAACTGGAAATAAAACAAAAAAAGATGGAGATGAAAGAAAGAGAAGAACAGATCAAAGAGGCAGCCTTCCAAAGAGAACAGGCAGCCCAAGAGGCAGCACACAAAAGAAAACTAGAAGAAGAAGAGGTGGCCCACCGCCGAGAAATGGAAAAGCACCAAAAAGAAATGGAAAAACAACAAAAATAAAATAAATAAAAAGGAAAAACAAAAAAAAATGAACTGGAGTTGACAAAAGCTGGGCTGCATGTGCCAGCCAACCCTAACAACCCGGCGCCCATTATTGCTCCACAGCACAGGAAATTTCCCACCTACAAGGCAGGTGATGACACCGAGGCCTTCTTGGAAAATTTTGAAACAGCTTGTCTTGGGTACAAGATTCCCGAAGACCAGTACATGGTAGAATTGAGGTCACAGCTCAGTGGACCTTTAGCAGAGGTGGCAGCTGAAATGCCTAAGCACCAAATAAATGACTATAAACTTTTTCTAACCAAGGCCAGATACAGGATGGGGATAACCCCAGATCATGCCCGTCGGCGCTTCAGAACCCAAAAGTGGAAACCCGAGGTGTCATTTCCCAAACACGCCTACTACATTGCAAAAAACTATGAGGCCTGGCTAACAGGAAACAACATTCAAACCTTGGAAGAACTGAACCTCCTCATACAAATGTAGCAGTTCTTGGATGGTGTTCCTGAAGACATCACGCGGTACATACAAGATGGAAACCCCAAGAATATCGCTGAGGCGGGGGAGATTGGAGCCAAATGGATGGAACTGGCAGAAAGCAAGAAAGCTACTGTCAAGGGGAACGATTACCCCAGGGGGCACACAGACCATAAACCCTACCACCGAGGACAGCCAAAGACCCCACATACCACCCAAGTAAAGCCACAGATACCCTACCCTTCAACCTCACCAGTCTCCAGTAACTCACCTCGGCCCAGTGACCCATCAGATGGAAGATGCTTTAAGTGTAATGAACTGGGACATATCAAGGCCAACTGTCCCAAGAACACCATGCGAGTGCAATTCATTACACCACCATCACACCAAAGATCCCCAGGCCCGGATGCCTCTCAAATACCCTTGGAGCGAAGGGAAAATTTGAGAGTGGGCGGAAAGAAGGTTACTGCGTGGAGAGACACGGGGGCACAAGTGTCAGCTATCCACCAATCCTTCGTTGACCCCAAATTCATCAACCCAAAGGCCAAAGTTACAATTTACCCCTTCATGTCACAAGCTGTAGACTTGCCTACAGCTCAACTGCCTGTCCAGTACAAAGGCTGGTCAGGAATGTGGACTTTTGCAGTCTATGACAATTATCCTATCCCCATGCTACTGGGGGAAGACTTGGCCAACCAGGTGAGGCGGGCCAAGAGAGTGGGAATGGTTACACGTAGCCAAACCAGGCAAGCTTCCAGACCCATTCCTGTTCCTGAGCCGTCCACAGAGGCCCCGTCTGTGTTACCAGAGACCCAGACAGAGGTAGTGGACCCGGATTCCATGCCAACCACTGAAACAGCCACAGCACCTCCAGTCCCAGGCCCGGAACTGGAACAGCAACCAGCACCAGCAAGTGCAACTACATCTTCAAACTCAACGCCAGAGGGCGCCAGCGAGCCAAAACTGGCAGAAGCACAAGACAGCCATACCCAAAAGGCTCAGCCAGAGCCTGAAATACCCTCAGGTGCACCAGCGGAGAGCGGTACACCAGCAACGGAAACAACCCCATCACCTACATCGCTTCCAGAGGGACCAAGCCCAAGTCCACAGTCTGAGGAAGAACTGGTGACCCCAGCCTCAAGGGAACAGTTCCAGGCTGAGCAGGAAGCGGATGACAGCCTTCAGAAAGCTTGGGCAGCGGCACGGAGCACCCCACCGCCTCTCAGCTCTTCTAATCGATCCCGGTTTGTTATAGACCAAGGACTTTTATAAAAGGAAATTCTTTCTGGTGGACACCGGGAAGAATGGCAGCTGCAAAAACAGTTGGTGGTTCCAACTAAGTACCGGGGGAAGCTCTTAAGCTTAGCCCATGATCATCCCAGTGGCCATGCTGGGGTGAACAGAACCAAGGACCGGTTGGGGAAGTCCTTCCACTGGGAGGGGATGGGCAAGGACGTTGCCAAGTATGTCCGGTCTTGTGAGGTATGCCAAAGAGTGGGAAAGCCTCAAGACCAGGTCAAGGCCCCTCTCCAGCCACTCCCCATAATTGAGGTCCCATTTCAGCGAGTAGCTGTGGATATTCTGGGCCCTTTCCCAAAAAAGACGCCCAGAGGAAAGCAGTACGTACTGACTTTAGTGGACTTTGCTACCCGATGGCCAGAAGCAGTCGCTCTAGGCAACACCAGGGCTAACACTGTGTGCCTGGCCCTAACAGACATCTTTGCCAGGGTAGGTTGGCCCTCTGACATCCTTACAGATTCAGGGTCTAATTTCCTGGCAGGGACCATGGAAAAACTGTGGGAAACTCATGGGGTGAATCACTTGGTTGCCACCCCGTACCACCATCAAACCAATGGCCTGGTTGAAAGGTTCAATGGAACTTTGGGGGCCATGATACGAAAATTCATCAACGAATTCTCCAATAATTGGGACCTAGTGTTGCAGCAGTTGCTGTTTGCCTACAGGGCTGTACCACATCCCAGTTTAGGGTTTTCACCATTTGAACTTGTGTATGGTCACGAGGTTAAGGGGCCATTACAGTTGGTAAAGCAGCAATGGGAGGGGTTTACGCCTTCTCCAGGAACTAACATTCTGGACTTTGTAAGCAACCTACAAAGCACCCTCCGACACTCTTTAGCCCTTGCTAGAGAGAATCTAAAGGATGCTCAGGAAGAGCAAAAGGCCTGGTATGACAGACATGCCAGAGATCGGTCCTTCAAGGTAGGAGACCAGGTTATGGTCTTAAAGGCGCAACAGGCCCATAAGATGGAAGCATCATGGGAAGGGCCCTTCACGGTCCAAGAGCGCCTGGGAGCTGTAAACTACCTCATAGCATTTCCCAATTCCTCACTAAAGCCTAAAGTGTACCATGTTAATTCTCTCAAGCCTTTCTATTCCAGAGACTTACAGGTTTGTCAGTTTACAGTCCAGGGAGATGATGCTGAGTGGCCTGACGGTGTCTACTACGACGGGAAAAAAGACGGTGGCGTGGAAGAGGTCAACCTCTCAACCACCCTGGAACGTCTGCAGCGGCAACAAATCAAGGAGCTGTGCACTAGCTTCGCCCCACTGTTCTCAGCCACCCCAGGACGGACTGAACGGGCTGAACGGGCATACCACTCCATTGATGCAGTTCGGATGAATTTCAGTGAATAGATTTTCTTGTGTGAACTGGGTGATCTAAGCCTCACGCCCCTCATCAGACAATCACCCAGGAATCAATGCCCCTTTTAGAGATATAGTTTAAAACTAGAGGGGATTAAAATCTTTGGGGAGGTTCTCAGTCGTATGTTATACAGGTCAGATAAATGATCTGGTGCCTTCTGGCCTGGGAATCTATGTGGTCTTCCATTTAAGGACTTTTACACAACATACAGACACAGTCACTCAGAGAAGTGCTAAGCAAGTCTAGAATCAGGGCCTTTTATGTAATGTGACATAATTCCTCATTTTTAAAATATAGCACATGATTTTTTTAAAATGGAAGTTTAGATTCTGGAGCACAGTGAAGTCTCTTGCCCTGTTAATTGCAAATAAATGAAGGTAAAATGATCTAGTGATATATGTCTGAGTTTGCAAACAGCCTGAAACACTAGCTCAGAAATGTTAACTGCTCCAGTCCATGTAAACAAGCTGTTAATTCTAAAACCTAATGATGACTATTTAAATGTCAATATTGTTAACTATTTAATTCCTGATTGTTTTAGCAGAAATGTCAGACTAATATGCTTAGTTGTTGTTACTGGGGGTAGTGACAGATATTTGGGGAGGGCATAGTGTTACACCCTGAGGGTTTTTTTTATTATTTATATTGGGACCAGGCAGGCTCCCAGACAACCACAAAACAAAGAAGGCACAAGCTGGCATAAAGCCACCTTTGCCTCCACCTTAATTCCTGTGCTGAGTGGAGCTTGCTTAGAATGCAAAATTGGGGCCTTATTTTTTTGCGCTAAGTTCCAGATTGAATTACACCCAAAGTGCTTAACACAAAGAGAATCATGCAGCCCTAATAATTCTCTCAGAAGAATCACAGAAGAAAACCCACCAAAAAACTCACAAGGTGCATTTTATATTTACTAATGTATTGTGATGGACCCAGGCTAGTTGAGAACAGCAGAGTAGCCCTATTGGCATCCAGCGGGGGTGGGCGAGCGAAGCCCGCCCACTTCTAAAGGACCTCCCCCCAGCCTAAGGGAGGACCCACAGGTCTGGGACACCAAGTAATTACGGGGGGCAACTAATGAAAAAACAGGATCGGGAGTGAGGTCATAGGGCTAAACGAAGGGAACCCGATGGGGACACCGAGCAGAGAACCCCGGACAACGCCCACTGCTCCTCGAAGGCCTCAAGGGAGCCAGTGGATGCCGCCCAGAAGAACTCTGCCCGGATGCGTGAGCAGACGGAGGAACGGAAATAGGCCCTACAGTCGCAGGAAATCCCATCGGCCAACCTCCTCTCCCTAGTGTTGTAGATGGCCAGTTTGACCAGGGCCAAGAGGAGGTTGAGAAGGAGATCCCGCGACTTCGTGGGGCCACGGATGGGGAGCATGTAGATAAAAAGGTGAGGGGAAAAGTGCAACCAAAAACGCAGGAAAATATTCAGGAGGAGCCGGAACAGGGGCTGCAACCTGGCGCACTCCAAATAAACGTGCGCCAAGGTCTCCTTCTCACCACAGAAAGGGCAGGTGCTAGGGACAGATGTGAACCGCGCCAAGTACACGCCCGTGCTCACGGCTCCGTGAAGGAGCCGCCAACTGATATCCCCGGCAGGCCTCGGGACCAGGGCAGAGTACAAGCTGGCCCACCGGGGCTCCTCACCCTCGAGAGGCGGCAGGAGGTCCCGCCATTTGGTATCGGGGCGGGATACGAGGGTGAGGTAGTGAAGGGTATGGAGCACGAGCGAGTACAGATGTTTCCGTGGCGTGGTCTGGAACAAAACCGGCTGCAGATCATGCAGCCGGCTGGCAGTGAAAGGGTGAGGGGGCCGATTGGGTCCACGGGGCAGGGGCCCGATAAAAATGTCCACAGGGCCTGGGGTGGAGGGTGGGCGGGGCGTGCCCTCTCGCAGGACCCGGTCGAGGTAAGCCCGAGCAGCGGGCAGTAAAGCGGCCTTCACCTCCTGAAGTATGCGCTGGGGAGTACGAGGTCTGGAGAGCCCCATGCGCTGAGCGAGCGTCAGGGGATCCAGCCAGTCTCCCCGGTCGTAGTCCAGGAGGTCTCCGACCCTGGTGACTCCCGCCAAGACAAACCTCTGGCACACCGTGGGGGACTCCGCCACCTGCACACGAAGCTGGGGATTGTGTAGCACGGGCTCCGCAAGGAGATCAACCCCCACAGTGGCCGCCACGGACCTGGTCGTTGAAAAGAGCTTCCAGGTCCGGAGGAGGTCTTGGTAGAAGACCGGCAGCCCGGAGAGGTCTCGCGGAAGACCTCTCGGATGGACGTAAAAGAGCTGCCGGTCGTATCGGAGCCCTCGGAAGTGGCGGAGGAATGCGTGCGGCAATACGCTCCACGCCGGACTACCCGCACCAAACAGGAGCCTCTGCAGGGCCTGGAGGCGGAAGACATGGACCTGAGCGCGTAAGCACTTCAGGCCCTGCCCCCCCTCCTCCAGGGGCAGGTGGAGGACCTCCGCAGAGACCCAGTGCGTCCCTGGCCAAAAGAACTCCAGAATCACCGTCCGGAGGTTGGCCAGGAAACCCGGGGCCGGGACCAGGGTGTTGAGTCGGTACCAGAGCATGGACAGGACCAGTTGATTAAGCACCAGTGTCCTCCCCCAAAGGGAGAGGCACCGGAGTAGTCCTGTCCATTTCCGGAGCCGCTCCGTCACCCTGCCCTGCAAATCCTGCCAGTTCTCCGGCGGAGACGGATGCGTGGCAGAAAGGTAAACGCCGAGATAGAGCAGCGGACCCGCGCTCCACCGGATGGCCTGAAGCGCAGGTGGGAGGGAGCTCGCCTGCCACCCGTCCCCAACCACCAGACCAGAGCTCTTGACCCAGTTGACCCGGGCGGAGGAGGCCGCCGAGTACACAGCCTGGAAAGCCTCCACCCGCGCCAAGTCGCCCGGGTCCTGGACCATGAGGAGCACATCGTCAGCATATGCCGACAGGACCAGCCGCAGCCCCAGCTCCCGAAGCACCAACCCCGTCAACCTCTTGCGGAGGAGACAGAGAAAGGGCTCGATGGCTAGAGCGTACAGCTGGCCCGAGAGGGGGCACCCCTGCCGCACTCCCCGCCCGAAGCTGACCGGCTCGGTCAGGGTCCAGTTGAGCCTGACCAGACACTCCGCAGAAGCGTACAGCACCTGGAGAAAACCCACAAACAGGGGTCCGAAGCCAAACACTCGCAGAGTGCCCAGGAGATACCCGTGATCCATCCGGTCGAACGCCTTCTCCTGATCCAGGGACAAGAGGGCGAACGACAGACCATCCCTACACCCCAATTCCAGAAGGTCCCGGACCAGATACAAGTTATCAAAGATGGTGCGGCCCGGGCCGGTGTAGGTCTGGTCTGGATGGACCACGTCCGCCAGCACGGACACTAGCCGCATCGAGATGGCCTTCGCAACAATTTTGTAGTCCGTGCTGAGGAGCGAGACGGGACGCCAATTCCGTAAGTCGCGGCGGTCCCCCCTCTTCGGCAATAAGGCCAGCACGGCTCGCCTGCACGAGAGAGGGAGGACCCCGCTCTGCAAAGCCTCGGCCCAGACGGTGACCAGGTCTGGGCCGAGGACGTCCCAGAACACGCGGTAGAACTCCACGGTCAGCCCGTCCAAGCCCGGAGATTTATTGGTGGGCATGTGACGGAGGGCCTCCGAGAACTCGGCCAGAGTGAGAGGCAGCTCTAGCCGGTCCCGGTCGCCCGTGCTGACTGTCGGGAGCCCGTCCCAGAGCACTCTGCAAGCGTTAGGATTGGTCGGATCCGGGGAGAAAAGAGTGGCGTAGAAGGCCCTGGCCCTCTGGCACATCTCCGCCGGATCCGTGAGGGGGGTGCCGTCCTCCGCCAGGAGGCAGGTGACGTGCTTCTTGGCCCCCCTCCTTTTCTCCAAGGCGTAGAAGAAGCGGGAGCCACGATCCATCTCCCGAAGGAGGTGGATGCGGGACCGAACAAAAGCACCCCGAGCCCGATGGTCTTCGAGAGCCCGGAGCTCCTCCCGCTTCTCCCGGCATGCTCCGCAGAGGGATGGATCCGCGGGGTTGACGGCCAGACGCCTCTCCAACTCCAAGACCTCCCGCTCCAACTGCCCTATCGCTGCATCCCTCCGTCGGCTGGCACCCCGAGTGTAGTCACGGCAGAAGAGCCGGGCGCGCACCTTCCCCAGATCCCACCACCGCCGCGCCGAGGAAAAGGCGCGCCTCTGCCCTCGCCAGGCCAGCCAGAACTCCCGGAAGGACGCCACGAAGCCCACATCCTCCAGCAAACTATTATTAAAGTGCCAATAGGCCGGCCCCGGCCTCTCCGCGCAGAGAGAGGCCGTCACGGTGGCAAGGTGGTGATCCGAAAAGGGGGCCGGCCGAACGCTGGAGGAGTGGGCCCGTGAAAGGCGGAAACGTGACAGGTAAATACGGTCCAGCCGGGAGTGGCACGACCGATGGGCCTCCACCCGGACGAAAGTGAACGTCGAGACGTCGTCCGGGTGGTGGTCGCGCCAGACGTCCACCAGGGAGTGGCGGTCGACAATCTCCCGGAGGACATCCGCAGCTGCCGGGCACTGCTCGGTCCCCGAGCGGTCCCGTTCCTCGAGGGTGGTGTTAAAATCGCCTCCCAGGACCAGGCACTCACGAGGGTCCAGGGAGCCGAGGAAGGCGGACGCCTGCTGATAAAAATGTAGCCTCTCCGGGGCCGATGTCGGGGCGTAAACGTTGACGAGATGAACCACAAGCCCCTCCATGCGGACCCGGAGGTGCAGCAGGCGACTCGGCACAGCCTCGGCGACCCCTAGCACCTCGGGCCGTAGGTCGGGGGAGAACAGGATCGCCACTCCAGCCGCGCAGACAGAGAAGTGGCTAAAGTAGGCCTCGTCCCCCCACTCCAGCCGCCAGCTAGCTTCAGCGGCCGGATCCGTATGGGTCTCCTGCAGGAAAACCACAGAGTACCCCCCCTCCCGGAGGAAGGAGAGCACCTGGCTCCTGCGGAGACCCATCCTACAGCCTCGGGTGTTTAAAGTGGCAAGGATGATCGGCGCCATGAGGAGGGCTGGGGGGGATCCTCGCTGGCAGACACGCCCACGGCCTCCGGCAGGCCGCGCAGCAATCCATGACCAACCCCGAAGGTGAGTAAGGAGTCACGGAAGACACGAACCCGCCGGTAGGCCATGGCGGCCTGCTTCCCGGTTCTCTTACCCTCCCCCATGAGGGCCCTCGCGGCCCGGAGGACCTGATGGAAATCCCCCCACCGCTGGAGCGCAAGATGGACTTTGTTCCGGGAGCCACAGACGTCCTCAAGGAACTCCCGCAGCTCCTCCCTCAGCGCATGGGGGGGTGGGGTCACTGATCGATGACTGGCCCCCAGTGGGGCCCCCGTCACAGCCCCGTGGCCCACCAAGGTGGGTAGGCAGGGGGCAGATCCCCAACGTGGCAGCAGATGGACCGACGCCACACGACCCGCCCCGCTCCCAGATTCAAGAAGGGGCGGTGGAAGGAGAACAGCAGCCCCTGGGGGGTCGGGACAGGAAAGAACTAGTGAATGCGCTCCCTGGGAGGTATTGCCAGGGGCGGCACTGGCATTACAGGAAGTGGGGGGGACAAGGAAGAGCCAACAGGAGTAGGGCGGGGATCAGGGAGAGAATCCGGGAAGGAGGTAGAGGCGGGATCCGGAGCCTCCATAGGTGAGACGCCAGAAGGTGGCTCCTCCTGGCCAGGCTCAAGGATCTGGGAAGTGGGCAGGGGACCCCTAACGATGCCGGGCTCAGCCACTGTAGCACGTGCGGCAGCTTCGGCATCCAGAGAGAGATGGTGGTCAATGGGGTCCCTGCTGAGGAAGGAGGGCGGGTCCTCCACACCCAAGAGGGACACCCCCTGGGAAGCGGGTCTCGGCAGCGGGGCACTGGCCGTCGCCCCAAGGGGCTCGGCAGCTGCCAACAAAGTGCCACCCGCAGTCGAGTCGAGGGAAGATTCCAGGGGACCCTCAGAGGTGGGAGCAGAAACAGCGGGTAGGGGAAGGGAACCTGGGGACAGGGGGGATGTAGTGAGGTCGCCCAGATCGAGGCCCGCCGGCAGAGGGTCGTCCTCCCCCTGCGTGACCGGGGTCAAACCCAGGGCCTCGATTTCTGCGTAGATGGGAGGGAGATCACAGTCCACCACCCCAGGGCCCTCCTCGCCAGCACCCGAGGCGATACCCACCGCGGAGCTCTCAGAGGCGCCAAGTGGGAAGGGGGCGAGAGAGGCTCCCTTGGGGGCATCCACGGGAAGGGACCCCGGAGAAGGGGCGGTGTCACCCTCTGGTGCTGCCACGGCATCCCCAGCCGGCACCACAAACTGGGAGTCATCAGGGGACAAGGCGGAAGACTCGACATCGGCACCCCCCTTCCTGCTCTTCCGGGGGGCCTCCGAATCCGAAAGATGTAAAGAAACTCGAGCCTTCCACTTGCCCCTCTTCCCCTGCACTAAGGACCAGCCCTCCATGGCATCATCCGGGGGCTGGCTAACAGGGGTCGGCTCGGGGGGCAAGGGCAATGGCTCAGGGTCTCGAGGAGGCAGTGGTGGGACAGCAGAAACCGGGGAGGATTCCCTCTGGGATGAGCCCTCTCCCACGGCCGGCAGTAGCCCCGCCACACCCTCCTCCACAGAGGTGGACCGAGAAGGAGGAGGAGGGGCAGCTTCGGGTGCCGGGCAGCTAGAGGGACCGGCAATGACAGGGCCGGCGCCTTGCCGGGGCTCGGGGGTCCCGGACGCTCCTCCGTGCTGGGCCAAGGGACAGTCCCTCCAGACGTGCCCCATCGCCCGGCAGAGGTAGCACCAGGCCTCCCCCGTTGAGTAATGCACCCGGTAGTGGGCTCCCTGGTAAGGGACCAGAAAGGAGCCCTCGAGCGCCTCTCCGCCACGCGCCGCCGGCGGCAGTTGAAGCTGCACTTGCCGGCGGAACGAGAGAACATGACGGAGGGCGGGGTCCTTGCAGCCCAAGGGGAGAGGGCTGATGACAGAGATGGGGCGTCCCAGGGCAGAAAGGGCGGGCAGCAGGGCGGCATTGGGCAGAAAGGGAGGGACGGAAGTCAAGATCAAACGGACCCCCAGGTCTTCCAACGGCTCCAGGGGGACGAACATGCCCCCCACCGCCAGGCCCGTCTCTACCGCCTCCTGGGCGGAAGCCTCCGATGCCAGGAAGAAGACCACCTTCCCGTACATTTTGGAGGCCGCCACGATGGCCGTGGGCCCCACTACCCTGGCCAACGCCCGCACGTAGGTCTCCACGTGGGGCGAGGCGGGCACCAGGAGGCAACGGACGCCGTGCTTCCTGGTCAAAGTGGGAAAGGGGCCCCGGCCGCTGTAGATGTTGGCGGAAGCGGCGGGCGGAGGAGCAGCGGCAGGCAGGGGGGCCGCCGCCACCTGGGCGTACGCCCTGGGGGCCGGGGGAGGGACACCTGCAGAGCTGGTGGAGGGAACAGCAGGGAGGGACGCCGCAGCCGGTAGCGGGGCTGCAGCAGCGGGGGCAGTCTCCGCCATATAGGGCCTGGGCTTTCTAGCGGGGCCCTTACCCTTCTTCCCACCCCGACCCTTCCCACCGGCTGGGGGGGCTCCCCCCGAATCAGAAGTGGCGAGAGACGTGGCAGCAACGGAGGTCTCCCCAGTACTTGCCGCCGCCAGTGCCCCAGCAGGGGCGGTGGTAGGTGGATCGGCAGCAGCGGTCGAGGTAGAGGCTTGGGCAGTGGACACGGGGGCAGGTGGAGGAGGGGTAGTGGGAGCATCGCGAGGGGTCTCCCCCGCCGCATCCCCCGCCATAACGAGAGCGGGGAGGGGGACAAACAGCGAGGGGAGGGGAAGGAGAGGAGGCGGCCACCCTTCCCCGCTAGGCTGCAGGCAGGGGAGGAGGGCGCCAGAAGGGGAAGGCTAAAGGGGCGTAGGGAGCAACCAAGGACTACGGGTGGGATTGGTGCAGGGCACCAACGCAGAGGGGGGTTCCGGCTCCTCCAGTTGCACTAGGGGAGCGGGGGGGCAATGGCAGAGGGGGGAGTGCAGTGAAGAAGGGGAAACCAAATGGGGAAGGGCACAAGCGCCTGAGAGGGGGCGTGGGCGCATGAGGGGGAACCGATCAGGGCTGGGGTAGCACAGGGTGGGGGGAAAGGGCGAGCTGAGATTGGGGTAGAGGGACCACGGGGACAGCTACAGGGCTGGGGCAGAACTATCAGGCAACAGAGGGAAATAGGTGGGGTGGACAAATGTGGCAGAGGGGAGGGGGTCAGTCCAGTATGAGGGGGGAGGTGGTGCACCCACAGGTACTTGTGCCAAAAAGTCAATGGTTGGCTGCTGCTGCTGCAGGCCCAAATGGTGAAAGTGGGCGTGGTGAGCCAGGCGAGCAGCTCAGACCCAGAGGCAGGAGTCCAAAGCAGAAGGAAAACAGCCAGCGGGGGTGGTGGAGGGGGCAACAATGGTGGTGGGGGCGAAGGGGGACACGGATGGACTGGGGGCAGGCTCCACGCCACACCCCCGGTGCCCCAGCAGACACAGTCCAAACCCCCACCACAAGAGCACAGTTTGAAAAAGACTCAGTCCAGAAAAGCCCCCTCCACAGTGGTCATCAGACTGTCTCCAGCAGCGGGTGGTCGACTTCTCCTTCTTCTCCTCCTCCGGGCACCAACAGCTCCCCAGCAACAGCCACAGCAGCCCCAGCAGCTCCAGGTGGTGGTGGTCTGGTGTCCAGGCAGGAGGGACCCTGCTCAGATGGTGGTGTCCTCAGCAACAAGAGCTGGGGTCCCTCACTCCCCTCCTCTCTGGGAAGCAGGCCAGCAGCCCCCTCCCAAGGGGCTGTAGGTGGAATAACAGCAGTAACTGAGGTGGGGGGAACCACCAGCCAGCCAGCAAACAGACAGCAGAGAGAGGGGTCAGTGGTGGTGTCTAGCCCAGCCAGGGGAGCAGCAGGAGCAGGAACAATAGCAGCAGAAACAGCAGCAGTGAGGGCCCAGTGCCCAGCAGGAAACAGCAGCAGCAGCAGCAGCAGCAGCTCTCTCCCTCCTTCCTCTACAGCAGAGCGGTCAAAGGGAAACCTGCTACTGGCCCCAGGAGAAGCAGGCTTCTGCTCCCTGAGTGACCAGAGCAGGGGCTGCTCCAAACTAATGAGAACACCTGACTCCAATTAACCTGCTAAGAGTCAGGTGAGGCTGTTAAGCACCTGACTCTAATTAAGGCCCCTCTGATGCTATAAAAGGACTCATTCTAGTCAGCTCCCCAAAGGGGAGCCAGAGGACAGGAAGATGATAGCAGCAGGTGGCATACTGCTGGAGGACTGAGGTTGGGATGAAAGTAATTTACAGGACTTATGGTACTGCTGGAGTCCTAAGGGGGTGTGGCCTCTCAAGATTTAAAGGCCCTGGGGCACTGACTGTGGCTTGGAGCCCCAGGGCCTTTAAATCAACCTGGGGCTCCCAGCTGCAGAGGTGGCTGGGAGCCCCTGGGGCTCAGGGGCAAGTTAAAGAGCCTAGGGCTCTGGCTGCCATGGAGCTCTGGACCTTTTAAACCCCATGACTGTAGCTGTGGCAGCCCAGAGCCCTTTAAATCTGTCACCAGCCCAGCTGTGGGTGGGATTTAAAGGGTGGGGAGCCCATAGCCCTTTAAATCCCCACCACGGAAGCCAGTGCTGTCTGGCCTGGCATACTGGCTCTTGCTGGTATGCTGTACTGGAGGAGACCAGCTTACTTTCACCTCTGACTGAGATGTACAAATGTTATCAGATATCAGGAGGAAGGTCCTGTGGTGAGGCTAAAGAAGGTGTTGGGAGGAGGCCATGGGGAAGTAGCCCAGGGAGTTGTAGCTGTTGTGCAACTGTACCAGGAGGTGCTCTAGATAGCTGCAGTCCACAGGGCCCTGGGCTGGAACCTGGAGTAGAGGGTGGGCTTGGGTTTCCTCCCAACTCCTGATCAAATGCAGGAGGAATTGACCTGGACTGTGGCTTCTACCAGAGGGGAAGGTCTCTGGGCTGTTTCCCAACCTACAGGGTGAATCTATGAGGTGAGCAAATCTGCCAATAAGCACAGGACCCGCCAAGATAGAGGAGGAACTTTGTCACAGTATCTTAACCCAAATTAATTAACAAAATGTGCTAAAGGAAAATGGTGTCACCAAAATGTTCTTACATGTTAGAGACTATAAAACCAGGTAATTCCACCCTTCCCTAACTGCTTCTGTTCTACAGCAACACTTCTGAAAACTGTTTCTACACTTTGGTTTATGCTAAAATAGCTGGTTGATAAAGGGAAACAAAATGTTGGGACAGGCCCTAGAGTTTAAGTGGCAGACAAAGGAATTGCATGCAGGCTTCAAAAAATATTCACAAGTTAAGTAGAATACAGTACAGATCAGTTTTCCATGTGAGTTGCATAGGCATTTTAGATTAATATAGAAGTGCAACATTAAATAATCCCTCAGCACATGTGGGATTTTACTGACACTCACATTTGTACAGGTTATCATCAATTCTGTTACACCACCATAAGTATATAGCAATAAGACTACCCTCAGTCACTCTTAGACATGAAATAAATAGATTGACTTCAGCACAAGCCAAATTTGCTTTTTTTTATACTCAAACATACTGGGAATTGGGGGAGAGAGCAGGGAAATTTCTCACACAGATTAAAAGTGAGAGGTCAAAGGTTCTGAATAGTATCAATCAAATCAGAACAAGGGCACGTTATTACTCACCACAAATAGATCAATTTTTGAAATTCTACCAGGCTCTTTACAATAATTTACCACCTGACACAGAAGAACTGAATAACTTTGTTAAAACTCTTAAACTCCCACAAATCTGAGAAGAGCAGCAGGCCAGTCTGGCCTTTCCCTTGCAATCAGAGCGAATAGTCAAGGCTGTGGAGAAAATGAGTCCAGACAAGACCCTGAGTCCTGATGGCCTACTGATAGAATTCAATCAAAGTCTCAAAGAAATTCTGGTCCCTAAGCTGTTCTACATTTACCAAGATCCCTTAAAGAAATGGATGTTGCCTCCAGTTATGAGGGAAGCCTTAAATAACTGTGCTACTTAAACTGGGTAAAGTTGCATAAAAGTCTAGTAGCTATAGACTCATCTTTTTAGTCAATACTGATATAAAAACATTTTCAAAAATATTGTCTGGGGCTTGAAAAAGTAACAAGTGATATGGTTCACCCCAGTCAAGTGTCATTTATTAAAAGAAAGGCATGGTTCAGATAACACATCAGTTGATCAACGTTATGGCAGTCCACCAACATTCTGGAAATTTCCATGCAATAATTTCACTCAGTGCAAAGGAAGCCTTATCTAACAATATCTGTTTCTTACCCTGGATAAATTTGGGTTGAGGAAATCCTTTATTTCATGGACTCAGGTGCTAACATCCAATCCCACCTCCTCTATCATAACAAATAGTACAACGTCTCCCACCTTTGATCTGTTCTGTAGAACTAGACAGGAATGCCCTCTCCCCATTCCTGTTCAATCTAGTATTAGAACTACTTGGACTACTAATTAGAGAACACAAAGGTATTCAAGGGATCAAATTAGGGACTTGGGAGGCAAAAATCCTTCTACATGCAGATGACATCCTCCTATTTATTAAAAATCCAGATCAATCTATTCTAAATATTCTACCAACAATGGATAACTTTGGTAAATTCTCTGGCTACAAGATAAATTGTGATGCATTAGAAGCAATGAAGATTTCATTGGATCTAGTTGAAAATGGCTCTCCTATAGGGATATTTAGATGGTTACAGACAAATCTCAGATATCTTGGCATCTTGTTCCTTAAGGGAATTAAGAACTTAGTCAAGGTTAACTTAGCCCCATTAATCATGCAGTCAGAAAATGATTTAAACAGATGGAAGGCACTACCCGTCTCCCTTCGGGGAAAAACAAAATGAATACCCTTCCCATGATCTTTTGTATTCCAAATTCCCTTCCCATCCATATTCCTCCCTTTTATTTTACTGAAATCGACAACATGTTCAGGTCTTTCTTAGGGGTGGGGTTGTGCTGGTAACAAGCCCACAACATCCTTACAAAGATTACAGCCCTCTGTCAGTACAGGTGGGTTAAAAGTTCCCAACTTCAAACTTTACCATCAGGCTATAATTTTTAACCATGCGGCACAGTGGCTTGTTCCCTCATGCTGGAGCCATGGATTGAATCCAGCTGGAAGCAGAATTGGTTGCTCCTTTACCCCTCTCCAAAGCGCTGCACTCAGATTACAACAGATTCCCTAAAGAACAATTTCCAGTTATTGTGACAACCAAAAATATTTGTAGTACAATGACTACTAAATTTAAAGACCACCCCCCTTCTACATATCAAAGCCTCTCTCTAGGGATAACTTGAAACTCTGTATAACTGGCAACTCCATGATTTGGCCAGATAGGATTAGGAAAGGGATTTTGATCATCAGAAATTTTGACCATCAAATTTATGGCTTACATTGTCCAACTCCTGTTGGCACTTCCTAGGCTGGTCAGGGAAAATCACATTCTACCTCTTGGTCTCTCTTTGTTATCCTTACTCCGGCTCCCAGCCCCATTACTTCCATTCTTAGTCTGCCCCAGACTCCCCACCCCCTGGTCCTGGGCTGGTGTCCTATCCCCTCTTGCACGAGGGCTGAGAAACCCACTCAGTCTCTCCCCAGAACTGTGGGCCAAGGCAGCCCCTTGGCCACCCTGACATGCAGTCGAGATTTCCAACCCCACACCTCCAGCTCAACTTCTGCAGTGGGATAGATGCAGGTCTCAATATAAATACAGGAGACACGTACTGGGAGGTGTCAGTCCAGACTATTCAGCTTCCCCTGGTCTTCCTGAACCAGAGTACACCTGCAACCTGAATCTACGAGTCCCTTAACTACAGTTCCTCTCACCCTAACTGCTACTACCGAAAGAAAAGCCCTCTGATTTTTGGAGCGGATGCCCACTGCTTGGGCCCATTGTGGTAATAGTTGAGGTAGTAACATTCCATAATCGGGCAATTTTTATTTAATATGCCCAGACTGACCACACCTGAAGCAAACCACAGGGCCCCATGGTCTGCTCCTACTAGTATTTCAAGTAGACCGCAGGGCTCCCCGGGTCCTTTGTAGGCGCTGTGCACTCCCCACCTCCATGTTTAGGACACTCGGGGTCTTTCACCCTTGAGGACTTCCCTGGGTCACCCCCGGTGAACTCCCCTTGGTTTACCATATTGCCCCGGCTGCTTGTCTCCTTCGGCCTCAAAGAAGGCTTCAGTTCACTCCATGGCTTCCCCCCCGAGGCTGGCTGAAAGTGCCTCATCCAGCTCTGCACCCCCCGGGGAGAACCTTCAGGAACTGTTTCAGGACAGCCTGATCCCGAACTTTCTCCATTGAACTGGTCTCTGGGCAGAGCCCCCACATCGCGAAGTCCTGTGGTTTCTGGGCCACTACCCACAACCGTGCCCCTTGCGGAAACGGTTCTATCCAGACCCTGACGCCATAAGCCCTCGGAGTCGGCCCTAACTGGTCTAGGACAGCTGCCTTCACCACTGGGTAGGAGTCTGCCTGCTCATCACTCACTACCTGGTAAGCCGCCTGTGCCTTGCCTGTCAGGAGCGGTGCTATGCCGACCACCCAACCCCAAGTCGAATCCTCCCAGTCTGCTGCCTTTACCACCAGGAAAGCCTCAGGGTCATCCTCTGGCCTGAGCTTTGCCAGGCCCAGAGCCAACTGACCCCCCAGTCTGATCACCAACTGCATTACCAGGTGTGGGCACGGCCCAACCACTTCTGTTTCCACACCTGCTGTTTGGAGTGGACTTCTTGCCAGTGGGCCCCCTGCTGTTTCTGTTGATTCTCCTTCAACTGCATGAGCAGGGCCTGGGTCAGGCAGATCACCTTCTCCATCTTTCCCCGTAGTCTAGGGGTGGGCTGGGATCCTACTTCTCATACCATGGGTCACAGGTGGCCACCACTGCTCAACTCCAAGCATCCATTGCCAGGCCCAGGCCCACGGGGGTTTATTATTCCTTTTTTAACAAAGGTTAGCAAACAAGCAGAATGCCATCTTAATTCAAAACCAAACACCCTAGCCCCATCCCTTCTCTGAAGACCTGCCCCCCACTCACAATATTCCCCCTCCCTCGGTGGCTTGCTCTCCCTCACCCTCACTCACTTTCACTGAGCTGGGGCAGGGGGTTGAGGTGTGAGAGGGGGTGAGGGGCTCCGCTTGGGGGTGTGGACTCCAGGGTGGGGCCATAAATGAGGGCTTATGGGTGTGGGAGGAGGCTCTGGGCTGCAGCAAGAGCATGGAGTGCAGGGGTGAGGGCTCCATCTGGGAGTGCAGGCTGTGGGGTGGGCCTGGGATGAGGAGTTTGGGCTGCAGGATGGGGCTCCAGGCTGGGGGGTGGGCAGAAGGGTTCATGGTGTGAGAAGGGGCTGTGGGCTGGGGCAGGAGGTTAGGGTGCAGCGGGGTGAGGGCTTCATCTGGAGGTGCAGGCTCTGAGATGGGGCCAGGGATGAGGGGCTTGGGTGCAGGATGAGGCACTGGGTTAGGGGAAGCTCAGGGCTGGGGAAGGGGGTTGGGGCATGGGCTTACCTCGGGCAGCTCCCAGTCAGTGGCACAGCAGGGCTAAAGGCAGGCCCCCTGCGTGTCCTGGCTCTGTGCTGTGCCCTGGAAGCAGCCAGCAGGTCTGGCTCCTAGGCAGAAGCGTGGCAGGTGGCTCCGTACACTGCTCTTACCCGCAGGCACCCCCCCTGCAGTTCCCATTGGCCACGGTTCCCAGCCACTGGGACTGCAGAGCCAGTGCTCATGGTGGGGGCAGGATGTGGAGCTCCATACCCCGCCCCTACCGCCTAAGAGCCGGACCTGCTGGCCACTTCCGGGGCACAGTGTGGAGCCAGGACAGTTAGGGACTAGCCTACCTTAGTTCCACAGCACCACTGACCAGACCAGTGATTTCCCTACACCCCCCCTGAATTTCCCCAACACCCCCCCTAGTTTTGTGAGCTAGTTACATACCAATTTAGTGACTGTTTGGAAATCTGAATTTAAACTGAAACATTAATACACACTTTAAAAGCTTATACAGTGTATGATAAAATATGTGTATATGAAAAAGTATAATAGATTTGAAAAGTATGAACACAGACTAGCTTCCTTGCTTCCTTATACAGCTGTTGTTTTTTATGATGTCAGTGCACTCATTTTGGTGATGTTTGCCAACCTAATAATTTTAAATGATGATTTGTAAGCAAAGTCTAAATGAGCTCTCCCTGACAGCTAGTGATGAGCTGGGGCTGTGGGGAAAGGCTTCAGGGCCAGATTATATTTACATTCACACCTAATGTACCTAGGTATCCAGCAAACAGATCTGTGTTGTCCAAGTGATAGATTTTGGCTGGGGTTGGGTTACAAACCACTTGAATGTGGGGGGAATGGGGGATGAAATGTTGTTTCTATTGTATGAGTAAAGGGCAGTAGAACTGTACTTAGCCTGTGATGATTTGAAGGCATCAAGAGAGAGGGTGGGGACCTGTCCCTCTCCACTGTTTAAAGACAGAGCTGATTAGGCTCCATAGAGAGTCTTTTGTTCTGTGAAGTGACCACTGCAACTGAAATCACTGACAATCAGGTCTAAGTGCTTAGTCCTGTTGTGGGGACAGTGTTCCTGTGGGGACAGTGTTTTTGTGTAAGAGACAGCCCAGACTGCACTAGCAGTGAGGTTCCCCCAATGAGAGCTCAGCTGAAATAACTGAGAGCAGGTGGAACCCCAAGAGACCAACTCGCAGAGGTCACAGGGGCAGGTGGTAGCAGAAGGTGACTGTGCAGGGCCATTGGCAACAAAGCAGTGGAGTGAATGGTGGCACAACGAACAGACGTGGCCAGAGCAAACAGTGAGCAGCTGGAGGAACAAGCAAGGTGCCTTCTTGTCCCCTACCTGGGAGGTGTACTCATGTGAAAGCACCTCTGAACTCTGAGTCTCCACTGACCAAGGACAACACTGGTGAGTGGAGTGTGGTGGAGGGAAAAGTGAGGGGCATGTTAAATAAACATTTGTTTGTTGGACTATATTTTAGTCACTTTGCTCCAGAATGCTAGATTTGTGACTGGGAATGGAAACTTATATAAATGGTTCCTAGTAGGTCAAGATTTTTAAAATGTATTATTTACCAAGGTTGTTATCTCACATTGTTGCTATCTTGGGAGGTCATTATGTTGGGGAGTTTCTGTACTAAACATTTTTATTATTATAATTAATTTTTACATAAGAATGGTCATACTGGATCAGACCAATGGTCCATATAGCCCGTACCCTTTCTTACAACAGTGGTCAAGACCAGGTGCTTCAGAGGGAATGAACAGAACAGGTAATTATCAAGTGACCATCCCCTGTTGCCCATTCCCAGCTTCTGGCAAACAGGCTAGGGACACTCAGAGCATGGTGTTGCATCCCTCCCCATCCTGGCTAATAGCCACAGATGGACCTATTCTCCAGAAATTTATCTAGTTCTTTTTATAATCCTGTTATAGTTTTGGTCTTCCCAGCATCCCCTGGCAAAGAGTTCCCTGGGTTGACTTTATATTGTGTGAAGAAGTACTTCCTTTTGTTTTTTTAAAACCTGCTGCCTATTAATTTCATTGGGTGACTGCTAGTTCTTCTGTTATGTGAAGGATTAAATAAAATTTCCTTAATCACTTTCTTCACACCCGTCAAGATTTTGTAGACCTCTATCATATCCCCGTTAGTCGTCATCTTTCTAAGCTGAAAATTCCCAGTCATTTAAATCTCTCCTCCTGTTTCATACCTCTGATTATTTTAGTTGCCCATCTCTACCTTTTCCAATTCCAATATACATATTTTTAGGATGGGTGACCAGATCTGCACACACTATTCAAGGTATGCATGTACCATGGATTTATATAGAGGCAATGTGATATTTTCTGTCTTATTATCTTATCCCTTTCTTAATGATTCCCAACATTGTTTGCTTTTGTGACTGCTGCTGCACATTGAGTGGATGTTTTCAGAGAACTATCCACAATGAGTCCAAGATCTCTTTCATGAATGTTAACAGCTAATTCAGATGCCATCATTTTGTATGTATCGTTGAGATTGCTTTCCAATGTGCATTACTTTGTATTTATCAACATTGAATTTCATTTGCCATTTTGTTGCCCAGTCACCTAGTTTTGTGAGATCCCTTTGTAGCTCTTCTCAGTCTACCTGGGACTTAACTATCCTGAATAGTTCTGTATCATCTGCAAATTTTGCCACCTCACTGTTTACCCATTTTTCCAGATCATTTACGAGTACGTTGAACAGTACTGGTCCCAGTACTGACCCCTCAAGGATACCACTATTTATCTCTCTCCATTCTGACAACTGATAATTTATTCCGACCCTTTGTTTCCCATCTTTTAACCAGTTACTGATCCATGAGAGGACTTCCCTCTTATCCCATGATGGCTTACTTTTCAAAAGTCAATTTAAATTAAATACTTTTTTTTAATTTTTTTTTTTTAGAAATCTAGACCTGTTATGTGTTTTGGTGTAACTTGCATTTTCCTTATGTTAAATTTGCATTATCCTAACAAAACATTTACTTTATTCACTTTCTTCACATCAGTCAAGATTTTATAGATCTCTAGCATATCCCACCTTAGTCGTCTCTTTTCTAAGCTGAAAATTCCCAGTCATTTTAATTTCTCCTCCTGTTTCATACTCCTAATCATTTTAGTTGCCCATCTCTGTACCTTTTGCATTTCCAGTATGTCTTTTTTGGGATGGGGTAACTTGATCTGCACACAGTATTCAAAGTGTACATGTACCATGGATTTATATAGAGGCAATATGATATTTTCTGTCTTACTATCTATCCCTTTCTTAAAAAAGGAAAGGTTTCAGAGTAGCAGCTGTGTTAGTCTGTATCTGCAAAAAGAACATAAGCTTGCATGGTGTACATCCGATGAAGCGGACTTAAGCCCATGAAAGCTTATGCTCAAATAAATTTGTTAGTCTCTAAGGCGCCACAAGTACTCCTTTTCTTTTTTTAAAAAGCAAACAGAATGTTGGGAATCATTGACTGACGCTGCACACTGAGTGGATGTTTTCAGAGAACTATCCACAATGACTCCAGATCTTTCTTGAGTGTTAACAGCTAATTCAGACTCCTTCATTTTGTATGTATATCTGAGATTGTTTTCCAATGTGCATTACTTTGCATTTATCAACATTAAATTTCATCTGCCATTTTCGTTGCCCAGTCACCCAGGTTTATGAGATCCCTTTGTAATTCTTCGTAGTCTGCCTGGGACTAACTATCTTGAATAGTTTTGTATCATCTGCAAATTTTGCCACCTCACTGTTAACCCATTTTTCCAGATTATTTATGAATATGTTGAACAGTAATAGTCCCAGTACTGACCCCTCAAGGACACCACTATTTATCTCTCTCCATTCTGACAACTGATAAATTATTCTTACCCTTTGTTTCCCATCTTTTAACCAGTTACTGATCCATGAGAGGACTTTCCTCTTACCCCATGATGGCTTACTTTTCAAAAGTCAATTTAAATTAAATACTTTTTTAAAATGTATATTGTTTTAGAAATCTAGACCTGTTATGTGTTTTGCTGTAACTTGCATTATTCTTATGTTAAATTTGCATAATCCTAACAAAACATTTACTTTATTCATATCTCTTTTATTTATCTCATTGGTCCTGACACTCCCCGTGTAAATTCGAACATCCCCCCTAATTTCAATTCCAGGGGAAACCACTGGACCAGACTTTTAAGGGCCCAGTTGGTGGTGCTGATCAGAGCTGCTAGGGTCCCTTTTTGACCAGCTATTCCAGTCAAAAACCGGACACCTGGGGTATGTCTACATTACAAAGTTAGGTCGAATTTATAGAAGTCGATTTTTAGGAAGCGATGTTATACAGTCAATTGTGTGTGTCCCCACTAAGCGCATTAAATTGGCAGAGTGCATCCACAGTATTGTGGTTAGCATCGACTTTCAGAGGGTTGCACTGTGAGTAGCTATCCCACAGTTACCACAGTCTCTGCTGCCCACTGGAATTCTGGATTAAGCTCCCAGTGACTGATGGGGCAAAAACATTGTCGCGGGTGGTTTTGGGTACATGTCGTCAGTCACCCCTCCCTCCATGAAAGCAATGGCAGACAGTCGTTTCGCACCTTTTTTCCGTGCAGACGCCATACTTCTTTCGGCAGATAGTGCAGTAGGACTGCTAATCATCATCATCCAACCACTGCTTCCACTACAACTCTGCTCTCCTGGTGCCATGAATCCATCTCACAGGGCCTCTCGTTGTTTGGTATATGTTGTCAGAGGTGTGTTGTTAGAAGCACTACTGGTGTGGTGCTCTGCTCTCTCCTTGTTGGTATCACTCGGCTGCGTGCGTGTGTTCCCTCTTGTGCTGCCCCAGCTCTGCAGATAGCTGACACAGCAGACCTGAAGAGAACCCCCAAATGACCACAGAGACTAGTAAGGTACGAAGGCACGTCGGCCAGGTTTATTGCCGTATGGACACAATTGCAGTTCCCTCCAGATTGTTACTCTACAGGGCATACTACGAGAAAGTGTCCCCGGTCAATGGACTCGGCTCAGTTAGTGGCGGGACTTTCCACTGTCCCCTAGGCCGGACAAAGACATCGCCCCAGGGATACATTTTTATACACAGGTACAAACAAGTTACACATCACTCCTGACGTATTGAGGTACATCCCTTCTACGTACAAGGTACAACCCCTCTACGTAGTAAGGTGCCGCCTCTCACCTTGTACATGTTGGTTCGATCAAAACAACTCTATCCATCATTTTAGCCTTTTGCCCCTGTCATTGGGATGGGTCAGTCTGTTCCTTGTTATCTGTGTGGAATGTGCAAGTATGTGAATGTTCTGATCTCTAGTGTTCAGTACCTTTTAGGTACGTATCTTCTTGCAGCATCAGCCCTTTCCTTGCCAGCTTCTGTGAGCAGGGCCTGCCTCTGGCTCACAGCTTCACTTTGCTTTATGTTAGCAAAGTCTTGGCCATTATTTTAGTTCAGGCCTCAGGCCTCATACTGGGCCTTTATCAGGGCCTTCACTTACTACAGTATAAATATCTATTCTTGTGGCATCTGTCATCATCCACCACTTCCGCTGCAACCCTGCTCTCCTGCTCATGTCTTGATTGCAAATTTCTCCATGTTGTCTGTCATGGGCTCCCAGGAACATGTGTTCTTCCTCGGAAAATGTGTGCGGTGCTAGCTGTCGTCCTCCACCACTTCCGCTGCAACTCTGCTGTCCTGCAGACGCCATACCACGGCAAGCATGGAGCCTGCTCAGCTAACTGCTGCTGTTGTGAGCATTGTAAACACCTTGCACATTATCCTGCAGTATGTGCAGAACCGAACCTGCAAAAGCAGGTGAGGAGACAGCGCAGTGATGAAAGTGATGAGGACATGGACACAGACTTCTCTCAAAGCACAGGCCCTGGCAATTTGGACATCATGGTGGTAATGGGGCAGGTTCATGCTGTGGAATGCCGATTCTGGGCCCGGAAAACAAGCACAGACTGGTGAGACCGCATAGTGTTGCAGGTCTGGGATAATTCCCAGTGACTGAGAAACTTTTGCATGCGTAAGAGCACTTTAATGGAACTTTGTGACTTGCTTTCCCCTGCTCTGAAGTGCAAGAATACCAAGATGAGAGCAGCCCTCACAGTTGAGAAGCGAATGACCATAGAACTGTGGAAGCTTGCAATGTCAGACAGCTACTGATCAGTTGGGCATCAATTTGGAGTGGGCAAATCTACTGTGGGGGCTGCTGTGATCTAAGTAGCCAACGCAATCACTGAGCTGCTGCTATCAAGGGTAGTGACTCTGAGAAATGTGCAGGTCATAGTGGATGTCTTTGCTGCAATGGGATTCTCTAACTGTGGTGGGGTGATAGACGGAACGCATATCCCTATCTTGGGACTGGACCACCTTGGCAGCCAGTACATAAATCGCAAGGGGTACTTTTCAATGGTGCTGCAAGCACTGGTGGATCACGAGGGATGTTTCACCGACATCAACGTGGAATGGCCAGGAAAGGTACGTGACGCTCACATCTTCAGGAACTGTGGTCTGTTTGAACAGCTGCAGGACGGGACTTACTTCCCAGACCAGAAAATTACTGTTGGGGATGTTGAAATGCCTATAGTTATCCTCGGGGACCCAGCCTACCCCTTAATGCCATGGCTCATGAAGCCATACACAGGCAGCCTCAACAGTAGTAAGGAGCTGTTCAGCTACAGGCTGAGCAAGTGCAGAATGGTGGTAGAATGTGCATTTGGACATTTAAAAGCTGGCGCAATTTACTGACTCGGTTAGACCTTGGCGAAATCAGTATTCCAATTGTTATTGCAGCTTGCTGTGTGTTCCACAATATCTGTGAGAGTAAGGGGAAGACGTTTATGGTGGGGTGGGAGGTTGAGACAAATCAGGTTGAGGTTGATTATGCACAGCCAGACACCAGGGCAATTAAAAGAGCACAGCAGGGCGCGCTGTGCATCAGAGAAGGTTTGAAAACCAGTTTCATGACTGGCCAGGCTATGGTGTGAAAGTTCTGTTTGTTTCTCCTTGATGAAAACCTGCCCCCTTGGTTCACTCTACTTCCTTGTAAGTCAACTGCCCTCCTCCCTTGGATCACCACTTGCAGAGGCAATAAAGTCATTATTGTTTCAAAATCATGCAATCTTTATTAATTCATCACACAAATAGGTAGCCCGGGAGGGGTGGTGGAGGGAAGCACTGCATGGGGTGGGGTGGTAGATAAGGGGAGGAGGGAAGGACAAGGTCACACTCCACTTCAAAACTTATTGAATGCCATCCTTCTGTTGCTTGGGTAGTCCTCTGGGGTGGAGTGGTTGGGTGCCCAAAGCACGCCCCCTCCCTCCATTCTTGGGCGTCTGGGTGAGGAGGCTAGGGAACTTGGGGAGGAGGGTAGGCGGTTACACAGGGGCAGCAGCAACGGTCTGTGCTCCTGCTGCCTTTCCTGCAGCTCCACCAGACGCCAGAGCATATCAGTTTGATCCCCCAGTAGCCTCAGCATTGCATCCTGCCTCCTCTCATCTTGCTCCCTCCACCTCTCATCATGCTCCCGCCACCTCTCATCTCGCTCGTCCCTCCTGTCCTTGCATTCATTTTCTGCTTTCCTGGACTCTGACATTGTTTGCCTCCACGCATTCTGCTGAGCTCTTTCAGTGCAGGAGGACTGCATGAGCTCAGAGAACATTTCATTGCGAGTGAGGTTTTTTCGCCTTCTTATCTGTGCTAGCCTCTGGGACGGAGATGATAGGGGGAGAGTTGAAACATTTTCAGCTGTGGGAAGAAAAAAAAGGGAGAGTAGTATTTAAAAAGACACATTTTAGAGAACAATGGGTAGACTCTTTCATGGTGAACCAAGCTGTTAACATTACACAGCACATGTGTTTTTGTTACAAGGTCGCATTTTGCCTCTTATATTGAGGGCCTGCCAGTTTGGTGTGAGAGATCTCACATGCAGGGCCGGGCAACAGAATTCAGCTTGCAGGCAGCCATGGTAAGCCACAGTCTTTCGGCTTCTTCAACTTCATAACATGTGAGAATGGTTTCAAACAGCAGCACCCTCCTTTCCCATACCAAGCACCTGCTGGGTTAGCCATTTAAAAGGAGGGGCTGTACTGGTCGTGAATGCATCCCAAGTCTTCAAGGCAAATTAATCATTAAACATACTTGCTTTTAAACCATGCATTATATTTACAAAGGTACGCTCACCAGAGGTGCCTTCACCGGCTTCATGGTCCGTGAGCCTGCGTTGGGAGGGTATTGGTTCCAGGGTGATAAACAGTTCCTGGCTGTTGGGGAGAATGACTTCTCCACGTGTGTGCTGTGCGCTATCCTCATCCTCCTCCACCTCCTTATCTTCCTTGTCCCCAATATCCTCATCCCTGTTGCATGAGACTCCCCACTTGCAGGTGTCCACGGACAGGGGTGGGGTAGTGGTAGGGCCCCCCCCTAGAATTGCATACAGCTCATCATAGAAGCGGCATGTCTGGGGCTCTGACCCAGAGCGGCCATTTGCCTCTTTGTTTTTTTGGTAGGCTTGCCTCAGCTCCTTAATTTTCATGCGGCACTGCTGTAGGTCCCTGTTGTAGCCTCTGTCCATCATGCCCTTGGAGATTTTTTCAAGTATTTTGGCATTTTGACTTTTGGAATGGAGTTCTGATAGCATGGATTTGTCTTCCCAGACAGCAATCAGATCCAGTACCTCCTGTTTGGTCCATGATGGAGCTCTTTTGTGATTCTGGGACTGCATGGTCACCTGTGTTGATGAGCTCACCACGCTGGCCAAATAGGAAATGAACTTCAAAAGTTCCCGGGGCTTTTGCTGTGTACCTGACTAGTGCATCTGAGTTGAAAGTGCTGTCAAGAGCGGTCAAAATGGAGCACTCTGGGATAGCTCCTGGAGGCCAATACCATTGAATTGCATCCACACTACCCCAAATTTGACCCGGTGATGTCGATTTCAGCACTAATCCCCTCGTTGAGGAGGAATACAGAAATTGATTTTAAGATCCCTTTAAGCTGACAAAAATGGCTTCATCGTGTGGATGCATGCAGGGTTAAATCGATCTAATGCTGCTAAATTCGACGTAAACTTGTAGTGTAGACCAAGGCCTGGTACGGTGACCAGATAGCAAGTGTGGAAAGTCAGGACAGGTGTGTGTGTGTGTCTGTGTGTATGTAATAGGAGCCCATATTAAAAAAAGCCCCATATATTGGGACTGTCCCTATAAAATCGGGATGCCTGGTCACCCTAGGGCCTGGTCAACCTAAGGAAGCTTATGTTGACCTAACCATGTAGCAAAGATCAGGCCACAGTCTTCTGCTGTCAAAGTGCAGAAATTTCTGAGCAGTGAAGCTGCAGGTCTCAGCTGTGTTCAGGAAGGGGTGCTGCAGGCTAGGCTGCCCTTTGGCTGCAATTGTGCTTATAGTCACCAGGGGTCGCTGCTCCTTGGAGATGGGGAACTCTCCTGGAAAGTTTAAAATCAGAACACAGTGGTACTGCCTTTTGCACGGCACAGGAAGCAGAGGTACTGATCCCTTCTAGTCACAAAAGGGATAATTACAGAGAAAAGGTGGGTTAGGTAATATCCTTTACTGGACAAACTTCCAAGCTTACACAGAGCTCTTATTCATCAACAAAAGTTGGTCTAATAAAAGATATTACCTCACCCCCGTGTCTCTCTAATATCACAGGGCTGACATAGCTGCAACAACACTGCATAAAAGGGATCATGTTACTTTTGCAAGTGCAAGGGGGGTTTATTATTTGTGTCTGGGTTAAATTCTTGTTTGGGTGATGATTGTCTCCCCTGAAGCTGACACTGGCTACAGCATCCTTCTTCATGTCCTATCTTACACTGTTGCCTAGGCCAGCGGTTCCCAAATTTGTTCTGCCGCTTGTGCAGGGAAAGCCCCTGGTGGACTGGGCCGGTTTGTTTACCTGCCGCATCCGCAGGTTCAGTTGATTGCGGCTCCCCGTGGCCAAGGTTTGCTGCTCCAGGCCCATGGGAGCTGCTGGAAGCGGTGGCCAGCACATCCCTTGGCCCGTGCCACTTCCAGCAGCTCCCATGGGCCTGGAGCAGCAAACTGCGGCCACTGGGAGCTGCGATCAGCCGAACCTGCGGACAAGGCAGGTAAACAAACCAGCCCAGTCCACCAGGGGTTTTCCCTGCACAAGCGGCAGAACACTTTGGGAACCACTGGCCTAGTGGTTGCTGAGTGCTGTTAAAGAGCAGCTGCAATACACCAGAGCAGCAGTGGCTGCATAGCAGCAGTGGAAGAAACACTTACTTTCTACGCAGTGCACAGATAAGCAGGCTCCCTTCAGCACGAACGGTGCTACAGAAGTGTAAGGTACAGTTATAATCACTACTGCTAGACATCAATTTTAAAAGGGCACAGCCCCACCATCCTTAAGTTGTGTACAGCAATGAGGCTACAGAGGAGAGCTGGAGAAGGGGCAGTATTAGGTCCCTTTAAGCGTTGCAACCACAGGGGGAGGATCTTCTCTGTAGTTCCGGCTGCAGCTATTAGGAAGTGGCTATCTGAGTCCTTCCCTCCTGCTCTCTGCATCAAGCCGACTCAGGGCTCAGTGTGTGCAGCTGTGACTTTGACGCAGCCGTGTGGACTCCTGGAGGTACGTGAGCAGCCGCTGCACAGGTGCCCTCGTGCCTTCTGATCTCCTTTCCCCTTGTGGTTCTTACCTAGCTTCCTCCTTTTAGAAATCTCCCCTTTGTACTGAGTGAGGCTAGTGCTGGGGGGAATGCCAGAGCGAAAGCCTGGCTTGTAGTTTCTGGTATAAGTACAGGCTGGGTAGGTAGCAGTGGAGTTTCCAACTGTGCCTTAGCCTAGGGGGCCCACAGCTAAGGGGTCCGTTCATTCTCCCTGGCACTGTCAGTCCTTGGCCTGTGTGCTAAGGCTGCAAAGGCAGGGGCAGATGGGCAGGATGCTGAGTTTTGGTATTTGGACCTGTCCTGCTAGGAATCAGACCAGATCCTACCAAAGAGCTTTTGTGAAGCAAGTTGGGATGACTTTGGCCTAATCTGCATTAGAAAAGGTTTGCTGCTACTATAACTATGCCAGTAAACCCTCCTTGCACAGCCCTAGCTTATACTGATGAGAGAGTTCTTTTGCCAGGAGAGTGTATGCCACTGGCACTAATGAAATCAGCTATTCTGGTAAAGTCACTTTTTGCCACTATAACTGATTCTACACTAGAGCTTTTGGTGGAAAAGAAATGTTGTGAAAAAAATCCCACCCCTAACTGACATTGCTAGACTGGCAAAAGTTTCTAGTACAGCCAAGAGCGGCGCCAGGGTTTTTGGTGCCCTAGGCGGGGGTCCTTCCATGCTCCCAGTCGTTGGTGGCAATTCTGTAGCGGGGTCCTTTCACGCTCCCGGTCTTCGGGGCACTTTGGCGGCGGGTCCCGGAGCGAGTGAAGGACCTGCCGCAGAATTGCCGCCGAAGACCCAGAGCGTGGAAGGACTCCTCGCCGCCGAATTGCCGCCAAGGGTGGCAAAATGCCGCCCCCCCAAATCCTGGTGCCCTAAGCGACCGCCTAGGTCGCCTAAATGGAAGCGCCAGCCCTGAATACAGCCCTGGTCAAGGACACATCCAACCAGGGGCTGGAACTCGACCAACACCCTAGTGCAGAGAGGCTGTGTCCCTCGTCTCAAGCTGCCTGGCTTCTGGAAACTTAAGGGCCATGTCTGCAGTGAGGGTAAACTGGCATATTTGCTTTATACCAGCAAAAGTTCCAGCCTTATGTGTCTTACTCTAGGGGCAGTTCTACACTAGGGACTTCTGTCAGCACAGCTGTTAGTCAGGGGTGTGAAGACCTGTGATCTGACATAGCTGGGTTAGGAGAAGTCCCTATGGTAGGTGCAGCTATGCCAGCAAAGCTATGCCTTTCCCAGCTTGTTTCGCTCATGGAGGTGATTTTATTATACCGGTAACAGCCTTGCCAGTATAGCTACTCCCACACTAGGAGCGCTTTGCTGGTACAGTGTGTCAGTATCCCTATACCAGTAAGCTTTCCTTCTCCTCGCAAGAATACTATAAAATATTTTGTTTGCTGGTAAGTGGGGCTGAACCACTCTCTGACTTCTCAGACTGAAGATATGTCTATACTATGCCAATGTAACTATGCTGGCATAGCCCACTAGTGCAGACACAGCCTACACTGACAGGAGTTTCCCATCACTGTAGGAACACCACCTCCCTGGATGACATTGGCTCCATTGACAGAGGCCCTCTTCTGTCAGTGTAGCTGCATCTATCCTAGGGGTGTTGTTGGTATAGCTATGTTGGTTGGGGTGTGGTTTTTCCATACCCCCCAACCACTGTAGCTATGCTGATATAACTTTTTGGCATGGGGCCTGAGCTAAGCCTAAAAGTCCTGGGCTCCCCACACAAGAGCAACCTCTGCTCTAATATGTTCTTGAATGGGTGGAAAGAGCAAAAGCCTCTGTCTTCCCAGCCCACGCATAGGCCAGGATGAGGTGGCAGCAATTGGGGGAGCAACAATGATTGGGGGATCTCGAGAGCAGAGGTAAAAGAGCCTCTGAAATGAATGGAGATTACCATGCTGAGTCAGGTAATCTGATCCCATATCCTATCTCTGACTGGCCAATACCAGCCTTGGCTCTATCAATACCCCTCAAGCCTTACAGGCACAACTCCCTGCTATTCTATTTCTGGGATTTTTTTCATGCGGCAGCTGACATCTCTCATGATCTGCAGCATCTCCTACCATTCTGCAGAAGCATCTGATTGAATTCAATTAAATGAGCCTTCATTGGCATGCCAAGCTATACAGATATTGCCAAGCATCCTACATTGTTCCCAGGGGCATGATAATTTTGCCATGGAGGGCAGGGGGAGAGGATCTATGGTAGAGGAGCCCCTGGTGGATGATGAATAGGGAGCTGTTTCCTTGGAGATGCTAATAAATACTGTGTGAGAGGAGGAGTATGTGAGAGGCGGGGGGAGAGGATCTATGGTAGAGGAGCCCTGGTGGATGATGAATAGGGAGCTGTTTCCTTGGAGATGCTAATAAATACTGTGTGAGAGGAGGAGTGTATTCTGTGACAAGGTGGACCAGACTCTGGCAATCTGGCATCAGGTTACAGAGTGACTAAAGTGCTAAAGGAGAAAAGTCAGTAAGCCTCTCCTTGCTTACTGTTTCTAGTAGACTGTGTGCCCCTTTTCTTCTAAGGTTCCAGGAGGTAGAAAACGAGATGCCCTCGCTGCTGAAATGGTCTTCTCTGCCAGTGGCAGGTAGGTGTCTGTGTTGCTAACCAAGGGGAATCTGCTGCTGAGATCCAGGTTTGAGTCCCACTCTGGATCTCCTGTGCTTGTGGCCAGCAGGGTTAGCAGGTGCTGTGGAGCCAGGAAAGGATTGGGAGAGGGGAATTCCTTCTGTTGCTTTATTGTGAAAGCCCTCCCCTTCCTGGCAGTTAAGGAGCATAACTGGCATGTTGCCCTGGAAGGTGCAGTCATGCTGATGGTGCTAGCTACCAGAGAGGGCAGCTGCTAGTGACCTGGGGTGGGGAAATCCTAAAGGAAAGGTCTCTGGGGGTCAGCACTTACCAGAAAGAAACCCCAAAACACCTTGGCAAATAACCTCTGTGATTAAAGAGGGTAAGATCCTGGGTCCAGCTCATCACTCACGGACAGCTGGTGAAACTGGGGGAGCTGGGATGTGGGAGGAAGAGGAGGGATGTGATTGCAAGGCTGTACATGGGGCAAGGACTAGTGAGAGGCCAGAAGCACGTGGGTCAGGCCCAGGGGTGGAGGTGGCAAACAGTTACTACATAAGCACAGGCTGGAGTTTGCTAGCTGACTAACAGCTGGCACCTGTTCTGAGCGCAATGTGATGAGTCTCTCAGCACCCTAACTGAGCAATGAGGCTGCAGTGCTTGGGTGAGGTAATTTTGCTGATGTATGTTGTATTTCAGGCATGGTCTCGGAGTTGACGTTTCCAGTTCCTTGGGGCCACATTGCAGCCAAGGCCTGGGGATCCTCGCAAGGCCATCCCGTGGTCTGTTTGCATGGCTGGCTGGACAATGCCAACACCTTCAACAGACTTATCCCATTGCTCCCTAAAGGTGGGGCAGTTCTTTTATGGTAGAACCTTTGGTTCGCTGCTGGGGGGAGGGAGGCTGCTCTGTGACTTACTGCCACTCCTGCCTCTCTTTCAGATTACTATTACATGGCAATGGATTTTGGGGGCCACGGCCTGTCATCCCACCGGCCCATGGGCTTTCCTTACCACTTCCTGGACTACGTGAGTGAGATCCGCAGGGTGACAGCAGGTGAGCAGGCTGGGAGGACTCGCAGGGCAGGGAGCTTTGTGTTCCTGGCTCCACAGCCAGACAGGACTCCTCTCACACCCCTGTTCTCCCCCCACACACACACCACATGACCAGTTATCTCCTGCTTCCTCCTGGCCTCGCCATGATCCATCCTCTGGATAGCCCCCTAGGCCAGACTCCTTCTTGACTTTGGCTTTAGCCAGACTGAGCCCCAGGCTCCCTCAAAGAGCACTTCATCCAGAAAGTGTGCTAGGTTCAGAGGGGGCATAATGCTGCTTACCTGGGCTTCAGGCACCATGGGACCCCAGTCAGGAGCTGAGCCTTGATCACCACAGGAGCCAGACCCCTCAGAAACCAAGGGCTTATCCAGAGCTGCAGGTCCACCAGCACCCAAGAGCAGCACTCCAGGGCCGCCCAGAGGATTCAGGGGACCCCAGGCAAAGCAATTTTGGAGGCCCCTGTCCATAAAAAAAAAAGTTGCAATACTATAGAATGCTATATTCTTGTGGGGGGCCCTGCGGGGCCCAGGGAAAATTGCCCTACTTGCCCCCCCAATGCACTCCCTCTGGGTGGCCCTGCAGCACTCTGCACTCGCAGCCTGGATGAAGAGCCCAATTTCTGACTCTTTTTCCAGAGTGAGAAACATGAAACCAAGTGATAGAAATAAAACCCTGTAAGCGCAGCAGTTAGTGACCTGCTGATGTGTCCAATGGATCTGTGTGCTGCCAGGCTCGCTCATTCTTACCAACCAGCCCCCAGGCTTCAACGGTCTGCGCTCTGCTCCCCCGCTCAGACCAGTGTTAGAAGAGTCTCTCAATTCTTCCTGTCGAACCTTTCTCTGTGACTCATCAGTGGGTGCATGGAGTCAGTTTTTGTGCTTTACAACAGGGTCAGCCATAAACAAAAGCAGGCCTGACCAGGACTCTGCAAATCCTCCGACCACCTGGTCCAATTTCCTGCCTGGGAATGAAACTGGAAAAGCAGCTGTCCGCTGCTCAGTACCACCATCCATCTCTCCAGAGCCGAAGGAGCGCACACCCCTTTGAAGTGCTGCAGTGCAAACCCTGTCTTGAAGATGCCAGGGCACATTTATAGGAGCAGGATGGATGCAGCTGTAACTTCCAGGCTGATTTCCACAAACCTAAAGGGCTGTTATGAAAATGCATCATGTGATTTAGGAGCCTGGCATGCTGAATTATGCCACACATTTTCATTAAGAGTAATAACAGTCCTTCCCCAGGATCATGGCCCCGTCTGCCCTATTCCCTATGAATGCTCCACAGCAGAGCATTCAGAGGTGCGACTTTCCTACAGTGCAGAATGCAGCCAGGCTCCTTTGTCTGACTGATGGTCCCAAGGACTTGCCCTGAATGGGAACGGCTGTGGCAGGTGAGATCTATGAGCCAGAGGTAACTGCCTGGAATCAGCAAACAGGCAGTGAGAAGCTGAGGCAGGCGGAGGTTGATCCCTGTAGGCCTGGCCTACTAATCCATCCTATTTCCTGACTAGGAAGCAAAACATCAGTGAAGGCTCTCTTTAGGTCCCTGTGTGTAGGAAAGGGGTGAGTGGCAACACATCACTGCTGCTGTATTTAATCGAGTGTTTTATCTGTTGCTTTTTAGCCTTGAAGTGGAGTCGATTTACTCTAATGGGCCACAGTTTGGGTAAGTGACTCTTGTCCCAATGGTAGTTTGACACCAGCAAACATTGGTGAATGATTAACTTGCATCACTTTCTTTTGGCAGAGAATAGACTGCAGTATTTTCTTTTCAAGTGCCAAGCACCCCACCCATTTGATGCAATTATGTGGCTCACACCCCATTTGAATTACACACAATCATCTAGCACACCTTTAAAAAGAACTGTGTAAAAAGAACTCTTGAGTACAAGAAAAACAGTCCAAATGCAAAGTGGGTTTCAATCAATGCAGTGCTGTCTTCCTGAGTTGGCAGAGAGCCTGAAACAATGGCTCTCAGATGTAATTTCCCAGAACCCTCTTACTGATCTTATCAGGACATTAACTTTAAATCCTAAGGATGACACTTTACATGTCACTAACTCTTTAGTTGCTCATCACTTTGTCAGATAAGATGGGAAATAGAGTGGGTATGGAGTCCATGGGGGAATTGAGACATGGTGCAGGAAAGGAATGGCTTCCTCTCCTCCCTCCTCACTTTTGCTCTGAAGAAAGAAGGAGAGATAAGAAGGGAGGGAGGGAACACAGAGGAAAGCATGGAGGCCTACAGGTGACCGTATTCTCCCCCTGAGTGATGCTGAATGTAACTAACAGGACTTCCTGATATCCTCACTGTTTCTACATACAGTCCATATTCTATCCTTGATTGCCATTGGTGAGAGAAATGCTGTGAATTGAGGGGATCAAGTACCCCTAAACTTATCCCTTGGGCCACAGACCATAATTAAAAATGTTCCTCTCCCCAGTGGGTTTGACGCCCCAGATCTTATCTATCCCATCTGTGACCACATCTCCTCGTTCCCAAAACACTGTACCATTTTTGCTGGCAGCTCCCACTAGCCAGGGCTTCCTGCTGAGGCAGACTGGGTGTGATGTCTGAAGGGATCTCCCCCACAGACAGTATCCCTGCCCTATTTCCTACAGTCCCCCTACTGGGACACTCACTGACCTGTGGCTTGGGATTCAAACCTCAGGTAAGACTGTTGCCTCCTCCTTGTCAAGTGAGCACTTCTAGGCCAGCCCACCAATACTCACCGGCATCCTCTTGGTAGCTGTCACTCTGGGGAAGGATGTTGCCCTGCACAGTGTTTACTGTATATAAGCCAAATGTCGTCCTCTCTCTCACAGGTGGGACTGTTGCAGGAATGGTGAGTACAGCAGCCTTTATTCATGGGGTTGCCTCAGATGGAAGGGTGATGGCCCCTATAGGCTGGGGGAATTAGGGGGCAGCCTGCATGGGACAGAAACAAATTTGTGTCTAAGATGAGAGGAAGCCCCTCCCGATACAGGATGCTTAAGAGAATTGTGTATGTTCTGGGCCAGCTAAGAACATGACCCTTTTCTGTTCCTCCCTCTCACAATATTTCTGCCTCATTCCAGTTCTCCTGCATTTTCCCTGAGATGGTGGATAAGCTGATCCTGGTGGAATCTTATGGCTTCTTCCCAGCTCCTCAGGTTAGATTTTTCCCTTTGGCAGACACAGAAGAGATGACAGGGTAAAGAAAAAACCCTCAGAAGGCTTATTCCTTGTACTGCCACTAGGGGAGCATGTTTCTCAGTGGTCTTCCCTTCTGGAGGGCATGTGCTCATTTCCAGTTGCAGCGGGTAAAGGAACAAGAGGTTGAGAGACCTAAGACAACTAGAACAGTTCCTGTCTCTTCCCCAGGCACAGTGCTGGTCAGAACAGATCTAAATGAACAATAAATATCTGGAGCCACTTGGGGCTTCGGGAGTTCATAGTGAAGAAACAATGCCCTTGTTTGTTGTTCATAATCATGTTCCTTAGGGTAGTACCTAAGGGCCAACCAGAAATGGGGCCTCATTGTGCTAGGCACCGGACAAACACAGTAGCAGACCGTCCCAGGGCTGGATGACTCAGGGGACTGATGATAGGGCATGAAGACTTTCATTTCTAGTTCAGTGGTTCCAATCTGATCACAGATTCAGTATTGCCAACCCCAAATGTTCAAAAATCATGAGTCACCAAAAACCATGAGGTTGGCTTTAGAATCATGAGATGATGTAAAATAATAGATTTGGTGTTTTTTATTCATCTTCTGCTTTCTGAGCTTTTTGGCTGCACCAGGGGGGGGGGGTGTGTGTCACATTTTGAAGCTTTCTCCACAGCCACAAGGACTAGAAACTTATTTTTTCTTTAAGAACAAAGACTGAAATCTTCACATAGCCACTTGGCTCCAGGAGCTGGGGCTTAAAGGAAAGCAAGAATTATCAGAAGACTCTTGACAAAACCGTTAGAGTTGGCAACATATTTTAAACATAGCCTCTCTCTGGCCATGTCTACATCTAAAATTTTGCAGCGCTGGTTGTTACAGCTGTATTAGTACAGCTGTATAGGGCCAGCGCTGCAGAGTGGCCACACTTACAGCAACCAGCGCTGCAAGTGGTGTTAGATGTGGCCACACTGCAGCGCTGTTGGGCGGCTTCAAGGGGTTTTGGGGAAGGCGAGAGCAAACCGGGGAAGGAGACCAGCTTCGCCGCGGTTTGCTCTCGCGTTCCGCGAACCACCCTGCAAACCGCAGGGAAGGAGACCTGCTTGCTCGGGGGTTCGGCGAACGCGAGAGCAAACCGGGGAAGGAGACCAGCTTCGCCGCGGTTTTGCTCTCGCGTTCCCCGAACAAGCAGGTCTCCTTCCCTGCGGTTTGCAGGGTGGTTCGCGGAACGCGAGAGCAAACCGCGGCGAAGCTGGTTTCCTTCCCCGGTTTGCTCTCGCCTTCCCGGAACCACCCAGCAAACCTCAGGGAAGGAGACCTGCTTGCTCGGGGTTCGGGGAACGCGAGAGCAAGCCGGGGAAGGAGACCAGCTTGATTACCAGAGGCTTCCTCAGGTATGCTGGGATACCTGCTTATTCCACGGAGGTCAAGAAAAGCGCTGGTAAGTGACTATACTTGATTACCAGCGCTGGATCCTCTACACCCGAGACAAAACGGGAGTACGGCCAGCGCTGCAAACAGGGAGTTGCAGCGCTGGTGGTGCCCTGCAGATGTGTACACCTCCTAAGTTGCAGCGCTGTAACTCCCTCACCAGCGCTGCAACTTTCTGATGTAGACAAGCCCTCTGAGTATGTCTATAGTACAGAGCCTATGTCACCACAGCCACTTAGTGTTAGGCGTAGCATACACCGACAGGAGTTTTTCTTTCCAAGTAGGAAAACCAGCTCCTTAACAACATTAGCTATGTTGATAGAAGCCCTCTTCTATCGACATAGTTGCATCCACACTGGTAGGTTTGTTAGCATAGCTATGCTAATCAGGGGTGTGGTCTTTTTCACACCCTGTAGCTTTGCCAACATCATTTTTAAGTGAAGACCAAGCCTCTGTGCACACAATCACTTGCATTTTCAAATTTCACAGTCACTTGTGCCAGGGCAGAACTTGCTTGTTCCAAACCCATTTAGACACAACAGTGAAGTGCAGGTTAATCACAAATGGGTAATCTGAAGGTGTAAATTCTCCACTTTTGTCTATACATGCACAAACTTGTACAGATGGGGATATTCTGAGGCCCTTTGAAAATGTCACCTTAGGGCCATTCCTTTCATGTAGGTCACCAAAATAGTAATCAGAGAGGATTTGATGGATGTCATTCCAGTTCCTAGTGGGACAGGCGTTCACCCCACACCAATGACCATCACCACTAATTGGCTGTCTTGTTGGCAGGGTCAGGACAAAGGCCCAGGATTAGGTAGGCACAGGAAGCTGAACTCCCCTCTTCCCTCTAGAGATGGGCCATCCAAGTCAGAGGTGAGATATTAAAGAACTTGTAGTATTTCATTTGTAAGAGTAGTGGTGTCTTTGGCAGTACTTTGTTCTCCCGATTACCACCTCCACTGCTGTGTAGTGCTGCCATTAACCCCTTCCCAGCATCCATGGTGGTTGTTCAGATGAGCTGTACGTAATTGGTAAAGTGCTTTGAGATCCTTGAGGGTGAAAGGTGCTACAGAAACATACAATCACTTCTGTTGCCTGCATCTCTGATTTCTAGGAAAGTGACGCATGGCTGAATTCTAAGAGGAAGGTGATTGAAAGTCTCCTGAGTCTGGAGGAGGACAAGCACCAGCCCCCTAAAGTACGCAGCCCCCAAGAAGCGCTGCAGAGGTGCGTGTCTCCCCCCCCCCGGCCCCATCTTTGGTCTCTGTGAGAGATGGTGCCACCTCTGCCCTCGCAGAGCTCTTGCCGTAGGTGGGTGTTCTCCTGGACAGAATTAGTAGGGGCAAGAACCATGAGAGGCAGCAGACCCCTTTGTACTTTCCCCTCCCTTCAGAATCAGCAATTCATTTTCTTCCAGAATCTGAGCAGGGCTTGTACCCCATTGCCAGTCCCCTGCCTCCTGTGGGGCTGGAATAGGTTGGCTAATGTACAAGAACTGAACTAGTTAGGTCTTTTCCCTTCCATCCCCTCTCTCTATCATCTTCTCTGTTGATGCCTTCCATCCCCCACTTCTCCAAAGCCACATGCTGTCTCTTTCCCAGGCTATTACAAGCCAACAGCCACCTGACAGAGGAGAGTGGGAGGATCTTACTGCAGCGAGGAGCGACTGAGGTGCCAGGAGGTGAGGTGCCTTAGCTGCTCGGGGAAGTGATGGCCAGCTGGCTACAGAGCCATGCTGACTTTGGGCTTAAAGTGCCACCTGCTCCCTGGCCTAGGCCCAAGGCCTGGGGCAGCCTGGGTGTGAAGAGCCCCTGAGATCTGAATGAGTGACTACATTTGGAAGGTGGACTTCCTGTATCTGACAACTGAGGTCCAAGCCCACCTTTCCCCTCAGGCCAAGGAGCTTAATTCATTTAACACTTGAGTAAAAAGAAGAAATCCCCAATCCATCATTCCTCCCCTTCCCCCTAGATATGACCCTGGGTTAGCTAAAAAGCAGAGGGGGAGCTGGAACCCCAGTGTGAATTCCTACTCTGTGGGGTGTAAATAACTCTCTCTCTCCTTTCTTTCCAGGCCTGGTGTATAACAGAGACATGAGAGCCCTTACGGTGAGTACTGACGTTCTCCCCTGCCCCTTACTCTGATGAGGCCCTTTGTTGAGGGAAAAAACCTTCCCGTTTTAGGTCACATCCCATCTGAATTCCATTTCCCACCACCTAAAGCCCAGGCCATAGGTGCTGGAACTAGGGGTATGGTTTCCATCATATCCAGGGTTTACAGTTTGGTTCAATGGCTCTCAGCTCCCCCACTCTACAAATTGTTCCAGCGCCCCTGCCCCACGCTTGTTCAGTGCCTCCCCCGCCCTCCCCGGCTGCAAGTCTTAAGTTATATAAATGGCAGAGCTTCCTCTGGGAGACTGTTTTACACTCTAATAGGTTGAATTGACCATACAGCTTTGAAGCCCCACTGCAGTTAATGGGTTTTCCTAAGCAGAGCAAGTTAAACCCTTTCAGATCATCCTGAACAAGTCCTCTCCCTCCCTATCCTAAGTCCGGGGAGAGTGGGAGGGTGCTTAGGGGCAGCTTTTCAGCTTGTTTCCCTTCTGTGGGGTTGCCTTGGAAGAAGAGCGGGGGCAGGAGTTGGGGTGATCAGATATCTACATCTTGTCCAACTGTCCTACCTTTAAACAAGTCAGGTCTGCCCTACACTACAGACCTATATCGGAATAACTACGTCACTCAGGGATGTGAAAACTCCACATCCCTGAGCAACGCAGTTATACCACGCTAAACCCCCACCCCATAGACAGCACTGCTTCTCCTGCCGATGTAGCTCCTGCCTCTCAGGAGATGGATTTACTAAACCGATGAGAGCTCTTTCCTGTCAGCTCAGAGTGTCTTCAGCAAAGTGCTGACATAGCATTTTAAGTGTGGACTTGCCCTCAGTCCTCATTTTGTCTGCCCTAAAGTAGGGACTCAAGCAAGAGATTCAGCCAGCCTTCTTTTAGGGGAGGCTTTCTAAAACCTTTCTCTACTAACAACTTTGTGTGAATGGGGAAACTCTAGTCATGCGATCTCTCAGCATCACTCTGGGGTCTGCGGAGCCTTGTGTGTCAGACACCCACTAGAAATGCTCAGACCTGAGACCATTCTCATTCTTGAATGTATTACAACACTTGGCTTTGATGTATTGGTGTTGTTGCAATTTTGAAACCCTATGGGTAGAAAGAGGTGCCTTGTTTCATAGCTCTAGACACCTTGTTGCCCTAATAAGATCACAAGGGTTTTTCACTTATCACGGTGGGCCTGCAGCTTGGATAGAGCTGTCTGAGCCAGCTTTAATCCAGCTAGCACAGCAAAAAAACAGCAGTGAAGAGACGGCAGCACAGACCCCAGCATGGGCTAGGGCGCAAGTACATACCTAGGGTCTAGACAGGCTTGTACAGCCTGCGCCACTGTGTCGCCCACATCTTCACTGCATTTTTAGCCATGCTAGTTAGATTAAAGCTAGTGTGCATGTCTGTATGTGCTCATCCCTGTGATTGCAGTCTACACTGCAACACTCTGCTGCACTGATAAGTCCCATCCAGGCCCCAGAATAGCCCATAGGATGTAGTGTCAAATGTCAGATTCCAGGCCAACCAGTGAGTGCATTGCCTCCCAACCTCGCCCCCCGTGGAATTTCTGTGGATGTCTGTGTCTCCATTTGTCTTTGCATCTGCAGCACAATCAAGACTCCCTGACTCTGGAGCAGTGTGTGAGCTGCTTGAACAAAATCCAGGCCAGTGTCCTAATGATCATGTGAGTGATGCACAAGCATAGCCAATAGCTATCGTCCGCCCCTTTCCATGTGCCTATGCCCAGGGTGGGTGGTGCATTGGAGTGCAGGTATGAATAAAAACCCTTTCCATGTGTGGAAGGTAGAGTTAAGGATTTAATACTGACAGGAATTAAATAAGCTTGGTGTATAACCGCTCCGGGACACACAGCCAAATACAAACAAAGTTAGCCCCCTGCTCAGCTTTCGACAGGGCGGTAGTGCCACTTCCAGCAGCCAGCCCCGTTCCCCTTCCACGGGTTCCTTCACTTAACCCATGGCAGGTGCGTGTTCACCTACAGAAAAGGGTATGGACACCGGTTCTCTCTTGCTCGCTGCTCCCTCAGAACTAAGGCTACGTTTTAGTCATGGGTGTTTTTAATAGAAGTCATGGACAGGTCTCGGGGAGTAAACAAAAATTCACAGCCCACGATCTGTCCATAACTTCTACTATATACCTCTAACTAAAACTTGGGCCTGGGGGCCTCTGGGGGGGGGCACGGGGTCCAGGGGCACCGTGAGTGCTGGGGAAGGTGGCCTGGGACCCCTGCTGATACTGGGGGAGGGGGCGGGCAGCGGCATGCAGCCTGGGTCCCCTGCTAGTGTTGGGGGGAGGGTTGGCAGGGCTCACAGCCTCCCTACCAGGCTCCATGTGTCCTTGCATCTCCTAGGTGGGGAAGGGGTCAGGGGGCTCAGTGCGCTGCTCCCACCACAAGGGCTGGCTGCGCAGCTCCCATTGGCCGGGAACCGCAGCCAATGGTAGCTGCGGGGGCAGGGCCTGTGGGCATGGGCAGTGCACAGAGCCCCCTGGCCCCTCTGCTTAGGAGCTGCAAGGCCATGCCAGTGGGAGCTGGGGACCCTCTGATCCTGAGGTAAGTGCCACCCACACCTCCCAACCCCCTGCCCCTAGCACCCTCCCACACACCCAAACTGCTGCTGCTGGCCCAGCGGCTGTGAGCACCAGCTACTGCAGAAGTCATGGAATCTGGAAGAAGCTGAGTCAAGGAGCCCTTCACAACTGGTTAGCGCTGCTGGATGCTCAGGGAGGAAGAGTCTCTAGGCTGGCAGACAGAACCCCCAGTGCAGTATTCATGCTTCTTCTGATCATCTACCCCATGGGAAGCCTCCACTCCCCAGCCCATGCAAGGGGCTGCCACCATCCCGCCTGTTAAAGGTGGGTTTTCTTATCCTTTGTCCCCAGGCTCAGGCTTTCTTCCCCTTCTGCAGGATTCTCCTCCCTTTCTTGGAGAATCCTGCTCACTGGGTCTTTCAAAGCTTGTATCTGTGGACTTGTGTGCACAGGCTCCCAAGGGGTCACTAATGTGTGCCCTATGCTGTAACCTTTCTTACCATGCTCAGAAGTGGAAGAGGGGAGAGAAATACTTGTAGTGGAGCTCTCATGGTGGAAAGACCCATTGTAAAACAGTTCTCAATTCCTGCTGAGTGTATGTTTCACTCCCACCTGCTGCTCGCTTGCTTCTCCTCTCAACCCAACCCAACCCAACTCCCAATTCACCCTGGCACCGCATGAGTGGGCTGGAATAACAGTGGGAGAAGCCTGATTGTAAAAGAGCAGGTGCGTATGTGAAATGACCAAAGATTCTAAAATGGCTGAATAGGAGAACTGCTTTCCACAGTCTGTCTTTAACAAGAAAAATAAGCACACAGCTCTCATCCAGTCTGGATTGCATGCATCCTAGAGCATTATGGCAATGAACTATCAAATTTACTCTAGGCACTACTGTCATATAAATACTAATAGTTTCAAAATAGTAGGGGAAAAGTGTGTTTCTCTTTTCTTATCCTTCTATGGGGATCTCTTTCATAGGGTGAGGTGGCACTAAACACAGCAACGCAGACACAAAGTGGAGATTGATTAAGTTAAATAACACTACTGGGCCCTACGCTAATAGCAGTTAGCCACCCCAGATGAGAGAAGGGTGGCAGTGCATTTCTCAGGTTAGGTCACATACACAGACATCTAAGGCTGGTACAATAACTGCTAAGGTGCCCCCCGTGATGGCTTATTGCTGTAATCAATGGTAACATCTCACAAGGGAGGCTTTCGGAGAGGAGCTGGTGTTAAATTAAACACAGATGTAGAACAGCACATTAAAGACCTAGCACTGCTCCCCGTGAAGTGTATGGCAGAGATATTCATGTCACTGGCAGCCGAACTGGGCCCTAAATGTATAGATTATACTGTACCAACTAACAGGGAGGGAAGATGAGGCAACTTAAGGAGGAGACACTTTTTTGTAACGCACTCTTCATCAGTAGATCTTAAATGCTTTACGAAGGAATTTAGTATCATAACATCAAGAATCGTGTGAAGGTCTTTAAAACTCCGCCTTTAACTACTTCTCATTGTCTAATTCTTTCTTCACTAGTGATGCTAGCCTGGCTTACCCATTTCTCCACTCCTCCCAGAGTTGGAAAACCCATCCCCGAAACTAATCTCAACCCATTACCACTGCCTCCCCCAAAGCCCTTCTCAACTGCCCGCTTTTATCACAGCTCCTCCAAGAAGAGGCAGCAGGGCATAAATTGATGATCATTTAAATAAGGCAAAACAAGTAAATTATAAACATTATATTCCCCTGCTCACTTCTGTATGTTGCTCCTCTTCTTAAAGGACAAGATCTGCAGGGCTGATGTCATGTCCGCTTAACCTGTCTCTAATCCTGATTGGGACCTTAGAGCACCTCTATAAAATAAAACCTCACTGGAAGTTGTGGGGAAAATGGAGAAACTAACTGCAGAGCTGGCTTAGCCTCCATCTGTTACAGAAATAGAACCATAGGCACTTTTACTTTAGGAGAACATGTTCTTAAGTGTCTAGCTGTTTCTTCTGGATCGTGTCAGGGCCAGCTCCAGCTTTTTTGCCGCCCCAAGCAGCGAAGGAAAAAAAAAAAGTAAAACCTGATTGAGCTGCTGCTGAACTGCCGCCGAAGGGGAAGAGTGAAGAACCCACCGCCTCTTTCTATTGGCTGCCCCAGGCACCTGCTTCCTTAGCTGGTGCCTGGAGCCGGCTCTGGATCCAGTAGAAACAAACATTTTTTGGAGACATCTTGAAAATGTGGGGAGGGAGAGGACTTGTAATCGCACGTTGCACCACCGTGTGGAAGAAATGCAGTGTTACAGCCTCCCATAAAAGTTAAAATTGGGAAACTGCAACATACTTGTTTGTGGGGCTTGTTTTGTTCTCTCTCATTTGTCTGTTTTAGCACTTCCGGAGTGGCTGCTCTTGTAGCCCCTCGTACCCTACTGCCCAGAGGAGGCTAATGCCAGGGATTGTTTAATGGCTAAAACCAAACATACATGTTCAAAGGGAGAGGAGGAAAGCCACCAGGGAGAGATGGAGGGGCTGGCTGGGTGAAAGCACCAAAGAAGCTGGTTTTCAGACCCTAGGCAAAGCTGTCCTGGCCTTGGCTCTCCTAAGAACTTGACATTCACAGAACTGAGCCCTGGGAAGGGTAATTTCCTGAGCTTATGCACCATGATCAATCCACTCTTTCAGCAAAGGCTTTGATAGATAATGGACCCCTGAGTGTGGTCCTTCCTCCTCTCACTCAACTAAGTGAGTCTAACCCTTGGTGTCCACAACAGAGTCATATAGTCCAGTCCCAGCCTACACATATTTGACTCTGGAAAGCAAGATGAGCTAGTTCAATTTCTCTGTGTCTGTGTCTGGTCTCACCTCTCAGGGAAGGAGAGCAGCTAAGATCTGTAGCGATGTGGCCCAAGATGCAGTGTGTTAGATGGGATTTTGTGATTGTTTTCTAGAGCACAGGATGGAATTTTTAATCCTGAAGCTGAAAATGTGAACCGGTACTTTGTGAAGCCCCTGCGGGAAGCATTCCAGTCCAACCTGAAGGTGAGAGCAAGCACCAGCCAGACATGCCCAGTCACTGCGGGTTTGTGCACACAGGGAAATAGCAATTATTTCAAAATAAGCATCCACCTGGGGAGTTCTACTGGACTAGCTTTAGTGCCTTAAGTTCACACCCTTCATCATTCTGGTTGTCTCCTTTACTTGAAGCATTAGGCTGCCCCACTCAGCAACTGCTAGGCCAAGTCCTTCTCCACTTCCAGTTATCTCAGCAGTCTGATGCTTCAAATGAAGGAGATCCCCTGCCCCCCTCAGAGGGTGCATCAGACAATTTGCCACCCTAGGCACTACATCAGTGCTCTGCCTACCCTGCATTTACACTTCCGTAACATAGGCAGAGCCAGGTTTGTACAAATTTTGATGAGGCCAATGGAGCAAAGCCCCCAGCAGAGGCATAAGGGGCAAAGCCTCCCCCATGCTGGGGACTTGTGGTGGGGCAGAGGGGGAAACCCCCAAGTAGGCACAAAAATTGAAAATAAAGGCACAAGAGAAAGTCTGGTCCACACGTATTGGATAAAACCGTGGGACTAAGCCTGATTATAGCCCTGGCCTGGGTGGGTGGGTAAGTGACTCCGCCCCAGCCCAGGGTCTGATATAAAGATGTATAGGACCTAAAGGACTCCTTTAAAATAGCACCCATATTTCAAGGGGGACACCCCATGCACAGACAGGAGTGACTCGCCACAACTTCCTGACGGACTCCCCTTTCAGGGCCACAGTCCAGCAAGTAAAGCAGTGTGCTCCTCCATAAATAGGCTGTCCTGGAAGGACCCCCACACTGGGATCCCCCATCCTGAGGAACCAGCAGCCCTGTGTTAGGGATTTAGCTGAGACTTGTGGCATAGGGGGGCCATCCGTCCGCCCTCCCCCAAGCAAACCCTTCTGGGTGTCAATCCAAAGGGGAACCCTATGATGCAGGGGGAGTTGCACCAGGCCAGTGGGGACTCCTGACATGAAGGTGGGGCAGTAGGGGCATGCAATACATGGGTGGAACAATGTGGGGAATAATATAGGGAGACTGGATGAGTGGGACTGGGGGGTGGGGGGGACAAGACCTGGGATGGGGGGGGGAAGACCAGGATACAGAGGAGACAAATGGGGTGTGGTGGGAGGCAGGAAAACAGGGCAAGGGAGCAGCTCCTGGGGCAGGTGGAGAGTGGAGAGAGCAGGACGTGGTGGGGTGGGGCAGACCCCAGGGGGTAGGGAGGACTAGGGAAACGGACAGACCCCAGGGGATCAGGGGCGTGGAAATTAGAAGGACTGCAGAAGTGGGGGGAGGGAAGCCCTGACCCTTCTGGACCCCTTGATGGAGCCTCTAGTCTGAAGCCCCTACCTCCCCCTCAATCCTACCCTCCTAGCTGCCAATCCTGAGGCCCTTGGGTGATGGGTCCATCCTGCCTCCCAGACAAGCCACCGTGGACTTTCAGCAGCCAGTAGGTGAGGGATCAGGAGATGATCATGGTATGAAGCAGAGTGGGACCCAGATGCCAGCCAGACCAGGCTGTGGCATGCTCCATCCCAGCCAGGTTTTAAAAGTGTGTTGGGGGAGGGGGCAATGGCCCTTTGGCCTCTGTCTCCAATGCCTATGGGGGCAGATAAGGTGGGATAGATAGGAGGCAGGATGCCAGGTGGAAGATGGGCTAGCTGCACAGGAGGGAGATCAGGGGCAGGAAGGCTAGGATGGGGGCGGGGGAAGACTTAGGATATGGAAAACAGGGGCTGTATCCCAGTGGGGCAGGGGTATCTGGGGTTGGAGAAGGACAGAAAGGAACTGGAGACTAGGACAGGAGGGACAGGCTGGGGGTGCCACATACCTACCACTAGGGGGCTCCTCATTCTCTGGCTCATCCAGGGGGAGGCCACCAGGGGCTAAGCTGAGCCCTCCAGCTACATGGTCCCTGCCTCACATGCTAACGTGCCAGGGTGCCACTGACGTGCATTAACAGTTTGTTAATACGCTTTGATTTAGTCCTCTTTGAAACCAGACTAGGTCAAAGCACTTAAAGGAACCATTAATGGATGCAGGGTCCACACAGACAGCCCATACTACAGCAGCTAGTGTGGGGCAGAGTAGGCCCCAGTGTGCCATGAATCTGCTGCCCTGGGCAGCTGCCTTTTTTGCCTGTCCCTACTGCAGCCTCTGTCTCCATGCTCAGTACTGCTCATTGCAGAACATGTCTGCCTGCCTAGCTCAGTTGGTCATTTTATGACCTTGCAGGATGAGGTGAGATTATGCTTATTTGCATGTCTACAGCATCTGTTGATGAAGTTATCCCACTCTTCAAGAAAAATATTTAGCCCCAGCATTTAGCTTGATGGCTTCCTGTTGCAGTGAACTCCACAGACTGCATGGAGAAGTATTTCCTCCAGTTCACGTCTCCCTGTTCTCTCTCCCTCTAGCACTTCCAGTTTGCTGAGGTGACGGGGAATCATTTTGTGCACCTGAATGAGCCTGAAGTAGTGGCTGGGCTCATCAACATCTTCCTGAAAAGGGACCAGAGCTCCAAAGCCAGGCTGTAGCCTGGATTCCTGCATCAGGGCTTGGCTACCAGCTTTTCATGGCAGACAGCAGCAGTAACAAAAGAGGACAAGGAGCTTAATAGCCTCGCATGCGAGACAAGACAGCAGCATTACCTGGCTGGGCCCTGAAGTTTTGCTCATTACATGATTTTCATCCCTCTCTTGAGCCCAGTGGCTTGGAATGGCAAAAGAACCTGTCTCAGCAAACAGGCACACAGGACTCTCAAGGAAGAGCTGTTCAAATGGAGACAGGGAGGAGTCCCACCTCATACCTCCACTTTACATGTTACAACAGCAGCTTCTGGATTTAAGGCCCACTTCCCTGTTAACCCTGGTGCCGTTTCATCAGCAGGAAGCAAACCCCCTTGCTTCATTCTGGTGATGTGCTGCCTTAGAAGAGACTGGGAGGGGTAAGCCAGGCACTTCCCTACCACCCACAGCTTATAATAGATATGTTTATATATGCATGAGAAGTGAGTTCTTTGATACTGTATGACATTTCACCTCTCTTGACCCAGTACCTGCCTCCTATAACAATTCTGCATCTCTAGTTTCATTGAGCATTTTAGCCAGGAGTGACATGAATTTATTCTGGGACCAGTAGGTGCACAGTGCAGGTTCTGCTCCTTAGCAGGTTACAGGAGACTCGGCATCCAAGGAGAGTACAGCATTTGAGCAAAAAGCCACAATCTGGTATTAGGAGGGGAGTAGAGGGTGGCATTGCTGGAGGGAGACAGACAACCCTGTAGGAATACACAGCTTCACAGCTGGACTATGAACAGCAGCCATTGTGACACATTTTCTAGTGTCTACTCAAACCAATCAAAAGAGGTCACACTCTTCCCATGTGCTAAACAAGCAATAGCCTAGCTGCCATCACTGTAATAAAGGGGGCCACTTACTCCAAAAGAGAGCTGGACTGTTAAAACAGATTCACCCTTATTTGAGAGAAAGGGAATGAGAGGGTTGTGGGGAGAAGCATGGGCCTGCGGGGATTCCCTCCCCCGGCCAAAGCGCTACAGGCAGGCCCCCGCGAGCACCATCCTTGCAGTCAGAAACACAGGACACTGACACTGCCTTCTTGTGAACGTACTGAAACAGAGGATAAGCCAGAGCAGCTCAGTGCCCTAAAGGCAACAAGCAGGAGGCTCATGACAGTAGGGAGGGAAGCATGAACACCTGCCTTGTAAGCCTGCAGGCACCAGCCCAGCGCTCTGAAAAACTGCCACAGGGCACGGTCTCAGGGGGACAGGAGCATTCTCCTCTCTTTCCACAGGGCCTCACTTCCCCTCCCCCAGGGCGTGGGGAGGCTCACCGCAGCAGTCAACACACTAGCTTGGCCTAGATTAGGGCAGAAGCTCTGCCCAGCACACACTACGTAGTGTATTCTGCCCTGTTATCTACTCAAGCAGGCATGTGGAGAGCTGCTAGCTGACGGCTGACAAGGGCAATAAGGCGGCACATAGGAAACGGGAAGTTTATTTACAATTCACATACAGTGGACATCTGCTGCCTTTGATTCAGCAGCAGCCCTCCTGCAGTTGTCCAGGAGTGGGGGTGGGTCCCATCCCTTGCTGGGGGATCTGGTTTAAGACGGGTGTCCAGAGGAGACTGCAGTAAGATAGAAGATGAAGGCTGGTTACAGGAGGACCCCATTCCACTGAGCACAGGAGGGGCTGCAGCCTCTGAACTGCACATGAGTCATGCTAATGGGAGTCTCTGCTGGGCTCACTGCCACTAAAGGCATGTTCAGCAGACAAAGAGCTCCACCCAACCCTCTACTTGTAACCAATGGGGATTTCTCATTGAGGGCCCAGGTTACCGCAGAGGGAACAAATCGGTGACACTGCACTTCCTAGAGGCCCCTCAGCAGGCTCTGTCTGTAAACTTCTCAACGCGTCCTCCCGCAGAAACATCCAAGGACGTGGCAGCGCCCAGAGTGGCTCAGTATGGCCGGAACTTGCGCTGGGCCCGCATCAGCGCAATCCTCTGCTTGTCCTCCTCAAACTTCTTTCTCAGCTGAGCTATGTCTGAAAGGACAAAGAGGGAGGTTGAGTATGGCAAGACCGGGATGGGCATGGCCACATTACCAAGAGCAGATGATTTACCTTGCTTGAGAGCTTTGTACCCTGGCGGCTCTCAAAAGCTCTTTACTTACTGGGAAGCAAGTTTGATCCCAGCACAAGCAGGCTCAACAGCCACTTCAGTTAAGTGGTGCAATTCCCATTGCATCAGTGCTGAATTTAGAACTGCATATATAGGGACTCTCTCGTTTACCAATGTGCTGCAGTTCCATCTGCGGTGGAACATGTCGCTGTTTACTTTAACACAGCTGCCTGTATGCAGCCAGTGAAAATGATATTCACTGGGAATTCAAGGGAAACAGAGAGAACACAAAGCAGCAAATAGTCCTGTGGCACCTTATAGACTAACAGATGTATTGGAGCATGAGCTTTTGTGGGTGAATACTCACTTCATCCGATGCATGTAGTGGAAATTTGGAAAGGATACGGGTGCTAACAAATGTGTTCTTACAAAGACTGGCATGGAATCAAATCAATGAGGACAAGACAAGGATCTCATGATCATGTACCATTCAGATAGCAACCCAAGCTCCCCACAGCATTCTGCTGGATATTGCTTCTGCACGAACTCAGAAAGGGAAAATGCAACCATTTGAATCAACACCACTTCTCCAGGTTTTCCGCAAAGGTCTCCCATCCAAATACTGACCAGAACCAACCCCATTTAGCTTCCAAGATCTGACAGGATCGCAGCCTGAAGTGGTGTGACTGGCTGTCCTGCACCTGTGCCTGGAATTCACAAGAGCAGTGGTGGCCACTCTCACCTGTCACAGTGTTGGTGACAACCAACCTGGACAGGTGGGGTGTTCAGACTGTGATGCTGGGGAACAAGGAGGTAGTCACCCCTGCCTACACAACTCACTTTCTCTCTTGGTCTCTCGATGCTGCCAGGCATAGAAGTTGAGCAGCTCCTTGCGTGCTCTTTTTCGCTTCTCCCTCTCCAGCACCCGCAAGCTGGCAGCCTCTGTCCGGGGGAGTCCAGGCCTTCGGCCTTTCCGTGTCACCTTCACCCAACCCTCCTCATCCGGAATACCCTCCTCCTTCTTCGCTTTGGCTTCTTTCTAAGTGAGAAGGATGAGGGAGAAAATGCAGCTTAGTCCAAACCTGTCATGAGCCGACTGGTTCCACTCCACAACAGCTTCCTGAGACTGTCACCCAACAAACACCTCCCTCACAACCCAAGGGCACGGAGAATCCCAGCATCTGCTGCTCTGCCATGCGAGAAGGCCCACGGTGGTGTTCTGAGGGAGCTGTAGAATTGTGATACAAAGTGGCTGAGGATGTGGGCATCCAAGAGCTGGTGTGTTTGTGGTAACTATACCACAGCTTGTGGGGAGGATAATGGAACCTGGTCAGACCAAGTGCCTGTGCACTACCTGCCAGCAACTGGGAGACGGCAACCATGGGCCCAAACAGGAGGCCTTGCCCAGCCAGCAACCCCGATAAAGAGCGTGGACAAACTGACAGCATGTGAAACACTGGAAGACTCGGGCATTCCTGCTGCTGCGCAAAGAGCTGCTCTGTCCAACAGGAACAGGCCAGTCAACAATGACAGTCCCCAAGGACTTGCTAGGCGCAGAGAATCCCATGCCTGGTTTATCTCATCAGCCCTTCCTACCTCTGCTATTTTCTTATCATAGGTTTGCATGAAAGCGTCCACTTCAGCCTTCAGCTCTGCTGGATCCACCACTGAAGCTGCATAACGAGCAATCCACTCTGAGACAAGGAGAGAAGAGGTCAGCAGCTGCCTCTCCAGTGAGCCTACCCCACAACAAGATACCTCAATGCAGCCCTGGACAGAGGTACCAGAGAGGTGCTCAGTCTCCATGTCATCACTCCAGGGCCTGCCTGCTAAGATGGCCAGCAAGGGAGCCAGTGATTGACAAATGTGGCCACAGTGGTTTGTGGGGCCCAGGCACCTTTCTCACCATGATCTGGGCTGATGCCTGTCAGCTCTTTTCACACAGGCCAATGAACATCTGTGTGATGAGAATAGCAGATAGCCACTCACGTCTAGGGCTGGGAAGAATCCAGTGTCAGAGCAGAGTAGCTCCATGCTCCGCTACACAAGCCAGCCAGGGCCCTAAACATTCAGAGTTCAAATTTAACATCCTCTGCTGTGAGGACCTAGCATCTCCTTAAAGTGCATCACATCCTTCTAAACCTAAAGCAAAGATGTCAGCATCAGCAGGAGGAGGTGCCAAACCACAGGAAATCCTGGCTCTGCCATGGACTGTGCTCCCAGCTGGATAGTTCATTAATGTCAGTAAAACACACTGTGATTTTCAATGCATAGTGCCATAGGAATGGGGACTAGTCTCATTTTCAGTTATAAGCAAGTCAAGGCCAACTCCCCCAAACCAGAGAAGATACTGAAAGACTATGGATAAGGGCCACACAACCACTTGAATGACGAAGGCATCATATAGGGGTGACAACTGCAACTCCCTTGTGGACCTCCCCACCCCTTCCAGAGCAGCGGGTTATGGAGCCTGTGATCAGGAACTAGGTCCTTCCACTAGTGTGAGAAGTTCCATGTGGGGTGAGTGAGGAATACAGGGAATGCAGAACAAAAGGAGGAGGGACAGGGGAAATGCTGGACAACTCCCAGCTCAACATGGGGCATGTGAGAATCACTGTTGAGGGGTGACTGACACACAACCTGGATGGCACTGTTATGGTGTGGGATATAGCCAGGATGAGACACCACTCTGATACACCCTCCCATTGACAAGTCTGGAGAGCACAAGGTGACTTACTGTGGATACCGGTTTTCACGGGGTGACTCTCTGAAGATATCACATGAGGGCCCTGCAGAGATAGGGACTTGGCTGCCTGTACCCCAGCCGGATTCTTAAACACCACGTAAGCCACTCGAAATCCCTAGGGAAAAGGCAGTGCATTGGTACAGTCAGTAACCAATCAGCTCAGAACAAGCAGTACCACAGAACGAGCGGCTTTATTAGAGAAATAAGGCTGCAGCCAGCACTAGGGTTCCCAGGAGAGAGTTAAAAAAATTGAAGAATCCCTCAGGAGGCCTCTTTCCCCACCAACACCTCAGGTTTCTTCCTGTCCGAGCCCCTACAACATGCCCCCTTTCCCTCTGCTCTTCTCAGAGTCTCCCTGAGCTTTACCAGAACTGTCTTGAGATTGAAGAATTTGGACTTGGGTGCCTCTGGTTTCTCTCGTGGCCCCGGTTTCTCACACACGTTCACATACTGGACAGACGAGCAGCAGGAAAACAGCCTGGACAGACATGCCTTAATACAAGGGAGAGGAAAAAAGGTGACCAGGGCTCACCTGTGTGCCCTTCCCTTGGGAGATGGGGGCTACAGTCTGCTGTAGATACCCCATTTCCCCCCTACTTCCAAAGATTCCACACTGCAGCCATCACCATCCTCCCAGCTGAGAATGGTTTATAACAGTCTCCCTGTGCTCATCTGCAGCTGTCAACGCTGAGTGACAAGAAAGCCCTCTGCCATTCCCCTCACATGTGAGTTTGACGCCTCACAATGTTTCCTGCAACTGGTGGATCAAGGAGCAAGACACCCTTGCCTGGGTCCCCCATCTGGTAGCGTACCTACCATGAGGGAGCCTGATCTAGGCTCTCAGCCCACAGGGGAGTGTCCACACTCAAGTTTTGTACCTGTTTTCAAATAGTGGTGCAACTGCTCTGGGATAATTTATAGTGAGCACAGGGCGCACGTGTTTTCATCACTGTTAAGAAACATCTGCTCCCAGCAGATTTTCAGAAAACAGAGTCAAGAACGTCTGAGCTGCATCTGCATCAGCTTCTACTTCTGTGTAGCTGCATCATGGCCTAAAAACATGCACAAACTTTTGAAGCAAAGACACATTTAGGAGTGAGATTGGAATGAAGATCAAACCCAGCTCCTGTGAAGCCCTTTGGTCAGTGAGATGGTCTATCAGTTGTACCTTTAAAAGCAATGATATCCTACAACTCTGGGCTAACTGAACAAACTTACACCAGTTTCCTTGTGGAACTGGTGTAACAGAGTCCCTAGACTTCTGCCTTGTAGGATCAATAAGCTCCAGAAGCACTGCAGCTCCCTTGAGGTTAAGGAGGTTGCGTGGGCAAATCTGTGGCAACTCCCCACGGTTACTGGATATGTCACAAGATGGGAGAAGCACCAGGCAAATTTACCTTTCCTACAGGCAAGAAGGAAGACATAGGCTTCAGTGATCCCCCTGTAACTTGTAACGAGGACAAAGCGTGATTTTACAAAAACTCGTTAGCTAGTCAAGGTGAACTTTTGGCTCCACGCTATGGTTGTCTTTGACTAGCTAACGTGGGTTTAAAGGTATTAAACTGCACCTACACTAGATCCCAAGTGGCATTTCAAGTGGGGTTAGCTAACAAACAAAACACATTTTTCCTTATTCTAGACAAAGCCTCAGAGGGAAGCACGGCCTTTCTTAAGTCATCATCACCCTCTCCCTGCACCACTGTTTAGTCTGTACAGCTCTCCCATACAAGTACTAACATACAGTAACTCCTCACTTAACTTTGTAGTTATGTTCCTGAAAAATGCTATTTTAAGCGAAACGATGTTAAGCAAATCCAATTTCCCCATAAGAATTAATGTAAAGGGGAGGGAGGGCTGTTAGGTTCCAGTGAAATAAATAAATATACATATACTCTGTGTGTGTGTGTGTGTAAGTATTAAACAAACAATTTAATACCATACACAGCAATAACGCTCGTGAAACGTGGTTGAGGTCAAGTCAGAGGGTGGGATATTTCCCAGGGAATACATTACTGCTAAATGATGAACTAGCACTTGGCTGAGCCCTCAAGGGTTAACACATTGTTGTTAATGTAGCCCCTCACTCTACAATGCAGCACAAATGGAGGGAGGAGATACAATAAACGCACGGCAGTGGCTGCAAACATTCCTTGCGGAAACTGAACCCACGCTATCCTACTGGAGCATACCACTCCCTCCACTTTCCAAAATGTCGGGGGAGGGGGGGGCGTGTGATGTGTGTGTGAGAAAGACAGAGACACACATGGTGTGTGTGTGAGAGACAGACAGACATGCACTGCCCCTTTAAGTACACTGCCTTTTTAAGTAGATCAGCAAGTTGAGACAGCAGCTGCTGCCAGCAAGCTCCCTCCGTCCCAAGCCCTGTCGTGTTGTTCCCCCCTCCACTCCATGGAAATAGGGTACAGGAGTAGGGGGCAGGGCTAGGGGGACACCCTGACATTAACACCCCTCTTCCCCTCGCCCAGCAAGCAGGAAGCTCCCGGGAGCAACTCCAAGGCAGAGGGCAGGAGCAGCACGTGGCAGTGGGGGGAGGGACAGCTGAAGTGCCCGGCAATCAATAGCCTGCTGGGCGGCTGCCGCACAGAGAACTTAGGGCAGTGGGGAGCTGATAGGGAGGCTGCCTGCTCGGCCGCCCTCCCACCCTGGTTCCAAGCACGCACCAGCTAGATCCAATGGGCTGCTCTTCCTGCAACCAGTGGACAACGCAAGTGGCTGCTAAACATTATAAGGGAGCACCGCGCAACTTTAAATGAGCATGTTCCCTAATTGATCAGCGATGTAACAATGAAACAACTTTAACCAGGGCAATGTTAAGTGAGGAGTTACTGTACTTGTTACAGCATCACACTCTGCTCTTCTGGTTATGCTCCAGCCCCCAGTAAAAAGACCACATTCATGTATTTCTTTCACAACTTCTTCCAGCCCAACAGCTAGGGTTGCCAATCCTTCAGGATTGTCCTAGAGTTTCCAGGAATTAAAGATTATGTCATGTGATGAAATTTCCAGGAATTTGTCCAAGCAAAGTTGGCAACCCTACCAACAACTCACCTTTGTGCAATATGGGGGGATATTAAGGACAAAGAGAGTACGGTTTGGAGGGTAGGTAGTATTGGTGCCTTCTCGGACTTTGTGCTCCTTCACATACAGGTAGTGAGGCGACTGTTGCTTCTCAGAAAGCTTAACTGGAATGGCTAAAATGGGACAATTTTTAAAGAGATGTAGCAATTTACAGCAACTGACTTCAGCAGAGTATCAAGTTCCAGAAAACATTTTAGGAGGCAACACCATCAGTTGCTGACTTCATTGCCTAATCAGGTTCTACCTGGCTCCCACAAATAAATCTCCAGATCTCCCCCAACACCCATCAGTCCTGACAACTCAGGAAAATGTGTCAAGGTGCAAAGTGCTTTACTCAGCCAGGAATACTAGAAATCCATTTCTTATGGAAAAACATGGAATTTGCATTTTTACAGAGACTCTTAAATTTTAAATTCTGTGAAAAAATAAAAACATTAACTAACTTTTACTGAAAGTACCAGTATCACTTATTCCACAGGTTCTCAAACTGAGGGTAGGTGGGTGAATGGAATGTATTCTGGAGGGGAGGAGAGCATGAAAAGCTGCTGGTGGCAGCACTGCATTCAGAGCTGGGTGCTTGGCCAGCAGCCACCACTCTCCAGCCACCCAGCTCTGAAGGCAGAGTAGAGAGCAGCAGCTGCTGGCCTGGCACCCAGCTCTGAAGGCAGCACCAGCACAGAAATAAAGCTGGCTCGGTATGGTATTGCCTTCAGAGCTAGGTGGCCAGACAGCAAGTCTATTAATTTTGTTATAATAACTGATGGTACCTATAGGCTTCAAGCTTGTTTAAAAATTGTAAATATATCAGTAAAATATTGTGTTCAACTGATACCTGCACATAACGTGGCTAGGAACAATTAAGTTCAGCATCTCATGTTCATCATGGGGAAAAAACATGGACTTTTATGTAAAAAGCAACAAAGAGTCCTGTGGCACCTTACAGACTAACAGACGTATTGGAGCATGAGCTTTCGTGGCTCCAATGCGTCTGTTAGTCTATAGGGTGCCACAGGACTCTGTCGCTTTTTACAGATCCAGACTAACACAGCTGCCCCTCTGACACTTGACGGACTTTAATGGGTTTTTTTAACCCAGATGTTTTTGGGGGGCGGGGGGGTTGGTGTCATCACAGAAAACTGGGATCCCTGCTCATGCCACAGGAGCTGCTGGACGTGCTGTGGCGCAGGCCAGGGAAGGTGCCGCGGGATCGGGGCCCTGCCACGCAGGCGATGCACCACGCGCTCGGCTCGGGGCAGGACAGCAGCGTGCGGAGCAACCAGCGCCCGACACAGGCAGCGGCAACGGGCGCGTGCGAGAACCGGGGCCCAGGGGGCGCGCGAGGGGGGGGACTGGGCTTGATCAGCCCCTGTGGATACGCTGGGGACGGGGGCACCCCGGGATTTCAGGCTAGAAGTTCCCCCCTTTAAACCCGTGCCCCGTCCCCGCCGCAGGCCCCTCCCCCAGCTGCTTACCTGTGTAGCCCGCCGGTGCCCCGGCCTCCGCGCTGGTCACATGCTCCCTCTTACCGGCCGCCATCTTAATTTCCCAATCGGTGACGTCGGCTCAGCAGCCCGGACGTCGAGGCGCGCAGGGGCCGCCGGGAGCTGTAGTTCCTTCGCGGCGTCCCCTTCGCGCTGGGGGAGCTGGCGTCACGCAGTGACTGGGTAGGGGGCGGGGCTTCCGGAGAACGGCGAGGCACGAGGCGCAGCGCGGGAGCGCGCGCAGCCAGGGTGCTGCTGGCACAGGCGCAGCCGTCTCGCAGGGAGGCCTCTGCCAGCGCCGAACTGGGTGGAGTCAGAGCGTGCACGGGGGGGTCGGGTAAATACAGGGCCTCACACCCCACAGGCCTGGCAGTAGCTACAGTGCTTCTGACTGTGCCCTAGAGGTGGCTGCAGAGAGGCTCCACGCACCAGCATCCCAAGCAGCTGCTTGGGGCGGCTCGCTGCAAGGGGCAGCAGGCCGGGTGTTTTTGCCCCCAGGCAGCCCGCCGAATTGCCGCCGCGGAGGGCGGGGGCAGTCCGTGTGCTGCTAGGGTGGCACGCATGTTTCCGCGGCGGCGGCAATTCAGCCGCAGCTTTTATGTTCAGCTGGGCGCGGCGGCGCAGCTTCTGTCTTCCGACTGAAGGCAGAAGCTGCCCCCGACTTGCCACCGCCCCGGAAACGCGCGTGCCGCCGTAAGGGCGCACAGCCTGCCCCTGCCATCAGCAGTGGCAATTCAGCACGCTGCTTGGGGGCAAAAACAGTAGAGCTGGCCCTGCCCACAGCACCTCATCGACCCTGTTCCAGTGATTGCATTGCCATGGCCCTTTCCCTAATTAGAGCAATTTCCATTCTAGGGCAATTTCATCAGGGGATTTTGCTACTTCTGAGAATGCTGCTGAGCCCCACAACAATCTTGCCATAGCCAAGTATTATCACTGCTTTACAGATGGGGAAATTAAGGCAGTAGGTTAATCACTGTGGCCAAACTTGCATAGGAAAGCTGTGACAGTTTGGAAGACACTAGAGCTCTAGGCATAGGCAGCACAGCATGCCCTCTCCCTTCTGTTTCTAAGATGTCAGTTTTATTTAAAAAAAAAAAAATTCTCATTGGTGAAAGGAGGTAAATGTAAAGCCCTGGAGTCTGAAAGCACCTCTCTATACCCAGAACAGGTGCAGCACAGCCACAAATAACACAAGTTCTTTCCAAATCACTCCTCCTCTGTCTTCCCCACTACTGTCCAATTCCCACAGCGAAGTGCAGTGCAACCCTAGGGGTGAGAGAAATTGTATCTCCGTTACCTATCTTTGCTGACAGTTGTGATATTGGTGGACCACTGGAAACTGAACTTGAACCACCATCTAATTTCACACAAACCACTGTTTTTAAGTCTCTGTCACTGGAAAATACAAAATCACTAAGGTGGCAGAGTGCTTAAAGACAATAAAAAAAGAGATGGAATCCTATGAAATGAGCAGCTGAATCTAAGGCTCTGCCCCATTCCCTCACTCTCTTTAACATGAGAATCCCAGCTCCCACAGAACAAACTGTTTTCTTTAAGAGACAGATTTTTTTCAAATGACCATGTCAAAGCTCTCTCTCAACCATTTTAACTTCTGCTCGCCGCAAATATGAGAACTCTTTGGAGAAGTCGGGATGAGCTGTGATAGGAAGTCTAAAGCAGTTGGGAAGATTCTCTAAATTAGCAAGATTAACAGAACAGGCTGATCCAGTAAGGATGGCAAGATTTGGTTTATTTAAATTATGATTAAAAATGGATATGGATAAATGATTGAACACTTTGCAGATATCATGGGAAAGGTGACCTTCATTAGATTTAAAGTCTCAGAAATGACCAAGGTCAAGATCCCCCACTGCTACACCTTTACAGGTAACACATGACAAATGCACTTTTTTTGGGTAACTTACTAAATTATATTAGAATTCTACAAATAAGGTCTGTTAGTAGAACTCACCTTTGACTCAGGCTCTCCATTACAGTATATGTATAATCCAAACATTCTCAATGGTCACACTTGAGCTCCTGGGCTGTAGGGAAATAAAAAGTGTGCCATGGCCTTCTAAATAAATGTCCATGTCAGTTAAATTATCCCAGGTTTGACCTATGATCACAATGTTAATAATGTGACTCTCTTCCTTAAACAAATACCATTAATGCATGTGTCTACATTCACATCATCCTAACAGTAAAGGAACTTCCTATGCCAAAAATATGGAGATTAGTGACCCACCTAGACCTGTATCCTTTCTCCAGCTGTGGCTGAGGCTTAGTGTATAAAATCAGAAAGCTCCTTGTTAACTGCATAATAATCTACTATAGAGAACATTTTTAGACAGAGGGACACCAGAACGCACCATGCCTTTCTGCCTTTGGAACTAACTGTGGATCAACAGGACAACAGTCCTCTAAAAGGATTAGTGTTACTGCAGGTTTGTCTCCATGGAGCAGTACTTACAGTAGTGACAAACCCTTTCAGAGCCTTGAGGCTGCATTTTTAATCAGGAAGATAAACTTTGAAAGCTTGTCACCATGTAGGTTCTGTTTACATGCTTGCTAAGTGGTCAGTGGCCGTTCTAGGGCTTGTTGCTTCACACGGTCCTGATAGTCTTAGCCAGGCTGAAGACCACCATGTTTCTTGTCAAATGGGAAAAGGAAGGTTAGCATCCATGTAAAGAGGCTTTGCAATGCAGACAACTCAAGTCTTCTGTCCTAAGGAGGCCATGATGAGCTGGGTAAATACACCACCACAGAGCATATGGATGTTTAAAAATAAGGATGCAGCACAGGAATTCTTGTGGTTATCATCAAAAACATGCACTCCACCACTTGGAAGGTCAGTGGCCTTATAGACATTTCATCTGTCATGATAGAAATATTATTACTGGGAGAAAGGACAGACAAAAGTTTTCCGAGGCAGGCAGGAGAGTTGTGCTACTATGTAAGGTTCCCAGGTTCTCATTGCCTTATTTACATTGCAGTAGCACTGAAAGACCTTACTCAGGTTCAGGGCCCATTGGGCTCGGTGCTGTCCCTGCTCCAAAGAGATTACTGTGTAAATGAACACTGGAACATATTTTCCCCTCTACTGTTACAACTGTTGTAGACCTTCATGAAGTGAGAATTGCCAAAAGGCTCAGACAGTGCATAGTTAGGATCCACTCTTTAATTAAATGTTTGTTGTGAGCTTAGTGCTCCTGAAAGATACCTAAAAGACCTGTAAACTGAAGGCCTCTCTCAGAACAGGTATGGAGAAGACAGCAGCAATGCAAACTTCTCCACATCGTCTCACCAATATATTTCAACCCTGAGGGTTGTTCAGTCTCAAAGCTCCATTCATTCTTTTGCCTTCAAGCTGCCAATAATGTGGACTGACTGTCCATTTTGATAGTGTGGATACCTAGCTACTAAAAATTAGACCAAGACTACCAATCTCATTTCACATCATAGGACAGCAGCCAGCTATCAGCTGGTAATAATTCTGATGACATAGTGAGCTGGGCTGAACTTCAGCACTAAAGCTGTAAGGCTTTGTCATATTAGTACCAGTTGCCTGAGTTGAGCCAGGCATGCACTCTCCTCCCACTGCCCACCTTGTGCTTAACTATGTATGGCATTCACTGAACCAACACTACTGATTTGAGACTTCCCAACTTCTTTCTACCAGTGAAGCAGCAGGCTTGATTCAAAGTTCAACTGACCTGGCCTCTGTCAATTTCCTCAGTGTCTTAAGAAGTTTAGAATCCAATCTCTGTATAACAAACATTTATTCTGAAACAGATAATACATAGTCTTCTCCAACCCCTAACACTCCCTTTCTCCCACCCCTTTTTATTAAAACACAGATGTCTGATGGATGATCTAAAAGAGGAACAATTGATGTCTCAAACCTTTCCCCCATACACTTGCAGTTCATAAGAAGCATCCCCGATAACTGCAGTTATTTTCCAGATACAATGAGTACTCAGAAAAGCAAGTTCTGTTGAGTCCTCAGTTCTTTCTATGGCTACGAGTGAAATGGCATGATAGAGGAATGGTTTGTAGCCACCGGACAGAACAAAGAGTTTGCACAAGAGTGCAAAAGAAACATAGGGTCCACCAAGAAATGGAGTCTGAATCTATAATGGTACTGGACAGAGTTCACTAAAGAATATCCGCAGTGCTGACCAGAATTGGTTAGTTTCATAGCTGGAAGGATCAAGTTCAAACTTCAGCCAGATTTTGGGGTGGTTTTCACTTTCCTCTTTTCTCATAATACAATTGAAACTAATAGAGTTAGAGCTACCTGGACTTCCCAATTTTCACTGGGTTAATACTATGCTAACAATGGGAGCACAACAAGTGCCACCTAGTGGCCAATGGCTCATCACAGACAAACAGTCCCTCCTTGGAAGGTACATTCTTGTGGCTCTACCTGGGGCTTGCTTGGTTTCCATGCTCTCTTCTCTGCTGTATACCTTACACTGATTTCCCAACGGCCATCCCTGAGGCCATGAAGTGCCTCCACCATCCTTCCAGCCCATGTACATGAGCAGCTGGTCTGCATATCGGCCAAGCATAGCTCACGTGGAGCCATTTTACAATTGATACTCCTTCAGAGCAGGCGGACAAGAGGATTATTTCCTACATATTAGTACATGACTTACTTCCCAACCCACTCCTCTCCATAAAATTGGACTGGAGATGCTAGAAGAACTTCCCAGTCCCAACCCCACTCAATAAAAAAGCTCATGTCCCTACATGGACAGCAGGGGTTGGCAGAACATGATATGACTCAACCTAATTGGAGGGGAAACACTCAATTTCTAGTGTTTCTGGTTAAAATCCCTGCTCTCACATGAAGTTAGTCCAGAAAGAAGGAAAATGCAGATCACCCTGGGGTACCCTAAGGAGCAGATATATTCATGTTACACAGAAGCCTGGGCTATTTTCTCCCCCTCAGTGCGTTACTGAATGCTGAACTTCACCAGGACAATAGCAGAGGCTTAACTGTGACAGTAGATTAGATGCGGTATGTCTGCACTTGTGCACATATCCTCCCCACAGCCCAAACTCTTCCATCAGTTGATAAACAGGGGAGCTGGATTCTTCTCAGAGCCTCCAAGTGTCACAGCTGCTGATTAGCAAAGCATCTAACAACCAGGCAGAAGTTGTATCCTACCAGGTGCACGTGAGATAAAAGTGTCAAAACGCTGCTTGCTTCTGAGCATCACACCTGGCTCCACCCCAAATGAAGCAGCTTTAAAAATTAAATCTGGTATCAAGCAACAATAACAGAGGGGCTTCACCTTTCGGTCAGAGGTTGTTAGCCGGAGGACAAGAGGTGCTGTTTATCATTCCCCTTCCCTCAAAGTCTCTAGGTGCACTTTTAATAGCTGGCCACAAAGGGGTGTGGAGCAAACGAGGGAGTTACATGAGTCTATGCTTGGTAATATATCTCACTGTTAGACGGGGGAGGTTATTCTCTTGGAAAAATGTGGAAGAAAACTCCAACTATGAAAACAGAAAATACACAAGAGAGGGAACACTACTGTACAGGAAGGTAGCGATCATAGAAAACAAAAAACACAAGGTGGGCAAACACAGTAACACCTGCGCTCCCACGTGATTCTCCCCTTCCAGGCCTTCAGCAAGTTTTCCAGTCCACTGCTCGCCTCCACTCTTCTCAGAGTTTGATTTTGAATTCTGTGGGCTGCACAGAGACAGAGGCCGCCGAGGATTTGAAGAGAGCCTTCAAAATGGTGTCAGGGTCCACCTCAGCTGGCGGATTTGAGGAGGCACCAGCATTCGACCGCCGTGGTTCTACTTCCTTCTTCACAGAGGGGGTGTCGCTTAATCGACTGCATGATGAGAAAGACACAATAGTTAATCTCACATTACAATAAGACTAGGGCAGTCTCAGAGGCTACTGTTCCCCCTCCAAGACATTAGGTGTGTGGCTTAAGAAATGCTTTCAGCCGTGGAAGGGTTCCTGGTCCCAGCCTCTCATTCCTGAGCCAGCAGGGGCTAGGGGTGCTTTGGAAACAGACTGCAGCACACTCAATTCAGGTGCATGTGAAGGGAACGCATTGCATTGCTCAGGAGCAATCCTGCAGCCAGTCAGGCTAGCACTGATGGGCTGTGGAAGGAGTCTCATCTTGTTTTCCTTGAGTGGAAAGGCAGCAGCTGCAATCCAGCGCTAGGTACAGCTGAAGGGGTGTAGGTGAAAAAGGGCTACAGAGGATTTTCTTGTGAGAAGAATTTGCCATAGAAAAATATTCCTCCTGTACCTCACCTCAAAAAGTCCTCCCCAAAACAGAACCTGCAAATTCTTTTGGCTCTTCCACCCGGAGCACTTACAGCAAGATTGGCTGATCTGATGTGATGACGTTCCCGTTCATGTGAAGGTTGCACTTCATTGGCTGCCCTAAAAAAACCCAAAACCAAATTTCATATCCCCAGCAAGGCAAGACCCCAGAAGCATTACACTGACGTGCGGACAGAGGTGAGTGGATGCAGCCCCACACATTGGGGAATTGTGGGGAGCCATTAGAGACAGCAGCTTCACTCTTGAGTCATGGCAAAGTCAGAGCACTTGCAAGCAGCAGCGGAGCTACCGTAAGAGCTTAATGCAATTACAATACTCTAGCACCAGCATAACAGCTGGCCGAGCAATTACAGAGTAGGCTGCTATGGTTTAGCAAAGATGCAAGAGAATCTCCGATTGTGAGCTGCTTTCACCTTAAGTGACTTTGCTCGCTAGGATAAAGTTACAAGAGCCATCAATCCTCAAGTTTAAGGGCAAAGAGCAAGTGAATAACCATCTAGAGTCAGCAATGAATTTCTATCTACAATTATATATCGGTAAATTGTATTAGCTGAATCACTGTACTATTCAAAATCCATACAGAGACTGATATTCATTTTTGCAACCCCCTGATTTCAGAAATGCTTTGGATGTGCCTTGAGGCCTTTGCAAAACACAGGGGTTCGTCATACTGCCCAAGCAGGGACACAATGCCTTCCTGTGAAGTGTCCAGCATTGGCTGGGGTCAGAGACAGGATACTGGATTAAATGCACCAATAGTTTTATCTGGTGGGGAGAATTTTGTGTTTTTAACTTCAGCGGAAGCCAGAGGCAACCTCTGAGCTAGACCGCTCCCCTAGGGAAATAGATTTTGAAAACAACACTGACGGACAGTGGAGATACTCAACTACCTACATAAAACCTGTAGCATTGAACCCCAACCCCCTTTATCCAGCTCTCAGTAGCATTCCCTGACACACTCCCTCCTTGAGCAGCACAAGACTCTGAATTACCTTCTGAAATCTGCACCGAGCTGGAAAGCCTTTGATTGATTCATGCACCTGACCTTCAACTCCAGCCTCAAACTTACCATCTAAACATCTGTTGTTGTATTTCTTATATGCTGTGATGGCATCTTCCTTCTTCACAAAGACCACTTCAGCCACTCCAGGGTGCATGAGACGGGCTCGCTTTAGAGCGCCACACACACAAAACAGCTCCTGAGGACAGACAGCAGGTCATGGCTGTGCTTGCTGTCAGTGCCACATTAGAGTTATTGCTTTGATCTGACGGTCTTACCATGGTGGGCCAGGCTCAGAAAGAGGGCCCCCACATCCACAGCTGAGTAGTTCAAGACTCTGGGAGTGAAATAGCTAGCAGTCTAGAGATACCGACTATGGTATAAGTCAGTGGTGGGCTACACTGCGGCCCATCAGGGTAATGTGACTGTGGGCCACAAGACATTTTGCTGACGTTGACCGTCCACAGGCATGGCCCCCTGCAGCTCCCAGTGGCTGCAGTTCGTCATTCCTGGCCAATGGGAGCTGCAGGAAGCAACGAGCCGCTGGGATGTGCTGGCTGCCACTTCCTGCAGCTTCCATTGGCTGGGGATGGCAAAAGTGACCACTGGGAGCTGCAGGGGGGCCATGCCTGCAGACGGTCAATGACAGGAAAACATCTCGGGGCCCGCAATCAGATTACCCTGATGGGCTGCAGGTTGCCCACCACTGGTATAAGTACTTGGGTGTCTGATAGATTGATTACTAACACTACTGCAGGATGAAGCGTTCAAGGTTACTTCAGTCATAGCATAGGAAATAACTGGAGTTAAACCCAGTAACCCCTCTCTGTCTAACTGAAAGAGAGAGGAAGGTTTTTCCAAAGTGGGATTAAAAGGATTTCCATGTTTTTCATTTCTGAAAGGAACACAAATTAAAATTCTAATCAGCTGGGGGCCTATGTTTAGTGCTCAGGAGCTGGGAGCACAAGGGAGGCTTACTATGAGCAAGTGCTGTGGAGGTTCTGGATGTGGAGGGTGGGCAGTAGAAGGGTGAGAACAATGCCACGTATCCCTTGAAATCAACTCCTCCAGCCAACTACACATGGTCTCAATGCACCCTAAAAGGGATTTTTCTTCAGCATAAAGGTTAAGAAGTGGAAGGTAGGGAACTCTCAGAACTCTTCCGAAAAAACAAATGTCAACCCCTGCACTAATACAAAATGTGGCTAGTGCAATCAAATCTATGGAGAGGGGCATGAGGGAAATTCTAGCCACACAGAGCCCAGCAATAAATGGCACTCACAACAATGTCTTCCTCTGTGACTCTGGGGTGCAGATTGTTCACAGTCATCTTTGTACCTTCCAAAGGGCTGAACACCGGCTGCTAACACAAAGAAGAGCATATCATATGCAGAAGGACAGAGTAAAAGACATCAGAGAAGACATCATGGCAGAGAAAGCATGAATAAACTGAAGCAAATAGGGCCCTAGGGAAGGCAAATGGGAGAAGGGAGAGGGAAAAACAATGCTGAAAAGTTAAGACGGTACTAAGCTCCCTCAAACCTAGCCCAACTGGTCTTTACAGATAAAGCCCATCTTTCCTGCTGATAGGTCTCTGAAGTTATTTTTCCATCTCAACCCCAAGTGTGATCATTAGTTTAGCCCTGCACATGTAAACAGTCAGTTAAATCTCAAATCCCATTGGTCCCTGAAGTCACCATTGGTGTTGAAGTAACCACCCATTTCTTATCTTTTATCCTAGCAACACGGATTCTGCCAGGACTTCTGGGGGACAGAACATTCAACAAAAACATCAAGATGGGAAGCCCAAACATTCCCCCTTCTTACTGTTTAGCAATAAATGAGGATTCATAGACAGATTCAGCTTTAAAATGCCTGGAAGTGGGTTCTAGTCACCTAGATTGGCTTGACCCTCTAAGTAACAAATCCCATGTTGAGGGTGTGGGAGGGAGATGTCGAGGCGAGCTCTCCATCCAGCCAATCTAGACAGATTTTAGAGGTGTGGAGGGTATCCACTAGAAGGCAGACCCCTTATCTTGTACTCACCTCTACAGGTGCTGGTTCTTTTGGTGGTTCCTCCTTGGTCACCAAGGTCCGGGACATGTTTGTCAGGGCCTTTGTCCGAATGGGAGAGAGAGGTGCTGGGGGGGCTGTATAGGTGTCATTCTGGACCACTTTGGTGAGGGGGACGGTCTTGGAAAGAGAGAACTTATTGCCACTCAGCCCAGCCTAAACAAAGGGTGAATAACAGCATCCTTGAAAGCTGTAACCTTCTCAAGCAGAAACCCCTTTTCAAGCAGCAATAGCCAGGGAGAGTTACCAACACACACTGAGGTGCTGTCACACCCTCCCAGTCTGATGACTTTATGAGCTACTGGAGACTCTCAGCAGCTCCACCCCTGGCTGGGGAAATCAGCTAAAGCACTTATGGATGCATTTAGCCCTAAAGACAGTGTCACCGCTCCTTGCAGACAAGCACTGTTAAAGGATACTTGTTTTCACATTGCAGTAGTAAAGCTCAGTTAAGAAGGATTTTCATTTTACATCATTCATCCTGAAGATCCCAAAGCACTTTTCAAACTGCCTGCAGAGATCATTCATCCATTACGATTTATCTATCTATGGGCTAGAATGCAGTGGCCATTCTTCTCCAGAAACACTAACCTAGTATCACGGTAAGAGATGTGAAGAATAACATCTCCAGTTGGGGGCTGCTTGGGGAGTTTTAGGTCAGCAGAATATAATGATCATGCTTGGAATGTGGTCAGTGTATTGGAACTAACATCTCTACTCTTGCAAAAAAAATCCAGGAATTTTTAATGACCTTAAGTGGTCAGGAGCTCAGTTTTAAATCTTAGTCAGATGCTGGCAACTCCAGCAGTTAAGTGGCATTGATTCAGCACTGACTTAGATGAACCAAACCAGATTGTGGGCGCCAGGACAGCCACATTTATTTGCCTGCTTTTCCACCCTCCCCCAGATGGTTGGTGCCTGCGGATAGGCAGCCAGCTGCAATTTTGCAATGCAAGAGGATCTCTCTCTCTAGTTGTCCAGTCTGGGATCAGTGGGACCAGCAAGTTTCCACTACTCGCATGCTCAGGCAATGATGAGCCAGGTTCAAGGAACTATTCCCCCACCAGGGGAAGACAGCCAAAAGCCAACATGCAGGAATCTCCTACCAGTGACGGTAAGCAGTCATTCTGGCTGCAAAAGGCTTATAACAACGTACAGAGCCCAAAGAGGACTCCTCTGACCTGCAAGGTAAAGCTGGAAGCACAGGCATGAAGGAAAGGGAGGGGCTGAGGGCAAACACATTCCAAGGGGATCTTTTACATACTTTAAAAGAACATAAGCCCTGTAAAACTGCAGCCTGCATGTCCACCCAAGGTGAGCATGGTGTGGTGGGGACTGTCGAGACACTCCCTTACCGCGTTGTGCAGGAAGCTGTTTGTGGTGGTGATTTTCATCTGTTTGCTAGGAAGGGGAGATACACTTTCATCATCATCTTCCATGTCATACAGGCCCTAAAGACAAACAGCAAGCAAACGATAGTCTCACAAGGGCATGGTTTTACTCAGATGGCACCATGCCCATCACCTTCCTCTCCCCAACTACAGCCTCCTGAGGAACAGACCTGCTCACTGTCAGAGAGATGGTAGCAACAACCCCTCTCTGTGCCTTGCTCCTGCCCTCACAACTCAGTGACAAAGAGCTGAGGTTGGATAAATCTGATTCAAAAAGCAAGTGAACACAAGAGTGCCCTCGCAATGACACTTCTTCCTCAGGGATGCCACAGCAAAGAGAGTTCTCCAGAAATACTGCAGCTACATACAGATTTCTGAATCGCTGAACATTATGTGGACTCATGGACATTAATACAGTGAAGATTTAGTGCCTGCTGTTCCTTAGCATCCTGCCAGCTACCAGCCTAAAGCAAATGTACATGACTTTTTGGTAAGCAGATGGCTGCCAAATGCATGTGAGTCCAAACTTCCTTTTGAATAAACTGTATTCAACACATTAGATGCCTGTCCGGTCCCAGAAAACACTGTGCTGAGGAGGTCGAAATTCTTTGTTGCTGAATGAACAATTCATTTCCAAGCTTCGTTAGATGCTTTGAATCCCTACCCTCAACACTGTGGGGAACTCCCAAATACTTTCATTACATTGTAGCCAATACTGTTTTTAAGAGGAAATATAAATGCATATGGTTGTTTCCAAAACACAAAGCCAAGATACCTGCCCAAAGAGCTTATAATTCAACTCAAACACAAAGATATATGGTATATCTTGACTTTAGTAAAGCTTTTGATACTGTCTCGCAGGATCTTCTCATAAACAAACTAGGGAAATGCAACCTAGATGGAGCTATTATAAGGCGGGTGCAAAACTGGTTGGAAAACCGTTCCCAGAGAGTAGTTATCAGTGGTTCACAGTCATGCTGGAAGGACATAACGAGTGGGGTCCCGCAGGGATCAGTTCTGGGTCTGGTTCTGTTCAGTATCTTAATCAATGATTTAGATAATGGCATACAAAGTACACTTATAAAGTTTGCAGACAATACACCTCTACCCTGCTTTAAAGCTGTCCTCGGGAGCCAAAAAAATCTTACAGAGTTATAGGTGAAACTGCATTATATTGAACTTGCTTTGATCAGCCGGAGTGCTGCTTTACTGTGTTATATCCGAATTTGTGTTATATCGGGTTGCATTATAATAGGGTAGAGGTGTACCAAACTGGGAGGGGTTGCAACTGCTGAGGAGGATAGGATTAAAATTCAAAACGATATGGACAAACTGGAGAAATGACCTGAAGTACGTAGCATGAAATTCAATAAGGACAAATGCAAAGTACTCCACTTAGGAAGGAACAATCAGTTGCACACATACAAAATGGGAAATGACTGCAGAGGAAGGAGTACTGTGGAAAGAGATCTGGGGGACACAGTGGACCACAAGTTGATTATGAGTCAACAGAGTTACACTGTTGCAAAAAAAGTAAACATAATTCTGGGATGTATTAGCAGGAGTGTTGTAAGCAAGACACAAGAAGTAATTCTTCTGCTCTACTCTGCACTGATTAGGCCTCAACTGGAGTATTGTGTCCAGTTCTGGGTGCCACATTTTAGGAAGGATGAGGACAAATTTGAGAGAGTCGAAAGGGCTACAAAAATAATTAAAGGTCTAGAAAACATGACCTATCAGGGAAGATTGAAAAAACTGGGTTTGTTTAGTCTGGAAAAGAGAAGACAGAGAAGACATAACAGTTTTCAACTACATAAAAGGTTGTCACAAGGAGAAGGAAGAAAAATTGTTCTTAACCTCTGAGGAGAAGACACGAAGCAATGGGCTTAAATTGCAACAAGGGAGGTTTAGATTGGACATTAGGAAAAACTTCCTGTCAGGGTGGTTAAGCACTGGAATAAATTGCTTAGGGAGGTTGTGGAGTCTCCATCATTGGAGATTTTTAAGAGCAGGTTAGACAAACACCTGTCAGAAATGGTCTTGATAATACTTAGTCCAGCTACGAGTGTAGGGGACTGGATTAGATAACCTCTCGAGGTCCCTTACCGTTCTATAATTCTATACTCAGGGAAACAGTTTACAAAGTGTGGAGATCAGTGAAGAAAGGATCTGCAAAAGAAGTGGGTTTAAGGAGGACACAGGTTCTGGTTGGGCACAGGAAATAGGAGTCTGCTCCAAGCATAAGCTGCAGTAATGAAGAAAGCATGAAGGCAAGAGATGCAGCAGGACTGTAAGAAGAGGGATAGTTGGATGAAATGAGAGCAGAAGTATTGGCAGGGATGGAGTTGTGTGGAACACTGAGGATGAGGACAAGGGGCTTGTATCTGACATGGATGGAAAGAGAAAGTTGGCGAAGGGATTCACAGAATGCAGCAACATTGCCAGAAGAAAGGAAGAAAGAAGTGTTCTAACCAACGGCATTCTGGGCAGATAAGGGTGGGGAGTAAATTAAGAGATAAGACCAAAGAAGGCCAGAGATAAGGCAATTACACTCATCAAGGCAAGAGATGACCAAGACATGGAAAAGGTTTTACCATAGCTATGAAGAGGAAAAAATAGATTTGAGAGATACTGTGGAGGAAAACCCCAAAAGAAACAAGAGCCTGGGTACAGAAGAAGAGAAAAGAAATCAAAGGAGATGAGAATGTTACAAGTCTGGCTGGTGCTAAAAGATTTCAAATGCAAATATGGTAAAAGAAAGTGACAGCACAGAGTGCCAGATGTCTCCCTCAGACCTCCAGAGGAGGTGTGCTCAGTTAATGAATACAGAAACTACCAGGCTAAATCATAGCACTGGTCAACGTAATCCAGCATTCTGCCTCATCAGAGTCCAGTATTCAGAACTTCTGAGAAGGGGGAACCCCCCACATAATGCACCTGGTCATTTGTGAACAGACCACAACCAGATTCAGCCTAGCAGGCTGGATGTTGGACTAGATGGACCAACTGCATGATCTGGTGTGATATTACCAACGATTTTATGACAAGAGTCTAGAGGGAAGGGACACAGGAGAGGATTCTGCAAAGAAACTTTAAAACTCAGAAAGGCAAAGGTTGTAAATACCACCCTGTATTCTCAGAACTGTCATGTACGATAGCTACGATATAAAAGGTCCCTTTTATTTGACCTCTCCTCCTCCTACCTTCTTCACAAGAATACACAAGAGTCAAGGTGTGAAAGAACTTTCAAATTCCTCCCTTTCCAAGATACTAGAACCCAGAGGAAAATGAAAGGTGTCCCCGTCACATTTACTAATCCTTGGGGAAAACACATAATAACAAGTGGATAGTACCAGTACTGCCAGTGAATGGAACTCACCTGTCTCTGTGTGTGGTTGTTCACTACATTGATCCTCATTCCTGCAGGATGAGTGTGTCCTGGGACTGCAGCCTTCTGCTGTGGTATCAAAGGAAAGAAACAGCCAAAGGATTAACACCACAATCTGCCAGTCCCAGTCTCAAAACAGGGCAGCCATTTGTTCATTTCAAGAATACTTAAATAAGACTCACATCCCTGCTCTCATATATACCATGGTAGGTAGGACATAGAGACAAAGCCTCAGTTAGAAAGCACAGAAGAGTCAGAATAATGCAGAATCAATTTTTTTTTCTGCAGTAAGTGCTCAGCATGACACACCAGCCCAAAACAACAAAGGAATTAAGAGCTAAGGCCTAGGTAGAGGATTTATAACTGCCAATTATGTGAACTTTGACTCAAGATTAGCAGGAGATGAATTTAAAACCTGCAAGGCTAAGATCAGACTTATGCATATACAAATATTAAATATAGCTAAGTGACAGGATCTGCAGACTGCCCTTCTTTGGTGCTGTGGGAAGCAACAGTGCATATAACCACGTTTTATGGTATTGTCCAGAAACCTACACCCTAAGGATCAAAGTAATTCAAAAGCTCTGTTCTATATCAAGCATGAACTTATCCCTACTCAAGTATGAAGTTTTGCTTGAAGCTAATGCTGCACAAGATGGTACAGCTGGTCCTTTCAGCAGTCTGACCAGTTACTCTGTGCGACTGGAATAAACCCAGGGTCTACCACAAGGGTCTCAAACACGCGGCCCGCAGGAGCCCCCCACCTTCCCCCAGTATTTACCTAGAGTGGCTCTGGCCTGGAGCACACCGGGGTCAGGGCAAGCTCCCTGCCTGCCCTGCCCCCACACCGTTCTGGGAAGCAGAAAGAACGTGGGGGAGGATAGGTGCAGGGTGTGTGTTGATGTTGCTTCAGGCACCGCCCCCAGCAGCTCCCATTGGCCACAGTTCCCTGTTCCCGGCCAATGGGAGATGCTGGGGGTGGTGCCTGAAACAACAGCAATACACCCCTGCACCTCTCCTCACCCATGTTCCAGTATATGCTGGGCCAGTACATGCCCACCCCCCCGAACCGTGCCTGCAGTCGAACACCCTGCCCTGAGCCCCTTGCCGCACCCCTCCTGCACCCCAACCCACTGCCCTGAGCTCCCTGCCACACCCAACCCCCTGCCGTACCCTGAGCTCCCTGCCGCACCCCGCACCCCAAGCCACTGCCCTGAGCCCTCTGCCGCACCCCTCCTGCACCCTAATCCCCTGCCCTGAGCCCCCTGCCGCACCCCTCCTGCACCCCAATCCCCTGCCCTGAGCCCCCTGCCACACCCCTCCTGCACCCCAAGCCCCTGCCCTGAGCCCCCTGCCGCACCCCAGCCCACTTCCCTGAACCCCCTACCACACCCTTCCTTCACCCCAATCCCCTGCCCTGAGCCCTCTGCCGTACCCCTCCTACACCCCAACCCCCTGCCGCAACTCTCATCCCTCCTGCACCCCACATCCCAACTCCCTGCCCTGAGCCCCTGCCACACCCCACACTCCTCCTGCACCCCCTGGAGGCAGGGAGGGGGCGGAGTTGGGGTGGGGATTTTGGGAAGGGGTTGGAATGGGGGCAGGGAAGGGGTGGGAAGAGGCGGGGCAGAGCCACATGGAAGGGGTGGGGTGGGGGCAGGGCTGAGGGCAGCGGGGGGGGTTTCAGTGATGCGGCCCTTGGGCCAATGTACTAGTCCTCATGTGGGCCTCATGGTCATTTGAGTTTGAGACCCCTGATCTACAACTTCACCATTTCACAACTGACAGTTCCTTTTCTGGAATATTGGGTCTCTTAACTGTTTAGCAGCCATCTCCGAGAGCAGTATGTAACTTGTCCAGGACAGTGGGGCTAATATTCTCTTTGCAAAATTAGCATAGGAACTTTTAATAATCACAATGAGTCAGAGCCTCAGTTTTGCATTTCTAGAAGGCAGCATCTCCTGCAGCACAGCTCCCTCTAGGCTCCTTCTCTGCCACTGATTCAGATTCAGAGAGAATGTCTTCCCTACTAAACCACCACCACCACTTCCTGCAGCACACTGAGGTTTCCTTGGAGGCCTCTCATTCAGGTAATGATCAAGAACTATCTTCCATTCATGTCAGACATCTGACAAGATTGCATCCCAAGGCAACATGGCTGTCTGCCTGATGGGACCAGGACAGTTTAGTTTGTGGGTTGTGAGCAGGGGCATTTGCAAACAGCTGGGAATTTTGGCAAAACCTGTGAAGAATCTTAGATCACATGTAGGGTTTCCTCTGTGGTTTTAGTTATGTGATTTCATGTTGTTTTTAACTCTACTATGCACAATTCCAGCAGTTCTCAAACTGTGGGTCGGAACCCCAAAGTGGGTTGCAATCTCATTTTAATGGGGTCACCAGGGCCAACATTAGACTTGCTGGGACCCAGGTCTGAAGCTGAAGTCTGAGCTCCCACCCGCCACATCAGACAGCGGGGCTCGGGCTCCACCCCTCCCACTCCCGAGGTCATGTAGTAACATTGTTGTCATAAGGGGGTCATGGTGCAATGAAGTTTGAGAAGCCCTGCACTACTCCTTAGTCAGCTCTGTAGGGCAAGAGGAATTGGTCAAAAAAATCAGTAAGGTCATTAAAGTAGACCAAGTTTTCAGAAGCCACTTAAATCTTCTAGCGTGCACTGCAAGAGTCTTAACGCCTCACAGCCGAGAGCTCTGTACACATCCCTTTACCTTAACTGTCAAGGATTGCTATAAGTGTCACCTATTTGAATAATCAACCACTATGGGAAGCTTTACTGTACTGTGATTAATGCATCACACTACAGTAAAGTGAGAGAGCCAGCTTCTATCCTTTGGTCTAGTCTCTCACTCCCCAGGCTGGCAAGGACTGGGAACTCTGCAGAGATAATGTGCAATTTCTCCAAAAATTCAGTCCTCCAAATTCAAGGAGGAAATGGCTTTTCCTAGCAGACATGGGAAGCAGCTGAAAAGAGTGGTCAGGTAAGAGATTCAGCAAAAGGTTTTGGTAGCTGTGGTGCTCATCCTAGGGAGGAGGACAGTTTAGCAGCCAGAAGGGGTCAGGATCAGGTTGTAAGTTCCTGTTATCATGTGCGGTGGTTTGCTGCTCTCCCCCAGCACCTTTCCTTTTAGCTGTCCAGCATCCTCTCCTCCTTTACAGTGACATACGGGTCTACTCACTGCACTAAGTGCACGTGTAGTTCACTGTGGAGCCTGGCAGGTGATAAGCGGCACTGGGGTCCAGGAGAGTTAGCTGAGATTCATGTTACCTGAGGGCAGTGGTGGATTACCACACAGGCCCACAGAGCCTGTGCCCAGGAGCCCCGGCCAATGTGGGGGCCCCTGCAGGAGCACCGGAACTCTGGCCCTGCATCCTTGCTTCTCCTCTCCCCCCAGGGTCTTGCCACGCTGCTCCTCCTTTCCTGAGGCCCCGCCCGCTGGAGCCCAATGAGCATATTCCCCCCCTGCCTCCTTGTGCAGGGCTGGCCTGGGCCCTGCTGCTCACCCCCAAGCACCGCCACTCTTCTCCCCCCACCCCCCCCCAAGTCCCTTTTTGGCAAAACTGGCCATTTATCCCATTTCAGCCAGGTCACAGGGCCTTGGCGGGGAAAGGAAGGAGCATGGGGGGGCCCAAATGTTCTTTGTGCCCAGGGCACTAATAAATCTTAATCCACCTCTGCCTGAGGGTGGATGGGAAAGGTTGTATCCATGGCAACGGGGTAAAGTCAGAGATCAGTGAACAGAGGAAAGCTGGCAGGCCAATCAGTTGGCTATATTGAATCTGGGACAAAACCCGGGTTTTGTAATTTGTCAAGTAAATAGGCCACTTCCTGAAAACGAGAACTTTCCTGCTAAAACAGGTCATCATCAGCTTGTGCTGGAAAAGGGCTGGAAAAGAAGAGAAGATGGGGAAATGAAGACCAAAAATGTAGATATCTGTTATAAATGCAAATAACTGCATATTCTAACTTGTAATCTTATTCTTGCAGACAGTCCTATCCAATTAACAGAACATCCAACCACGCTGTCCAGATGGGTGTTTTGCTATGATGATCAGCAGTGTAGGAGTTAATGATGATACTTATAGACTCATAGACTTTAGGGTCAGAAGAAACCAATATGATCATCTAGTCTGACCTCCTGCACAAAGCAGGCCACAGAACCCTACCCATCCACTTCTATAACAAACCCCTAACCTATATCTGAGTTATTGAAGTCTTCAAATTGTGGTTTGAGGACCTCAAGCTGCAGAGAATCCACCAGCAAGTGACCCAGAGGAAGGAGAAAAACTGCAGAGGAAGGCGAAAAACCTCCAGGGCCTCTGCCAATCTGCCCCAGAGGAAAATTCCTTCCCGACCCCAAATATGGCGATCAGCTAAACCCTGAGCATGTGGGCAAGACTCACCAGCCAGCACTCAGGAAAGAATTCTCTGCAGTAACTCAGATCCCATCCCATCCAACATCCCATCCCAGACCACTGGGCATACTTATCTGCTGATAATCAAAGATCAATTGCCAAAATTAAGCTATCCCATCATACCATCCCTTCCATAAACTTATCAAGCTTTGTCTTAAAGCCAGATATGTCTTTTGCCCCCACTAATCCCCTTGGAAGGCTGTTCCAGAACTTCACTCCTCTAATGGTTAGAAACCTTCGTCTAATTTCAAGTCTAAACTTCCTAGCGTCCAGTTTATACCCATTTGTTCTTGTGTCTACCTTGGTACTTAGCTTAAATAATTCCTCTCCCTCCCTAATATTAATCCCTCTGATATATTTATAAAGAGCAAGCATATCCCTCCTCAGCCTTCTTTTGGCTAGGCTAAACAAGCCAAGCTCTTTGAGTCTCCTTTCATAAGGCAAGTTTTCCATTCCTCGGATCATCCTAGTAGCCCGTCTCTGAACCTGTTCCAGTTTGAATTCATCCTTCTTAAACATGGGAGACCAGAACTGCACACAGTATTCTAGATGAGGTCTCAACAGTGCCTTATACAACGGTACTAACACCTCCTTATCTTTGAGGAAATACCTCGCCTGATGCATCCTAAAACTGCATTAGCTTTTTTAACGGCCATATCACATTGGCGGCTCATAGTCATCCTGTGATCAACCAATACTCCAAGGTCCTTCTCCTCCTCTGTTGCTTCCAACTGATGTGTCCCCAGTGTATATCTAAAATTCTTATTATTAATCCCGAAGTGCATGACCTTGCACTTTTCACTATTAAATTTCATCCTATTATTATTACTCCAGTTTACAAGGTCATCCAGATCGTCCTGTATGATATCCCGGTCCTTCTCTGTGTTAGCAATACCCTCCAGCTTTGTGTCATCCACAAACTTTATTAGCACATTCCCGCTTTTTGTGCCAAGGTCACTAATAAAAAGGTTAAATAAGATTGGCCCCAAAACCAATCCTTGAGGAACTCCACTAGTAACCTCCTTCCAGCCTGACAGTTCACCCTTCAATACGATCCCTTGGAGTCTCCCCTTTAACCAGTTCCTTATCCACCTTTCAATTTTCATATTGATCTCCATCTTTTCCAATTTAACTAATAATTCCCCATGTGGAACCGTGTCAAATGCCTTACTGAAATCGAGGTAAATTAGATCTACTGCATTTCCTTTGTCTAAATAATCTGTCACCCTTTCAAAGAAGGAGATCAGGTTGGTTTGGCATGATCTACCTTTAGTAAAACCATGTTGTAATTTGTCCCAATTACCATTGGCCTCAATGTCCTTAACTACTTTCTCCTTCAAAATTTTTTCCAAGACCTTACATACTACAGATGTCAAACTAACAGGCCTATAGTTACTCGGATCACGTTTTTCCCTTTCTTAAAGATAGGAACAATGTTAGCAATTCTCCAGTCGTACGGTACAACCCGTGAGTTTACCAATTCATTAAAAATTCTTGCTAATGGGCTTGCAATTTCATGCGCCAGTTCCTTTAATATTCTTGGCTGAAGATTATCTGGGCCCTCCGATTTTGTCCCATTAAGCTGTTCAAGTTTGGCTTCTACCTCAGATGTGGTAATATCCACCTCCATATCCTCATTCCCATTTGTCATCCTTCCATTATCCCTAAGCTCCTCATTAGCCTTATTAAAGACTGAGGCAAAGTACTTATTTAGATATTGGGCCATGCCTAGGTTATCCTTAACCTCCATTCCATCCTCAGTGTTTAGTGGTCCCACTTCTTCTTTCTTTGTTTTCTTCTTATTTATATGGCTATAGAACCTTTTACTATTGGTTTTAATTCCCTTTGCAAGGTCCAACTCTACATGGCTTTTAGCCTTTCTCACTTTATCCCAACATGTTCTGACCTCACTAAGGTAGCTTTCCTTGCTAATCCCACCCTTCTTCCACTCCTTGTAGGCTTTCTGCTTTTTCTTAATCACCTCATCCAGCTTGGTCTACAACTCCTGCCTCTGGTTTTTTCTCCCTTTTTTGGGATGCAGGCTTATATTTTCCTCAGATTTTTTCTGGGCAAGATGAGGGTGCTTCACATCTCTCAGTGCTACTACTTCAGTCTGTCTGAAGACTCAGAACGCTGCCTTAGTCACATGTAGAAGATTTTATTGGCCACTAGAAGGACCAGAATCACTTTTGCTCACATGAAAGCTCAGATTTTGCAGACAACACTCCAAATACCAAAAATCCAGACACCATAAAACCTGGCATGCCTATTTCAGTGTCTGGGTTAAAATTCATCACTATGGTTCCCACATTCCTCCTCTGTAATCATTTGAATTCATCTATCCAACCGCTATCATTGTAACTGGCCTGTCATAGCACAGATGGTGGGGATCAAGTGATAGGATAGCAGTGACTACCTACCTGAATTGTTTTGGTGATCTTCATGGCTGGGGTCACTGTCCCCACAGATGGACTTACAATTGCAGCAGTAGGAGCACTCCTTTTCAAGCTGATCTTCTCTCTGGCATCTATCACTTTGGTCACCTTCTCAGCAGGCACACTCTGCTGCTTGCGGGAATTCAGCATTTCCCGGGCATCCTGCACTTTCCCTTTGATTTTGAACCGAGCATCTTTCTGAAGCAGTTTCTCCCGAGCATCTTTAACTCCCAGTTTGTGTCGCGCATCAGTGAGGCCAATCTTTTGCCGGGCATCAAATGTCCTTTGGAAACTGATGGTTGGTGTTGGTCTACTTAAAAGAGTTTGCTGGATCCCAATTCGAGATCGAATGCCTCCAAATACTGGCCTGCTGTTTAGTCTGGAAAAATATATTTCAGACTGATAAAGTGGGTTATAACATTAATGGAAGCATTTCTGTGGGTGCAAACAAAACCCTGTATTCCCAAACAGAACCCCGAGTATGCATGTGCACATACAAAACAGCAGCAGAGTGATATTCCAATAGTCTATCTATTCTAAAGGTCCTAGGTGTTTTATAAGCTGATTAATAAACTATATGACATGATATGCAAAAGGCAAAACGACAAGATTTTTAAAAATGAGTTCCTAAGTCCATACTTAAGCAGCTGTAAATGCTGAACATACAGCAGCTCCCATCTAAGCCCTTATGACTTCAAGCGTTGTTATTTTGGGGGAACCATGCAAAGACCAAAAGGACAGAAACAGCTTTCCACACTTTTGGATTCAGCACATCCTTCAACATGTTCTTTGTAACACAATATGCCCTGGTAGAAAAACAAAATTAACCTGTACTGACATCTTTTCAAGAATTCCTGTTAGACAAACACAAGTTATGTTTTCTTGAAGTGCATGACCCTCAGATGTTAGGATGTGTGAGTGGCTTACACCATTTTCACTTCAATTCACCCAGTTCCAGTATTAGCATCTGAGCAGAATTATACAGACTGCTACCTACTTAACGCTGTTGAAAGCAGTCAGGATTCTCTGTATTGAAGATTAAGTTAAATCAGTGTTATCAAGAGAGCAAGAGTTAAAGAAAAAAGTAGGTGGTATGACGACTGTCACTTTTCTGCAGAGAATCACTCCTGTAGTAACTGAATGATGCCTAATACAGGAGGAACCAGTAACCACATCACTCCATATAACTCTGTTCCTGTTATTACAAATTCTACTTAATAGCTTGATGTGACAAATAAAATAAGAGTTATCACTTTCATAATGTTTGAGTGGGCAAGCAGATTTTATGCCTAGACTTTTGAATTTTCATGACAATCTTGCAAGGCTGTATTAAACAGCATTATATAGTAATATAAATTAATTCTGCTTGCCAAATACTAAGTAAGGCATATTAGCTGGATCAGGGAGCTTACAATCCATGTCAGACACCATGAACAAGAAATAGACAAGGCACAAATGTTCAAGTAAGGGATGCTGTTGACAGATTACTGCTGAGCAAATGAAGGTTGTAAGGATTCCTGTTAAGAAGGGTTTTGAAAGAGAGAGAGGAAGTGCTTCGTGTAATAAACAGCATAAGACTGTTCCAAGAATGCAGGAAAGCATGAATGAAGGGACAAAGCCAAGGCCTTGGCTAGACTAGGATTTAAAAGTGTGTTAAAATGTACTAGCCAAGTAGTTCTCAATCTTTTGGGGCTCAGGATCCATTTGTAAATGTTTATGACTTGTCACAACCCAGTAAATAGTCTGGGGGTGGACGTCCTGGGGTGGTTTCAGTCAGATCCTGCCCCGGGGGTGGGGCACTCACCCCACAGTGGCAGCTCCTGTGCTGTGGGGCTGGCTGGGTTTGGCTCTCTGCTCCCGGCATTGCAACCTCTGGGGTTGCAGTGCTGGTCTGGTCTGGTCCCGCCTCCGTGACTGGATAAAATTTGTGAGTGGAGTTCTGACCTGCCTCACAGGGTTACAGCTTGGTTCACTCAAATTTGGACTGTTGAGGCTCCCATCATCATGACAGCTGGGCCCTGGGACCACAGAGATTGTAGTGCCTGGAGCAGGGAGGCAAGCCCAGCCAGCCCTGTGGGACAGGAGCTGCCACGTGACCCTTTGGAACATTCTCGCAACCCAATTTCTTGCAACCCAACCCATGGGTTGAAAAATGCTGCACTAGTCAATATGCGTAAGCTAACCTGTTGTAGAAGATGAAGCTAGACAAGATAATGTAGACTTTAACTTATCCACTTTAGCACATGTTCAAGTCTAACCTCTCCCCAAACTAAAACCATGGGAGCAGACTGGATTGCCTAGGAAGAGCAGAGAGAGAGATGCGAAGCATGAACAGGGTCTTGAGGAGCATCGAGTGTCTGAGGCAAAAAGGAAGGTCAAAAGCTGCCATAGGAAAAGGTAGCAGGGCAGGAAAATCAAGAGGGCACATAGGCCTTGTCTACACTAGATATATACTTGCTATGCTAAGAATCATTCTCACCTCTTAACTACCTTATAACGCATGTCACATCCACAAGAACGCTGAACAGTTTTGCAGGTGTGCTATCAACTGTATGAAGGAGACTATGATTTTTCAGATCTAAATATCTGTTTAGTCTGAATCATTTCATCCTGAACTCTGGCCAGTGTGGCTGCAGACTAGCCCAAATGTTTAAACTAGGCCTTCCATGTCCCACTGCTGGGAGCTGTGCTGGGAACTGCAGGCAGGGTACCCAAGAACACAGAAAACGTGAAGTCCTACACTTAAAGCAGTGTGTTAGCGTGGCTGCAGGGCAAACCTGCAATAGTTACTGAATCCTTTCAGCACGGCTAGTGTGGACTCACTGAACCCTTTATGCTTAGCCTGGTTCAGTTCTCCAGTGTAGACAAAGCCGCAGCAGGGGAGGCCGAGAGAAGAGCAGCGGAGCAGCAGTCTCGGGAGGCAGCAGATCCCTTTGCTCTGGCAGGGAGGGGGCTTGCGCAGGCGAAGGCAGGAAGCTGGAGGGGAGCCTAGGCGAGCACCGGGAAAGGGCAGGGCGACCCCCACGGCACAGCGAGGCTGCCGGCCCCATACGGGAGAGGCCGGTCCCGCACCCGGGAGGGGGGGGGACAGGGGGCAGCAGCCGCCGCCGCCGCCGAGCTGCCCCCTCCCTGAATCTCCATTCCCCCCATCCGGTCTGACTGACAACAAGGCCAGCCAATTAGCATCTAGAGAGGGGTCCCAGGGGACAGAGACTCAGCCAATGGAAAGTCGGGGGTGTGAGGAGGGGGCGGCCGCCGCTGGAACAGGCCCAGGCAGGGGTGATAGTGGGGCTCGGAGTCCCGCCGGTGACTCCCCGCCCCAGCGCGCTGCGTCCCGGGCCCCCGGCCGCTCACCTCCCCTTCACCGTCACACCGCGCTTCCGGATGAGCTCGTCCAGGGACAGGTCCGCCATCTTGTCGCGGGGCCCAGAGACAAGACGCAGCGAGCGAGTCCCGGACATGAGATTAAACTACTTCCGCTTCCCCTCCCAGCTCCGCGCGGCAACGGGGCTGCATCGCGCGACCCACCCTCCCCGGGCGCGCGCGCGCGCCACAAAGAGGGCGAGAAGGTAAGGCGCGCGGTTCCCACAATCCTGTGCGTCCGAAGACTCCATATTTGCATACGGGACGACGGTTACGTGGACGATTTCTACCCCGAAAATAATGCTCACGCTGAAAAGAGACACGATGGAAGCGTAAAGAGTGTCTGGAACCGCGGCCTGGGTTAACCTGAATCCGGAGTGGAACTGCCGCCTCGCTCACCCCGACTGTGATAGCATCCGCGTCGGCTCCCCCCTCTAGCTGCTCCATTTTGCCGTTATGCCTTAAACTTATGAGTAAGGAAAATAACGATCCGGGGTGACGCCCGGGTCCTCACTGCTAATGTGAGAAGAATTTTTGCGCGGGCACAGGTCGCCCCCAGGGTGACTCGCCTACTTAGCGAGATGCCCGGGTGCTGTGATCTGCCCGATCCCACCCACCTGCTGATGTGGCAAAGACAAAGAAGTTGTGCTTGTTTCGTGCACGAGCTGTTCCTTGCTCGGGCCTTGTGTGCTTGGCATGGTTCAGTGCGGCGGCGACAGAGCGCCGTGCTGGGCACAGCCCTTTAAAAGGTTTTTTTTTTTTCCTACGGTCCGGGCGCTTTCCAGCTCTGGGACCAACGAAACGAACTCGTTATTTCGGCTTCCTCATATCCAGGCACGGACACCCGCGGGGGCTGAACTGGCAACATTTTGCAGCGCTAAAAAAAACAAACATGAACAGACCTGTCCAGTTTTATACGTGAACGCGTGTTGTGTGAGTCTCATGAAACAGATCAATGAGCAAAACGGGAAGATCTTTGCCTGCCAGTTAAAAGTGTTTCAGTTCCATTTGCCTTCTGCCCGGACTGAACTTCACACCAAGAGCAATTAGGGGGTAACGTAACATAATTAAATCTATGTCCTAGTCTATCAAATACCATAAACAGTATGCTAACAAAATACTAAGTTTAGCCCTAGCATTTTCAGTCTATTCATCAATAACCTACAGACCCTATTAGTGCAAACTCAGAGCTCCCACTAAAAGAAAGAAAGAGAAAATCAGCTCTGTGTGACAGGGGTGCTGGAAAAATTTGTATGTGGGGATGTGGGGCTGAGAGCAATTGAACCAAATTGTAAACGCACTGTATAATGGAAAGACATCAAGCCAGGGGTTGTGGCAGCACCTCCAGCACCCTTTGGGTTCCAGCACCTATGCTGTGTTGATATTTTGGTCATACAATGTGTCTAGGCAAGCAAGGCTACAATAAGTTACAACAGCTAGAAACATACTGTAAAACATTAATGGATGCAATATAAACGTTTAAATATTTTTGAGGAAGTTGTGGGGGAGAGGAACCACTCACAATCAGACAAAAAGAGATAACTGTGCAAAGCGTACATGTAAATCCAAAGTCTGCAAGTTTTTACTATAAATCTAGGAGACATTTCATTTCCAATGACACATGATCTTTCACTCCTAAGAGTCTTGAGAAAACTTGTGTCCCGCTGTTTTCTTAGAATTTGCAGATTCAGGGGCTGGTGAGGTGACCTGTGCAGAGATGGCTGTTTGCTTCACCAGTGGGCTCTGCTGGAGCCTGGTCAGAAAGCCCATACAGGAGAGTTAGGAGTGGAGCCTGACCTTGCTGAGTAGGTTTCCTTTCTCAATGTTTATTAGAAGCTTCAGGGGTCTCTAAAGCCCCCGGGTCAGCTTCTGCTCGTGCTCTGTTACATTTCAGCGGGATCAGTCCCACAGTCCCCAGAAATCATGTAGGCGAGACTGTCCCCTCCACAACTCCTCTCATTTCTGAAGTGTCATTTCCCCCTACACTCCCTGGGAGAGAGTGAGGACAGGCACAGCACCAAAGGAACCTCTTCCCTAGGACATCTTCCTTGGTGACTTGCTGCTTTCTGCTAACTCTTTCCAGAGCAGGGGCACTCTCTTACAGGAGCAATTTTCCTCCCATCGTGGCTTTCCAAGGCTGACCCTTTAAATATGCAGAGCCAACCCATGCTCCCACAATGAAGAAAGAAGGATACACTGGTTAAAAAGCCAACCTGCCTTATAAGGGAAGTGAAAGCAGCTATTAAAATAAACAAATAAATAAATACATAGAGGGATGCTAATAGCAATTAATATAATTTAAAAGCTAGGAATTGTAGAAAATTGGTAATGGAAACAAAAGGATACATGGAGACAATAAGAAGATTTTTAGTATATTAGGACCAAAGTTAATCTTAACTATAGTGTTGGTCAGTTACTAGCTGGAAATGATGGAATTGCCAACAATAATGTATAAAAGGCAAAAATGTTCAATAAATATTTTAGTTCTGTGTTCAGGAAGAAGCCAGCTGATGTATTACTTAATTTACAAACTCTTTGGGGGCAGGAACCGCCTTTTTTTGGTTCTGTGTTTGTGTAGCACCTCGCACATGGGGTCCTGGTCCATCTCTGCTAGGTGCTATGGTAATACAAGTAATAAATAATAAAATTATTCCTATACAGTGCAGAAATACTTTTCATTCCAACAGTAGCTCAAGAGGATATTAAACAGCAGCTACTAAAGATAGATATTTTTAAATCAGCCAGTCCAGCTAATTTGCATCCAAGAATTTTAAAACTGGCCAATGAGCTCTCTGGCCCATTAATGTTGATTTTCAATAAGTCTTGGCACAATGAGGAATCTCCAAAGGACAGGAAGAAAGCTTATGTGCCAATATTTAAAAAAGGTAGATGGGATGGCCCAGATAATTATAGGCTGTCAATCTGACATCACTCCTGGAGAAAATAGTGGAATGGCTGATACAGGACTTCATAAAGAACTAAAAGAGGTTAATATAATTAATGCCAAGCAACATGGGTCTGTGAAAACTAGATCTTGTCAAACTAACTTGAGATTTTTTTTGATAAGACCACAAGTTTGGCTGATAAAGAAAAGAGTGTTGCTGTAATATAATTAGACTTCTGTAAGGCATTTGACTTGGTACTGCATGGCATTTTGATTACGAAACTAGAGAAACAAAATCAACATGGTAGACATTAAATCATTAAACACTAACTTACTGATGGGTATTAAAATGTAATTGTAAAGGGGGAATCATCATCAAACTGGTTTGTTTCTAGTGAGGTGTTGCAGGGATTGGTTCCTGGCCCTATGTTGTTTGACATTTTTATTAATGACCTAGAAGAAAACATAAAATCATTACTCATAAAGTTTGCAGATGACACAAAGATTGAGGGAGTGGTAAATAATGAAGAGGACAGATCATTAAACAGGGAGCAATCTGGCTCACTTAGGTCAGGTCTACACGGCATGCTTACTTCAGTATAACTACGTTGCTCGAGGGTGTGAAAAGTCCACACCCCTGAGTGACATAGTTATACCGACCTTAACCCCCTGTGTAGACAGCGCTATGTTGGGGCTGGGGGGGAGAGCTTCTGCCACCATGGCTACCACTTCTCGCTGAGGTGGAGTTATTAAGCCAATGGGAAAACTCTATCCCATCTGCTTAGAACAGTGGTCACCAACCAGTCATTCGCGTTCAACTGGTCGATCCTGGAGTCTCTCCCAGGTGATCACGATCTCCACGGGTGTAGTGGGACTGCCTCTGCCACCAAGGCAGGGTCCCTGCCTGCCCTGGCCCCACGCCTTTCCCAGAAGCCACCAGCACGCCCCCATGGGCCAGCGGGAGAGGAGCAGGGGTCTCTGGATGCTGCTCCTGCCTGCAAGCACTGCCTCTGCTGTGCCTGCAGAGAGGGACAGCGTGCAGCCACATGTCCCCCTTGTGGCTGCAGGGGAGCGTTGACCCCTTTCGGGAGCGGTGCGGGGCTGGGGCAGGCAGGGAGCCTGCCTTAGCCCCACTGCACCACTGCCCGGGAGCCACCCGAGGTAAGTGCTGCCTGGCAGGAGCCCGCAGCAACCAAACCCCCAGCCCTGAGCCCCCTCCTAGAGCCAGCACTCCATACCCCCTCCTGCACCCCAGCACTGTGCTCCAGCCCAGAGCCCCCTCCTGCACCCAAACTCCCTCCCAGTACTTGTACGCCTCATCCCCTCCTGAACCCCAAACCCCTGCCCCAGGCTCAGCCCGGAGCCCCCTCTCATACTGCAACCCCTCCCGGCCCCAGCCCAGAGCCCGCACCCCTTCCTGAACTCCAACCTCCTGCCCCAACCCGTTGTAATTGAGTGAGAGTGGAGGAGAGCGAGCGACAGAGGGGGGGAATGGAGCAGCAAACATCAGCACTTGGATGATCACCTGATCTGTAGATGAAATTAGGTTGTTAGTCACCTGCAATTCATTGGCCTTCTGAAAATATAGTCTGTTCTGGCCTTGCCTTTTGTATGAAATTCCCTGGCTTTATCATGGAAATTATATAATAGACATACATCCAGCGCTGTTATGCCATCTCTGTCTGCATAACAGTCCCAAGCAACCTTCGTTGCACAGTTGACTGAATTTACAAAGAAAGACAAAGATACATTTGTCAATGCAGTGAACATCTCAATTCTCATTAACATCTGGAGACATTTGCCTAATTCTCCATTCAATGAAATTGATTTTAGCATGAACTAACCATATTGACATATTTCTTCCCTGTAGAGCATGCAATAACTACCCAGAATGTTATTTCTTCACTGTTTCCTGTTCTCAGGAGAGCAGTAAAAATCAATGAGATAGAGATGGCAAAATCAGTTCTTGTTAAGATGGACAGCTGGAGCCAAGATTTCCTGCAAGAAGTAGAGAAGATGGGGAAAAAGTAATCTCTTTTTCTCTAGAAACTTTTGGCAGAGAATCAGTTGGATAAGGAGAGACAAGTCTAGTAAGTCATTTAGGGCCAAACATTTAAAGGTATTAAAGTGCCTAAAGATGCAGATGGGTGCTTAGAGGGCACCTTGGAGGTGCTTTTGGAAATCTCACTATGGCCCAGATCCTCAAAGGTATTTAGGTGACTAACTCCAATTGAAAGCAATGTAGGTTCAGCACCTAAATATCTTTGAGGATCTGGTCTAGGTGCCACTCTGGATCTTTAAGCACTTTTAAAAATCTGGTCCTTTGTCCCTCACCTCACACTGTAGCAGGTTTGGGTTCAATATCCCTGAACCAGCCATATTAGGTACATAAAGAGTTTTGAATACTTCCACCCTCCCTCCTGTATAGTCCCATCACTGCTCCTTTGGCTGCTTATTTAAGTGCTTTCTCTGCTTTGCTTCACCAGAATACCACATTTGTATTTCAGCTTCTCTGACCTGAGGAAGGAATTTGAGAAACGGACTGACCTCTCCAAACTGAGCATGAAAGCAAGTAAGGGAGAAGGGCAGGAAGAAAGGACATACAAGAAAAGAGCAGGGGGCTCAAGGAGCCTGGCCCCTTATTGCATCTCCACCCCTTGCTTTGTCCACACTACAGCTTAAAATCGATATTAGTAAAATTGATTTTATAAAACAGGGTTTATAAAATCGATTTTACGCGTCCACACTAGGGCACATTACGTCGGTGGTGTGCGTCCATGGTCCCAGGCGTCCATCGATTTCAGGAGCGTTGCACTGTGGGTACCTATCCCATAGTTCCTGCAGTGTTCCCTGACCCTTGGAATTATGGGTTACTACCCCAGTGCCTGATGGGGCAAAAATCACTGTCGTGGGTGGTTCTGGGTACAGCCTCACCCCCTCCCTTCCTGAAAGCAGAAGACAGCCATTTCGCGCGTTTTTTACTGGGTAAAGTGAGCAAACGCCATTTTACAGCAAGCATGGACCCTGGTCTGATCAGTACCTTGATCATGGACGTTGTAAACAGTTCACGCATTCTCGTGCTGTCTGTGCTGAACCATGAACAGCAAATGCAGGAGAGGATGCTGCAGCGACGGCAGCGCAGCGACGAGAGTGATGAGGACCTGGAGACTGAGTTCTCTGAAACCGCGGGCCCCCGCGCTTTGGAGCTCCTGATGGTAATGGGGGAGGTTCTAACCATTGCTCGCCAATTTTGGGCCCGGGAAACAAGCACAGACTGGTGGGACCGCATAGTTTTGCAGGTGTGGGACGATTCGCAGTGGCTGCGGAACTTTCGCATGCATAAGAGCACTTTCTTTCAACTTTGTGACTTGCTTTCCCCTGTCCTGAAACACCATAATACCAGGATGAGAGCAGCCCTCACAGTGGAGAAGTGAGTGGCAATAGCCCTCTGGAAGCTTGCAACGCCAGACAGCTACCGGTCAGTCGGGAATCAATTTGGAGTGGGCAAATCTACTGTGGGGGCTGCTGTGCTGGAAGTAGCCAAAGCAATCATTAAGCTGCTGCTACGAAAGGTTGTGACTCTGGGAAACGTGCAGGTCATAGTGGATGCCTTTGCTGCAATGGGATTCCCTAACTGTGGGGGGGCCATAGATGGAACCCATATCCCTATCTTGGCACCGGAGCACCAGGGCACCCAGTACATAAACCGCAAGGGGTACTTTTCAATGGTGCTTCAAGCACTGCTGGATCACAAGGGACGTTTCACCAACATCCACGTGGGATGGCCAGGAAGGGTTCATGACGCTCGTGTCTTCAGAAGCACTGCTCTGTTTAAACGGCTGCAGCAAGGGACTTACTTCCCAGACCAGAAAATTACAGTTGGAGATGTTGAAATGCCTGTAGTTATCCTGGGGAACCCAGCCTACCCCTTGATGCCATGGCTCGTGAAGCCATACACAGGCAGCCTGGACAGTCGTCAGGAGTTGTTTAACTACAGGCTGAGCAAGTGCAGAATGGTGGTAGAATGTGCATTTGGCCATCTCAAAGGGCGCTGGAGAAACTTACTTACTCACTCAGACCTCAGCCAAACCAATGTCCCCTTTGTTATTGCTGCTTGCTGTGTGCTCCACAATCTCTGTGAGAGTAAGGGGGAGACCTTTATGGCGGGGTGGGAGGCTGAGGCAAATCACCTGGCCGCTAATTACGTGCAGCCAGACACCAGGGCAATTAGAAGATCACACCAGGAAGCGGTGCGCATCAGAGAAGCCTTGAAAACGAGTTTCATCATGGGCCAGGGTACGGTGTGACTGCTGTGTTTCTTTCCCCTTCATGAACCTCCCCGCCCCCATGTATTGACTCCTGCTGCTGCAAGCAAGCTACCCTCCACCCTTCCATAACAGCTTGCTTATGGAAATAAAGTTACTATCTGTAAAAAACCTTGTATTCTTTATTAAAAGTCAGTCCCTGTAAGCAACCCACCCTCCCTCTTGCTTTAAAAAGCATGTAATTAAAAATACATAAGTAGGGGTTTTGGAGGAGGATGGGAGGGAGGGAGGGAAGAGAAAGGCAATTAAGGAAGCCTTGAAAACGAGTTATATCATGGGCCAGGGTACGGTGTGACTGCTGTGTTTCTTTCCCCTTCATGAACCTCCCGCCCCCATGTATTGACTCCTGCTGCTGCAAGCAAGCTACCCTCCACCCTTCCATAACAGCTTGCTTATGGAAATAAAGTCATTCCCTGTAACCAACCCACCCTCCCACTGCCTTTGAATAGCATGTCCTTATAAGAACAGTAAAAGAAATGAAAAGGTACCCCGGGAGTGGTTTGGGAGGAGTATAGGAGGGAAGAAAAAGGCCATTAAGGGCATTTCAATGTAATGACAGTCTTTTGGTTGGACTGTCCACGGGGGTGGAGTGGGCAGGTGCAGAAAGCCTTCCCCCACGCGTTCTTACATGTCTGGGTGTAGAAGATATGGGACATGGTGAGTACTGAGGGAGGTTAAACATGGGCTGGAGTAGCACTCTGTGACCCCGCAGCTCTTCCACCAGACTTCGGAGGATGTCAGTTTGATCGCGCAGCAGCTCCAGCGTTGCAGCCCGCCACCGCTGATCTTCCTGCCTACACCTCTGATCTTCCTGCCGCCACATCTCATCTCGAGCGTCCCTCCTGTCCTCACGTTCACTGGCAGCGTCCCTGTACTTTGCGACCACTTCTTTCCACTCCCCCAGATGAGCTCTTTCACTGCGGGTTACTGCCATTATTTCTGTGAACATCTCCTCCCGTGTCCTCTTCTTCCTTATTCTCCTTATCTGACCTATCCGTCGGACTGGGGTAGGGAGGCTTGAAAAATGTGCAGCTGCATGAGTGGGGGAAAAGAGTGATAGAAGGATCATAAGAGATACATTTCACAGAACAATGGTTATACTCTTTCACAGTGAACTACACTATTCACCGTACGTAGCACATGTCACTTCACTACAAGGTCGCCTTTGGATTCTTTTAGTATTTAGTGCTTGCGGCTGTGGTGTCAGAGATCAGCACAGACGCAGGTCCGGGGATTACAAATCAGCTTGCAGGCGGACATGGTAAGGCATACATCTAATGGCAGTTAACCGTGCAACCTCTTTTATTCCCCCGTACCACTGGCTATTACCAGGTAACATTCATGCTTGGCAGCCAAACTGCTAGAAAGCACATCTTCTGCTTCTTTTCTTATGCCATCAGAAAGGTTAAGCACTAGAGGAAAATTGTGAATGGTTTCCCCCCCCCCACTCTGCATGTCTGCTGTAATGGCAGGTCACTGAAACTTTACCACCTCCCCCCTCCCCCCTCTATGCCTTGGCAATTAGCAGCAATAATTCCTGCTGCCCAAATGCTAAAAAGGTCAGCGCCATTAGAGACACCTCCCCGTAGGAATGTGCAGGTTTTTACCCTCCCCCCCCCATGGCTAACTGCTAGGAAAGGTTTTTTTTAAGGGAGCAGGAAAGCATAAACGAAGGAATGGTCATCTCTGTCCCCTTAATAAACTACATTACTTTTTAACAGGTGACCATGAACGATATCACTCTCCTGAGGATAACAGACAGAGAAAAAGAAATTATGCTTCTTGAATGCCAGCAATCCCCGGGCCATACGCAACTAGGCTTTGTCATGCAATGATACCCGATTACGTGCTCCAGGCATGGCGGGGTAAAGTTTCGTACCATGGTGGACGGAATAAGGCTGCCCTGCCCAGAAACCTTCTGCAAAGGCTGTTGGGGTACCTCCAGGAGTGCTTCATAGAGATGTCCCTGGAGGATTTCCGCTCCATCCCCAGACATGTTAACAGACTTTTCCAGTAACTTTAATGCCAGCTACTGCATGCAAGCCTTCATGGCAAATCAATCATTAAAAAACGCTTGCTTTTAAACTATGGCTTTTATTTAAAAAAGTACACTCACCAGAGGTCGCTTCCATGGCTTCATTGTCTGTGCTAGTGGCTTGGGAGGGCTGTGATGGTAATTCTGGTTGGGTGAGGAAAAGCTCCTGGCTGTTGGGGAGAATGGAGTGCTGTGTGGTCTCTGCCATCTCGTCCTCCTCTTCCTCCTCCACATCTTCGCCGTCCGCAGAATCATCAGCAGTGGCTGAGATTACTACCCCCACCTCTGAATCCACAGACAAGGGGGGGCTTGTCGTGGCGCAGCCACCTAAAATTGCGTGAAGCTCCGCGTAGAAGCGGCATGTTTTTTGGCCCAGATCCGGATCTGCCATTTGCTGCTTTGGTCTTCTGGTACGCTTGTCTGAGCTCCTTCACTTTAACTCTGCACTGCACCGAGTTCCTGCTATGGCCTCTCTGCCTCATGGCATTAGAAATCTTTTCAAAAGTTTTCTCATTTCGTCTACTGGAACGCAGTTCTGATAGCACAGAATCTTCTTCCCATACAGCGATCAGATCCAATAACTCCTGTGCGTTCCACGCTGGAGCTCTTTCCCTATTCTCAGGAGACTGCATTGTTACCTGTGCTGTTGAGAGCTCCACGCTGGCCAAACAGGAAATGCAATTCAAAAGTTCCCAGGGCTTTTCCTGTGTACCTGGCCAGCAGTAGAGTTCCTTTACCTGTCCAGAGCGGCCACTGGTGCACTGTGGGATACCTCCCGGAGGCCATTAACTTCGATTTGCGTCCACACTAGCCCAAAATCGATTTTGTAAAATTGATTTTAGGGTTACTCCTTTCGTTTAGCTGGAGTACAGAAATCGATTTTAAGACCCCTTAAAATCAATTTTAAGTGCCTTGTAGTGTGGATGGTTACAGCGTTAAATCGATTTAACGCAGTTTAAATCGATTTAACGCTGTAGTGTGGACCTGGCCTCAGCCCTTAAATTATCTTCTCTTCCCCCATCACCATGGCTAGTTAAAATGTGTTAGGGTCAAATTGCTTCCCTTCCAGCCCTTACATGAGTATGTGGGCGGTGGGAGGGTCAGAAGGAGCCTATTTAGGAGTCTGGCACAACTGTAGTCCCTGCAAATGGGGGAGTGTTCCCTCCATATTCCTCAGGGATGCACAGAAAGAAGGGCTGGAGCAGTGTCATGCCCCACCGCTCTGCCATTCCCTCCTCTGCACCCTCTGGCCATGCAGGCTGGGGTTTGCTGCAGCCCCTGAAAGGGTGTAGAAGTAGGTGCACTTCCCCTGACCACCATTACTCCTGGGGAAACTCTGCGCATCTGCGGACGCACAGAATTCTACTGTCCCGAATAATTGTGTATTTTCCCGCCTAAAAGACATTTTGCCCAAGCAGTGCTGCATTTCCACCCTTTGCCCACCAGAGGCCGCTATGGCACCAGAACAGCCGGCTGCATGAATGCAGCCAGCTGGTCTGGCACAACGGCCTCTGGTGGGCAAAAGGCGGAACTGCATCACTTCGGGGCAGAATGTATTTTCTGTGGGGAAAAAAAATGTTATGTCCAGTTCTGCAGAATTCCCCCAGGAGTTCATCACAGCACCCTGCCCACAGAGCCATGCTAGGACAGAGTGGGCCACACAGGGCTGCTGGGGGGTCACAGACTGGGGTTCAGAATGGCTGGGGGGTGCAGATTGGGAATGGGCTCAGGAGCTAGTGGGGTGACAACGCTGATGCTGGAGATGGCGGGGGGGGGGGGTGTCTGTAGAGACCCATGGCTATGGGGAGTGTGGGGACGGGGCAGATGTGCCTGACTGAATGGGAGAGGCTTGGGATCAACTGGGGTCTGCATGGGGGGGCTTCCCAACTCCCTAACAATCCCATCCCCCCCCAAAAACCTTCTCCCACCCAACACCTCCAAGTTCATTCCTAGACTCCTTTCCCCTCCCTCAGCTCCTCTGTTACCCCTGACTTCCCCAGCCTTTGCACTACCCCTGACAGGTGCAGGAAATATAGTTCTGTATTTTAATTTAAATGAATTACTCAAAGTTCTGCATAACATGCCTAGTAAGAAAGTTATTTATAAAAAAATATTACCAGAATCTTTTTTTCTGTATTGCTCTGTATTGTTACAGACATACTTTCTGACAGATATTTTGAAATAAATTACCAAAATAATTGAAACTGGCATGATTATATTGTGCTATTTTGACAAATTAAATATGCAGAATTTTGCAGAATTTTCAAATATTGTATGCAGAATGTTTAATTTTTTGGCACAGAATTCCCCAAGGAGTAACACCATGGAGCTCAGGGCCTGGCTACACAAACATGTTTGGCACTGCAGTAGCTACAGGTACTGCCACCAGGGTAATCTATACTGGGGTAAGTCACTTTTTACAGCTCATCTGTGCTAAGGGGTTGCGCAATACAGAGCAGAGTGAAGCCAAGTCTCTGTGAGAATGCACACTTCCATACAAGGCTTTCAAAATGGCGGCTGCAGCTGCCAAGTCCTAGAATACCCAAATGCAGTTCGCAAAAACCAAGTCTTGTCCGATACAAGTGTCATACCTACACCACATGCCTCAGTCAGACATGTCCCCTGCCCATTTGTTCCTTTTGCTCAGGCCCAGCTATTTATCATCTTCTCATATTTCTTTCTAGTTAGTCTCACTTTCTGGCTGGCAAGTTCTAGCCCAGCATTTCCAGTATTGCAGGAGAAGGTTAAAGTTAAAGAAGACATTTCGTCTTTGATAGCTAACATAATGGAAACACATCTATTTGTTTCAGAGATTGAACTCTTCCAGTTGGTGTGCGTACTTCCACCTTTTCATGTTCTCTGTATGTATAAATATCTCCTGTCTGTGTGTTCCATTCTATGCATCCGAAGAAGTGAGCTGTAGCCTATGAAAGCTTATGCTGAAATGAATTTGTTAGTCTTTAAGGTGCCACACGTACTCCTGTTCTCTTTACCTCTATTTGTAACACAGTTTAAAAGAAGTTTGAAGCAATGAGCTTTGTCTGTCCTGAATTAACTGACTGCATCTCTAATATTTACTACAACTTCTCTGGTTTACAGCTTTGTTTGTTTCTTTTTCTTTTTCATAAAGGAGCAAAATGCTCTCTTTTCTGCTTTTCTGCAGAGCACGCTGGGTCACCATATAGGTAAGCACTGATTTAGTTTTAGTACCTTATGGAAAAGTCTGAAAGAATTTAATAAGGATGAAACTCATAAAGTTTCATAGAAAATTACTTTGAAAACCTAAAAATTGCAATAGAGAATGAGATCTCTCCTATAAAAAATGTATAGAGTATCTTTAACTAGCAATTGAATAAGGTTTTTTCCATAAGAGAGATACATTTATGCAAATCATCGTTTGCTGAAATGGCTTATGTTTGCATATTGTTCACTAGCTACCCCAGGGGAAAATAAGCACTTGAAAGGGGTATCCAAGCATTTAACCAGAATCCAGATGGTGATTTTGAAAGTGAAAACATTCTGGAAAGAGATTAATGCTATGATCAAAGGACTACAAGAGAGACATGAGATGACAGAGATGTTGTTTCCTGGTCTGTCAAAGTATAAAACAGAATTCTCTGAAGGTGTGGCATCTGCTGAAAAGGTAATGAGTCTCGTGCACAGTAGCAAGGCACACTTGGGCTCTGATTCTGGGCTGCTATGTAGCTCCTTTACACTGCTCCTGCAGAACAAAGAGGATGAAAATCAACCAGATCTTCCCACTGGGGAATCTGCTTCCACCAATCCAGTGTAAGAAGGGTTCACTAGTAACATAAGGCCTGCAGAATGGGCCTTTACTGCTTCCCATTTGCAGCCGTATGTTTAGTATTGTGCCGGGGGAGGGAAGAGGCATGTGGGGAGAGGGAGTGGATATCGCTGGAGAAATCATGACTGGTATGTAGAAAGTAAATAAGGAAGTGTTATTTATTCCTTCTCAAAACACAAGAACTAGGGGTCACCAAATGAAATTAATAGGCAACAGGTTTAAAACAAACAAAAGGAAGTAATTTTTCACACAACGCACAACCTGTCTAACTCTCTGCCAGAGGATGTTGTAAAGACCAAGACTATAACAAGTTTCAAAAAAGAACTAGATAAGTTCACGGAGGATAAGTCCATTAAAAGCTGTTAGTCAGGATGGGCAGGGATGGTGTCCTTAGCCTCTGTTTGCCAGAAGCTGGGAATGGGCAACAGGGCATGGATCACTTGATGATTACCTGTTCTGTTCATTCCCTCTAGGGCACCTGGCATTGGCCACTGTCAGAAGACAGGATACTGGGCTAGATGGACCTTGGGTCTGACTCAGTATGGCCACTCTTCTATTCTTATGTTATGTTAATCTTCTGAATGGTTCCTTGGGGACAACTGCTGCCAGGACATAAGTTAGGGCAGCCTATGAAGCTGCTCTAGCTTATTCTGGGGACTGAACTAGCTCATGACAGCCCCATTATCCACGGTGTGTAAAATAGCATTGTCACCTTTGTCCCCTACTCCATATTGTGGGCTATGCCAAGCTCACTATGGCTGCAGCCAGATATCTGAGCCAGTATCTCTGTTATGTCTGGTCATCAATAGAAACATTTTTGCAAGCCTGTTCTAGGAATGATGTGATATTCCCGTGGTGTTATCTGGGCTGATGAGCTGCTAGATCACTCCAATCCTTGTCTCTGGGAGCCAGCCTCACCTTGCTCTGCTGTGAGAACACTCACTCCTGTGCTGTTCACGCGGAGATGTGAACTGCTCCTCTGTTCCCGGAGAGTTTTGCCTGGGCTTGTTTTAAGCTATGAGGACACATTTTCAGCCTCATAACTATATACATGAAATTATGACCTATAACTTCACTATAACAACAATGCTCTGTGCATCATGAGCCTTCTGAAGACACCCGACATGCAAAGTTTGCATTGGATACCACACAATCATATTCTAAGGATGAACATGGGGGTGCCGGGTGTTCCCCCGAGATACAGAGTGTCGCAAATGGATGGACCAGTTCAGATATAATAGGAATCTACTTGGACCAAAACAAGAACCATGCTGAGATTTAGAGAAGTTTGGTTGACTTATTCTTTTTCCACCTGGAACTTCCAGGCAGGACCAAATGGAAAGCCCTCATATGCCATGAGCAAAGATGTTCTTGCTGGTATGCCTCACCTCTCAGAAGCCAGAAGTACTGGAAGTCACATGAGAAAAATCAGTTCTCCCGAGTTTCCAGCTCACTTTAGCACAGGCAGAGGTTTGGAGTAGCATTTAAATGTCAATGTATTTATCTGGACCTCTAGTCTTTCTGAGATATTGCCCATTTCACTTTCTGTTGGTCAGGGCTGTTGGCAGCTATGATCATGTTAGGTGCACCCTGCATTCTTTACACTGACTGACTGCAAAGCAGGAGCTGGATTTTAATTTGGTCCAGATAATTTTTTTAAAAATTTTAGGTCAGTTCCCCAGCTGGTGTAAATCATTGTTGCTCTATTACATCAGTGGAGCTGCAACAATTGACAACAGCGGGGATCTGGGTTCCTAATGGTACAGACCCAGGCCAGACTCAAGATCTCAATCTGGAGCCTTTTTCTCTGGGATATATTTGTATTCCGAAGTCACCAGTTTTTCAGGGATCCCTCCACTACAGACCAGGTGGTGGGCATTTGGGTCCTCATTTGGGTGATCTTCTGGAAGTCGCTTCTCCTTGAGATTTGTTTTAGCTCCTCCCTGACTCTTTTTAAATGACACTAAAATGTGTAGCACTTTGGGGGAGAGGTGCTTTATAAATACAGTCACTGTGTTATTATTTTGACGATCAAATAGAAATGAACAATGTGACATGGATTAACTTTCAGCCTCTTTATTTTCATTTTTTTTTGTTTTATTAACCAAGGCATGTTACACCATATTAAATAGTACATTATGTTGGCTTGGAAATTGTACTCTTGTCCTGTTTTATAATTCTAAGCTGAGATGCTAGATAATTTGTTTGAAGATAGGTATCTTGGAGAGTCCAAAGTTAGATGCAGAAGTGAATAGGTCAGTTTGAGTGGATAATATTGTGTCCATGCTTGGCATTCCAGGAGTAGAAAGGTGTAACAGGGGGAACAGAAATGAGCAACCAAACCATAATACATATACAAGAAAATGAATACATGCTTTCTAGAGACTCATCTTAACTTCACAAGCCAAACCCCTTTCTAAAGAAGTTTATTTTACCCAAAGTCTTTTTTGCCGTGTTTCAGCCAAGGTTAGTTGAGATCCTGTTTTCACAAATGTAAACCACTGTTCATTTACTTCCTAGGTGCAGGATAAAAGGGTGTCTTTTTGTCTTCTTCCTATATCTCCCAAAGTTCATTGTCCCTAGTCAGGGGTGCTATCACTCCCCCATTACTTGTTTTTTCCAGTGTGCTCTTCTCTATTGAATTCCCATGGCTCTGTTGACTTCCTGTGTAGATGGGGATTCCACTGCGTTAACTTACAATCTGAATTTACATTTTGGCAGATAGAGACACATATTATCTCCTGTTTGGAAGAAAACCTGCCTTTCTCTTTGGTTGGTGACTCATACCTTGATATCAAATCTAAACATATTTCTAGTACAGGCATATAACCCCTCACATAATATCTGTACATACATTTCACAACCCTATTAATGACCAGCGTGACCATGGTTTTGAGACCTCTCATGGCATTCTTTATGGATAACTACTATGAAAGCTATGTGCAAGGTATAGTGAGCTTGTCAAGCCTGTTAGGATTTGCTGCTATAAAGCAGTGAACGCTTTGCCAGCAGGCACCAGTGGTCTCTATGTCACATCCCCTTCCAGGAGTATACGCTACAAGAGCTAAAACCTGAGCATTTTCTGAATAAAAAAAGACACAAACTGCAAGGCTACTCTTTCACTATTTTTTAAATTGTTTTATAACTCAGAGGTATAATCAGATTCCAAACAGCCATTCCATTTAATCATAGATTACAGCTTTCTTAAATACTAGTCTCCCACATGCCAGCACGGGCCACAGAAAGTTAAACAGCATCCTATCCTCCACGTTTTTATTGTCCACATGCTGTATGCAAGAGATTGGGATTCTTTCCTCTGTGGGCCACACAGCTTTAATGGGCGGGTTCTGAAGAAGCAACAAACAGTAAATTTTGTAGCACTCTGCTGTGAAATGTACAAGTGGCTGAAACTTCTGTAGATCAGGAGGAAGTGAAGGCTGAAAATAAAGTGAGGACATTGAGTATCATAGGGATTTTGCAATGTTGTTATGCTAATTGTTAAGCAGATTCTACCACCACCCGTTGACTCAGTTTGCAGCTTATAAATATGGAGTAACTGACACCAATAATGGAATTCATAAGCCAGAACTGATAGTGATGAGGGAAACACACCCAGGATTCTTTTAATTAGTCTGATCTCCGCACCAGGAGAAGTTCTAGGTTATGGGACTTAGCGTGCCAGAGGCCTGACAAAATTCCTGGGCTGTCTTTTCTCCCACATATCCAAACAAAGCCTTTCAGGAGACCAGAGAAACCAAGGATTTTTGAAATGTCCAAACTGCAGGCTGACCACACAGGTCCATTGCAGTCCTGATGGACATTTACCACAAGAAACAGGACAGAGTCTGGTTTTATAGAACTGGAATATAGGTATTGAAATCAGAGTTCCACCCACTTACGGTTGTCCCAGTTCCACATAGCACAATGTAATGTCCAGCTTTCATGGGCCAGCACAGAAGCCAGATGCACATTCTCTATCAGCCCCTTCTGGCCGATGGAAGGTGTGGCATTAACAGGGTGTGAAGGGAGGAGCATCTAGAGCTCCTCAGCCAGAGGTGTTACTACGATGTGCAGCTACACTACAAACTTACATTGGCATTTTAACTACATCCCTGAGGGGGTGTGAAAAATCCACACCCCCAAGCAACGCAGTTATACCAACCTAGCCCCCAGGTAGTCAGTGCTAGGTGGACAGGAGGGCTTCTCCCATCAACATAGCTATTGACTCTCATAAAGGTGGATTTCTTCCGTCGGCATAGTAGCATCTTCACTGAAGCACTACAGTTGTTGCACCGCTGCAGTGTTTTACGTGTAGATCTGCCCTTTGAGGGGGGCAGAAAGAGGAGTAAAAGGGAGGGGCTGGACAGGAAAATTCTTGGAGTTTGGTGAATCCCAGCCCCCTGGTAGACGTGGACAATACAGCACAGAACTCAGTGGGGTGTCTTTCAATACCGTGAGTTTCACAGACATTTTTGGAAATGGAACCCCCTTCCCAGGCTTGGTATTTACTCACCCTACTCTTGGCTTGGTAAAAGTCTTCTCCATAGTTAAAATAGAGATGTTTAAGGTGATTCTTTATCTCTCTTGCCAGCCCAGGGGGCAGCTACAAACCAAACAAAGAACGAAACAGCCTGCCTTAGCCAATATGAAATGGGAATAATCCATTTCCTGGTTATTGGCCCAACAGTGATTTGGAAACTTCCGTCTCCCAAGGTTTGGTCAAATGCCCAGACTGGGACATGGGCTTGGGAGGAGGTTTCTATGTCTTGTAAGTGCATTCCAGACAGTCAATGGCAGAATTCGTGTCTCAGTCATGTGACCTACCACACTACATATGACTCAGCCATTCTCCTGTCACATCATTCACAAATATAAAGGAATCGCAGTTCTCCCCTCTGCTCTGCCTGTCCTGCACAGCTTATAATTTAGCTCATGTTATTTCCATTGTAGCTGCCTGTCTATGTTAGGCTTCCAGCCAGGGCTGGCTCTAGGCACCAGCAAACCAAGCACATGCTTGGGGCAGCACATTTTCAAGGGCGGCATTCTGGCCGTATTTTGTTGTTGTTGCTGTTGTTTGTTGTTGCTTCCAGTGACAAAAGCCTGGAACCGGCCCTGGCAGCAGCGTGGCCGTGCGCTGGGGCCGCTGTGGTTCATGTTGGGGAGCAGCGTCTGCACCTTGTGGCTGGGCCGGGCAGGCTCCAAGTGGGGGACACTCAGGGTGGTGGCTGCCCGCAGGGTGCATGGAGCCACCTGCAGGTGCCGCAGGGTGGCTGCCCCCCAGCGCCACAGCCGGGGCTGGGCGAAGCAGCCCAAGCCACCCAGAGACTGTAGCAGGGCAGCCAGAAGCTGCAGCGGGGCCACAGAGGGCAGGGCGCTGCCGTGTGGGGCCTGGGGCGGCAGGGGGTGTGAGTTGGGGAGGGCACTGATGGCGGGAAGAGAGCCAGGGCCCGGGTCGGGGGCAGCCAAAAATTTTTTTGTTTGGGGCGGCAAAAAACCTAGAGCTGGCCCTGCTTCCAGCATCACTCGCACAGTTGGTGCTGAACCAGGTTTAGCAACTGTGGGACATTTGAGATATTTCCCTTGTGTGAATAAGACTGTAGAGAGGTGTCAAATCTAAGCAGGTTACCCAGCTTCCCCCTGCTATCCAAGTCCTAATGCACTATAATGTTAAATACCTGTTGGCTGTCAAAGAGGCTTGTGGTTTTCTTCGAAACTGGAATCTCAAGGAGTTCAAAAATTCGCGTCAGTCTTTGTGACAGATCTTCTTCACATATGGAAAACACAGCCTGCGGTGCAAAGATAGCAACAGATCATTGTAAACATTGATGAGGATCAAGAATCATGGTGCAATACGTACAAGACTTAAATCTCATCTTCAGTAGAGAGGTCATTCGACTGTAACATCCCTCAATCAGTAGAAATGCACCTTGAATCCATGTGCAAAAAAGCTTCAGGTAGCTGTCAGGGATTGAAGTTATCTCAATAATAGCTAGAGGTTAATCAGTTAAGGGAGTGCCAGTGTGGGTGCCTCCCACTGCACAATTGGTGCAGACATTTCTGACAGCAGTCACTCCATTTCTGTGCACCTGTGCTGTCCTCTTAATATACAGTGGTGATTTTTTCCCCAATACACCCAGTCTTGAAGCAATAATTAGAAATCAAAACTAGATCTCCTATGTGGCACAGCACAGGGAATCAGAAGGAAACCAGACAAGATGCTGCAACACTCTCAGCTGATGCCTAGTTGGAGTGAGAAATGGCAACAAGGAATTGAACCTGCTCTTCTGAATGCCAGGACTGTGCAGCACCATTAGGTTGGTCTCCATGGCATTCCATAGGCCCTGCTGGGCTGGAAAATAAGAGTTAACAGCATAGTAGCTGACCCTTTTGTGACACTTCCCAGGGTTACCCAGGGTTGTGAGGCACCTCACTACCACCTGCCCTTAGTGTGAGGAAGTCTTTTCTCTACCTGCTGTGTGCCAGCTCCCCGAGTCCCCCGGACTCTGGCAACACAAGCCCTGCTTTCCAGGCCTCCGCAGGCCTCGCTTCTCTGTACAGGTTAGCAAGAGGCACCCACTCCCTACTGAGTCCTCCGCGCATCCTCCTGGAGCATCCAGCCTCTAATTCATTGAACACTCTTAGAACTCTTAGATTCTCTGCTCCCAGGACACACCAGCTTCTACAGTCAACTCAGGATGACCACTCCACTTAACACACAGCTTAGATACATGGATAGTGAAACAAGAATAAGGGTTTTTTTAATCAAAACACAGAGAGTCAAATGTTAGTAAGTAACAATGCTGGAAACAAATAGTTACATATAAACCATAACATGCTTATTTCAGCTAAACTAAACTCACAAGGTATTCCTCAGTCTCTTCTAGGAGAGCTTTCTCCCAGTCTTTTCCCTAGCATTTTCAACCAGGATGGCTGAGATCTCTCTTTCATAAGATCAGTCCAGCTGGAAACTTGCCTTCACAGACTGAAGGATGCCAGAGCATCTCTCTGCACCCCCCAGGTATACCAAGCTAGAACTTTGATCTTCACCTGAAAACCGGGCATCCTCGGCTCTTTGTCTCTTTCAGTTAATTTCCTTCTAAAGTTTCTGGAAACTCTTAATGAACATGTGACTCAGTATGGGAACAGAGTTTTATTGTAAGGCACACAATGGCCCACCAGAGAGATAAATATCTCTCTTCCTGTCTGGACAATTTGTCTCATGGTGCACTACATTTCAACAACCTGCCTTCAACCACCAGTCCTACAGAGCTTAATTTTCAGCAGATACACTTAACTCCTCACGTATTCGCTATACGTTCCTTTTACAATGATTATGATGTCATGTGTGACACAGGCTTTCATTAGAGACCATATATGGCATTCTTTTGATGAACCTAGGGGATCCCCATACCCCTATGCCCTCTGTCAGTTGGCATCAAGAGGTGCTTAGATCACATTTAGTTTCCTGCTTAATCATGCAAGTACCAAACGCCAGGTCATTAGATTGGCTCATACAGTGCTATTATTTTTTCAAGACTTTATACATTTGAGTTCTAGGATGGATATGAATAGGAACAAACCTTAATTATGGTGCTACCTTTTTCATATGTCACTGGGAAGGCAGAGCCACTTGCAGCACATTTGGCTTTCTCCCATTCATGTGTCCTGAGCCCATTGTACATTTCCAGCACATCTGCTTCTTGACAAGGGTCATTCAGGTTCTCAGAGAACTTATGACTTCTCATTGCATTGGCCAAGACAGGCTCCAATCCAGGGCTAAAAGAGGGGTTAAAAAGTTCATTTTAAAATGGAAGCGCCAGATACAAAGGAGAAGCATCAAGAATAAAGGGATATTCATAAAGAATAACTAATAATAATCTGGAAATAGTTTATGAATTGCCATATAATTCACAAGACACAGCCTCCACTCTGTATTTCCCAACCCTAAACTGATATCTGCCTGACCAGGGAGCATCCAGGTGTGCCAGATTCTGTCTGGAAAAGTATCACCCTCACAGTGATATTCCACAAGTGGCAGCTGGCATGATCTAAACAGCACTTGGGTTTTGTCTTGAGAGCTTGCCTCTTTCATCTGCACTTGGGTAGTGGGACAGGCACAGAGCTGCCATTGTCACCCTTCTCACTGCAGCCAGTAGTACACATACCCCATGGAGACTGAGAATCTGAGGAGGGGACACTTTGGCTGCCAAGGTGGCATAGAGGGGTCACAGCATTGGGAGAAGGATCAGACTCTTTGTAGAAAGATAAGCTCTGGAGGAAATATTTACAAATCCCCTACTTTTGCTCTAAGACTCTTTTTTTCTTTCTCCACTTTTCACATTCTTCCTCCTTCTGATGAAACTTTTCTGCGCCGATCATTCTGGAAAGCTCCATGAAACAGATTCATGGACAAAATAAATATCACCAACCAGCCAATGATGCACAGGACACTCCCATTCCAGAAGTTAAGAGACAGTCCCAGCTTCTCACCAATCTATTCTGCAAGCCTAGCTCACAGGACAGTTATTGTTCCAGATGTATTTATGGCCTTGCAATGTTGTGATGTTGCTGCCGCCAAATGCAGTGTTATTACATTGTGGATTTCTTGTTTCACAGGTTGAATTCACAAGGCACTTGATGGGATTCATTTAGATACTGAAGGGATTTGCTAGCCCCAATATTTCTACTTAGGAGGAAGGTAATGTGTGTTACAAACTATAGTCTGATCCAGCACCCACTGAAGTCAATATCAAAATTCCCATTGACTTTGATAAGAGCTGGTTCAGTCCAATGTGTCAAAACCTTGGGTAATAAACATCTTTTGATGGACAAGCAACACTGCTTGTCCCTAACTCACAAAAATCTCCTTTTCCCTGAGCACAGACATGTGTGCTGCTGTCTTCATGCACCTTCATGAAGTTTGTTCACAAGGTTGTGTTTGTAGAGTCCCAACAAGTTCACAGGTGACAGATGTACTAGAAAGATGGGAGCAGGGTGAGTGGTCCTAGATGAAGAGGCAATTCACAGAATAGCAACAAAAATACACACTACTCACTTCTGAGCGAAGCACTGACTATTGTTGGAGGCTTCCTGCGATCTGGAGCCACAGCAATTGGTCTCACTTGCTGCTTCCTGACTAGAGATGGGACAAACAACGTTAAATAAAAAATGCAGATGGGAATAAACCAAAACCCAGAAAACTGAACTTTGGAGAAGTTCAGATCCAGATCTAGATCCAGATCCAGCCTTTGCAGCTAGCCTTCTGTATTTGGTTGAACAAAATCTCTGGATCCAACTTAGTCTGAATTTGGGGGGAAATTTGGATCTAGTTCCAATCTCTGTATCATGGATCACTTTCTGTTAACAACCAAAATTTTTGTTCTACATCAACCGAGTCTTGAGTTGACAAAATTCTAAGAAAAGCCTTTCAGGTTTGAAAAAAGATTGATTAGCTATTTCCCTTATCCTGGCTGCCTCTGTATTTCCTTTTTCTAGCTGGGATTGGAAGCTCCACAATACCATGGAGAGAGGCGGCTGTCATTGTAATGCCATCCTGACCAAGCACAGAAGTTGCAGGAAATATCTCACTAAAGCCTGTTCTTATCCAATTTCCATCCCTGTTATATGGCATTCAGATAAGGCTAAAGAAGATCCTTACTTTTGTGTGTTTATTGGAACCAACCTTTGCTGGATTTGCTCATCACTATTCTTGATCTTTTCGGAGGATTCATTTTGACATGTTATGCTTGTGTATTGCATCTCTAGGGTACTGCCTCTCTTCTGTCCCCCACAGTACACCCCTTTCCACTCTCACCAGAATCTCAGCTGCCACCCTTCCTTTAGGAGCTTGTCAATGCCACCCCTTAAATAGCTGTTAAGAGGTCACTGCTAAGTAATGCAAGACTCTCCCTTTCCTCCAGGATCAGAGTATGCTATCATGGCAGCTGCACTCACAGTCCTGCCAAGTATAAGCTTACCACCTGCCCTTTCTATATCAGGAAGGGTGGCTTTATCCTGTGTCCCGCTGATGCACAAAAGGGTATTATCTATTCAGAAAACTATTTGGGATGGAGCTGAAATTCATCATAGTGTTTCAAAACATGACATGATTTTAAGATGAAAATCACACAGCGTAATAAGGCTGTGGTGTTACATCACACTGTCAGATTTGCATTGCAAGACAAACTAAAGTTGATGGCAGCCTCAGGACCTGACCATGGAGAGCGATGCCAAGCCAGAGAAATGGAGCTAGTCCAATCACTAGGCATGTTAATATTTTAGTATCAACACCCACAAGCAAGAAGAAAGCCCACCTGGAAATGTACAAGACTTCTTTGGTATGATAGATACTTGAGAAAGAATCACAATATTTTTCACTGTCATCGAGGCCTGACCCTCCCTACTTACCTGAGCCGTTCTTGCAAAACCTCTAGTCGTTTCTCTGCGCCTTCAAATTGAGCATTCATTTCCCTTCCATTAGGCAAAGAACAATGCAAAGGATTTAGAGTTAATAAAATATCCATAAAGTAATAACATCTGCAAAAGCTGAAGTCCCTCCCAAAATTTTTAGTCAGCCCTTCAGCAAAAAACCGAAACAGTCAAAACTTATATGGTTAAAAACATATCTGCTCAGCTGGGTGACCATGGCCCTGCCCTGCCATGTGGGAGACCTGTGATGATCTTAGCCACCCTCTCTCTCTTTCTCTAGGAGTCAGCGCCAAGCAATGGTGCCAAGGCACAGCACTGAGCCTCTGGAGACAAGGAGGGCCACACATTGTCCCTCTAGCCAAAGAAGGGGCCGGCATCTCAATAAACAACAAGGAGGGCAAATGACAAGAACAGTGTGAACCTCAGAGATCCATTAGGAACATGAACACTTGTTTGGCCCCAAGGGTAGGGGTCTAAAATGGAATATAATTTCAGATCACCAAACTTACCTGAGTTTGTCTTCCACATATTTCACCCGTTGTTCCATCTTGGTTCCACTCAAATTTGTGAGCTCATCCTGTGGAGCCTCACTTTCACCTCTGGATGGCACAGAGCTATTGAGGATGACTGATAACTCATTAGAAGTCTTTCCAGCATAGACATTTTAGCAATTATCACTAGAGCAGGATGAACTGGGCAAGATAAAATAAGAACTCACCACACAAAACTTAAACTGAATCGAAAACATTTCAGAGGTTGGGGGGAAAAATCTGGCTTGCTATTTTACTTAAACCAGTCTTCAATATTTTTAAGATACTTTTATTTTAGAGAGTGTGAGAAAAAGAGAAAGACAGAAATAGGTTGTAGCATTCTAAAGATATGTTGCAGTTTCATGGATGCTTCTCTGTTTCTCAGTTCTTCCTAGGACCAGAAATTCCAAATATTGTTCTGGAGAAATGTCCAGCTCAGTTTTGCAGGTTCAAGATATTCCTACAATTCAGTTAATGACTGAGTAAGGATCTGACCCCCTACCACAGAACCCCAGTGTCAGATAAAGGATGAGGCAGCCTGGGCCATTGGTAACTGCAAGCATAGGCACTGATTCCGTGGCTGCTGTGGGGCAGGAACACCCACTGGCAGTCAAGCTCCCCTCCCTCCCTGAGCGCGCTGCGTCCCTGTTCCTCCGCCTATCTCCCAGTATTTCCCGCCCAGCCACTGCCTGGCTGCGTTAGCACGCTCTGGGAGAGCACCCACGTGAAACAGGGAAAGTTGGCACCTCTGACCGCAAGTCTATAATTCCCTTCTAGGGTTGCCTCATGAACTGCTGTCTAATATTTATGGAAGGAGCGGTTCTCTGGTTTTTCACTGGGTGTCACTGCTGTTGAAAACCTCTCTTTTGAAACTGAAACAGGATCCAAATTGTGCAGCTCGAACTCGCTCCATCGGTACAACGATTGGACCCAAAACTCCAGATCCAAATACCCCCAAATTTTAGGGGAAGTCCAGCTTTGGAGCTGAACTGTGCAGCTCCACTCCAGATGTCGTTAAGACTTACTGCACAAACACACACTGGCCAAGCTTTTGCAGCTGAGCATGGGATGATTCAGGATGCATGTGTGTGTGCTTGCTGGTGAACTTAAATGAGCAGAAAGGTCAAGTTCAGCAGCGGTCAGTGAAAAAGCAAACCCTGTTTTCCCCTCGCAGTATGTGCAGGAACAATCATTTTGCAATTTTCTAATTGGTGCAAAATCAAAGCACTTTAAGATATCATTCGGGGGAGGGTAGGGGACATGCATAATTTTGTCATTTTTGGTTTAAAATATCTGGTCTTCATCCTGGACTGAAATTTGCAAATGCTAGGATTAAGAAAAAAACGATGCTGTCTCTGACTGCAAACACTGACAACAGGAAGAATGCTGCATGAGAATTTCATAACCATTTTTAAACAGAAACTTAGAGCTCCTATTAAACATGCTGTGATTACCCATTGAGTTCCAATTGCCCAGCATACCTGTTGGTCTCTTTTGAAGTCCCTGTTCTGTGATCCAACTCCTTGCACTGTGAAACCTCTGGCTGAGCTGTGCCTGGGTTAGATAAAGCGCATTGCTCCATGCTTCTATTAAAATAGCAAAGGTCTCTTCCAAACTTTCCACACTGAATGCTAAACTAATTTATTAGACTATCATAAGAAAGCAAAGTCAATTTGTACAGTGTCCCACTTTGCCCACTCACACTCCCCTGAGCTACAAGTAATTTAATGCAGCTCTCCTGCAGGCTGAAAAGAGACTACTGTTGCTATTTATAGTTTTAAATATGTGGGAGGTGTTTAAATGTGCTGATGGTATCCAGAGAAGTGGACAGACAATCTCTTTGCAAAACCAGAGTAGAAAGCCAAGAGATTTGCTGCCCTGGCAGTGGGAGCTTGATTTTGGCCATGATTCAGTTTCTATTGAAGTAAATGGGAGTCTTCACAGTAGAACTGGGTGAAAAATGGATTTTTTGGCTTGTGGGCAACTTCACAATTAAAAAAAAAAGTCCCAGTTAAAAATGAAAATGTAAATCTTGAACATTTTAAGCACATTGAAAATTCAAAAATAAATCAGCAAAAAGTAAGTCTTATTTTGGCTCAATTGAAATGTTTTATTTCCATAAAAAAGAAATGTTTTATTTTGGTTTGAGCTGTTATATTTAAAAATAAAATTAAATGAAAATTTGAAACAAAGTTGTTTCCAACTAAACTATCAACAATCTTTGGTCAGAAAAATATTGAAGCAGTCCATTAGGCATTTTTCAGCTTGACTTAAAAAATTCAAAATGAAAAACGTGGCAAAATTGACATGTATTTGCAAATGTTTGGCTGTTGCCAATTTTTTTTGTGTTTATTGCCCCCAAAAAGTTGCCTGTGAAAATTTGCTCATCTCTGTATATATCACCCCCCCTCAATCTCACCCACCAACAGAAGCAAGCCAACGAACACAAAGCCTACAGCCAGGGCCGGTGCAAGGATATTTTGCGTCCTAGGCGAAACTTCCACCTTGTGCCCTCTGCCCCCACCCCTCCCCCCAGAGCATTGCTTATTATAAACTTTCAAAAATGAATACTGCATAATGTGGCATTGTTCATTAGAATTAATACATATTCGGCTTGAAAATTTATTAATTTTATTATTTAGCCTACATATTTAATGAAAATAATTGAATAACCTGACAGGGTGTGGGGCTGGCTGGCTCTGGGCAGGGCAGGGGTGCAAAGCTGGTTGGAGATGGGGTGTGGGGTTGGCTGGAGACAGGGGGTGCGGGACTGGCTGCGTGCTGGGCAGGGGGTGTGGGGCTGGCTGCAGGCAGGGCAGGGGCTGCAGCAGGGGCTGGATGGAGACAGGTGGTGTGGGGCTGGCTGTGGGCAGGGCAGGAGGTGTGGGGCTGGCTGGAGACAGGAGGTGTGGGGCTGGCTGTGGGCAGGGCAGGAGGTGTGGGGCTGGCTGCAGGCAGGGCAGGGGGTGCAGCAGGGGCTGACTGTGGGCAGGGCAGGGGATGCGGGGCTGGTTGAGGCAGGGAAGGGGGTGCGGGGCCTGCTGTGGGCAGGGGGTGAGAGGCTGGCTGGATATAGGGGTCTGGGGCTGGCTAGAGACAGGGCAGGGGGTGTGAGCTGGCTGTGGGCAGGGCAAGGGGTGTGGGGCTGGCTGTGGGCAGGGGGTGAGAGGCTGGCTGGATACAGGGGTCTGGGGCTGGCTAGAGACAGGGCAGGGGGTGTGAGCTGGCTGTGGGCAGGGCAAGGGGTGTGGGGCTGACTGGAGGCAGGGAAGGGGATGAGGGGTTGGCTGCAGTCAGGACAGGGGGTTCAGCTGCCATGGATGGAGCTGGAGCACAAAGAGCAGCTGCAGAAGGAAGAGCTGTTGGACAGAAGCTTCTGTGAGGAACCGGCTCTGTCCCATGGAGAGGTACCGCTGCGGGATCTGCATTTTAAATAGCAGTGGGGATGCCCCTGGAGCCCCTTGCCCTCTCAGCCTTGTGGGCACTGGCTCTCTGCGGCTCACTCCCTAGGGGCTCAGCCCTGCTCTTCTTGCCCCCAGTCCCTCATTAGGCCTGGGTGCCTGTAAAGCATGCAGCATATCTTTGTACTGTGTTAAAGACTCCTGAACTGGTGGGGGCTATGCCTAATTGCTGCCACTATCTCTTTCTTTGCTGGGCAATTAGATGACAATTAACTTGGAATAGCCCAGAGGGGTCAGAGTAGAGAAGGAGGGAGGAGAGACCTTTAGGTTTCAGTTCTGTGCAAAGCTGGTTAACTTTTCTTTTCAGCTGCCTATAAACAAACCTAGTAGAGAAAAGAGTTTCTTCCCCACATCTCCTCCCCCAAAAAATCGGTTATGATTTTAATGGATCCAGAAGCAAAATAATTCTGTAATCAAAAAGACAAGTTTCCTGCTTTCCCTTTCACAAAGATCTATTTCCAACCCAGGTAACTTATTATTTATTATCTGTAGTAACTATGTTCTCACGTTTGAATGATACACTGTAGTGGTGTCAGAGTTCTTTGGAAATCCCTCAGCTCTTTTGCGGTGTTGAGAGTGAATGCTAGACCCTCGGTTAATTACTTTTACCTTACTTCACGTGCCCATCTTTTGGTCATTAATTTTTGAAGTTAAATTAGATTTTCAAAACCCAGCTTTAAAATGATGTTCATGCCGACAATTGCAATTTAAGTGTCTAAACGGGGAAATCGATGCCTTGAAATGATGGGATCTAATTTTAAAATTGTATTAAAAATGTGTCATTATAAAGGGGAAATATTTTAAAAGGTTTATCCAGCATCCCCATTACTGTTACCCAGGACTCTGCTTCAAGCAGTAACACAGGAGGGAGAGGGCAATGGACAGATTAGTGTTCAGTGGCACTTCAAACAAAAAGACATTTACTCTTAAATTATCTCGTTGATGCCTAATTGACGATCTAATAGCATGCATCAAGTACATCAAAACTTTGCTGAATAAGCTTGTTAGCATTTCTAAGGGGGACACTGAACATTCCAAACAGTGATAAGTGGTGCTGTCATGCAGGCATGACTGCGGCAGCTCAGACTCCCTCTCTGTCCCAGCAGCAACGGCTGCTCAACCATTAAAAAAAAAATTTGAGGGTGCCTTTTGGCGCCCTCAAATCTTGGCGCCCTAGGCAACCGCCTAGTCTGCCTAAATGGTTGCACCGCCCCTGCCTACAGCCTGATCGAGTTATTTCTCCTACAGCCAGGAAAGGAAGAGAGAGTTTTTATTGCCATTTCGAGTTCAAAATTCTCAGGAAACATGAAGATACTATAGCAACAGGGCTAGATAAGTAGTGGACTAGACAGAATCTAGTTGTAATGTTAGAGAAGTGGGTAGCCAAAAGTTCTGGTGATCTGGCAGCAGGAGGTTGGAGAAACATTAGATCCAAAATAAATCCTTATCTGGGCTCAGAATCTGTCTTGACCTCAGTCACCAACAGCCATGGGCCCATTATGGGGATAATTGATTTAGGACCTGATCCAACTCCCATTTAAGTCAGTGCAAATCTTCACACTACCATCAATGTGAGCTGAACTGGGACTTTACAGGCTTGGCCAGCCATGACACTTACAGAGTCTAATGAAGTAAAAACATTAGAGTTTAATACTGTTTGTTTTTTTGATTTTTCTGGGTAACCCTGAGCAGGGCTGCTGAGTGTTTTACCCATTGCTGGGAAGTTGCTGACTCTTCACATTGCTGGGGTGTGGCCAGGGCTAGATTAACCCTTTGTGGGTCCCAGGGCCAGCTCTAGGTTTTTTGCTTTCCCAAGCAAAAAAAATTTTGGCTGCCCCCCACCCGGGCCCTGGCTCTCTCCCACCCAGCAGTGCCGTCCCCCACTTGCACCCCCTGCCACTCCTGGCCCTGCACGGCAGCGCCCTGCCCTCTATGGCCCCGCTGCTGCTTCTGGCTGCCTTGCCGCAGTCCCTGGGCGGCTTGGGCCACTTCGCCCAGCCCTGGCTGCAGCACTGGGGGGTTGCCACCCTGCGGCACCTGCAGGTGGCTCTGTGCGCCCCGTGGGCAGCCCCCAGCCCGAGTATCCCCCACTCAGAGCCTGCCCTGCCCAGCCCAGGCACAAGGTGCAGGTGTTGCTCCCCAACACGAATCACAGTGGCCTCAGCGCATGGCGCACTGTTGCTGCCAGGGCTGGTTCCAGCCTTTTGCTGTTGGAAGCAAGAACAACAACAACAACAACAAAGGATGGCTAGAATGCCGCCCTTGAAAATGTGCCACCCCAAGCACGTGCTTGGTTTGCTGGTGCCAAGAGCCAGCCCTGGTGGGCCCCTTCCAAGTGTGGGCCTCGTGCCATGGTGCCACCGGAGCCATTGTAAACCCGGTACTGACCATGAGAGACTTTTGGAAAACTAGCAGATTGCTACAGCTCTGCTGTCATTTTTGACTTACAAAATTTGACTCACCTATTAATGTATTTTACCTGCTTTAACTTCTCATTTCTTTTTCTTAGCTGATAAATCTTCAGTTAGTTTACTAGAGAAGTTGGCTGCCAGCATTGTTTTTGGTAACATCCAGAGTAGCAATTGGTCTGGGGTAAGCAACTGATCTTTGGGAATGGGAGTAACCTAATGTGATGTAATATTTAGTATAGTGACCATTATCACAAAGTCCAGTTTATCTGGGTGGCAAGATAGGCTAGAGAGTCTAAAGGGACTGGCTGTGACTCCATGGTAAGACTAATATAGTGATCCAGGAGTTCACGTTTGTTACTGGATTGGTGAAATCTGATTATAGAATATACCATCAGTTTGGGGTGTTTGCCCTGTTTCTGACACTCTGGCCTGAGACTGGCACTCATAGTTGCTATGCCTTTGTGCAGGATTGGCCTCCCAACTGCCTATGGACCATGTGATCTCAGGAGCCCAACAATTCCCAGAGGTTCCCCCAATGGAAGCAGGATGAAGAGTGCAATAGTGAAGTGTGCACAGACATATGGAATGTGCCAAAGCCTCTGCGTTGACATTTTCTGGGTTTGCTACCTTGTTGAAGTGGCTCCATCATCCCCTTCTCCCAGCACTCGTCCAAGATATCACTGAATGCAGGAAGCCAACATTTGAATCTTGGTTCCAAACCATAAAAGAGTTAATCAATTAAACTTAATGTGAACCCAAATTATGAATTTCCCCAGAAGTGGAAATTTCCTAAACTGAAAACATTAACATTTCCTCCTCTCCTCTTCAGAAACACAATGTCAGGGGAAAGGAAACAAAAGTAGTGCTGGGCTATCAAGGCTAAATCCTCACTCTGGCACTTTGAGTGCAGAAGGTGGGGGCCTGCAAGGATTCTAAAAAATAAAACTGGCCACTCTAGGCTGGTATTAAACTCCCAAGGTTACAGCTTTTCTCTGACCTTGAATGGGTAGATGCTGCCACCACTCAAATGCAAAACCCATTTAGGAACACAGGAAGGCGCACCTGGGAATTCCTTCCTGTGGGGTACCCTCAAGCCCTTTCACACCCCCTCCGAGGAAGAGCGGAGAAAGAAAAACAAAGGAAATCAGCTGTTGCCACCAGCTAATTAAACAACATGTGCACAAACCTCTTAGGACACAAAATCCAATCCCGTTCTTTAAAAAGGTAAATTTTATTAAAAACAAAAAGAAAGAAAAAACACCTGGAAACTCAGGCTATTGCTAGATTTAAAAAAAACACTTACTAGGATTAAGCATCAATAATAACTTTCTTGAGGTCCAGCTTAAAGGTTACAAGCAAAACAAAAGCATTTGGGGTTAGCACAGAGGAGTCCACAGGCCATAAAGAAATAAAAAGAGAGAAACCTGATCACGTCTTCCTAGACATTTCCTGATCTGCTTACATATATAGGATTTCAAATGCATAGTTTCTAGGTATGATACCAATGATTTTTCATACCTGGCCCCAAGCTTCTCACAGCATAGTTACTCCCTGTCTGCCTCTCCCCGAGAACAACCACAGACAGACAAAGGGGAAGTTTTTCCCCAGTTTTAAAAAGTTCTAGCCTTCCCATTGGCTCTTTTGGTCAGGTGCCCACTCACTTCCCTTTACCTATGCATCACAAGGAGACTTTTTAACCCTTTACAGATAAAGCAAGTAGAGAACAGCTACTAAGAGGGATTTCATAGCTAACTGGCTGGCTGCCTACCCCTCCTTTCATTTATCACATGGGCTTTGGCAGAGGAGAGGGTTGGAAACTCCTATGTTTTGGGGCGAGAGAGTCAGTCAGCTTCTAATTTAGAAAGAAACAAAGCAACTGCTTCTTCAGCCTCTGTTAAACACTTAAATGTCACATTCCTGCTGCCCTTTGCTCTTTGCTTGAGGCTCATTCTATTTTGATTGGTGCTGTGGGAGCAGCAAGTATCATACCTTTAGTCCCAGATTTGGACCTTAGCGTCCAAAATATGGGGGTTAGCATGAAAACCTCCAAGCTTAGTTACCAGCTTGGACCTGGTACTTGCTGCCAACACCCAAAAAATTAGAGTGTTTTGGGGCACTCTGGTCCCCCTGAAAAACCTTCCCTGGGGACCCCAAGACCCAAATCCCTTGAGTCTCACAACAAAGGGAAATAATCCTTTTTCCCTTCCCCCCTCCAGGTGCTCCTGGAGAGATACACAGACACAAGCTCTGTGAATCCAAACAGAGTGACTCCCCCTCTCCGTTCCCAGTCCTGGAAACAAAAGCACTTTCCTCTTCACCCAGAGGGAATGCAAAATCAGGCTAGCAAATCCAACACACACAGATCTCCCCCTGATTTCTTCCTCCCACCAATTCCCTGGTGAGTACAGACTCAATTTCCCTGAAGTAAAGAAAAACTCCAACAGGTCTTAAAAGAAAGCTTTATATAAAAAAGAAAGAAAAATACATACAAATGGTCTCTCTGTATTAAGGTGACACATACAGGGTTAATTGCTTAAAAGAAATATGAATAAACAGCCTTATTCACAAAGAATACAAATCAAAGCAGTCCAGCACTTATATTCATGCAAATACCAAAGAAAAGAAACCATATAACTTACTATCTGATCTCTTTGCCCTTACTCTTAGAAACAGAAGATTAGAAAGCAGAAACTACTTCTCCAAAGCTCAGAGACAGCAGGCAGACAGAAAACAAAGACCCAGACACTAACTTCCCTCCACCCAGAGTTGAAAAAATCCGGTTTCCTGATTGGTCCTCTGGTCCGGTGCTTCAGGTGAAAGAGACATTAACCCTTAGCTATCTGTTTATGACACGCCCCCCAAATTGCAGACAGTGGGGAAGCTCACTGGCGGCGATTTCCTTTTAGAACTTTAAAATAAACAGATTACTACAACACATGCACCTTTACATATACTACTAAGTATATAACTAACAGACTTGTACATTTTAAGAACACTTTTTAACTACTGAATTTTGGGAAACTCTCACGGGAGAGAGCATCAGCAACTTTGTTAGAAGCTCCTGTGATGTGTTGAATTTGAAAATCAAAATCTTGGAGAGCTAAACTCCAACGAAGAAGTTTCTTGTTGTTCCCCTTGGCAGTATGAAGCCACTTTAGTGCAGCATGGTCAGTTTGTAGTTGGAACCGCCATCCCCAAACATATGGGCGTAGCTAGACTGCAAAAGTCCACATTCCTGACCAGCCTTTGTACTGGACAGGCAGTTTAGCTGTAGGCAAGTCTACAGCTTGTGACATGAAGGGGTAAATTGTAACTTTGGCCTTTGGATTGATGAATTTGGGGTCAATGAAGGATTGGTGGATAGCTGACACTTGTGCCCCCGTGTTTTTTCACGCAGTAACCTTTTTTACGCCCACTTTTAAATTTTTCTTTGCTCCAAGGGTATTTGAGAGGCACCTGGGCCTGGGGATCTTTGGTGTGATGGTGGTGTAATGAATTGCACTTGGATGGTGTTTTTTGGACAGTTGGCCTTGATATGTCCCAGTTCATTACACTTAAAGCATTTTCCATCTGATGGGTCAGTGGGCCGAGGTGAGTTACTGGAGACTGGTGAGGTGGAAGAGTAGGGTGTCTGTGGCTTTACTTGGGTGGTATGTGGGGTCTTTGGCTGTCCTCGGTTGTAGGGTTTATGGTCGGTGTGCCCCCTGGGGTAATCGTTTTCCTTGACAGTAGCTTTTTTGCTTTCTGCCACTTTCATCCATTTGGCTCCAATCTCCCCCGCCTCAGTGAGATCTTTGGGTTTTTTATCTTGTATGTACCGTGTGATGTCTTCAGGAACACCATCCAAGAACTGCTCCATTTGTATGAGGAGGTGCAGTTCTTCCAAGGTTTTAACATTGTGTCCTGATATTCAGGCCTTATAATTTTTTGCAACGTAGTAGGCGTGTTTGGGAAATGACACATCTGGTTTTCACTTTTGGGTTCTGAAGCGCCGACGGGCATGATTTGGGGTTATCCCCATTCTGTATCTGGCCTTGGTTTGAAAAAGTTTATAGTCATTTATTTGCTGCTTAGGCATTTTAGCTGCCACCTCTGCTAAAGGTCCACTGAGCTGTGACCTCAATTTTACCATGTACTGGTCTTCGGGATGCTGTACCCAAGACAGGCTCTTTCAAAATTTTTCAAGAAGGCCTCGGTGTTATCACCTGCCTTGTAGGTGGGAAATTTCCTGTGCTGTGGAGCAATAATTGGCGCCGGGTTGTTAGGGTTGGCTGGCACATGCAGCCCAGCTTGCGCCAAGTTCAGTTCATGTTTTTTCTGTTTTTCCTTTTTTTTTATTTTCTTTTTGTTGTTTTTCCATTTTTTTGTTGTTGTTTTTTTATGTCTCGGCGGTGGGCCGCCTCTTTTTTTTTTTTTGCTTCTTTCTGTGGGCCAACTCTTTTTTTGCTTGTTTCCTTTGGTGGGCCACCTTTTTTTTTTCTAGTTTTTTTTTGTGTGCTGCTTGTTTGGCTGCCTGTTTTTTTTAGTAGGCTGCCAGTTTGATGCTTTTTTTCTTTTTTTTTAAGCTCCACCTCTTTTTGGTTTTTTTTTAGTTGTCGCCTGTGTTTAGCTTTTTTGATTTGCTTTTCGGCCTCCATTTTTGTCTTGGTAGACATGGTTTCTGTTTTCTTGTGTTGGGGTGCCCTCTGGTGTTTCTCTTCTGAACTGCAGGCTCTGTTGCCTCCCGGGGTCTGCCTAGCAACAATGCTTTTTTTCCTTTCTCTCTCTAGCTAATGTTTAATGAAAGGAAACCAGAAAAACCACTTTATTTGCATGTATATAGTGCTGGTACTTGCCTCCTAATGGGAGGGCTATTGTGTGACAAAAGACCCTTAACAGTCTGGTAATGGCTTCTTGCTTAACATGCAAGCCACAAACTGCCAGAGAGAGCAGAAAAAAAATTTTTTTTTAAACCCAAACTGTTTCTCTCTGCTAAAAAGCCCTTAGCAGAGGAGAGAAAAAAATAATATTCCTACTGGCTTCTGGATTTTGTTTATCCCATATCATACCTTTAGTCCCAGATTTGGACCTTAGCGTCCAAAATATGGGGGTTAGCATGAAAACCTCCAAGCTTAGTTACCAGCTTGGACCTGGTACTTGCTGCCAACACCCAAAAAATTAGAGTGTTTTGGGGCACTCTGGTCCCCCTGAAAAACCTTCCCTGGGGACCCCAAGACCCAAATCCCTTGAGTCTCACAACAAAGGGAAATAATCCTTTTTCCCTTCCCCCCTCCAGGTGCTCCTGGAGAGATACACAGACACAAGCTCTGTGAATCCAAACAGAGTGACTCCCCCTCTCCGTTCCCAGTCCTGGAAACAAAAGCACTTTCCTCTTCACCCAGAGGGAATGCAAAATCAGGCTAGCAAATCCAACACACACAGATCTCCCCCTGATTTCTTCCTCCCACCAATTCCCTGGTGAGTACAGACTCAATTTCCCTGAAGTAAAGAAAAACTCCAACAGGTCTTAAAAGAAAGCTTTATATAAAAAAGAAAGAAAAATACATACAAATGGTCTCTCTGTATTAAGGTGACACATACAGGGTTAATTGCTTAAAAGAAATATGAATAAACAGCCTTATTCACAAAGAATACAAATCAAAGCAGTCCAGCACTTATATTCATGCAAATACCAAAGAAAAGAAACCATATAACTTACTATCTGATCTCTTTGCCCTTACACTTAGAAACAGAAGATTAGAAAGGAGAAACTACTTCTCCAAAGCTCAGAGACAGCAGGCAGACAGAAAACAAAGACCCAGACACTAACTTCCCTCTACCCAGAGTTGAAAAAATCCGGTTTCCTGATTGGTCCTCTGGTCCGGTGCTTCAGGTGAAAGAGACATTAACCCTTAGCTATCTGTTTATGACAGCAAGGCAGAAGGGCTTTTGCATCTTTTTCAGAGTTCCACATTTCCCATTCCTCCTCCCCACACATTTATGCATTCCAGCCCATGAAATCCATTCCTTAATAGGTCTAAGGGAGAATGGTCACTTATGGAGGTGACTGACACCCTTAGAAGTGTGTGTATGGGATCACGTCTTTTAACGGCACTCAATCCTATTCAGGTTCTTATGACTTGTTTACATAGGAGGTGTTGGGGGGTTATTCTGTACTAACGCACATTAGTGCAGATTAAAAATACCTGTGTATACACACTGCAAATCCACAAAGCACACTGACTCCCTATTTGGTGCAAATTCTGGTGTCCTCTTTTAAAGTGGACTAAGTTTGGTATGAATTGCGTTAGTTCAGTCTACTCACGTGCACACTGCTGCTGTGAATTACTTTGGCAGTCCTCCCACTGCTATCCCACACTGCTTTGCGGACATCCATGACCGACTTTTCTGTTTACCTGTGTGTTTCCACTGCTGCCATTTTTGGTGGATGTGAACTAGAAGCATTTCCATTCTTCAGGTCCTTCCTAGGGATGCTAACTTTCTGACTGCAGAAAACAGAACACCCTTGCCACACCCCATCACAGAGACCATGCCCCCACTTGCTTCATCCCCCCACCCCCTTCCACTGCTTGCTTTCCCCCATCCTTGCTCATTTTCACTGGGCTGGGGGTTTGGGTGTGGGAGGGGGTGAGGGCTCTGGCTAGGGATGTGGGCTCTGGAGTGGGACCAGGGATAAGGGGTTTGGGGTGCATGAGGGGGATCCGGCCTGGGGCATGGGGTTGGAGTGTGTAGGGGATGTGAGGGCTCTGGCTGGTGGTGCAGGCTTTGATGTGGGGCCAGGGATGGAATAGGGATGAGGGGTTTGGAGTGTGGGAGTGGGTGCAAAGTGTGGGGTCTGGGAGGGAGTTTGTGTGGGGAAGCTCAGGGTTGGGGCAGGGGGTTGGGGTGTTCGAGGGGGTGCAGGCTCCGGGTGGTGCTTACTTCAGGCAGCTCCTGGAAGTGGCCGGTATGTCCCTGCAGCCCCTAGGCGTGGGACAGCCAGGCATCTCTGTGCGCTGTCCCCATCTCTGTGCGCTGCCCCCACTCACAGGTGCCACCCCTGCAGCTCCCGTTGGTCACCCCTGCACCTAGGGGCCCCAGGGACATTCCAGTGGCTTTCGGGAGCCATGCAGAGCTGGGTAGGGGGCCTGCCTTAGCCCTGCTGCACTGCTGACCAGACTTTTACGGCTTGGTCAGCAGTGCTGACCGGAGCTGCCTGGGTGCTTTTCTGACCGGGCGTTCCAGTCAAAAACCAGACGCCTGGCAACTCTAGCCCAACCTTCCCCACTCCCTGACCAATGCTATGGCCATTAGTTCTCACCCCAGAACACATTTTCAAAATGGCTGCTGGACTAGCTGCGCAATGGACTTCTATCTCATACTGAATCCTTGGCCATCAGCTCTCTACAAACCCATCCCAGAGAGGGCGCATACCCATCTGCTAATTTCCTTCTCCCTCCCCATATCTCTCCAGTCTGGTGAGTGCAACCCACCGCCCTAACCCCATTCACATGCTCAAAATGGTAGCCATATGGTGCAAACACAGCCGCATCCTTTCCCTCCATTTCCCTCCCATAATGCAGCAGAATCAAATAACGATATTATATAGTTGTGTGGAATTAAAAAGTTTGAGATATTTGTTACATGAAAAAAAGTTTGGTTAATATTCACAGGTCACATGCGGCAGATGTAGGCACAGACACTGCATGCCCATAAAGGTAGTAAGGCTACTGCTCTGGCTGAGGTACATATGTCTTATAATTGGGAGTTGTACTGTTGCCGCTGCTCATCCTGCCAGGGCTGAGAATGATTCTCTCCCACTAATTGATGCTGGTTTCTCAAGCCCAGGAACAGTGCAGCACTTTGTGAAGCTGCTCCAGGCATAGCTTGTGTAGTAGCAGTTGCTCAGTGTCATCCTCTTCCTCCTCTTCCTGCCTCTGCTGCTCATAGACTCATAGACTTTAGGGTCAGAAGGGACCAATATGATCATGTAGTCTGACCTCCTGCACAAAGCAGGCCACGGAACCCTACCCATCCACTTCTATAACAAACCCCTAACCTATGTCTGAGTTATTGAAGTTTCAAATTGTGGTTTGAAGACCTCAAGCTGCAGAGAATCCACCAGCAAGTGACCCATGCCCCACGCTGCAGAGGAAGGCGAAAAACCTCCAGGGCCTCTGCCAATCTTCCCCGGAGGAAAATCCCTTCCCGACCCCAAATATGGCAATCAGCTAAACCCTGAGCATGTGGGCAGGACTCACCAGCCAGCACTCAGGAAAGAATTCTCTGCAGTAACTCAGATCCCAATCCCATCTAACATCCCATTACAGACCACTGGGCATACTTACCTGCTGATAATCAAAGATCAATTGCCAAAATTAAGCTATCCCATCATACCATCCCTTCCATAAACTTATCAAGCTTTGTCTTAAAGCCAGATATGTCTTTTGCCCCCACTAATCCCCTTGGAAGGCTGTTCCAGAACTTCACTCCTCTAATGGTTAGAAACCTTCGTCTAATTTCAAGTCTAAACTTCCTAGTGTCCAGTTTATACCCATTTGTTCTTGTGTCTACATTGGTACTAAGCTTAAATAATTCCTCTCCCTCCCTAATATTAATCCCTCTGATATATTTATAAAGAGCACGCATATCCCCCCTCAGCCTTCTTTTGGCTAGACTAAACAAGCCAAGCTCTTTGAGTCTCCTTTCATATGACAGGTTTTCCATTCCTCGGATCATCCTAGTAGCCCGTCTCTGAACCTATTCCAGTTTGAATTCATCCTTCTTAAACATGGAAGACCAGAACTGCACACAGTATTCCAGATGAGGACTCACCAGTGCCTTATATAACGGTACTAACACCTCCTTATCTTTGCTGGAAATACCTCGCCTGATGCATCCTAAAACTGCATTAGCTTTTTTAATGGCCATATCACATTGGCGGCTCATAGTCATCCTGTGATCAACCAATACTCCAAGGTCCTTCTCCTCCTCTGTTGCTTCCAACTGATGTGTCCCCAATGTATAACTAAAATTCTTATTATTAATCCCTAAATGCATGATCTTGCACTTTTCACTATTAAATTTCATCCTATTACTATTACTCCAGTTTACAAGGTCATCCAGATCTGCCTGTATGATATCCCGTTCCTTCTTTGTGTTAGCAATACCTCCCAGCTTTGTGTCATCCGCAAACTTTATTAGCACATTCCCGCTTTTTGTGCCAAGGTCAGTAATAAAAAGGTTAAATAAGATTGGTCCCAAAACCATCCTTGAGGAACTCCACTAGTAACCTCTTTCCAGCCTGACAGTTCACCCTTCAGTACGACCCCTTGGAGTCTCCCCTTTAACCAGTTCCTTATCCACCTTTCAATTTTCATATTGATCTCCATCTTTTCCAATTTAACTAATAATTCCCCATGTGGAACCGTGTCAAATGCCTTACTGAAATTGAGGTAAATTAGATCTACTGCATTTCCTTTGTCTAAATAATCCGTCACCTTCTCAAAGAAGGAGATCAGGTTGGTTTGGCACGATCTACCTTTAGTAAAACCATGTTGCAATTTGTCCCAATTACCATTGACCTCAATGTCCTTAACTACTTTCTCCTTCAAAATTTTTTCCAAGACCTTACATACTACGGATGTCAAACTAACAGGCCTATAGTTACTCGGATCACTCTTTCTCCCTTTCTTAAAGATAGGAACTATGTTAGCAATTCTCCAGTCGTACGGTACAATCCCTGAGTTTACTGATTCATTAAAAATTCTTGCTAATGGGCTTGCAATTTCATGCTCCAGTTCCTTTAATATTCTTGGATGAAGATTATCTGGGCTCTCCGATTTTGTCCCATTAAGCTGTTCAAGTTTGGCTTCTACCTCAGATGTGGTAATATCCACCTCCATATCCTCATTCCCGTTTGTCATCCTTCCATTATCCCTTAGCTTCTCATTAGCCTTATTAAAGACTGAGGCAAAGTACTTATTTAGATATTGGGCCATGCCTAGGTTATCCTTGACCTCCATTCCACCCTCAGTGTTTAGCAGTCCCACTTCTTCTTTCTTTTTCTTCTTATTTATATGGCTGGTGCTGGAGGAGCCACTGTTATGGCCACATCAGCTTTAGCTGAAATCCAAAACCAAAGCTACCCACAGCCAAGAGCTCATATAAAGTCCACACAGTCTCTGCGTATTGGCAGTAGAGCAGCACAACATATTGTTGCATCCATGCTGGCCAACAGCCATTTGAAAATGGTGCTAACTTGCCCAGAAAGAGAGGAAGCACAGGAAGGAGGGAGCAGACTTATGCGATTTGTGGAATTTAACCCCAGTCCCAGAATACCACTCGCTTCCACTATGTATCCCACAACGCACTGCAAGAAAAATCCCAGCATGTGCACAGCTCAGCAGCCAAGTAAGGATCCTGAGATATGTGACACTACTCTCCATATTCTTCATAGAAATATTGTTATGATACTACTGCACTACTTCACTACTACTGCAAGCAGGGCCAGCTCCAGGCACCAGCTCAGCAAGCAGGTGCTTGGGGCGGCCAAGGGGAAGGGGCGGCATGTCAGGCTCTTCAGCAGCGGGTCCCTCGGTCCCTCTCGGAGGGAAGGATCTGCCGCTGAATTGCTGCCGAAGAAGAAAGCGGCGCAGTGGAGCTGCCACTGAGCACTTTTTGTCCCCCCCCCCCCCAGCCGCCGCTTGGGGCGGCAAAAACCCTGGAGCTGGCCCTGACTGCAAGATGGGTCATGTGAGGTTTTATTGGAAAAGTTATAATTTACTCAATATGATTATCCTATTTGTATGCATGTATCATTTCTGATCTGAAGTTAGGAATATTGACAATGTAATATTTACAACTGTGTTTACACCTGGGGAATGCACACCAGACAGAATGCAATCAGCCTGGAATGGGTCATTAGGGAGAACAATAGGACTTTGAAGATGCTAATCTCCCTCCTTCCTGAGAAGTTTCCTGGGATGCTGCTTTGACTCTGCAGGGTCATGTGATCATGTCACCTAGTACTGGATTCATCTTGGACTTCTGGTATTTTTCCATTGGAAGGAGGGGGATGGGATTGAAACAAAGGATTCCCACCATATATAAATCCTATTTAAGGCTGGAAAGTGAGTTAATCTTGGTTCTTCTCTACTCTCTCCCTGCCCAAGAAGGAAGACTGCTGAAAACACCCGAAGAAACAAAGGAACTAAGGAGGGGGAGAGGGACGGGGATGGGGCCCAGGCGAAAAGGGTCTATCCTGTGAAAGGAATACCTGGAGATCTAAGCTGCAAGCAGTGCAGTTTACCTCCAAGAAACTTTGCAACCTGCCTAAAACAACACTTAGGGTGAGAATTTCTTACTATTAACCAGTTACTTTAGTGTATTAAGCTTAGTTTGTGTGTTTTGTTTTATTTGCTCAGTACTCTGCTTTGATCTGTTTGGTATTCCTTATAATCACTTAACATTTGTCCTTTGTAGTTAATAAACTTGTTTTGTTTTCTAAACCCCAGTTTGTGCAATTCATAACTGGGGGAACTGTGCATATCTTCCTCCACACTGAGGGAGGGAGTGAATTTCATGAGCATACACTGTACAGTTTTCTGGGCAGTGCAAGACAATATAATTTTGGGTTTGCACCCAAAGGAGGTGTGTACTTGAGTGCTGGGCAATCCCCAAGCTGAGTCTTCGCACACAGAGCTGATCTCAGTGCGTGTCCCTTTGCAGCTCAGTGTGTCCCTACCTGTGTGTGTGCTAGAGGAGGCTTGAGGGCCTGGCACAGCTGGACTGGGTAAAGGAGCCCAGGTTGGCTGAATGGACGGGCTCAGTAGGACCCCAGTACATCAGGTGGTACCCTGGAAGAGGGGTCCAACCCTTCCAGGATACACACCTGAAATGCCACATGCTTAATGAACACCAAGCCCCCACCATGTGTACACACTGATCCAAACTGAAAAAGGACACAGCTGTCCCATGGATACACTATTAGCCAGCGTATGTAGTGCATCAACTCAGTACAAACTAATCCCCTGTGTAGACAAGCCCTTATACTGCCCTAATCACTGTAGTATCTGAGCACCTAAAGCATTTGTTTTAACCAGTGAATAACACTGATATCGAGGACACCGGGGGACTTTCGTTAGTCATGTCCCACTGAAATAAAACAAGTGTTTTTATTACAGCTCAGATACATCAACAGTACACTAGTGTAGATTTATATAGCCCCAGGAACGCCAGCTTTCTGTGCAAGAAAATACAATAGATATAGGACTTGGAGAGTTAATGCCAAGGGCTCCATTTAGGGAGGGCGGGGGGGAGAGGGCACCTTCAGCCCCTCCAGTTTCGTACCTTAGCTGGGAGCCTCTCCTCATAAGTCATGTGCTCCAGCCCCTTAATCATTTTCATTGCCCTCCACTGGACTCTGTTAGAAGAAAAAGGAGCAGGTTGACCCAGAGGCGGATTTTAATACGGGCTTCTTTATTGCGATACTTGTTCCCCTTGACCCAATTGTCAAGTAAGCACTGAATTAGTTACAGTACACTCGTTTTGTTTAAGTTAGCATGCACATGCCTACATCTGTTACAACACTTCAAAACCCCTTATTACGTAATAAAAACACCCATTCTGTTAGTAAACTCACCTCTATTGATTGTGCACAGCATTACGCAGATCACACAGGCATTTTTACCTTGAAAATACATTTCTTTGCAACAATTTGGTGCCACGCATCTCCCTGGTCAGCAATTCTCAGGGGAGGGAGGAAGGGGCCATGAATAAGGGCTCTTTTATGTAGCTGGGAAAGGAAGGGAGGGAGAAATAATATTGCTTTACATAAAAAGTATATTTTAGATCCCCACACTCTTTATGCACCTGCGAGCTTATCTATCCCCCACAAGCTGGAGGGGAGGGCAACGGATGACACTTATCTATCAAGCGAAGAAATGGTGCCTGCCTGTGACTTTACTCACTAATACCATACCAGCAAACCAGTGGTTTCCCAGGTCTCTACTTAACCCTTACATATCCCAACACTCTCTCCAATTTGTCCACATCCTTTCTGTAGTGAGGGGCCCCAAAACTGGACGCAATGCTCCAGATGTGGCCTCACCAGTGCCCAATAGAGGGGAATAATCACTTTCCTCTATTTGCTGGCAATGCTCCTACCAATGCAACCCAATATGCCGTTAGCCTTTCTGGAAACAAGGGCACACTGCTGACTCATATCCAGCTTCTCATCCATTGTAACCCCCAGGTCCTTATCCGCAGAATTGCCTTTTAGCCAGTTGGTCCCCAGCTTGTAGCAGTGCCTGAGATTCTTCCATCCCAAGTGCAGGACTCTGCACTTGTCCTTGTTGAACCTCATCTGATTTCTTTTGGCCCAATCCTCTAATTTGTCTAGGTCACTCTGGACCCTATCCCTACTCTCCAGCATACCTACCTCCCCCCCACAGCTTAGTGTCATCCGTGAACTTGCTGAGGGTACAGTCCATCCCATCATCCAGATCATTAATGAAGATGTTGAACAAAACCAGCTCCAGGACTGACCCCTGGGGCATGCCGCTTGATACCAGCTGCCAACTAGACATGGAGCTATTGATCAATACTCATTGAGCCCAATGATCTAGCCAGCTTTCTATCCACCTTATAGTCCATTCATCAAATCCATACTTCTTTAACTTGCTGGAAGAATACTGTGGGAGACTGTATCAAAAGCTTTGCTAAAGTCAAGGTATATTATGTCCACGGCTTTCCCCATATCCACAGAGCCAGTTATCTCATCATAGAAGGCAATCAGCTTGGTCAGGCATGACTTGCCCTTGTTGAATCCATGTTGACTGTTCCTGATCATCTTCCTCTCCTCTAAGTGCTTCAAAATGGATTCCTTGAGGACCTGCTCCTTGATTTTTCCAGGGACTGAGGTGAGTCTGACCAGTCTGTAGTTCCCTGGATTCTCCTTCTTCCCTTTTTAAAATATGGACACTGTATTTGCCTTTTTACAATTGTCCAGAACTTCCCCCGATTGCCATGAATTTTCAAAGATAATGGCTAATGGCTTTGCAATGACATCAGCCAACACCCACAGCACCCTCAGATTAATTGCATCCGGTCCCATGAACTTGTGCATGTGCAGCTTTTCTAAATAGTCCCTAACCTGTTCTTTCACCACTGAGGGCTGCTTGCCTCCTCCCCATACTGTGCTGCCCAGTGCAGCAGTCTGGGAGCTGACCTTGTCTGTGAAGACGGAGGCAAAAATGCATTGAGTATGTCAGCTTTTTCCACATCATCTGTCACAAGGTCATCTCCCCCATTCAATAAGGCTCCCATACTTTCTCTGACTTTCTTCTTGTTGCTAACATACCTGTAGAAACCCTTCTTGTTGCCCTTCACATCCCCTGCTAGTTGCAACTCCAGTTGTGCTTTGGCCTTCCTGATTACACCCCTGGATGCTTGAGCAATATTTTTATACTCCTCCCTAGTCATCTGTCCAAGTTTACACCTCTTGTAAGCTTCCTTTTTGTGTTTAAGCTCACTGAAGATTTCTCTGTTAAGCCAAGCTGGTCGCCTGCCATATTTGCTATTCTTTCTGCACACCGGGATAGTTTGTTCCTGCACCCTCAGTAAGGCTTCTTTAAATACAGCCAGCTCTCCTGGACTCCTTTCCCCCTCCTATTAGCCTCCCAGGGGATCTTGCCCGTCAGTCCCTGAGGGAGTCGAAGTCTGCACTTCTGAAGTCCAGAGTCCCTATTCTGCTGCTCTCCTTTCTTCCTTTTATCAGGATCCTGAACTCAACCAACTCATGGTCACTGCTGCCCAGGCTGCCACCCACTTCTACTTCCCCTATCAATTCTTCCCTGTTTGTGAGCAGCAGCTCAAGAGGCCCACAGCCCCTAGTTGGTTCCTCCAGCACTTGCACCAGGAAGTTGTCCCCAACACTCTCCAAAAATATTCTGGATTGTCTGTGCACTGCTATATTGCTCTCCCAACAGATGTCAGGGTGATTGAAGTCCCCTATGAGAACCAGGGCCTGTGATCTGGAAACTTCTGTTAGTTGTCCGAAGAAAGCCTAGTCTACCTCCTGCTCCTGGTCTGGTGGCCTATAGTGGACGCCCACCATGACATCACCTGTGTTGCTCTCGCCTCTAAACTTAACCCAGAGACTCTCAGCAGGCTTTTCTCCAGTTTCATACTGGAGCTCTGAGCAATCATGCTGCTCTTTTACAAACAGTGCAACTCCTCCACCTTTTCTCCCCTGCCTGTCCCTCCCGAACAATTTATACCCTCCATGATGCTCCAGTCATGTGAGTTATCCTCCAAGTCTCTGTTATTCCAACTACATCATAGTTCCTTGACTGTGTCAGGACTTCCAATTCTTCCTGCTTGTTTCCCAGGCTTCTTGCGTTCATGTACAGGCACCTAAGATAAATCATGGAGCAGGTCCTCAGGAACAGTTAGCATGGATTCACCAAGGGCAAGTCATGCCTCACTATCCTAATTGCCTTCTATGATGAGATAACTGGCTCTGTGGATGAGGGGAAAGCTGCGGACGTGTTATTCCTTGACTTGAGCAAAGCTTTTGATATGGTCTTCCACAGTATTGTTGCCAGCAAGTTAAAGAAGTATGGGCTGGATGAATGGACTATAAGGTGGCTAGAAAGCTGGCTAGATCATCGGGCTCAACGGGTAGTGATCAATGGCTCCATGTGTAGTTGGCAGCCGGTATCAAGCAGAGTGTTCCAAGGGTTGGTCCTGGGGCTGTTTTGTTCAATATCTTCATTAATGATCTGGAGGATGGCGTGGATTGCACCCGTAGCAAGTTTGCAGATGACACTAAGCTGGGAGGAGTGGTAGATACACTGGAGGGTAGGGATAGGATATAGAGGGACCTAGATAAATTAGAGGATTTGGCCAAAAGAAATCGGATGAGGTTCAACAAGGATAAGTGCAGAGTCCTGCACTTATGATGGAAGAATCCCATGCACTGCTACAGACTAGGGACGGAGTGGCTAGGCAGCAGCTCTGCAGAAAAAGGACCTAGGAGTTATAGTAGACAAGAAGCTGGATATCAGTCAACAGTGTGCCTTTGTTGCCAAGAAGGCTAATGGCATTTTGGGCTAAATAAGTAGGAGCATTGCCAGCAGATCGAGGGATGTGATCATTCCCCTCTATTTGGCATTGGTGAGGCCTCATCTGGAGTACTGTGTCCAGTTTTGGGCCCCACACTACAAGGATGTGGAAAAATTGGATATTGTCCAGCGGAGGGCAACAAAAATGATTAGGGGACTGGAGCACCTGATTTATGAGGAGAGGTTGAGAGAAGTGGGATTATTTAGTCTGCAGAAGAGAAGAATGAGGGGGGATTTTTTATAGAATATTAGGGTTAGAAAGGACCTCAAGAGATCATCTAGTCCAACCCCCTGCTCAAAGCAGGACTAATCCCCAAATGGCCCCCTCAGGGATTGAGCTCACAACCCTGGGTTTAGCAGGCTAATGCTCAAACCACCGAGCTATCCCTCCTCCTATTTCAACTACCTGAAAGAGGGTTCCAAAAAGAATGGATCTAGACTGTTCTCAGTGGTACCAGATGATAGAACAAGGAGTAATGGTCTCAAGTTGCAGTGGGGGAGGTTTAGATTGGATATTAGGAAAAACTTTTTCACTAGGAGAGTGGTGAAGCACTAGAATGGGTTACCTAGGGAGGTGGTGGAATCTCCTTCCTTAGGGGTTTTTTAGGTCAGGCTTGACAAAGCTCTGGCTGGGATGATTTAGTGGGGGATTGGTCCTGCTTTGAGCAGGGGGTTGGACTAGATGACCTCCTGACGTCCCTTCCAACTCTGATATTCTATGATAACTAGTTGATTGCCCTACTTTCTCAGCATGAATCAGGAGGCCTCTCCTGTTGCACCCTCCTCCTTGTGTTTCCATCTGGTATCCCACTTCCCCACTTACCTCATGGCTTAGGTCTCCATCCACTGCAGTAAGAGTACAAACCATTATATATTTTCCTCTTGTAAACTCAGACACTGTCCAGGTTCTTAGGGGACAACTGAGACAAATATAGTGCCCATCTATAAAAAGGGAAATAAAAACAACCCAGGAAACTACAGTCCAGTTAGTTTAACTTCTGTGCCAGGGAAGATAATGGAGCAGGTAATCAAAGAAATCATCTGCAAACACTTGGAAGGTGGTAAGGTGATAGGGAATAGCCAGTATGGATTTGTAAAGAACAAATCGTGTCAAACTAATCTGATAGCGTTCTTTGATAGGATAATGAGCCTTGTGGATAAGGGAGAAGCGGTGGATGTGATATACCTAGACTTTAGTAAGGCATTTGATACAGTCTCGCATTATATTCTTATAGATAAACTAGGAAAGTACAATTTAGATGGGGCTACTATAGGTGGGTGCATAACTGGCTGGATAACCGTACTCAGAGAGTAGTTGTTAATGGCTCCCAATCCTGCTGGAAAGGTATAACAAGTGGGGTTCCGCAGGGGTCTGTTTTGGGACCGGTTCTGTTCAATATCTTCATCAACGATTTAGATGTTGGCATAGAAAGTACGCTTATTAAGTTTGCGGACGATACCAAACTGGGAGGGATTGCAACTGCTTTGGAGGACAGGGTCAAAATTCAAAATGATCTGGACAAATTGGAGAAATGGTCTGAGGTAAACAGGATGAAGTTCAATAAAGATAAATGCAAAGTGCTTCACCTAGGAAGGAACAATCAGTTTCACACATACAGAATGGGAAGAGACTGTCTAGGAAGGAGTATGGCAGAAAGAGATCTAGGGGTCATAGTAGACCAGAAGCTTAATATGAGTCAACAGTGTGATACTGTTGCAAAAAAAGCAAACATGATTCTGGGATGCATTAACAGGTGTGTTGTAAACAAGACACGAGAAGTCATTCTTCCGCTTTACTCTGCGCTGGTTAGGCCTCAACTGGAGTATTGTGTCCAGTTCTGGGCACCGCATTTCAAGAAAGATGTGGAGAAACTGGAGATGGTCCAGAGAAGAGCAACAAGAATGATTAAAGATCTTGAGAACATGACCTATGAAGGAAGGCTGAAGGAATTGGGTTTGTTTAGTTTGGAAAAGAGAAGACTGAGAGGGGACATGATAGCAGTTTTCAGGTATCTAAAAGGGTGTCATCAGGAGGAGGGAGAAAACTTGTTCACCTTAGCCTCCAATGATAGAACAAGAAGCAATGGGCTTAAACTGCAGCAAGGGAGATTTAGGTTGGACATTAGGAAAAAGTTCCTAACTGTCGGGGTAGTTAAACACTGGAATAGATTGCCTAGGGAAGTTGTGGAATCTCCATCTCTGGAGATATTTAAGAGTAGGTTAGATAAATGTCTATTAGGGATGGTCTAGACAGTATTTGGTCCTGCCATGAGGGCAGGGCACTGGACTCAATGACCTCTCGAGGTCCCTTCCAGTCCTAGAGTCTATGAGTCTATGAGTAATCAGAATTTTGTTCTTAATAAGGTTGAAATGATTGAATAATTTAGATGTAATTATTTTAAAACCACAGCACACATTGAACTTGACCTGACATCACTCTGGTACAAATGCTGCTTAACAATGGTCAGTTCTTACTCACAAACACAGAGCTAAACTGATGGCACAATTTGGGGATTAGGAAGACCCTAGGGTATATTGGCAGGGTCTCCAGAGCATTGGTGGGATATTACCCTTTTGGATCAAGGAGGTGAGGCTGGGCTAGTGAGATTCTCTCTCTCTCTGACACACACACAAACACATACACACATACACTCTCTCTCTCTCTCTCTCACTCATCCTCCACCTCCATTTTTCCTCTCTGTGTGCCCCCTATTAGTAAAAAAATACAACTTTTACAGAAACTCCTTGTTACTTTTGATTTCTGCCTGTGGGCTTGAAAGCATTGTTTGTGCTTTTATAAGAGCAACTTTGCAGCAGCACTCTGCTTCTGGCCCAGCCTATCTAACCTAGGGATGAAGAAGAGAGGCAGGAATGGGGACCAAATGTTACAGATGGTGGAAGGATTAGTTAAACCTAGCACTTCAAGAGAAGCAGCTAGGTTCTAATGGGTCGATAGGAGGTGAGGCTGCATTCCTACTGGGCTCCTATCATCCTTTGACATCTACAACTGGTCACTTATGTATACTCAGCCTTTGATCTCTGTGATGCTGGTGAGTCTAGTGAGTCCTGGAACTCAAGGTTGATATTACCATGTCCTGCATTTCCCTTTCCTAATTCTTGATTACTAAGTAGATTTTCATGCAAACAGGATACTTGCTCCTTAACACCTCATCTTTTTCCCCTCCTGCTGCTTATTCTCCAGCAGAAGGCATGATCCTATTTGTTGTGGAGCTATATTGTGACAATGTCACATGCAGTGGACTGTGACTCCCAACTGTGGAGAGTAAGCAGCCGATAAATTAAAAATGGAGATTCTGTTTTCACACAAATGACACTTGGAAGTAATCAGGGATAATAAGTTCCTACAGTTTGAGACAGGCAGGAGCAAAAGTATTTCTAAGAAAAATGTTTTCCATGAGATATCTGGAGACATATAATACCCTATTAGTAAATCCTACACTCTCCTGTCTTCTCCCCCTCCAAAGCTAAATTACAAGAGCTAAAACCCAGGAATTTGCTGGATTAAAAAAAAAAGACACATACCACCAGGCTGCAGGTTTACTTGCTTTTTATTGCTTTTCAACACAGGGGTTTAATTTGACTCCAAATAGTCATTACTTTTAATCATAGATTACACCCTTTCTAACTAGCTGGTTCCCACAGGTCAGCACTGGCCACAGAAACTTTATTGGAATAGAGCTTTCTATCACTTTATTGTCCACATGCTCTATGTAAGCTGTTGAGATTTTTCCGTTTGTAGGCCACATAACTTTAATGGGTGGGTTCTGAAGAAGCAACAAACAGTAAATTTTGTAGCACTTTGCTGTGAACTTTACAAGTGGCTGAAACCTCTGTTGATCAGGAGCAAGAGCAGGCTGAAATAAAGCGAGGACAGTGATTATTGTAGGCACTCTGTGATGTTGTTATGATAATTGTAAAGCAGACTCTACCACCACCCTTCGTCTCACTTTGCCGCTTCTAAATATGGACTAATATCAGCAAGTGAATTCCTAGCCCAGAATTGATGGTAGTAGGAAAGGCATGTCTGAGGATCCTTTATTTTCTCTTATCTCTCGTCTGGAGAGGTTCTTGGGTTCAGCATGCCAGAGACCTGGCATAATTCCAGTAGCCATTGGCTGCCTTTGATCCCCATATCCCCATCCCTCCAAACAGAGCTTTGCAGGAGACAGGAGAAAGAAGAACTGCAAAGTGATGCAGCAGCGCCATCCAGCTCATATACTTTTACCACAAGAAACAGGACAGAGTCTGGTCTTGTAGAGTTGGAATATGGTTATTGAAACTTGGGTTCCACCCATTTACTGTTTTCCCATTTCCACATAACACAAGATAGTCTACGTCCACCTCTCATGACAAAACATGAAAACCAGATATAGACACTCTGTGAGCCACTTCTGACTGATGTAAGGAATGGTATCAGCAGGCTGTGAAGGGAGGAACATCCAGAGGGTTTTCCACAATGTCCGCTTTGAGGGGGGCAGAAAGAGGAGTAAAAGGGAGGGGCTGGACAGGAAAATTCTTGGAGTTTGGTGAATCCCAGCCCCCTGGAAGATGTGGACGATACAGCACAGAACTCAGTGGGGTGTCTTTCAATACTGTGAGTTTCACAGACATTTTTGGAAATGGAACCCCCTTCCCAGGCTTAGTATTTACTCACCCTACTCTTGGCTTGGTAAAAGTCTTCTCCAAAGTTAAAATAGACATGTTTAAGGTGATTCTTTATCTCTCTTGCCAGCCCAGGGGGCAGCTACAAACCAAACAAACGACAAAACAGCCTGCCTTAGCCAATATGAAATGGGAATAATCCACTTCCTGGTTATTGGCCCAACAGTGATTTGGAAACTTCCACCTCCCAGGGTTCGGGCAAATGCCCAGACTGGGACATGGGGTTGGAAGGAGGTTTCTAACTCTTGTAAGTGCATTCCAGACAGTCAGTCAATGACAGAATTCGTGTCTCAGTCATGTGACCTACCACACTACATATGACTCAGCCATTCTCCCATCATACCAATTACAATCATAAAGGAATCACAGTTCTCCCCTCTGCTCTGCCTGTCCTGCACAGCTCACAATTTAGCTCAGGTTATTTCCATTGTAGCTGCCTGTCTACTTTGGGGCTTCCAGCTTCGCTCACACTGGTGGTGCGGAACCAGGTTTAGCAACTGTGGGACACTTGAGACATTTCCCTTGCGTGAATAAGACTGTAGAGAGGTGGCAGATCTAAGCAGGTTACCCAGCTTCCCTCTGCTACCCAAGTCCTAATGCACTATAATGTTAAATACCTGTTGGATGTCAAAGAGGCTTGTGGTTTTCTTTGAAACTGGAATCTCAAGGTGTTCAAAAATTCGCTCCAGTCTTTGTGACAGATCTTCTTCACATATCGAAAACACAGCCTGCGGTGCAAAGATAGCAACAGATCATTGTAAATATTGATGAGGATCAAGAGTCATGGTGCAATATGTACAAAACTTAAATCTCATCTTCAGTAGAGAGGTCATTCGACTGTAACATCCCTCAATCAGTAGAAATGCACCTTGAATCCACGTGCAAAAATGCTTCAGCCAGCAGGGATTAAAGCTATCGCAGTAATCTATGGAGGTTAATCAACTGAGTGCCAGTGTGGGTGCCTCCTACTGGCTGGAAAATAAGAGCTAACAACTGAGTCGTCAACATGGGTGGTGCATGAACCACCCGTTCAGGGAGGCTTCGGAGTGGGGTCTGCTACTGACGATAGTATGGCAGAGCCGAAGATGGCATCAGAGGCAGAGTCCTGGGTGGTCACATAGTGATCTGTGAAAGTATGGGCAGAGACCCAGCTTGCCACTCTACACTTTTCTGAGATGAGGACATCTTTAACAAATGCAACCGCAGTGGAAACAGATCTTGTGGTGTTTGTGTGGATCTCTGATGGAGACAGCAGGTTATGTGCATAGTAACAGTGGTTAATGCAACTGGAGACCTATTTGGAGAGTCTTTGAGCTGTATTGCGGAGCCCTTGGATCTTTCCTCTAATGAAAGAAAGAGTTTGGGAGACTTCCTCAAGTCCTTAGTTCAGTCCAAATACAATGCCAGGGCTCTCCTAACATCCAGCATATGTAGTGTTGCCTCCCTGTTGGCACGATGTGGTTTTGGAAAAAAATACGGGGAGATGAATTAGCTGGTTCATATGAAAGGAGGAAACTACCTTGGGAGGAATTTGGGGGTGTGGCCTCCCGGCCCTGAGGTAATGGCCACTAGAAATGCCATCTTCATGGATAAGTGTAACACAGAGCAAGTGGCCATAGGCTTGAAAGGTGGTCTAGTCAAGGTTCTCAAAACTAGATTGAGGTCCCAGGTTGGAGTGGGTGGTCTGAAATGTGGGAAGCGGTTTCCCATGCCTTTAAGGCATGTCGTTGGTTGGGCAAATACTGAACATCCGTCCACTGGATGGTGGAAGGCTGTTAGATGTACTTTGCTAAGAGCTAAGAGAGAGCCCACACCTTCTGAGGTCTAGCATATAGTCTAGGATCAAAGGGAAGGAGGAAGATGTTGGGTTTGGAATCACATCAAATTTGGAATTGTTTCCATTTTTGAAAGTAACGAGGATGAGTCCCCAATTTCCTATTATGTAGTAACACCTCTTTCACCTCCTCAGAGCATTCACTCTCTAAGTGTTGGAACCAAGAAGGTGCCAACCCTGGAGCTGAAAGATCTGTAAGTTGGGATGAAGAATCCACCTGTCCTTTTGGGAGAGCAGGTGGGGAATGGGCCGAAGAGGAATCAGAGGACATACTGCCAACTGTGCAAGGTACGGGTATGAAACTTGTCTTGGCCAGGAGGGAGTAATCAGTATAACTTTTGCTTTTTCTCGCCATAACTTTAACATGACGTTGGACATCAGAGGGAACAGGAGAAAGGCCTACAATAGTTCCCTGCCCTGTGAGAAGATGAGAGCATCGCCCAGGAATTGTTTCCCTAGTCCAAAGTTGGAACAGTAGTAGGCACATTTCTTGTTCTGGTAAGTAGCAAACAGATCTATTGTCAGAGTGCTCCACAGGATGAATATGTTGTGGAGCACTGCTGCGTTGATTTCCCTTTTGTGATTGTGTGAGAAATTCTGACTGAGATTGTCAGCTGTCACATTTTATATCCCTGGTAGGTAAGTGGCTGAAAGGAGCACATTGTGGTAGATGCACCAGTTCTAAAAGTTTCAGCATTTCCATGCATCTGGTGCATCCTTGGTGATTTATGTAAAACATGCAGATTATACTGTCCGTAAGGACTTTTGTGTGAGTAACCCTGATGAATGGGAGAAAATGTCACTGGCATTTCTGACAGCTCTTAATAGTAAAAGATTGATATGACAAACTGCTTCCATGGGAAACCACTTAGAATATCAGGGTTGGAAGGGACCTCAGGAGGTCGTCTAGTCCAACCCCCTGCTCAAAGCAGGACCAATCCCCAGACAGATTTTTGCCCTAGATATCTAAATGCCCCCCTCAAGGATTCAGCTCACAGCCCTGGGTTTAGCAGGCCAATGCTCAAACCACTGAGTTATCCCTCCCCACACTTGCCCTGGACTTTGCAGTCATTAGGTGGGCTCCCCAGCCTATTAGAGATGTGTCTGTTCTTAGAATCACTGTTAATGTGGGTTCTGCAACTGGAATGTCTGCATGGACCTTGTGTGGTTCTTTCCACCAGTCTGGGGAGTATTTGACCCTGGAGGGCATCGATAGCAGCTTGTTGAGCCCGTCCTTGTTCCGAGAGTAGACAGATCTGAGCCACATCTGTAAACATCTCATGAACAACCAAGTGTGTGGAGTCATAAAAGTGCATTCCACCATGTGCCCGAGAAGTTGGAGAAATTTCTGGCTAGCATTTGGAGGCTGGCCTGGACTGTCTCTATGAGACTCCTAAGGGTGTTGGATCTGTGCAGTGGGAGGAATGCTCTTGCTTGCACTGTGTCGACTTTGGCCTCAGTGAACTGCAGACATTGCAGTGAGGTCAAGATTGATTTCTGGGTGTTGAAGTTGTAGACCCAGCTGCACAAACATGTGCATAATCATCTGGGTGGCTTACAGGGAATCTTGGAAGGAATGAGCCTAAAGAAGGAAGTCATCCAGGTATGGGTGGATGACAATATCTCATGTTCATAGGTGTGCCACTACAATGGAGATCATCTTGGAAAACACCCTTGGTCGACTTGGTATGATGACTTGGTATGATGTTGCTTTCCCATGCATTAACCACATCCACAACTATAGAATTAAGCTGAGGGTGCATGAAGAGGAAGTCTGCTTCCTTAGGGGACATGTAATACTTTTTGTCAGACCTTTTGCATGTTGGCGCAATGGAGTCTGGTGTCTGCCAGATGACCTTGGCAGGGTACATAAGCACCTTGTTGATTGGGAGGGTGATTCTTGAAGAGGAGGGAGTGTGCAGTATGTCTAACCATTTATAGTAGAAGTCTTTCACCTCCTCAAGAGGAATTTGTAGTGCATCCACCACCCTCTTAGTGAAGTGTTGGAAGAGCTTACAGTCATTGGCCAGTGATGGAGGATGGGGCATTACTACCTCATCTGGTGAGGAGAAGGAGATATTTGCCAGTGGGGTAGTTTCTATCTCTAGTCTAGCAAAAGAAAAGGAAACTCTACAAATCACTATGAACTCTAACTATCTGCTACCAATATAAAGAAAGTTAAGTAGTCAATGGACTGCTACACGTTCTGTTTGAGGCCGAAGGTGATCGAGAAGGAACTGATGGTGGTTTGCCTATGCAGTGCTAGTTAGACTCAAGGCAGACCATGTGGGAGGGTGAGTGTATATATAAAGGCCAAATGGACACTGCTACCTAAAGTCTCTGATTAGAGGTGCAGGGGTGCAAATACACCTAAAGTGGAGCAACCATAGGGACGCATCTTGAAGAAGAATTCTCAGATTCTCTGTTGCCAGAGGAAAAGTACACACCACCTTACTAGATTCAATTCAGGATCACCACTCCATTTAACACACAGCACTTAGAGATATTGATAGTGAAAGAATAATACATTTTTTGTTAAAGGGCAAAGATTCAAATGGTAGTAAGTAAGAATATTGGAAACAGTTACATAGAAAACAAAACCATAACGTGCTTGCTAGAGCCTAAACTAAAGTCACAAAATATTCCCGTCTCTTACAGCAGTGGTTATCAACCTTTCCAGACTACAATACCCCTTTCAGGAGTCTGATTTGTCTAACATACCCCAGTTTCACTGCACTTAAAAACAACTTGCTTACAAAATCAGACATAAAAATACAAAAATGTCACAGCACACTGTCACTGAAAAATTGCTTCCTTTCTCATTTTTACTGTATATAGTTATAAAATAAATCAAGCAGAATGTAAATATTGTGCTTACATTTCAGCATATAGTATACAGAGCAGTATAAACAAGTCATTGTCTGTATGAAATTTTAGTTTATACTGACTTTGCCAGTGCTTTTTATGTAACCTGCCATTAAGTTAGGCAAATATCTAGGTGAGTTGATGTATGCCCGGAAGATCTCTGTGTACCCCCAGGAGTACACATGCCCCTGGTTTAGAACCACTTTCTTACAGGATAGCTTACTTCAAGTCCTTTCCCCAGCATTTTCAACCAGGATGGCTGAGATCCCCCTTTCATAAGATCAAGCCCACTGGCTGTCTTCACTGATTGAAGGATGCCAGAACATCTCTCTGCACCCTCTAGATATACCAAGTCAGACCTCTGATCTTCATCTGAAAACAGGGCTCCCTTGGCTTTTTATCCCTTTCAGTTAATTTCCTTCTGAAGTTTCTGCAAACTCTTAATGAACATTTGACTCAGTATGGGAATAGAATTTTACTGTAAGACACGTAACGGCCCACCAGAGAGATAAGTATCTTCCTCCTCTTGTCGGGAGAGTTTATCTCATGGTGCACTGCCTCTGAGTGACCTGCCTTCAACTACCAGTCCCACAGAACCTAGTTTTCAGTGGATACATTTAACTCCTCACATATTCTCCATACATTCCTTTTACACTGGTTATGATGTTACGTGTGACACAGGCTTTCATTACAGACCATACATGATGTTCTTTTGATGAACCCAGGGGATCCCAGTACCCCTGTGTCCTCGGCCAGTTGTCATCAAGATGTGCTTAGGTCACATCTAGTTTCCTACAGTGCTATTATTTTTTCCAGACTTTATACATTTGAGTTCTAGGATATGAATAGGAACAAACCTTAATTATGGTGCTACCTTTTTCATACGTCATTGGAAAGGTGGAGACACTTGCAGCACATTTGGCTTTCTCCCATTCATGTATCCTGAGCCTGTCGTACATCTCCAACACAGCTGATAATTGACAGGGGTCATTCAAGTTCTAAGAGAACTTATGGCTTCCCATTGCACTGGCCAAGACAAGGTCCAATCTAGGGCCAGAAGGAGGTGAAAAAGTTCATTTTAAAATGAAAGTGCTAAATACAAAGGACACACACCAAGGCTAATGGGCTTTTAATTCATAAAGTGATGGCTAATAATAAGCCTGAAATACTTTAATAATTGCCATGTAATTCACAAGCACACAACTTCCACTCTGCAGTTCTCAATCCCAAACTCATATCCCCCTGACCAGTAAGCGTCCGCGTGTGCCAGATTCTGTCTGGAAAAGTATCACCATCACAGTGATATTCCACAAGTGGCAGCTAGCATGGTCTAAACAGCACTTGGGTTTTGTCTTGAGAGCTTGCCTCTTTCATCTGCACTTGGATACTGGGACAGACACAGAGCTGCCATAGTTGCCCATCTCACTGCAGCCAGTAGTACACATGGCTCATAGAGACTGAGAATCTGGGGAGGGGACACTTTGGCTGCCAAGGTGGCATAGAGGGGTTACAGTGTTGGGAGAAGGATCAGACTCTTTGTAGAAAGATAAGCTCTGGAGGAAATATTTACAAATCTCCTACTTTTGCTCCAAGACTCTTTTCTGTTCCTTCAGCTTTTCACATTCTTCTTCCTTCTGATGAAACTCTTCTGCGCTGACCATTTTGGGAAGCTCCCTGAAATCGATTCACGGCCAAAATAAATATCACCAACCAACCAATGAAGCACAAGGCAAGACTAGGATTAGCCATCCAGTCCAGAATCAAGTTATGAGATAGTCCCAACTTCTCACCCATCTATTCTGCAAGCCCCGCTCACAGGACAGTTATTGTCCCAGATATATTTATGGCCTTGCAATGTTGTGATGCTGCTGCCACCTTTTGTGATGTTGTTGAATTGTGATAAGAGAATGCAATGTTGTCGTACAATGATGTAATGTCAAAGTCCTGGCCCGTGGGCCATCTGTGGCCTGAGAACCTCCCAACTGCAGCCCGCAGCTCCCGTTGGCTGGAGGAGAGGGACAGAGATACCATCACTAGTCGCTGGGCAGAGTCAGCCATAGAGGCAGCATCGTTAGTTGCCAGGCAGAGTCAGCCCTGGAGGCAGCATCACTTTTTTCCACAATGAATATAAACAAGTCAAAATACTGAACACAACTATCTGATGCACACCTTGCTGCAATCCTGAAAGTTTCAACTGCTCAGTCACTGAGGCCAAACATCAACAAACTGACAGAACTGAAGATTTGCCCAGTGTCTGGCAAACACTAATAACTCTCCGGCAGGCAAAGAATTGTATAAAGTTGTATGACAATTTTATTATTTCTAAGAAATTCGAAATAAAAAAATACAATATAAACTTTTTCTTTTCTGAACACTACCTTCAGTGACATTATTGGTCTGCTGGGAGGATTTGAGGACTGGCACTGGCCCTAAGGTAAATTGAGTTTGAGACCCCTGATTTAGATACTGCAGGATTCGCTAGATTCCCAGATATGTAGGTGAAAGGTAAAAGACAGTTACTCACCTTTGTAACTGTTGTTCTTCGAGATGTGTTGCTCATATCCATTCCAGTTAGGTGTGTGCGCGCCGCGTGCATGGTCATCGGAAGATTTTTACCCTAGCAACACTCAGTAGGTCAGCTGGGTCACCCCCTGGAGTGGTGCCACTATAGCGCCGGATATATACCCCTGCCGACCCAACGGCCCTTCAGTTCCCTCTTGCCGGCTACTCCGACAGTGGGGAAGGAGGGTGGATTTGGAATGGATATGAGCAACACATCTCGAAGAACAACAGTTACACAGGTGAGTAACCGTCTTTTCTTCTTTGAGTGCTTGCCCATATCGATTCCAATTAGGTGATTCTCAAGCCTTACCTAGGCGGTGGGGTCAGAGTGAGACGTTGCAGAATGCAAAACTGCTGAGCCAAATGCTGCATCATCTCTGGACTGTTGAACCAATGCGTAATGTGAGGCAAAGGTGTGAATCAATGACCAGGTAGCAGCGCGACATATTTCCTGGATGGGGACATGGGCCAGGAAAGCGGCAGATGAGGCTTGTGCACGAGTAGAATGGGCAGTGAGATGGCTAGCCAGAATGTGAGCCAATTCATAGCATGTTCGGATGCAGGATGTCAACCAAGATGAAATTCGTTGGGAAGAGACCGGCATGCCTTTCATCCAGTCTGCCACCACTACAAAGAGCTGAGGCGAACGTCGGAAGGGTTTGGGTCTCTCGATAAAGGTGAGAGCCTTGCGGACATCCAAGGTATGTAGTTGTTGTTCCCGATGCGATGAGTGCATCTTCGGGAAAAAGACTGGGAGAAAGATGTCTTGATTGACATGAAAAGCAGACACCACCTTAGGAAGGAAAGAGGGGTGTGGTCGCAGCTGTACCTTGTCCTTGTGGAATACCGTATACGGGGGATCTGCTGTCAAAGCCTGAAGCTCCAATACTCGTCTTGCCGATCTGATAGCGACGAGGAAGGCTGTTTTCCAGGAGAGGCAGCGAGCAGGTGGCCAGAGGCTCAAAAGGGGCACCCATAAGCTTGGCTAGCACCAGGTTTAGATCCCAGGTAGGGGTCGGGCGTCTGACTTGAGGGTACAACCGTTCCAATCCCTTAAGGAACCTGGAAACTATGGAGTGAGAAAAGATTGAACGGCCACTTTGTCCTGGGTGGAAGGCGGAAATAGCTGCCAGATGCACCTTTATAGAAGAGACCGCCAGGCTCTGCTCTTTCAGGGACCATAGGTAATCCAGGACAGTAGGGACAGATACCTGTCCAGGAACTAAGTTACTCTGAGCGCACCAGCAGGAGAAATGCTTCCACTTGGCGAGATATGTCATCCTAGTGGAAGGCTTCCTACTGCCCAAGAGCACCTGTTGTACTGAGGCAGAGCAGCGCAACTCAGACTGGCTCAACCACACAGCAGCCATGCTGTGAGATGAAGGATTGCAGGTCTGGATGGTGAAGCCTGCTGAAGTCCTGTGTTATGAGGTCCAACCAGAGTGGCAGGGGGATCGGGTCTGCCACTGAGAGGTCGAACAACAGGGTGTACCAATGCTGCCTTGGCCATGCTGGAGCAATGAGGATCAGGTGGGCTCTGTCCCTGCGGAGCTTGAGTGGGACTCTGTGGATGAGTGAAAATGGTGGGAAGGCATAAAGTAGGTGCCTCTTCCACAGGATCAGGAATACGTCTGAGAGGGAGCCTGGGGAGCGTCCTTGGAAGGAGCAGAACACCTGACATTTCCTGTTCTCTCGGGAGGCAAAGAGGTCTATGTGGGGAAAGCCCCACCTCCGGAAAACAGAATGGATAACGTCCAGACAAATCGACCACTTGTGAGACAGGAAGGACCTGCTGAGGTGATCTGCCTGAGTGTTCTGGACTCCTAGGAGAAAAGACGCTACCAAATCGAAAGAGTGGGTTATGCAAAAGTCCCAGAGGCGGATGGCTTCTTGACAAAGGAGAGAGGAGCGTGCCCCGCCCTGCATGCTTATATAAAACATGGCCATTGTGTTGTCTGTGAACACTGATACACAACGGCCTTGTAGATGGTCCCGAAACACCTGGCATGCTAGACGGACTGCTCTCAGCTCCCTCACGTTGATGTGCAAGGTCAGCTCTTGGGGCAACCAAAGGCCTTCAGGGTGAAGGCTCTCAAGGTGGGCACCCCACCCAGAGATGATGCATCTGTGGTTAGGGCCACCGAGGGTTGCGGTGGGTGGAATGGCATCCCTGCGCAGACCAGAGAGGGGTCTAACCACCAAGTGAGGGAGTCGAGAACCTTCCTGGGGATAGTGAGCACCGAATCCAGACTGTCTCTGTGTGGACGGTATATTGAAGCAAGCCAGGTTTGGAAGGGACGGAGACGTAGCCTCAGGTACTTGGTCATGAAGGTGCAGGTGGTCATGTGACCTACTAGGCTGAGGCAGGTGCGCACCAACATTGTCGGAAAGGATTGAAGACTTTGAATTATTGAAGCCATTGTTTGAAAACGTGACTGAGGGAGGCAGGCTCTCACCAGATTGGAGTCCAGAACAGCTCCGATGAAGTCTATTCTTTGCGTGGGTGTCAGAGTAGACTTTTCTGGGTTGATCATGAGGCCTAGGCTCCCGAAGAGGTCTCTGACGATGTACAGGTGCTGCAATACTTGTGATTGGGAAGTCCCTCGAATGAGCCAATCATCGAGATGCGGGTAGACGTGAACTCGACGACACCGGTGGGAGGCGGCTACTACAGCCATGCATTTGGTGAAGACCCTTGGAGCTGTAGAAAGCCAAACGGAAGTACCATGAACTGAAAGTGTTGGTGGTTGACCACAAAACGGAGGTACCGGCTGTGTGGCCGTGGCTGTGTGGCTGTGTGGATAAATGGCGATGTGGAAATACGCGTCCTCCATATCGAGGGCAGCATACCAGTCTCCCGGATCCAGGGATAGGATGATGGTCTCCAGGGATACCATGTGGAACTTCAGCTTTATCATGAATTTGTTGAGTTCTCGCAGGTCTAGGATCGGTCGTAGACCTCCCTTTGCCTTGGGGATTAAGAAGTAGCGGGAATAGAACCCCTTGCCCCTCATGTCTTTTGGTACCTCCTCTATGGCTCTCAGTTTTAGGAGTGCCTGGACCTCTTGTAAGAGGAATTGCTCATGAGAGGGGTCCCTGAAGAGGGACAGGTAGGGAAGGTGTGGGGGAGGGGTTGAAACAAACTGGAAGTGGTATCCCGCTTCCACCGTGTGGAGGACCCAACGATCTGAGGTTAGCTGGGACCAGGCAGGGAGGAAATGGGAGAGGCGGTTGAAAAAGGAGGGAGAAAGATCTGGTAGGGTAACTGGTGGGCCGCCCTCGGGCGTCCCATCAAAAGTTTTGCTTGGGCCTCGTTGGTGGTTTAGGAGGCACTTGACTTTGGGTTCCTTGAGGGCAAGACTGCCTCCGCCGATTCCCCCTGCCATGCCTTCTGGTAGCGTCCTAACGCGGCCTAGTCTGGTTGTAAGGGCAGTGTGGCTGGGGCCGGAAGGACCTTCGTTGGGTCACTGGCGTGTGCATACCCAGCAAGCGCATTATGACACGATTGTCCTTCAGACTTTGCAACCTGGGGTCAGTTTTGTCTGAGAAAAGGCCCTGGCCCTCGAAGGGTAAATCCTGAATGGTCTGCTGCAATTCAGGGGGAAGGCCTGAAGCCTGGAGCCAGGAGATACACCTCATTGTCACTCCAGATGCCAGAGTTCTGGCAGCCGAGTCCGCTGCATCCAGAGAGGCCTGCAGGGAGGTTCTTGCTACCTTTTTACCCTCTTCAAGTAGGGCTGTAAACTCTGGACGGGACTTCTGGGGAAGAAGCTCCATAAACTTCCCCACAGACACCGACGTATTAAAGTTATACCATCTTAGGAGTGCTTGTTGGTATGCCACCCCTAAGTTGGAGGCCCCCAGCCGAGTATATTTTGCAGCCTAGGAGGTCCATGCGTCTAGTCTCCTTTGCCCTAGGAGCAGATGCTTGCTGACCATGATGCTCCCGTTCGTTCACTGATTGGACAACCAGAGAGCAGGGAGGTGGGTGAGTGTAGAGATATTTGTACCCCTTTGAGGGGACCATATATTTCTTCTCTACTCCCCTAGCTGTAGGTGGAATTGAAGCTGGGGATTGCCAAATGGTGTCCGCATTAGCTTGTATAGTGCGGATGAACGGGAGAGCCATTCTAGTAGGTGCATCAGCCGATAAGATGTCCATGACCGGGTCCTCTATTTCAGTGACCTCCTCCATCTGCAAGTTCATATTCTGAGCCACTCGCCTCAAGAGGTCTTGATGGGCCCTGAGATCGATTGGTGGAGGGCCTAAGGAGGATGTTCCTGCTACCGCCTCATCAGGTGAGGAGGAGGAGGAGGAGGAGGAGAGGCCTGGGACCAATGGGTCTTGAGGTGGGTCATGTACTTGAGGGGCATCATCTGCATCAGGTGGAACCTCGGTGACTGCAGATGGAATTGGAGCCTCGTCTGTGTCCGTAGGAGGAGGGCGGCTCACTGTCGCCTCTGGTACCCGGTGTTCTGACGGGGCTGACCGTTGAGCCACTGATGGGGCACCTTGGGCCTGGTGGTATGCCCATGGTGTCCAGAAGGACCAGTGATGAGGCTCTTGTTCGTGGCTTTGTCTCTCCGGATATTGGCTGGGGACATCAGAGTCACGCTCCTGATGGTAGGATGCACTACCAGCCTGAGACGATACCGATGTGTGTCTCGAAGGCCACGGTGGTGCCGAGAGACCCTGGGAGGGCATCACTGTTCTTGACGCTCGATCCCAGGGAGGTACCAGGGAGCGGTACCGGGGGCTATGGTGGTACCGCGAGCGAGATTGGGACCTTCTACCGTACCGGTGCCGGGAGGTGGACCGGGATCTCGAGTCCCTTCGTCTGGAGCGACTGCGGGATACACGGTACCGAGATTGGTGCCAAGAGCCGGATCGGTACCAGGAGTATCTGTCCAGTGAACGAGATGTTGAACATCGCCACAAGTGTGACCGGTACCACGATGGAGAGCGGTGCCGGAACTGCGAGCGGCGCCGGGAGCGAGAACAACGTGATCGAGAGTGTCTGCGAGACCGTGATCTGGAATGACGTCTCTCTGGTGGACCGACGGAAGGAGGCCTTACCAGGGCCAGATTGCCGATGGATTGAACGACCCGCACCGGCGGTGCCGGGGGTTGAGGATGTATCGGCTCCATCATAGCAATGAGCTCCCTTGCCATAGAGAAAGTCTCGGCATAGAACGGAGAGCAAGACCAACCACAGCAGGAGCCAGGGAGTTGTCTGGCACCGGACTCAACGGCCCTTGTGGGACCGGAATCGATGGCGCCGCGCTAGGTGGAGCTGCAATCTGTGGTGCCAGCGTCGACGGTGCCGGAGCAGATGACGGTGCCCGACGAACCGTCTTAGACGAGCACTCCTTCTGTGAGGCTGGAGTTGGAGCACTATGTCGTTTCCCAGTCGGGGAAAGGGAGCGGTGCTGAGGATTCGGTGCTGGTAGAGGTTGGTGCCGGGACTCCTTCTCAGTACTGGAGTGATCCGGTGCCGAAGGGGTGCTCCTTACCGAGGCAGTCTGTTGGGCGCTCGGTACCAGTGTTGCAGGACTAAGTGCCGACTCCATGAGGAGCTGCTTCAATCGAAAGTCCCGCTCCTTTTCGTCCTTGTTTTAAATGACTTGCAAATGCGGCACTTGTCAGCAAGGTGGGATTCCCCTAGGCACTTGAGGCAGGAGTCATGGGGATCCCCTATTGGCATCGGCTTCTGGCACGCCGAGCACGGTTTGAATCCCGGTGCCTTGGGCATGGGCCCACACCGGGGTGGAGGAAAGGGGCTAATCCCGATCCTCCCTTCAACTATATACACTAACTATGAATAGAAGTACTAACACTAACTATAACTACAAGAACTTGAACTATAAACACAGTAAAGAGCAAAGAACTACGAGAAGCTAGGGATGTGGAGACCAGCAAAGCCGTGCTCCACAGTTCCAACGACTGTCACGGGCGGTAAGAAGGAACTGAGGGGCGGTTGGGTAGGCAGGGGTATATATCCGGTGCTATAGCAGTGCCACTCCAGGGGGCGACCCAGCCGACCCACCAAGTGTTGCTAGGGTAAAAATCTTCCGACGAGCGTTCACACGGCGCGCACACACCTAATTGGAATCGATATGAGTAAGCACTCGAAGAAGAATGTGTATTACAAACTATGCTCTGATCCAGCACCCACTGATGTCAACTTCAAAACTCCTGTTGACTTTGTTAGAAGCAGGTTCAGGTCCTGTGTGCCAAAACCTTGGGTAAGAAACATCTTTTGATGGACAAGCAACACTGCTTGTTCTTCTCTCCTGACAATCCCCTTTCCCTGAGCACTAAAGCATGGGCTGCTGTCTTCATGCAGCTTCATGGATTTTGTTCAGAAGACTCCAGAAGAAGATGTACTAGACCAGTGGTTCTCAAACTGTGGGTCAGGACCCCAAAGTGGGTCACGACCCCATTTTAATGGGGTCTTCAGGGCTGGCTTAGATTTGCTGGAGCCCAGGGCCAAAGCCCAAGCCTGAGGGCTTTAGCCTTAAGCAGTAGGGCTAAGGTTACAGGCCCCCTGCCTGGGACTGAAGCAATTGGACCTCAGCTTTTGCCCCCCGGCCTGGGGTGAGGGAGCTTTGGCTTTGCCTCCTCCCCCGCCCCAGGTGGCAGGGCTTGGGTGGGCTCGGGCTTTAGTCCCCCCTCCTGGGGTCCTGTAGTAATTTTTGTTGTCAGAAGGGGGTCGCGGTGCAATGAAGTTTGAGAATCCCTGTACTAGACAGATGGGAGGAGGGTGACTGGCCCCAAGTGAAGAGGCAATTCAAATAATAGTAATAAAAATACACAATACTCACTGCTGAGCGAAGCACTGACTCTTGCTGGCGGCCTTCTGTGATCTGGAACAACAGGAATCAATCCTGCTTCCTGCTTCCTGACTAGAGATGGGATAAACCAAGTTGAATAAAAGAACAGATAGAAACAAACCAAAACCCAGAAACCTAAACTTTGGAGAAGTTCAGATCCAGGTCTGATCTGGCCTTTGCAACTAGCCTACTGTACTTGATTGAACAAAATCTCTGGATCCAACTTCAGGGGCACCTTTTCAGATTTTGGTGGGGGGGGGGCAGGGCAACTTTAACAGTGATTTCAGGGGCTACTTTGGCACCTGAAAACTCTAGGTTTTTTGCAGATAATTTAGAAATTAGCTGACAGGAGCACTGTATCTAGTTCCTATATAAAGAAAGACAAATAAAGAAATAATAGACCCACTCAGCTGTAATACTAACATGTTCTGACATCTTGTGTCAAGACACTTAAAGGGTACTGGTTAAGTTTAAAATTTTAATGTATATTCTTACTTTGTTACTAAGTTTCGAAGACAACAACTGAAACAGTTGTAGAAAAATCTAGATTACTTTCTATCACTTTTTTGCAGTTCACTAAGCTTGGAATAGATCATTTAACTTTTGGAAACATTCTACTAGGGCAAGGTTCCCTGAGTTTATATTGCACTTGCCTGGGGCTCTGGGGTATTAATCCACTACAAATAATAGGCACAAAACTGACCTTAAACATGAGTGAAACTGACACTTTCAAGTCACTTTCACAGTATTGGCAAACCCAGATATTCAAAAATCATGAATCAGGCTCATGGGATGACCAGATGAGAAGAAGAAAATATCGGGACACATCGGGGGAGTCACTGGTGGAGCAAAAAAAAAAAAAAAAAAAGCAGAGTTCTGCAAAATATCGGGACAAACTGGGACAAACGCCTAAATATCAGGATATGAGATGGGCTTTAAAATAATGAGATTATGTAAAAGTAATAGATTTGATGTTCTTTTTATTTGCCTTCTGCTTTTTGAGCCTTTAGAGTGGAATGGGGTCACATTTTGAAGCTTTCTCACAGCAACTAGGGCTAGAAACTTAAATTTTTCTTTAAGAATGAAGGCTGAAATAATCATATATCCACTTGACTCCAAGAGCTGGGGCTTTAAGGAAAGCAAGAATTATCATGTAGAAGCAGCAAAGAGTCCTGTGGCACCTTATAGACTAACAGACGTATTGGAGCATGAGCTTTCATGTGTGAATACCCACTTTATTGGATGCATGTCTAATTATCATGAGACTCACAACAAAATCATGAGAGTTGGCAACACTGCTTTCACTTCTGTTTAAAGGCTAGTAAGTTTCCAGAAGGCTCTTAAACACAATACTACAGTGATTGAGTTGCATTTCTCACAGGAGAACATTTAAAACCAAACACCAAGAAAATTCCACATTTTAAAGTTGAGAAAAAAAATGGAGACTTCTGAGGTATATGAGGGCCACTGCAGGCAGGAAAGGAAAATAAACAGGCACAGGAGCTCTGGGAAGCTCTTCCTGTTGAAAGAAAGTTGGAAGGTCAAATCTGTTAGTCCTTAATCCAGTAAAACGTCTATTGCCATCAGCGCCTCCACTCATAGATATTATCATGTGCTCCATAACTGCACACTTCCTGCTTACATATGTAAGTGGACTGTTGCCCCCTTACTAACATTCAGTGGGAGTGTTTGGTTGCTAGCTCCCAGCACTAAAAAGGGAGGGGTCAAAAGGAAATCAGGAGCCTGAGACTGACAGTCTCCAGGATCAATGTGGAGAGGCCAATGCTCCAGATCAGCCTGATTGACAGGGCAGGCAGGCTAATCAAGGAGTCAGGAGGCTGGGGGGCAGGGGGGAGGGTCCCGTCCTCCCTGTGAGCTGGAATTATCTGAGTCAGATGGAGTGGGGCCGAGCTAAGGAGAGAGCAGGGGCCCAGGCTAAGCTGCTGGGAGCAGAGCTGCAGCCCAAAAAGCCAGAGCACAGCCCAGAGAGAGCAGACCTGCCCTGGGAGGAGAGAGGCAGCCACCAGAGGGGCCAGATAAGCAGCCCAGGAAGCAGGTGAGAGCTGAGAGAGAGTCACAGAAGCAGCCTGCAGAGCAGACCTGCCCTGGGAGCAGAGCTGTAGCAACTGGAGCCAGAGAGGCCAGAGAAGCAGCCCAGGGAGCTGAAAGCAGAGCAGCAACAGCTGACGTGCAGAAGCAGAGTGGAGCTGGGGCTAGAGCAGTCCAGAGCTGGGTTCGGTGAGCAGCTGAGGAGAGCGAGGGGGACCCTGGGCAGTGGGCCCAGCACAGGGAGATGCCTCAGCCAAGAGGTTCTGCAGGACAGACTTGGAGGGGGATTGTAACCCTGGCAGAGCGGGGGTGACACTGGGGAGAAGGGTCCTGCCACCCAGAGCCTGAGAGTGTGTGGCCACCACCAGAGCAAGTATCCAACCCGCAGCGTCCCTGCAGCACAGCCAGGGCTGGAGGAGGAGGCCTGGGACCTACAAGGAACAGACTGTCAACTGCCCTGACATTCCAGAGAGACTGTTTGTAATGTTCTCTGCCACAGAGCAGGGTGATGTGTTTTCCTTTAACCTTTTCCATTTTTCCTTATTCTTTTTTAAAATTAATTGTTAATTAAATAACTTGTATTTGCTTTAAATTGTATGATGTGATCAGTGGGTCAGGGAGGTGCGCTGTGCAAAGAGAGTACCCCGGAGTGGGGACACCCTAGCCCCTGTCCTGGGTGACCACAGCAGGGTGGGGGGTCGAGCCCCCCAGGAATCCTGGGCCCAGCCTTGTTGGGGTTACGAGGACTCTGCCAGGAGAGTGGAAGGGGAGTCCTCAAGGACAGGGAGGCCTCTGGGTAAAGAAAGTGGGAGTGAGGACTCAGATCCTTTCTCCAGCCGACTTCACCGGGGTAGTGCAGAAGCCAGGAAAATTCCCCACAATAGCGGGACCATTCTCCAGCTTACACATATCTGAGCCATCTTGACCAGGGCTACACATTTTATACACATTGACTCAGGGACTAAATTTTCTGGCATATTCTGAACAGTGCTAAGCACACAGATGGTGCCCAGTGAATAATAAAAATCATGACAATAATCATCGACTTTATGGACTCTGTGGATGCAATTTCTGTTCTTTGTTCTGGAATTAGCCTGGATACATAAAACCCTAAGAATTTGAGGCAAAAACACACCTGATATTCATATGACACTTTCTCCTTCCTTCCTTTTCTTGAACTCAGAACAAAAAGTGACAAAACAAAATGGGTTTCTGTTAAAATGTAAAATTGCACAGCAACCATTGCTCTATAACCCAGCATGGGGCAGAACCTGCCATCCCGTGGGAGTTAAGTGATCTCCTCTTATCTCTCTCTCTTTCTTCATCTTTTCTGACCCCTGTGCTGCTTTTCATGCTGTCAACCATGACATCCTTCCCAAGCACCTGGGACCGTTTCCTAGAGTCTCAGAGAACTGGCTGCCTTGGTGTTGCGCCCATCTATCAGCGTCTTCATTTTTGTAGCATTCAACAGAGAAAGAGGCTGGTTTGCTAGATAGGGAGTTAGCCCTGAAAGACCTAGGTTCTACTTCCCCTATGGACTTCCTATATGATCTTAGGCCAGTTCCTAAGGGACTGAGTTTCTAAGGTTTTTAAGGCACCCAAAGATGCAGCTAGACATCTAACCTTTTAGGTGCTTTTGAAATTCCCACTAGGTTCCTTAAATACCTTTGAAAATCTAGCCTTTAGTCTCTCCATGCCTAAGGCCTTGTCTACACTACAAAGTTTTGTCAGCAAAAGCTGCCTTTTGCTGACAAAACGGGAGGGATACACACTATAAAGCTACTTTTGGCAGCAAAACTCTACTGTTTTGCCGACAAAATAAAATCACCTCAATGAGAGGCATAAAGCTTTTTGTGGCAAAGTTAAAGTGACAAAGGTCAGTATAGACGCTGCTGTTTGTTTTGTCAACATAACTGGCTTCCACCAGTATCCCACAATGCCTGCCGTTACCGCTCTGCTCACTGTTTTGATCTCTGCTGCCCTGCAGGCTTGCGCTCCACCCCTTTCAAAGCTCTGGGGAGTATCTGAGAGCTGAGCGGTGCTGCTCTGTTTGGGGAACAAAGACCAAATCATTAACAGGGAATGCTCCTGTTCTGCCCTCCAGTAGGAACACAGCTGCAGGCAGACTGCTGCTGCAGGGAATGTGGGGTAGGGAAGGGAGACTGCTGTGCTGCTTTGACATTCCTCAGCACAGAGAGCTGCTCAGGATGCTGCTCCCGGGCTGGGGACACTGTGGGAGAGCTTGGAGGGAATCAGAACCATAGGCAGGCAGGCAGAGTGGGCTGCTTCTGCCAGAAGGGTGGCGTGGAGGAGACACTGCTGTGCTGAGCCAGGGGCTGGCATCAGGGGGGTGTCCCCCTCCACCTGTCTCAGGATAGGTTGGTCAGCCTCCTGTCTCCCTCACCCCAGACATACCACTCACAGCTCCCTCTCATCACATATGTCAGTTGAAAAGCAGCTGACAGTCTACTAGGATGCCCCTGGAATAATGGGATTGAGAAACCTGCATCACGTGACACTGTACCTGCTCCATAAGGCATTGCAAACCCTTCCCAAAGCACCCTGCGGCCAGTTACACAGTGGGATAGTTACCCATAGTGCACTGCTCTCTGTGTCGATGCAAGAGTTGCTAGTGTGGATGCTGACATAAGGAGCTGGTGTGGACATGCAACAGCTATTTTAATTACAGTGGCATAACTTTTGCTGACCAAAGTAGTATAAACAAGACCTCAGTGCCTCATCTATACAATGGGGATAACAGCACTGCTCTACCTCACGAGAGGCTGCGAGGAGAACTAGGTTAGACATTGAGAGGTGCTCAGATACTATGGTGATGGGGTCACAAAAGTACCACAGGTAGAGTGAAAACTTCTCTACACCACTGCTATCCCTTCCCTGGGGTTTGACCCCTTCTTTTGACCTACACCCCTGAAATCTCCCTCTTTTCTGAATGTAAACTTGGCTCTGAGGGCTTCACTGTATTTCTTCTGGGTCTCCTGGATTCTCTCTTCAACACCTCCTGCCCCCTGCAGAGGGATTCCTGTTTTATAGGCTCATTAATGACTTCCAGATCCTTGATTTAATCACCACCCCTTTCTTATCTTAATTCCTGCCTCTGTAAACAAAATACTGACTCCCTGCCTAAGAGGCACAAGCTAGGAGCAGCCCCTCTCCTCTGTAGAACTCACATTCCACACATATGCTGTGCTGCAGTTAAGAGCTCCTCCAGGGAACAAGAAACCTACTGTATGAAACTCTGGGGGAGGAGCCCCCCCAGCTCCCTTTAAATGGTGCCCAGTGGCAGATTAGCCACTGGGGAAAGGGGGCCCGCGCCCAGGGGCTCTGGCCAATTGGGGGACCCCGGAAAAAGGGGCACACCCATGCCCTGACCTGCTCCGCCTGCCCAGGGCTCCTGTGGGGGAGTGAGGGAAGCCTGAATTTCCCTGGCAGCAGGAAAAGCAGGGGACTGCAGGAGGAAGAGGTGGGGAGTTTCCACTTGCTCTGGCCCAGAGCCCCACAAAAAATGTACTCTGCCACTGATGATGCCCCTGTCCAATTGATCTGAATTTGGGGGGAAATTTGGATCTAGCTCCAATCTCAGTATCATGGATCACTTTCTGTTAAAAAGCTGAACCTTTGTCCTACATCAACCAACTTGCCAGTTGATAAAATTCAAAGAAAAACCTTTCAGGTTTGAAAAAGATTGACTAGCTATTTCCCTTATCCTGGCTGCCTCTGTATTTCCTTTTTCTAGCTGGGATTGGAAGCTCCAAAATGCCATGGAAAGAGGTGGCTGTCATTCTAATGCCATCCTGACCAGGCACAGAAGTTACAGAAATCTCAAACCAAAACCTGTTCTCACAGTTAGCCGGGGTTCAGACAAGGCTCCAAAAACATCTTAAATTTTCTGTATTTCTTGGAATCAACCTGTTTGAAATTTGCTCATCACTAATCTTGATATTTTCAGAGGATTCATTTTGGCATTTTATGTTGTGAACTGTGTTGCTAGGGTACGGCCTCTTTTCTCTCCCCACACTGTTCACCCCTTTACACTCTCACCAGAATCCCAGCTGACACCCTTCCTTTTCGGAGCTTATCCAAGCCACCCAGGAGCACCATCAGCTTTTTTGCCATCCTAGGAGGCAGAAAGTCCCGCCCCCGAAATGCCGCCCCCGACAGAGGTGGTGGAAGATCCCGCCCCCAAAATACCACCGACGACCAGAGTGGCCGAAGACCCAGCTGCCAAGGTTGCCGCCCCCCAAATGTTAGTGCCTTAGGCGACCGCCTAGGTCACTCAATGGGTTGCGCCGGCCCTAAAGCCACTCCTTAATTAGCTGTGAGGAAGTCACCGTATACAGGATTCTCTCTTCCCTCTAGCCCCAAGAGCAGTGTGGAAAGAACCATACAACAACTGTGAATGCAGGCATTCTGTTCGCACAACCCAAGAGATGCCAAGCAGGAGAAAAGGAGCTAGTCCAGTCAATAGGCGTGTTGATATTTTACTATCAACACCCACAAGCACTCTGTAAACTTGGTGAGGAGAAAACCAAACCTGGAAATTTTCAAGACTTCTTTTGTACAGTAGATATTTAAGAAGGAATCACAATACTTTTCATTGTCATGGAGGCCTGAACTTCCCCACTTACCTGAGTCTTTCTTTCAAAAACTGTAGGTGTTTCCCCATACCTTCAGATAGAGCGTTCATTTCACTTCTGTCGGGCAGAGAATAATGCAAAGAGATTAGAGTTAATAAAATATCCATAAAAATAACATCTGAAAGAGCTAAAGCCCCTCCCAAAATTATTAGTCAGCCCTTCAGCAAAAAACTGAAACAGCAGAGACTAATATGGTTAAAAACATATCTGCTTGGCCTGTTGGCTTAAAGATCACTGCTCTGACCTGCCCGTGGGAGACCTATGATAATCTTAGCCACATTCTCTATGGCCTGGTCTACACTACGAGTTTATATCAAATTTAGCCATGTGTCATAAACAGATAGCTAAGGGTTAATGTCTCTTCCACCTGAAGCACCTGACCAGAGGACCAATCAGGAAACCGGATTTTTTCAACTCTGGGTGGAGGGAGTTTGTGTCTGAGTCTTTGTCTGTCTTCCTGCTTTCTCTGAGCTTTGGAGAAGTAGTTTCTACTTTCTAGTCTTCTGTTTCTAAGTGTAAGGACAAAGAGATCAGATAGTAAGTTCTATGGTTTCTTTTCTTTGGTATTTGCATGAATATAAGTGCTGGAGTGCTTTGATTTGTATTCTTTTTGAATAAGGCTGTTTATTCAATATTCTTTTAAGCAATTGACCCTGTATTGTATCATCTTAATACAGAGAGAACATTTGTATGTATTTTTCTTTCTTTTTATATAAAGCTTTCTTTTAAGACCTGTTGGAGTTTTTCTTTACTTCAGGGAAATTGAGTCTGTACTCACCAGGGAATTGGTGGGAGGAAGAAATCGGGGAGATCCGTGTGTTGGATTTGCTAGCCTGATTTTGCATTCCCTCTGGGGGAATAGGAAAGTACTTTTTGTTTCCAGGATTGGAAACAGAGAGGGGGAGTCACTCTGTATAGTTTCACAGAGCTTGTGTCTGTGTATCTCTCCAGGAGCACCTGGAGGGGGGAAGGGAAAAAGGATTATTTCCCTTTGTTGTGAGACTCAAGGGATTTGGGTCTTGGGGTCCCCAGGGAAGGTTTTTCAGGGGGACCAGAGTGCCCCAAAACACTCTAATTTTTTGGGTGGTGGCAGCAGGTACCAGGTCCAAGCTGGTAACTAAGCTTGGAGGTTTTCATGCTAACCCCCATATTTTGGACGCTAAGGTCCAAATCTGGGACTAAGGTTATGATATGGTGTAGCAGCGGGTGGGATATAGACAGAATCCAGAAGCCAGTAGGAATATTATATTTTTCTTTTCTCTGCCAAGGGCTTTTTAGCAGAGAGAAACAGTTGGTTTTAAAAGGGAACCAGAGAGAATTTTTTTTTCTGCTCTCTCTGGCAGTTTGTGGCTTGCATGTTAAGCAAGAAGCCATTACCAGACTGTTAAGGGTCTTTTGTCATGCAATAGCCCTCCCATTAGGAGGCAAGTTCCAGCACTATAGGCATGCAAATAAAGTGGTTTTTCAGGTTTACTTAACATTGAAGATTAGCTAAAGGCACTGTTGCTAGGCAGACTTCAGGAGGCAACAGAGCCTGCAGTGCAGATGATAAACACCGGAGGGCACCCCAACACAAGAAAACAGGAATCATGACTTCTAAGGCAAAAATTGAGGCCGAAGAAGAAATCAAAGAAGCTGAACACAGGCGACAACTGGAAATAAAACAAAAAGAGATGGAGATGAAAGAAAGAGAAGAACAAATCAAACAGGCAGCACACAAAAGAAAACTAGAAGAAGAAGAGTTCGCCCACCGAAGGAAACAAGAAGAAGAAGAGTTGGCCCACCGCCGAGAAATGGAAAAGCACCAAAAAGAAATGGAAAAACAACAAAAAGAGAATGAAGAGAAGGAAAAACAGAGAAAACATGAACTGGAGTTGGCAAAAGCTGGGCTGCATGTGCCAGCCAACCCTAACAACCCGGCGCCCATTATTGCTCCACAGCACAGGAAATTTCCCACCTACAAGGCAGGTGATGACACCGAGGCCTTCTTGGAAAATTTTGAAAGAGCCTGTCTTGGGTACAGCATTCCCGAAGACCAGTACATGGTAGAATTGAGGTCACAGCTCAGTGGACCTTTAGCAGAGGTGGCAGCTGAAATGCCTAAGCAGCAAATGAATGACTATAAACTTTTTCAAACCAAGGCCAGATACAGAATGGGGATAACCCCAGATCATGCCCGTCGGCGCTTCAGAACCCAAAAGTGGAAACCAGAGGTGTCATTTCCCAAACACGCCTACTACATTGCAAAAAACTATGAGGCCTGGATAACAGGAAACAACATTCAAACCTTGGAAGAACTAAACCTCCTCATACAAATGGAGCAGTTCTTGGATGGTGTTCCTGAAGACATCACACGGTACATACAAGATGGAAATCCCAAAGATATCGCTGAGGCGGGGGAGATTGGAGCCAAATGGATGGAACTGGCAGAAAGCAAGAAAGCTACTGTCAAGGAGAACGATTACCCCAGGGGACACACAGACCATAAACCCTACAACCGAGGACAGCCAAAGACCCCACATACCCCCCAAGTAAAGCCACAGATACCCTACCCTTCAACCTCACCAGTCTCCAGTAACTCACCTCGGCCCAGTGACCCATCAGATGGAAGATGCTTTAAGTGTAATGAACTGGGACATATCAAGGCCAACTGTCCAAAGAACACCATGCGAGTGCAATTCATTACACCACCATCACACCAAAGATCCCCAGGCCCGGATGCCTCTCAAATACCCTTGGAGCGAAGGAAAAATTTGAGAGTGGGCGGAAAGAAGGTTACTGCGTGGAGAGACATGGGGGCACAAGTGTCAGCTATCCACCAATCCTTCGTTGACCCCAAATTCATCAACCCAAAGGCCAAAGTTACAATTTACCCCTTCATGTCACAAGCTGTAGACTTGCCTACAGCTCAACTGCCTGTCCAGTACAAAGGCTGGTCAGGAATGTGGACTTTTGCAGTCTATGACAATTATCCTATCCCCATGCTACTGGGGGAAGACTTGGCCAACCAGGTGAGGCGGGCCAAGAGAGTGGGAATGGTTACACGTAGCCAAACCAGGCAAGCTTCCAGACCCATTCCTGTTCCTGAGCCGTCCACAGAGGCCCCGTCTGTGTTACCAGAGACCCAGACAGAGGTAGTGGACCTGGATTCCATGCCAACCACTGAAACAGCCACAGCACCTCCAGTCCCAGGCCCGGAACTGGAACAGCAACCAGCACCAGCAAGTGCAACCACATCTTCAAACTCAACGCCAGAGGGCGCCAGCGAGCCAGAACTGGCAGAAGCAAAAGACAGCCATACCCAAAAGGCTCAGCCAGAGCCTGAAATTCCCTCAGGTGCACCAGCGGAGAGCGGTTCACCAGCAACGGAAACAAACCCATCACCTACATCGCTTCCAGAGGGACCAAGTCCACAGTCTGAGGAAGAACTGGTGACCCCAGCCTCAAGGGAACAGTTCCAGACTGAGCAGGAAGCGGATGACAGCCTTCAGAAAGCTTGGGCGGCGGCACGGAGCACCCCACCGCCTCTCAGCTCTTCTAATCGATCCCGGTTTGTTATAGACCAAGGACTTTTATACAAGGAAATTCTTTCTGGTGGACACCGGGAAGAATGGCAGCCGCAAAAACAGTTGGTGGTTCCAACTAAGTACCGGGGGAAGCTCTTAAGCTTAGCCCATGATCATCCCAGTGGCCATGCTGGGGTGAACAGAACCAAGGACCGGTTGGGGAAGTCCTTCCACTGGGAGGGGATGGGCAAGGACGTTGCCAAGTATGTCCGGTCTTGTGAGGTATGCCAAAGAGTGGGAAAGCCTCAAGACCAGGTCAAGGCCCCTCTCCAGCCACTCCCCATAATTGAGGTCCCATTTCAGCGAGTAGCTGTGGATATTCTGGGCCCTTTCCCAAAAAAGACGCCCAGAGGAAAGCAGTACGTACTGACTTTAGTGGACTTTGCTACCCGATGGCCGGAAGCAGTAGCTCTAGGCAACACCCGGGCTAACACTGTGTGCCTGGCCTTAACAGACATCTTTGCCAGGGTAGGTTGGCCCTCCGACATCCTTACAGATTCAGGGTCTAATTTCCTGGCAGGGACCATGGAAAAACTGTGGGAAACTCATGGGGTGAATCACTTGGTTGCCACCCCATACCACCATCAAACCAATGGCCTGGTGGAAAGGTTCAATGGAACTTTGGGGGCCATGATACGAAAATTCATCAACGAATTCTCCAATAATTGGGACCTAGTGTTGCAGCAGTTGCTGTTTGCCTACAGGGCTGTACCACATCCCAGTTTAGGGTTTTCACCATTTGAACTTGTGTATGGTCACGAGGTTAAGGGGCCATTACAGTTGGTGAAGCAGCAATGGGAGGGGTTTACGCCTTCTCCAGGAACTAACATTCTGGACTTTGTAAGCAACCTACAAAGCACCCTCCGACACTCTTTAGCCCTTGCCAGAGAGAACCTAAAGGATGCTCAAGAAGAGCAAAAGGCCTGGTATGACAGACATGCCAGAGAACGTTCCTTCAAGGTAGGAGACCAGGTTATGGTCTTGAAGGCGCAACAGGCCCATAAGATGGAAGCATCATGGGAAGGGCCATTCACGGTCCAAGAGCGCCTGGGAGCTGTAAACTACCTCATAGCATTTCCCAATTCCTCACTAAAGCCTAAAGTGTACCATGTTAATTCTCTCAAGCCTTTCTATTCCAGAGACTTACAGGTTTGTCAGTTTACAGTCCAGGGAGATGATGCTGAGTGGCCTGACGGTGTCTACTACGACGGGAAAAAAGACGGTGGCGTGGAAGAGGTGAACTTCTCAACCACCCTGGAACGTCTGCAGCGGCAACAAATCAAGGAACTGTGCACTAGCTTCGCCCCACTGTTCTCAGCCACCCCAGGACGGACTGAACGGGCATACCACTCCATTGATACAGGTAATGCTCACCCAATCAGAACCCCACCCTACCGAGTGTCTCCTCATGCCCAAGCTGCTATAGAACGGGAGATCCAGAACATGCTACAGATGGGTATAATCCGCCCATCTACCAGTGCATGGGCATCTCCAGTGGTTCTGGTACCCAAACCAGATGGGGAAATACGCTTTTGCGTGGACTACCGTAAGCTAAATGCGGTAACTCGTCTGGACAACTATCCAATGCCACGCACCGATGAGCTATTGGAGAAGTTGGGACGTGCCCAGTTCATCTCTACAATAGACTTAACCAAGGGGTACTGGCAAGTACCGCTAGATGAACCTGCCAAGGAGAGGTCAGCATTCGTCACCCATGCGGGGGTGTATGAATTCAATGTCCTTCCTTTCGGCCTTCGAAATGCACCCGCCACCTTCCAGAAGCTGGTAGATGGTCTACTAGCTGGACTGGGAGAATTTGCAGTTGCCTACCTCGATGATGTGGCCATTTTTTCAGACTCCTGGCCCGAACACCTACTACACCTGGAAAAGGTCTTTGAGCGCATCAGGCAGGCAGGACTAACTGTTAAGGCCAAAAAGTGTCAAATAGGCCAAAACAGAGTGACTTACCTGGGGCACCAGGTGGGTCGAGGAACCATAAACCCCCTACAGGCCAAGGTGGATGCTATCCAAAAGTGGCCTGTCCCACGGTCCAAGAAGCAGGTCCAATCCTTCTTAGGCTTGGCCGGATACTACAGGCGATTTGTACCACACTACAGCCAAATCGCTGCCCCACTGACCGACCTGACCAAAAAGACCCAGCCAAATGCAGTTAAGTGGACTGATGAGTGTCAAAAGGCCTTTACCCAACTTAAGGCAACGCTCATGTCTGACCCTGTGCTCAGGGCCCCGGACTTTGACAAGCCATTCCTAGTAACCACGGATGCATCTGAGCGTGGTATAGGCGCAGTGCTCATGCAGGAAGCAACAGATCACAACTTCCATCCTGTCGTGTTTCTCAGCAAGAAACTGTCTGAGAGGGAAAGTCACTGGTCAGTCAGTGAAAAGGAATGCTATGCCATTGTGTACACCCTGGAAAAGCTACGCCCATATGTTTGGGGACGGCGGTTCCAACTACAAACTGACCATGCTGCACTAAAGTGGCTTCATACTGCCAAGGGGAACAACAAGAAACTTCTTCGTTGGAGTTTAGCTCTCCAAGATTTTGATTTTCAAATTCAGCACATCACAGGAGCTTCTAACAAAGTAGCTGATGCACTCTCCCGTGAGAGTTTCCCAGAATTCAGTAGTTAAAAAGTGTTCTTAAAATGTAGAAGTCTGTTAGTTATATACTTAGGGGTATATGTAAAGGTGCACGTGTTGTATTAATCTGTTTATTTTAAAGTTCTAGAAGGAAATCGCCGCCAGTGAGCTTCCCCACTGTCTGCAATTTGGGGGGCGTGTCATAAACAGATAGCTAAGGGTTAATGTCTCTTCCACCTGAAGCACCTGACCAGAGGACCAATCAGGAAACCGGATTTTTTCAACTCTGGGTGGAGGGAGTTTGTGTCTGAGTCTTTGTCTGTCTTCCTGCTTTCTCTGAGCTTTGGAGAAGTAGTTTCTACTTTCTAGTCTTCTGTTTCTAAGTGTAAGGACAAAGAGATCAGATAGTAAGTTCTATGGTTTTCTTTCTTTGGTATTTGCATGAATATAAGTGCTGGAGTGCTTTGATTTGTATTCTTTTTGAATAAGGCTGTTTATTCAATATTCTTTTAAGCAATTGACCCTGTATTGTATCATCTTAATACAGAGAGACCATTTGTATGTATTTTTCTTTCTTTTTATATAAAGCTTTCTTTTAAGACCTGTTGGAGTTTTTCTTTACTTCAGGGAAATTGAGTCTGTACTCACCAGGGAATTGGTGGGAGGAAGAAATCGGGGAGATCTGTGTGTTGGATTTGCTAGCCTGATTTTGCATTCCCTCTGGGGGAATAGGAAAGTACTTTTTGTTTCCAGGATTGGAAACAGAGAGGGGGAGTCACTCTGTATAGTTTCACAGAGCTTGTGTCTGTGTATCTCTCCAGGAGCACCTGGAGGGGGGAAGGGAAAAAGGATTATTTCCCTTTGTTGTGAGACTCAAGGGATTTGGGTCTTGGGGTCCCCAGGGAAGGTTTTTCAGGGGGACCAGAGTGCCCCAAAACACTCTAATTTTTTGGGTGGTGGCAGCAGGTACCAGGTCCAAGCTGGTAACTAAGCTTGGAGGTTTTCATGCTAACCCCCATATTTTGGACGCTAAGGTCCAAATGTGGGACTAAGGTTATGATACCATGTTAAACCGCATTAACCCTGCACGTGTCCACACAACGAAGCCCTTTATATCGATATAAAGGGCTCTTAATACTGGTATCTGTAATCCTCCCCGATGAGGGGAGTAGCGCTGAAATCGGTATTGCCATTTCAGATTAGGGTTAGTGTGGCCGCAATTCGACGGTATTGGCCTCCAGGCGCTATCCCACAGTGCACCATTGTGACCGCTCTGGACAGTAATCTGAACTCAGATGCACTGGCCAAGTAGACATGAAAAGACTCGCAAACTTTTGAATTTCAATTCCTGTTTGCAAAGCATGGAGCGCCGATTAGCACTGGTGACCATGCAGTCCCAGAATCAAAAAAGAGCTCCAGCATGGACTGTACGGGAGATACTGAAGCTGATCTCTGTATGGGGAGATGAATCTGTTCTATCAGAACTCCGTTGCAATAGACAAAATGCCAAAGCATGTGAAAAAATCTCCAAGGCTAGGATAGAGAGAGGCCACAACAGGGACTCAACACAGCGCTGCGTGAAACTTAAGGAGCTGAGACAAGCATAACAGAAACCCAAAGAATCAAATAGACACTCACAGAGGGAGGGAGTGGGGACTGAGGACTCCATCTATCCCACAGTTCCCACACTCTCCAAAAATCATTTGCATTCTTGGCTGAGCTCCCAAAGCCTGAAGGGTGAAAAACATTGTCATGGATGGCTCAGAGTATATGTCGTCAGCCACCCCACCCCTTGAAAGAAAAGGCAAAAAAATCGTTTCTTGCCTTTTTTCAATGTCATCGTATGTCTACTGGATGCTGCTGGCAGACACGGTGCTGCAGCACTACACAGCAGCATCCCCACCCCTTCTCTTCCTGATGGCAGATGGTGGAATACGACTGATAACCGTTGTCATCATCCTGTGAGTGCTCCTGGCCGGCCTCGGTGAGGTTGGCCGGAGGTGCCTGGGCAAAAATGGGAATGACTCCCGGTCATTCCCTTCTTTAAGCTTTGTCTAATGGAGATTCAGTCCTGCCTGGAATATCATAGCAGCTGGTGGCTGCCTCCCCCGACCTTTTATCTCTGATAGCCGACGCAGTAAAGTCAGTTTCTTATTCATGCATGCTTTATTACTTCATCGCATAAATTGGGGGATAACTGCCATGGTATCCCAGGAGGGTTGGGGGAGGAGGGAAGCAACGGGTGGGGCTGTTGCAGGGGCACCCGCTAGAATGCATGCAGCTCATCATTTCTGCGGGATGTCTTGGGCTCTGACCCGGAGCGGCCGTTTGCCTCTCTTGTTCTTTAGTAGACTTGTCTGATATTCTAGGCAGGACTGACTCTACCTTTAGACCAAATGTAAAGAAGGGAATGACCTGGGGAGTCATTCCCATTTTTGTACGTGCGCCCCTGGCTGACCTCACTGAGACCAGCCAGGAGCACCCATAACAGCAACAGATGGTACAATATGACTGGTAACCGTCGTTGCCCATTTGCAAAGCAGCAGACAGTACAATATGACTGGTAACCATCTCTGCTAACTTGCAAAGACAAGTGAATGCTGCTGTGTAGCACTGCAGTACCGCGTCTGTCAGCAGCATCCAGTAGACATACGGTGATAGTGAAAAAAGTCTGAATGGGCTCCATGGTTGCCATACTATGGTGTCTGCCAGGGCAATCCAGGGAAAAGAGTGCAAAATGATTATCTGCCGTTGCTTTCACAGAAGAAGGACTGAGTGACGACATTTACCCAGAATCACCCATGACACTGTTTTTGCCCCATCATACATTGTGATCTCAACCCAGAATTCCAATGGGCGGGGGAGACTGCAGGAACTATGGGATAGCTACCCACAGTGCAACGCTCCAGAAATTGATGCTAGCCTCGGTACATGGATGCAGACTGCCGAATTACTGTGCTTAGTGTGGCCGCGTGCACTCAACTTTACACAATCTGTTTCCAAATACCGGTTTCTGTAAATCAGAATAATCCCGTAGTGTAGACATACCCTATGTCTCTTTATCTAGGACTCAGCACCAAGCAATGGCCCCAAGACACAACACTGAGCCTCTGGAGACAAGGAAGGCCTCACATTGTCTCTCTAGGCAAAGAAGGGGCTGGCATCTTAATAAAGGGGAAGGAGGACTAATGACAAGAACAGTGCAAACCTCAGGGATCCTTTAGGAACATGAACAATTGTTTATAGGCCCCAGGGATAGGGGTAGAAAATGGAATAAAATTTCATATCACCAAACTTACCTAAGATTGTCTTCCACAGAGGTCACCAATTGTTCCATTTCGGTTCTGTCCAAATTTGTGAGCTGGCCCTGTGGAGCCTCACTTTCACTTCTGTAGGGCACAGATGTATCAGGGAAGACAGTTAACTTATTAGAAGCCTTCCCAGGATAAGAGCGGCAGCACCAACACCACCTTCTACCCAGTAATCCCGTACCAGCACAGAAAAGAGGAAGTTAATAAAATACACATAAAATAAAAAAAAATTAAAAACCCTACCCCGAGCAAAGTTACCCCAGAAAGAGAAGTGCCAGAGTCTCCATAAAAGCTGCTCGAGACTTCGCTATTGTAACTGATTTTTATGTGGAAAGTGCTAAGATACTACCATGATGGGTGGCAGGATAAAACCTTAAAATAGGTTAGTGACTGCAATAATCACTGGAACAGGATGACCTGGGCAATATAAAATAAGAACTCATCACACAAAACTCAAACTGAATCTAAAATCATTTCACTTATGAAAAAAATCTGTCTGGCTATTTTGCTTAAAGCAGATTTCTTTTTGGTAGGCTACCACAGCAGCTGCACTCACAGTGCCTGCCAAATACAAGTTTATTACCTACCCTTACTGCATCAGGCTGGGTGGCTTTATCTTCTGTCCTGCTCATGTGCAAGGGAGTATTACTTATTTAGAAAATTGTCCAAACCACCACTTCATGAACTGTTACGAGGTCAGTGTGTACAGCATTCTCTCCTCCCTCTAGCCCCAAGAGCAGTGTAGGCTACCACAGCAGCTGCACTCACAGTTCCTACCATATACAAGTTTACTGCCTGCCCTTACTGTATCAGGCTGAGTGGCTTTATCCTCTCTCCTGCTCATATGCAAGGGGGGTATTACTTATTTAGAAAATTATTTGGAATGTAAATAAAAGTAATCACAGTGCCTCACACCATGACATGATTTCAAGATGCCAATCACATGGCATAATAAGGCTGTGGTATTACATCACACTGTCAGATTTGCCCTTCAAGATAAATTGAAGTTGGTGGCAGCCACTGGACCTGTTTTTCCAGCGTTGAACACTCCCTGGACAGGTGGAAAGAACCATACAACACTGTGCAGGCATTCCACTTGCACAACCCCCAATGATGGAGAGTGATGCCAAGCAGGAGAAATGGAGCTAGTCCAGTCACTAGGCACGTGGATATTATAGTATCAACACCCACAAGCACTTGGTAAACTTGGTGAGGAGAAAACCACACTTGGAAATTTTCAAGACTTCTTTTGTATAGTAGATATTTAAGAAAGAATCACAATATATTTCACTGTCATGGAGGCCTGAACCTCCCCACTTACCTGAGGCTTTCTTCCAAAAACTGTAGATGTGTCACCATACCTTGATATAGGGCATTCATTTCACATCTGTCAGGCAGAGAATAATGAAAAGGGATTAGATTTAATAAAATATCCATAAAGTAATAACATTTGCACAAGCTAAAGCCCCTCCCAAAATTATTAGTCAGTACTTCAGCAAAAAATAGAAACAGCCAAGACCTATATGGTTAAAAACATATTAGCTTGGCCCGGTGGCTTAGAAATCACTGATCTGTCCTGCCCTCTGGGATGATCTTAGCCACCCTCTCTCTGTCTTTTTCTCTAGGACTCAGCGTCCAGGAATGGCACCAAGACAGAGCATTGAGCCTCTGGAGATAAGGCGGGCCACACATTGTCTCTTTAGGCAAAGAAGGGGCTGGCATCTTAATAAAGGGCAAGGAGGACAAATGACAAGAATGGTGCAAACCGGAGGGATCCATAAGGAACATGAACAATTGTTTGGTGGCCCCCAGGGTAGGGGCACAAAATGGAATAAAATTTTGTATCAGGAAACTTACCTAAGTTTGTCTACCACAGAGTTCACGAATTGTTTCATCTTGGCTCCATCCAAATTTGTGAGCTTGCCTTGTGCAGCCTCACTTTCTCCTCTGTAGGGCACAGATGTATTGGGGATGACAGTTAGCTCATTAGAGGCCTTCCCAGCATAAGAGTGGCAGGAACAACACCACCTTCTACTCAGTAATTTTGTACCATCACAGAAAAGAGGAGGAAGTTAATAAAACATATATATATGGAATACTGTGTGCAGTTCTGGTGTCCCATGTTCAAGAAGGATGAATTCAAACTGGAACAGGTTCAGAGACGGGCTACAAGGATGATCCGAGGAATGGAAAAACTGCCTTATGAAAGGAGACTCAAAGAGCTTGGCTTGTTTAGCCTGGCCAAAAGAAGGCTGTGGGGGGATATGCTTGCTCTATATAAATATATCAGGGGGGTTAATGTTAGGGAGGGAGAGGAATTATTTAAGTTTAGTACTAATGTAGGCACGAGGACGAATGGGTATAAACTGGATATTAGGAAGTTTAGACTTGAAATTAGACGAAGGTTTCTAACCATTAGGGGAGTGAAGTTCTGGAACAGCCTTCCGAGGGAAGTAGTAGGGGCAAAAGACTTTTCTGGCTTTAAGACAAAGCTTGATAAGTATATGGAGGGGATGTTATGATAGGATCGTTAATTTGGGCAATTGATTTTGGATTACCACCAGATAAGTCTGCTCAATGGTCTGCGGGGAGATGTTGGATGGGATGGGAACTGAGTTACTGCAGAGAATTCCTTCTTGGGTGCTGGCTGGTGAGTCTTGCCCACATGCTCAGGGTTTAGCTGATCGCCATATTTGGGGTCGGGAAGGAATTTTCCTCCAGGGCGGATTGGCAGGGGCCCTGGAGGTTTTTCGCCTTCCCCTGCAGCATGGGGCACGGGTCGCTTGCTGGTGGTTTCTCTGCAGCTTGAGGTCTTCAAACCAATTTTGAGGATTTCAATAACTCGGTCCTGGGATAGGGGTTGTTATAAAATTGGATGGGTGGGGTTCTGTGGCCTGCCTTGTGCAGGAGGTCAGACTAGATGATCATATTGGTCACTTCTGACCTATGAGTCTATGAGTCTATATATATATGAAATAAAAAACCCTACCCCAAGCATAGTTACCCCAGCAAGAGAAGTGCCAGAGTCTCCATGAAAGCCACTCAAGACTTCGCTATTGCTACTGATTTTTACGTGGAAAGTGCTAAGATACTAACATGATGAGTGGCAGGATAAAACCTTAAAATAGGGTAATGATTGCAATAATCACTGGGGCAGGATGAACTGAGTAAGATAAAGGAAGAACTCACCAAACAAAACTCAAACTGAATCTAAAACCATTTCAGTTACAGAAAAAAAAATCTGTCTAGCTATTTTGCTTAAAGCAGCTTTCTTTTTTTGTTAATGACACACTTTTTTTTAATTTTGTAGAATCCCATTTAGAGAAGGAAAAAGGAGGAAATAGGTTGTAACATTATAAAGATATTTTTCACTTTCATGGATGCTTCTCTGTTTCCCGGTTCTACCTCAGACGAGAAATGCCAAATATAGTTCTGGAGAGATTTCCAGCTCAGGTTTATATATTCAAGATGCACCTGCACTTCAGTTAATGACTGAGGAAGGATATGACACCCCCCTCCCTCATATAAATTCACCTTCATGAATTTTGTTAGAAATATTGTGTTTATAGGGTCTCAACAAGTTCAAAGGTGACAGATGCACTAGACAGATAGGAGGAGAGTGACTGACTCTTGGTGAAAAGGCAATTTACAGAATAGCAACGAAAATACACAATACACACTTCTAATCATTATTATTGATCTTTCAGGAGGATAAATTTTTACATTTTATCCTTGTGAACTGCATTGCTAGGGTACAGCCTTTCCTCTCTCCCCCACGGTTCACCACTTTCCACCCTCACCAGAATCCCAGCTGACACCCTTCCCGTTAAGAGCTTGTCCAAGCCATCCCTTAATTAACTGTAAGGAGGTTACTGTATACAAGATTCTCTCTTTCCTCTATCCCCAAGAGCAGTGTAGGCTACCACAGCAGCTGCACTCACAGTCCCTGCCAAATACAAGTTCACCACCTCACTTTATCAGGCTGGGTGGCTTTATCCTCTGTCCTGCTCATGTGAAAGGGGGTATTACTTATTTAGAAAATTATTTGGAATGGAAATAAAAGTTATCATCTTTCTTCACATCATGACATGATTTCAAAATGTCTATCACATGGCATAATAAAGCTGTGGTGTTATATCACATTGTCAGATTCGCCCTTCAAGGCATATTGAAGTTGGTGGCAGACTTTGGACTTGACCTCCGGCGTCAAATGCTCCCTGTACAGGTGGAAAGAACCATACAATACCGTGCAGGCTTTTCGTTCACACAACCCCCGCTGATGGAGAGAGATGCAAAGCAGGAGAAATGGAGCTAGTCCAGTCACTAGGCATGTTGATATTTTAGAATTAACACCCACAAGCACTCGGTAAACTTGGTAAGGAAAAGTCACACTTGGAAATTTTCAAGACTACTTTAGTATAGTGGATATTTACGAAGGACGCACAATATTTTTCACTGATATCGAGGCCTGAACCAACGGTGACCAGACAGAATATATGAAAAATCGGGATGGGGGTAGGGTCGGGAGTAATAGGAGCCTATATAAGAAAAAGACAAAAAATTCAGGACTGTCCGTATAAAAAAAATGGGACATCTGGTCACCCTACCTGAAGCTCCCCACTTACCTGAGGCTTTCTTTCAAAAACTGTAGGTGGTTCCGCATCCCTTCAGATAGATCATTCATTTCACTTCTGTCGGGCAGGAAATAATGAAAAGAGATTAGACTTAATAAAATATCCATTAAAGTAATAACATCTGCAAAAGCTAAAGCCCCTCACAAAATTATTAGTAAGCCCTTCAACAAGAAACATAAGCAGCCAAGACTTACATGGTTAAAAACATATCAGCTTCACCTGTTAGCTTAGAGATCACTGTTCTGCCCTGCCCTGTGGAAGATGTGTAATGATATTAGCCACCCTCTCTCTGTCACTTTTTCTAGGAGTCAGCACCAAGCAATGGTGCCTAGCCACAGCACTGAGCCTCTGGAGACAAGAAGGGCCACACATTGTCTGTCTAGGCAAAGAAGGGGCTGGCATCTCAATAAAGGGCAAGGAGAACAAATGACAAGACTGGTGAAAACCTCAGGGATCCATTAGGAACATGAACAATTGTTTGGCGGCCCCAAGGGTGCGGGTAGAAAATGGAATAAAATTTCATATCACCAACTTACCTAAGTTTGTCTTCCACAGAATTCACAAATTGTTCCATCTTGGTTCCATCCAAATTTGTGAGCTTGCCTTGTGAAGCCTCACTTTCATCTCTGTAGGGCACAGATGTATCAGGGAAGACAGTTAACTCATTAGAAGCCTTCCCAGCATAAGAACAGCAGCACCAACACCACCTTTACCCAGTAAACCCATACCCTCACAGAAAAGAAGAGGAAGTTAATAAAATATATATATATATATATAAAAATAAAAAATAAATAAAAAACCCTACCCCAAGCAAAGTTACCCCAGAAAGAAAAGTGCCAGAGCCTCAATGAAAGCCACTCAAGACTTCGCTATTGCTACTGATCTTTACGTGGAAAGTGCTAAGACACTACCATGATGGGTGGCAGGATAAAACCTTAATATGGGTTAATAATAGCAATAATCACTGGGGCAGGATGAACTGGGCAAGATTAAATAAGAGCTCATCACACAAAATTCAAACTAAATTTAAAACCATTTCAATTACGAAAAAAAATCTGTCTAGCTATTTTGCTAACAGCCGTTTTCTTTTTTGTTAAAGACACTTTTCTTACAACTTTGTCTAATCCCATTTAAATAAGAAGAAAGGAGGGAAAAGGTTGTAACATTATAAAGATATTTTTCAGTTTCATGGATGCTTCTCTGTTTCCTGGGTCTTCCTAGAACCGGAAATGCCAATATTGTTCTGGAGAGATTTCCAGCTGAGTGCAATAGGTTCAAGATGTTCCTGCAATTCGTTTAACAACAGAGCAAAGAACTGACATCCCTCTCCCTCATACAAAGCACCTTGATGTATTTTGTTAAAAATATTGTGATTCTAGAGTTCTAACAATTTCAAAGGTGACAGATGCACTAGACAGATGGGAGGAGGGTGACTAGCCCCAGGTGATGAGGTAATTTACAGAATAGCAATGAAAATACACAATACACACTTCTGATCACTATTTTTGATCTCTTTGGAGGAGTCATTTTGGCATTTTATGCATCTCTAGGGTACTGCCTCTCTTCTCTCCTCCACAGTTTGCCCCTTTCCGCCCTCATCAGAATCCCACATGACATCCATGATCCATCCCTTTAGGAGCTTGTCCAAGCCACCTTTTAATTAGCTGTTAGGAGGTCACTGTATACAAGATTTTCTCTTCCCTTTAGCTTCAAAAGCAGTGTAGGCTACCATGGCAGCTGCACTTACAGTCCCTGCTAAATACAAATTTACTACCTTCCATTAGTGTATCAGGCTGTGTGGCTTTATCCTCTGTCCTGCTCATGTGCAAGGGGGTATTACTTATTTAGAAAATTCTTTGGAATGGAAATAAAAGTCATCATATTACCTCACAACATGACGTGATTTCAAGATGCCAATCACATGGCATAATAAGGCTACGGTGTGATATCAAACTGTCATATTTGGCCTTCAAGACAAACTGAAGTTGATGACAGCCTCTGGACCTGACCCTCCGGCATCAAATGCTCCCTGGGCTGGTGGAAAGAACCATACAACAACTGTGCAGGCTTTCCATTCGCACAGCCCTCACTCATGGAGAGAGATGCCAAGCAGGACAAATGGAGCTAGTCCAGTCACTAGGCATGTTGAGATTTTATTATCAACACCCACAAGCACTCGGTAAACTTGGTGAGGAGAAAACAACACTTGGAAATTTTCAAGACTTCTTTTGTACAGTAGATATTTAAGAAGGAATCACAATATATTTCACTGTCATGGAGGCCTGAACCTCCCCACTTACCTGAGGCTTTTTTCCAAAAACTGTAGATGTTTCCCCATACCTTCATATAGAGCATGCGTTTCACTTCTGTCAGTCAGAGAAAAATGAGAAGGGCTCAGAGTTAATAAAATATGCATAAAGTAATAACATCTACGAAAGCTAAAGCCTCTCCCAAAATTATTACTCAGCCCTTCAGCAAAAAAACAAAACAGCCAAGACTTATATGGTTAAAAACATACCTGCTTGGCCTTGTGGCTTAGAGATCACTGCTCTGCCCTGCCCTGTCCCGCCCCGTGGGAGACCTGTGATGCTCTTAGCCACCCTCTCTCTGTTACTTTCTCTAGGAGTCAGTGCCAAGCAATAGTGCCAAGGCATAACATTGAGCTTCTGGAGACAAGGCGGGCCACACATTGTCTCTCTAGGCAAAGAAGGGGCTGGCATCTCAATAAAGGGCAAGGAGGACAAATGACAAGAATGGTGATAACCTCAGGGATCCATCAGGAACATGAACAATTGTTTGGCGGCCCCAAGGGTGGGGTAGAAAATGAAATAAAATTTCATATCACCAAACTTACCTAAGATTGTCTTCCATAGAGTTCACGAATTGTTCCATCTTGGTTCCATCCAAATATGTGAGCTTGCCCTGTGAAGCATCACTTTCACCTCTGTAGGGCACAGATGTATTGAGGATGAGAGTTAACTCCTTAGAACCTTCCCAACATAAGAGCGACACACCAACACCACATTCTACCAAGCAACCTGTACCCTCACAGAAAAAAAAGAGGAAGGTAATAAAACATATATATAAAAATAAAAATAATAAAAAACCCTACCTCAAGCAAAGTTACCCTATCAAGAGAAGTGCCAGAGTCTCCATGAAAGCCAATCAAGACTTCACTATTCCTACTGATTTTTACGTGGAAAGTTCGAAGGTACTACCATGATGGGTGGCAGGATAAAACCTTAACATAGGTTAATGATTGCAATAATCATTGGAGCAGGATGAACTGGGTAAGATAAAAGAAGAACTCACCACACAAAACTCAAAATGAATCTAAAACCATTTCAGTTACAAAAAAAAATCTGTCTAGCTATTTTGCTTAAAGCAGATTTCTCTTTTATTAAAGACACTTTTTTTTTATTTTGAAGAATCCTATTTAGTGAAGGAGAAAGGAGGAACTAGACTGTAACATTATAAAGATACTTTTCAATTTCATGGATGCTTCTTTGTTTTCAGGTTCTTCCTAGGATCAGTAACGCCAATATTGTTCTGGAGAGATTTCCAGCTCAGATTTATAGGTTCAAGATACTCCTGCAATTCAGTTAATGATGGAGCAAGGATCTGACACCCCTCCCTCCCATATAAATGCATCTTGATGAATTTTGTTAGAAATATTGTCTTTGTAGAGTCCCAACAAGTTCAAAGGTGACAGATGTACTAGACAGGTGGGAGAAGGGTGACTGGCCCCCGATGAAGAGGCATTTTACAGAATAGCAATGAAAATATACATATGCAAGGGAGTATTACTCATTTAGAAAATTCTTTGGAATGGAAATAAAAGTCATCATATTGCCTGGCACCATGACGTGATTTAAAGATGCCTATCACATGGCATAATAAGGCTGTGGTGTTATATAACATTGTCAGATCTGCCCTTCAAGACAAATTGATGTTGGTGACTGCCTCTGGACCTGACCCTCTGGCGTAAAATGCTCCCTGGACAGGTGGAAAGAACCACACAGCAACTGTGCAGGCATTCTGTTTGCACAAGCCCCACTGATGGAGAGCAATGCCAAGCAGGAGAAACATATTTCACTGTCATGGAGGCCTGAACCTCCCCACTTCCTTAGTCTTTCCCTCAAAAACTGTAAGTGTTTCAGCATATCTTCTAATCGATCATTCATTTCACTTCTGTTGGGCAGAGAATAATGAAAAGGGTTAGACTCAATAAAATAGCCATAAAATAATAACATCTGCAAAAGCTAAAGCCCCTGACAAAATTATTAGTCAGCCCTTCAACAAAAAAACGAAACAACCAAGACTTATATGGTTAAAAACGTATCTGCTTCGCCTGTTGGCTCAGAGATAACTGCTTTGGCCTGCCCTGTGGGAGACCTGTCATGATCTTAGCCACCCTCTCTCTGTCACTTTCCCTAGGAGTCAGCGCCAAGCAACGGTGCCAAGGCACAATATTGAGCCTCTTGAGACAAGGAGGGCCACATATTGTCTCTCTAGGCAAAGAAGGGGCTGGTGTCTCAATAAAGGGCAAGGAGGACAAATGACAAGAATGGTGAAAACCTCAGGGATCCACTAGGAACATGAACAGCTGTTTGACGGCCCCAAGGGTAGTAGTACAAAATGGAATAAAATTTCATACCACCAACTTACCTAAGTTTGTCTTCCACAGAATTCACAAATTGTTCCATCTTGGTTCCACCCAAATTCGTGAGCTTGCCTTGTGGTGCCTCACTTTCACCTCTGTAGGGCAGAGACGTATCAGGGATGACAGTTAACTCATTAGAAGCCTTCCCAGCATAAGAGCACTTTTTTTTTATTTTGTAGAATCCATTTAGAGAAGGAGAAAGGAGGAAATAGTTTATATCATTATAAAGATATTTTTCATTTTCATGGAGGCTTCTCCATTTCCTAGGTCTTCCTAGGACCAGAAATGCCAATATTGTTCTGGAGAGATTTCCAGGTCACGTTTATAGGTTCAAGATGTTCCTACAATTCAGTTAATGACTGAGGAAGAATCTGACAACCCACTCCTCCATATAAATGCACCGTGATGAATTTTGTTAGAAATATTGTGCTTTAGAGTCCCAACAATTTCACAGGTGACAGATGCACTAGACAGATGGGAGGAGGGTGACTGGCCCCAGGTAAAGAGTCAATTTACAGAATAGCAACGAAAATACACAATACACACTTCTGATCACTACTCTTCATCTTTTCGGAGGATTTATTCTGGCATTTTATGCTAGTGAACTGCGTCACTAGGGTACAGCCTCTCTTCTATCCCCCAAAGTTCATCCCTTTCCACCCTCACCAGAATCCCAGCTGACACCCTTCAGTTTAGAAGCTTGTCCAAACTACCCCTTAATTAGCTGTTAGGGGGCCATTGTATGCAAGATTCTCTCTTCCCCCCAGTCCCCATAGTAGTGTATGGTACCACAGCAGGTGCACTCACAGGGCCTGCCAAATATAAGTTTACTACCTGCACTTACTGTATCAGTATTGATGGCTTTATCCTCTGTCCTGCTGAAGTGCAAAGGGGTATTACTTACTTAGAAAATTCTTTGGAATGGGAATAAAAGTCATCATCTTTCTTCACATCATGACATGATTTCAAGATGCCAATCACATGTCATAATAAGGCTGCAGTGTTATATCACAGTGTCAGATTTGCCCTTCCAGACAATTTGAAGGGCAAATTGAAGGGCTGTCATGGTATAATTCCCCACTCTGAACCTTAGCGTTCAAAAGATGGGGTACCAGCATGAATTCCTCTAAGCTCAATTACCTGCTTAGTACTTGTAGCGCTGCCACCAACCAGGAATTCCAGTGCCTGGTACACTCTGGTCCCCCCAAAACCTTGCCCGGGGACCCCCAAGACCCAGACCCTCTGGATCTTAACACAAGGAAAGTAAACCCTTTCCCTCACCGTTGCCTTTCCCAGGCTTCCCCTCCCTGGGTTACCCTGGAAGATCACTGTGATTCAAACTCCTTGAATCTTAAAACAGAGAGGAAAATTCACCTTCTCCCCTCCTTCTCTCTCCCCCTCCCAGACTTTCCCTGAGAGAGAAAGTAATCCTCACACAGAGAGAAAATTAACCTCTCTCCCTCCCTTCCCTCCTTTCTCCCCACCAATTCCCTGGTGAATCCAGACCCAGTCCCCTGAGGTCTCACTAGAATAAAAAACAATCAGGTTCTTAAACAAGAAAAGCTTTTAATTAAAGAAAGAAAAAACAGTAAAAATTATCTTTGTAAATTTAAGATGGAATATGTTACAGGGTCTTTCAGCTATAGACACTGGGAATACTCTCCCAGCCTAAGTAAACAAGTACAAATTAAAATCCTTTCAGCAAAATACAAATTTGAACTCCTTCCAGCCAAATACACCTTTGAACTCCTTCCAGCCAGATACACATTTGCAAATAAAGAAAACAAACATAAACCTATCTCACCTTATCACCTAGTACTTATTATTTTGAATCTATAAGAACCTATATCAGGGAGATTGGATAGAAACCTGGTTGCATGTCTGGTCACTCTCAGAACCCAGAGAGAACAACAACCAAACACTAACAGCACACACAAAAACTTCCCTCCCTCAAGATTTGAAAGTATCCTGTACCCTGATTGGTCCTCTGGTCAGGTGACAGCCAGGCTCACTGATCTTGTTAACCCTTTACAGGCAAAAGAGATATGAAGTACTTCTGTTCTATTAACTCTTACTTATCTGTTTATGACAGTGGCATGCTCTGGACCTGACTCTCCAGCGTCAAACTCCCTGGACTGGTGGAAAGAACCATACAACAACTGTGCAGGCATTCCGTTCACACAACCCCCACTGATGGAGAGAGATGCCAAGCAGGAGAAATGGAGCTAGTCAAGTCACTAGGCATATTGATATTTTAGTATCAACACCCACAAGCACTCGGTAAACTTGGTGAGGAGAAAACCACACTTAGAACTTTTCAAGACTTTTTTTACATAGTAGATATTTAAGGAGGAATCACAATATTTTTCACTGTCATGGAGGCCTGAACCTCTTCACTTACCTGAGGCTTTCTTCCAAAAACTGTAGATGTGTCACCATACCTTGATATAGGGCATTCATTTCACTTCTGTCAGGCAGAGAATAATGAAAAGGGATTAGATTTAATAAAATATCCATAAAGTAATAACATCTGCACAAACTAAAGCCCCTCACAAATTATTAGTCAGTCCTTCAACAAAAAACCGAAACCGCCAAGACTTATACAGTTAAAAACATATCTGCTTCGCCTGTTGGCTTAGAGATCACTGTTCTGCCCTGCCCTGTGGAAGATGTGTAATGATCTTAGCCACCCTCTCTCTGTCACTTTTTCTAGGAGTCAGCATCAAGCAATGGTGCCTAGCCACAGCACTGAGCCTCTGGAGACAAGGAGGGCCACACATTGTCTGTCTAGGCAAAGAAGGGGCTGGTGTCTCAATAAAGGGCAAGGAGGACAAATGACAAGACTGGTGAAAACCTCAGGGATCCATTAGGAACATGAATAACTGTTTGGCGGCCCCAAGGGTAGGGGCACAAAATGGAATAAAATTTCATATCACCAACTTACCTAAGTTTGTCTTTCACAGATTTCACAAATTGTTCCATCTTGGTTCCATCCAAATTTGTGAGCTTGCCTTGTGAAGCCTCACTTTCACCTCTGTAGGGCACAGATGTATCAGGGAAGACAGTTAACTCATTAGAAGCCTTCCCAGCATAAGAACAGCAGCACCAACACCACTTTTACCCAGTAAGCCCATACCCTCACAGAAAAGAAGAGGAAGTTGATAAAATATATATATATATATATAAAAATAAAAAATAAATAAAAAAACCCTACCCCAAGCAATGTTACCCCAGAAAGAAAAGTGCCAGAGCCTCAATGAAAGCCATTCGAGACTTCGCTATTGCTACTGATCTTTACGTGGAAAATGCTAAGACACTACCATGATGGGTGGCAGGATACAACCTTAACATGGGTTAATGATAGCAGTAATCACTAGGGCAGGATGAACTGGGCAAGATTAAATAAGAACTGACCACACAAAATTCAAACTAAATATAAAACCATTTCAGTTATGAAAAAAATTCTGTCTAGCTATTTTGCTTACAGCTGTTTTCTTTTTTGTTTAAGACACTTTTTTTTAATTTGTCTAATCCAATTTAAATAAGGAGAAAGGAGGGAGAAGGTTGTAACATTATAAAGTTACATATGAGCTCAAACTAGCTATGGGAATAAAGGGAAACAAGAAGACTTCTTATCAATACAATAGAAGCAAGAGGAAGACCAAGGACAAGGTAGGCCCACTGCTCAGTGAGGAGGGAGAAACAGTAACAGGAAACTTGGAAATGGCAGAGATGCTTAATGACTTCTTTGTTTCGGTCTTCACTGAGAAGTCTGAAGGAATGTCTAACATAGTGAATGCTTATGGGAAGGGGGTAGGTTTAGAAGATAAAATAAAAAAAGAGCAAGTTAAAAATCACTTAGAAAAGTTACATGCCTGCAAGTCACCAGGGCCTGATGAAATGCATCCAAGAATACTCAAGGAGCTAACAGAGGAGGTATCTGAGCCTCTAGCTATTATCTTTGGAAAGTCATGGGAGACGGGAGAGATTCCAGAAGACTGGAAAAGGGCAAATATAGTGCCCATCTATAAAAAGGGAAATAAAAACAACCCAGGAAACTACAGACCAGTTAGTTTAACTTCTGTGCCAGGGAAGATAATGGAGCAAGTAATTAAGGAAATCACCTGCAAACACTTGGAAGGTGGCAAGGTGATAGGGAATAGCCAGCATGGATTTGTAAAGAACAAATCGTGTCAAACCAATCTGATAGCTTTCTTTGATAGGATAACGAGTCTTGCGGATAAGAGAGAAGCGGTGGATGTGGTATACCTAGACTTTAGTAAGGCATTTGATACGGTCTCGCATGATATCCTTATCGATAAACTAAGCAAATACAATTTAGATGGGGCTACTATAAGGTGGGTGCATAACTGGCTGGATAACCATACTCAGAGGTAGTTATTAATGGCTCCCAATCCTGCTGGAAAGGTATAACAAATGGGGTTCCGCAGGGGTCTGTTTTTGGATCGGCTCTGTTCAATATCTTCATCAACAACTTAGATGTTGGCATAGAAAGTACGCTTATTAAGTTTGCAGACGATACCAAACTGGGAGGGATTGGAACTGCTTTGGAGGACAGGGTCAAAATTCAAAATGATCTTAACAAATTGGAGAAATAGTCTAAGGTAAACCGGATGAAGTTCAATAAAGACAAATGCAAGGTGCTCCACTTAGGAAGGAACAATCAGTTTCACACATACAGAAAGGGAAGAGACTGTCTAGGAAGGAGTATGGCAGAAAGAGATCTAGGGGTCATAGTGGACCACAAGCTAAATATGAGTCAACAGTGTGATACTGTTGCAAAAAAAGCAGATGTGATTGTGGGATGCATTAACAGGCGTGTTGTAAACAAGACACGAGAAGTCATTCTCCTGCTCTACTCTGCTCTGGTTAGGCCTCAGCTGTAGTGTGTCCAGTTCTGGGCACCACATTTCAAGAAAGATGTGGAGAAATTGGAGAGGGTCCAGAGAAGAGCAACAAGAATGATTAAAGGTCTTGAGAACATGACCTATGAAGGAAGGCTGAAAGAATTTGGTTTGTTTAGTTTGAAAAAGAGAAGACTGAGAGGGGACATGATAGCAGTTTTCAGGTATCTAAAAGGGTGTCATCAGGAGGAGGGAGAAAACTTGTTCACCTTAGCCTCTAATGACAGAACAAGAAGCAATGGGCTTAAACTGCAGCAAGGGAGATTTAGGTTGGACATTAGGAAAAAGTTCCTAAGTGTCAGGGTAGTTAAACACTGGAATAAATTGCCTAGGGAGGTTTTGGAATCTCAATCTCTGGAGATATTTAAGAGTAGGTTAGATAAATGTCTATCAGGGATGGTCTAGACAGTATTTGGTCTTGCCATGAGGGCAGGGGACTGGACTCGATGACCTCTCGAGGTCCCTTCCAGTCCTAGAGTCTATGAAGGTATTTTTCAGTTTCATGGATGCTTCTCTGTTTCCTGGGTCTTCCTAGGACCAGAAATGCCAATATTGTTTTGTAGAAATTTCCAGCTTAGGTTTATAGGTTCAAGGTGTTCCTGCTCTTCAGTTAATGATTAAGCAAGGTCCTGACACCCTTCTCCCTCATATAAATGCACCTTAATGGATTTTGTTAGAAATATTGTGTTTGTAGAGTCCCAACAAGTTCAAAGGTGACAGATGCACTAGATAGATGGGAGGACGGTGACTGGCGCCAGGTCAGCGCCGGTGCAACCATTTAGGCAACCTAGGCAATCGCCTAGGGCACTGGGATTTGGAGGGTGCCATTTTCTTAGGCAGTAACTGCGGCAGCTGGATCTTCAGATGCCACGGTCGCCGCCGGCATTTAGGAGGAGGGAGCTGGGGCGGGGGGGTTGGGAGGGCTGCCTGCAGCAAGTAAGGGGGGGAGGCAGCACACAGGGGAACTCCTCGTCCCAGCTCACCCCTGCCCCGCCTCCTCCCTGAGCACGCCATCGCTGCTCCACTTCTTCCGCCTCCCAGGCTTGTGGCATCTAAGCTGATTTGCTCCGCAAGCCTGGTATGCAAGAGAAGTGAAGCAGCGATGGCATGCTCGGGGTGCTCATGCTTATGTGTGGAGCAGGGGTGAGCTGGGGTGGGGGGGGTGCCTCAGGGCACAGGGTGGGGGTTGGGGAGCTGCGACAGGGGGGCGCCTCATGGCAGAGGGGGGAGCTGCCATGGGGGGGGGGCGCTCAGGGCGAAGGTGCAGGGGGGAAGGAGCAAGGTGGAAGTTTCGCCTAGGGTGTGAAACATCCTTGCACTGGCCCTGCCCCAGGTGAAGAGGCAATTTACAGAATAGAAATGAAAACATACAATACACACTTCTGATCACTATTTTTTATTTTTTTGGAGGATTCATTTTGGCATTTTATGCTTGGGAACTGCCTCTCTAGGGTACAGCCTCTCTTCTCTCCCCCACAGATCACCCCTTTCCACCCTCACCAGAATCCCAGCTGACACCCTTCCCTTAGGGAGCTTGTCCAAGCCGCCTCTTAATTAACTGTTAGGAGGTCACTGTGTACAAGATTCTCTCTTCCCTCTAGCCCCAAGGTGTAGGCTATCATGGCAGCTGCACTGTCCCTGCCGAATATTAGTTTAGTACCTGCCCTTATTTTATAAGGATGAGTGGCTTTATCCTCTGTCCTGCTGATGTGCAAGGGGGTATCACTTATTTAGAAAATTTTTTGGAATGGAAATAAAAGTCATCGTATTGCCTGGCACCATGACAGGATTGCAAGATGTCAATCACATGCCATAATCAGCCTGTGGTGTTACATCACACTGTCATATTTGCCCTTCAGGACAAATTGATGTTGTTGGCAGCTTCTGGACCTGAACCTCCGGCATCAAACACT